>NW_026126447.1:36110000-36710000 GCF_943737965.1 Phodopus roborovskii | reverse complement strand
TCTTAGTTTTTTCCTCAATCTGGAGGCAAAGAAAAAAATATAATATACTTGGGCTCTGCCTCTCAAGATGGAGTCGGGAACAATGCTGTACTTTCTCTGAAGCCAAATGTTCCAGCTACTAAAAGGAACTGCTTTACTTAAGTACAAGTAAGGGACTAGATAATTTCCACTGAACTATCTTCAGCACTTTGGCAGCATGCTGGCTGGGAAAGACCATGAAGACACAGTAAGGCATTTCTAAGGCTACCAATGGTGATTCTGGGCTCTATGGGTGTGACAACTCTGGCCTCAAAGACATGGATGACAAAGAGGCCAGAGGGAGAGAGAAAGAAAGAGACCTCAGAAACCCATTATGGCTGCAATCAGCATGGCTACTCTGTGCCCATCAGTCTCATGAAAAAACATAGTCTTAAGTGTCATTATTTTCCCACATGGCAGGATCTCACAGGCTAAGGCCTCCTTGAAGAGATCCTCTGCCAGTCCATGTGAGAGTCTCCTGGCAGCTCTCTCCACAGTGTTGCATACTACCAACCCTTTTCCATGTTGAATTTGTCAGGTTCCCTTAACATTGCACCACTGTGCATTTCTTCCTACTTCTAAACTACCCTCTCCATTTCCAATGTTTCCACATCTGGCTTCTACTCAGTAAATATGAGTCTTTGGTGGAGCTGTACCCTCCCAGCTCTCTATTGTGATTTTAGCTGCTTGATAGCTCTGTAATGATGATCTCCTCCCATCAATCCTATCCAGTCTTCTGCCAATTCACCCAAGTGGACATGATACCAGTAGGTCACACTATCCAAGTTCAAGATTAAACCCAGTCCTGCCCTTTGCCACCAAACCACTTGCCTCACCCCTCTACTCCTGTTCCATGCATCCCTAAACCTAAGTTCAAAGACCCAGAACTTAAGATTTCTCCCCTTCCCTTATTCTACTGCCGTCCACGTCTATTTGCCCTGCTATTTCAAGGTCCCTCGTGTCGCCACCATGACTTCATTCTTACCATGCTTAGAAAACTGAGCAAACTAACTTAAAACAATATTGTCGTCAATTTCTACCAATGAATTGTAGTGGAAATTCCTCAGAGTCAGAGACCTTGACAACCTTCTTTGTCTACCCGAACTTTGTCATCGCCCTTGTGCCTGTTTCTCCAGCCAAACAGGTCTGCTTTGCTGTTCTTGAAAGTACACTAGAGTTGCAAAATCTCCTCCATTGTTACAGAAATCCCCTTCTCCCTGCAAGTCCAGGTCTCTGGTGAAAAATCCCATCCTTCCCTTTCAAAGTGCCAGCTAGTCTTGGCACCAAGTTCAGGCTTTTTCACCTCTGCACCTGGAGTAACTAGGCATGCTAAACCTAGCTCGTTATGCTAAACCTGGCTCCTTATCCACACCTGAGGGTGGTGCTGGTATCAGCCGCTTGAGAGTTTTTTTGATAATTAGATAGGACACATGCTCATTAAAAATCATAATCAAGTCTTCGTGTGTGTGTGTGTGTGTGTGTGTGTGAAAATAGCCCAAAGCCCTCTTCCCCTGAACTCCCAGCTACTTCATGCCATCTACATTTGGTGACCTCAAGGCAGGACAGAAAAGTAAAATTTTCTGTTTATTTCTTGTCCCAAGTAAAGGGAAATTTTGTCATGCATTGTCCTTAAAGCAATCTTGTCCCTAGGGCCCTTACCTTGATTTTTTTTTTTTTTCCTTGAAGCTTTAACAGCACAGCTGGCCTGCTATTTGGCTTGCATCCCCTTCAGACCACACGTTTCAAGGGCAAAAATCACATCGTATGGGGCAGCTTATGGGTCAGTGTCTACCACAGGACTGTGTATGTGGGAAAGACCCACAGAGCATCTGCCTGCACACAGCAGGTGGTAGGCATCAGCCATCATCTTCGTCGTTTTCTTCCTCCCTTCTTTTTCTCCTATTCTGGGGGTTGAGTCTAGGGCCATGTACTTGGCTTGTCTCCTCCACTCAAATCACCTCACACAATCACTGCTATGTACTCTCACCAGCGGCCACTTGCCCGGAGGCCTGGATGCTCTGACTCCACACATGTAGCTCTTCAAGACCAAGAACTAAAAAGCTTTTATAGCTGACTAAAGAAAGACAAAGAACACTCTACACAGCACCAAATATACTGCAGACCATAAAACAAAAACAAACAAAACCAGAAACAACAAAAGAATGCTCATTAGAATACTTGGGCTTTAAGCAAGTCAGACCTGAGCTTTAATTCGGCCTTCACCTTTATTCAGCACCATAACCTTGGATGAAATCACTTTCCTCTGTAGCCTCACTCAGAAAATGGAGAAAAATAAGACCAAGCCAATTAGTTTCTAGTCCCTCAGATAGTACCATCAAAGGACCTGACTATTCCACCACACTCCCACAGAATCGATCCCTCAGACTCACAAGCATAGTTACTTAAGACACACGTCTGTCACCTTCATATTAGATACTGTTTGCAAACAGTCATGAATGCTGAGGGCTGTACCTACTAGAGAGGAACTGCTATAGGCCTCACTGTTTTCCTGGTACTAGTGAGAGAACAAACGAAACCCTAGACAGCCTGGTCAATGCCTATGTTTGTTCAATCACAAATAGATGCCCCCTCCCACAAGCCCCCAGGGATTAGAGGGTCTTTGCAACCATCTGATCAGGGGACAACACAGCTGAAGGACTAATGTGGCCTCTCTCTGTTGGTGGTCTTCGTAATTGCACAGATGGAGTGGATTGTAAATGGGGGACTGGGTCTCCCACTAACTCACTGCTGGACCAGCACAGCTTCACCATTTTTTTTTTTTTTTTTTTCAGTTGAAAACTCAACTAACCTTTAATGAGGAGCAATGTTGGGGAACCTTGTTTTCTTGGCAGAACTCTGGAAGATAAAGGGAGATGGTGGGGTGGGGGTGGGGGAACTAATGAAGTCCAGATGTGGGCCAACTGAAGCCTGATCCTGAATAAACAAGCCCTGGAGGTATTAAGCTCTTCTTTTTGTCTCTCCGGTAAGAAATTTGCATGTGGCACTGAGCATGTTCCCATGTTGCACACGGATCGTACTTAAGGCTTCTGGGGAACAAACGGGCATCTCAGGCCCAATGCTAAAGCACCCTTGGTGTTTTTTGCACACTTATATCAAGCCTGCATCTTGAACCAACAATATTACATCACATTGGACCAGTCCCCACCCTGTGCAGCTAATAGGACACAAACTTGGAAACAGACATGATAAGTCAGCATCCTGACTACAGGGCCAGAAGTGGGATTTTTGGAAGGTTGGGGAGGAGATAGCCAAGGAATGTCCCTGGAGATGCCTTGGTGTTTATTCAGAGCCTGTCATGTTGCATCAGAGAAGACCTAGCCTCTGTCTCTCAGGAACCTGTCATCCAGCAGGAGGGACCAAACCTAGACCAATCGCATGACAGGCAATGAGTAGTAAAGGCACTATTGTTTTGTTGGAGATACACCACTTGTTGGCTGTACCATGAATGTGCATTTCGCCGCCATGTGTCCCACATCTGGTACATCAGAAGCCTGCGAAATAGCTGTGGAAGGGATGCAGGCTGTAGAGGACAGTGGAGGTGCCATGACTTTTAAGCCTTGGCTGGAGGATCAAGACTGCTGCCCTGACTTTGCTAGTTGTAGGAAAGCCACTGATTATCCTTGAGCTCCCGTTGGCTCAGCTCTTAACATTCATTCTCCTAGGATGACTACCAGGAGCCAATAAAGGCAGTGTGTGCAGGAAAGCTAGTCCACAAACTATGCATCGCTACAAAAAAAAAAGCGAGCATGGATCTCGCTGATCGCACACATAAGAATGCTTGATTTGAAGGCCAAAATAAACCCAGGGAATTAGCAGCTGATCAGTCCACTTTTATAGAAAAGGAGAAGTGTAGCTCAGAGAGCTTCAGTGGCTTGCTCACTAGTATCACAAGTGAACACAAGAAAGGACAGAAGTCGGGGCACAACAAACCTAAGTCAGATGGTGCCAAAGTCTGAGGGTTTTTTTTTTTTTTTTTTTTTTAAGTTAGGAATGTTTTGCACAGCTGGATCTTCTAGGGGAGGGGAAGTAGCATGTTATGGTCAGTAGGGATGGAGACTGACTGACCTATGATATACCCATGCATCAGTTCCTACATATAAAAGAATCTATGTGTGGCCACCTTGGGGTCTGATCATGGCAAGTATGGAGCCCATGCTTATTAAACAGAACAATGACCATTTGGGGGCCTTTGACCATAATACTCTTGATGGGCAACACAACACAAGGCGCCACTGAAGGAAGGCTGCATAGGACATGGATTTTACTACCGGCTGCTTCTACCCTGGCTGCTGCTAGAGTCATTAAAGCCTTTTCAAGGCAGGGTAGGGACTGCTGCTGCATGGACCTGGACAGAGTTCTTATTATGCTATAATTCCAGAATCTGAGACACATCTGAAAAAGAGGTCAAAATGACGACATTTTTTCCACAGGTTCTGCCTCAGAAAGGTGTCTGCTTTCTCTATGGTGTCTGATGGTTTCCATCTTGAAGCCACCCTGATCTCCTCCAGCACCATTCCAGTCCTTTGTTGTGGTGACTGGGCAAACTGGATGAAGGGCATTTGAATCAGTCAAGGCTCCTCTTGCTGTTTGAAATAAACCTGACATGGAGCTGAAGGTCCAGGGCAGGCAGTCGGTAGCAGGCAGATTAGATTTCCAGTTCTGCAACCTGCTCCCTTGCCTGACTGTCCCTCAGGCTCTCTGGTCAGAAGTTGATTCTGGGTGAAGGCAGCCAGGATCTTGAGGCAGTCAACCTGGGAGTGGGAAATGTGTCCTGCTGCTGTTCTCTGTAGCTTGTATTGCTTTTCCAGAACCGAGCATACCAAAGCAAGTTATTCATCTGCCTCTGAGGTCTTCACTGAACTTTTCTCCAGGTGCACTCTTGGCATTATGGCAAGCAAGCAGACTAGTAGACCTCTACCAGTGATAGGAGCGCACATGTCAATTGTGCCTCTAGCTGAAATGCATTGGCAGCTGGAGCAGGAGGTACAAGTCCTATTGCAAAGAGGAATGAAAGGCAAGAGGCCTCGGACCTAACTAGTTAATGACATGAAAAAAATGGCAGACCCATGGTCAAAAGTGGTGACGCTTGTCCCAACTCCATTTTAAGTAGACATATATTGTCTTGGCTAAATTACAACTCTATTTTTTGACACTGTGTTTTCATTTGCAATGAAGGCAGCTAACATTTATTAAGTAAATGTCACTGTGCCTGGCATTGAGTTACTCTTTTTTCCCCCTCTCTCTCTCTGTGCATTGATCTCATTCAGGAACTTTAGCAAACATGTCTACTTACTCTTTCCACTTAACGTATGAATCTACTGAGGCTCATCAATCTCAATTAACTCTCATTTCACCTGCAACATGTGCCATGGCAGAGGAGCTCAGTTACGAACCTTTTCCTAGCTCTTGGTGTCTTTAAGGGTGAACTTTATCAACACAGTCTCCATGTTTCCCTGGCACACAGGAGCTCTTGACCAGATTAGCTGTTGTTTCTAGATATTTTAAAAACAATTTTACTATTGGCATAGGGGGCTGGCACATATGCTACATTGACCATGAGGAGGGCAGACCAGAGGAAAACTTTTGGGGCTTCATTCTCTCCTTCCACCTTTAGGTAGGTTCCAGAAATTGAATTCATATTGCACAGCAAGTCCTCTACCTGCAGAACCATTTCACTGACCCTGCTGTGGACTTCCTGGTGTTTCTCTGAACTATACAAATGGCTTGATTGAGACCTATTTTCATTGAATGACATCATTGTTTATCCTGTAATTAAGGGTCCAGCACAGAAGTGTGTCAAGGAAAGCTGGTTCTCCAGCAAACATCTCAGTGAAAACATCAAGGTGATACTGGTAAAGGGACAGGACCATGAAGCACCTAAGAACGGGTATGAAAAGAAATTAGGAACATTGGGACCTGTGGAGGAGGCATACTGGGGGAGAAGAACGGCTGACCAGGACTTCTGCTTGGGAAAAGAAAGACAGGAAGGAGAGAACATCCTCTGGAGGAGCTGCTTTAACATTTCCTGCACCCATCCTGGGTCCTGGGAGAGACCAAGGGCCGTTCCCTTGTATAAGGCTGCACACTTCACACAGCGCACTGTACAGGGTGTTTAATCCTCTCGAACAACTGTAAACATCGTTTTGATTTTATAGACGAGGAAACTGAGGGTGATGGATACCAATCTTTCACTTGATTCACATTAGGGAAGGTGTCTAATTCACTTTCTACTGTGCACCAGAGAGCAGCCCCCGGGCATGCCGGGAATAACACCTGGTAGAGTGCCTGAACAGCACGTGATGTACCGTCCTGGACCGGTTCTTATCACAAGACTCCGAGATTATAATGTGTTCTCTTAAAGCATTCAATTAGCCAATCCTCTGTCTGTCAAGAACACCTGTTCAAACCTCAGCAAGACATACTCTACAATTATCTGTCTTCCACAACAAATGCCCTTTTCAGGAAAAGCCATTCTTCCTGGAGAACTCAATCCCACAACCATCAATTTGGAGCAATAGTAAATTAGACCTTTCATTTTTTTTCAGCTTTTGAACAGCCATCCTCGGTGCACCTTCCCAAGCAACTATGGCTGCCAAAGGTGTTGTTTTTCTTTTAAAGATTGGAAAGAATTCTACAAGCTCTCCTTGCCATTGCCCAACCCCCAGAGTAGGCAAGTCACAAGAAAAACTCGTGTTATCAGCAGCTTACCTGTCACAGCTCAGACCAAGCCAGTTATAGACCAGGCCAGTTAAGCTAACTATCTATCCCAGAAGTGGTCTGTTCATTTGGTTAGACACCCTGAAATTCATGTTTGATGGATGGGAAGGGGGTTTTGAAATCAGCCAGGCATAAGGCTTAAATCCCCGGCTTTACTAGCTATAGGCTCTGAGTAACTCATTTATCTTACCCCTCTGGGCTATCCATTTTCCATCTGCATAATGGGGGTAGCAGGCCAAAGTTCTACCTCTAAGCTAAGTTCCATAGAAGAGCAATTCAAGGATTTACAGCATTTATGGTCCTAGTGGATGTGTTGCCTCTGCTTTTCACCCACATGGCAGGAGTTCAAGGGCAGAGTACAAGCTTAGAAAATGCTAGAGAAGGAACTGTAAAATTATAAACCTCACAGATCATAACAGTGGCTTTCAAAGAATGACCCTCGACATCTCCTGTCTCAAAGGGACACACTCAAAGAGGGTAGGGCCCAGGTGGACCACACCCAAATTCTCACAGGCTAGCACTGCTCCTAAGAATCCTGGACGTGTCACAGTCCATGTGTAGCACATTTCTGCAGCATTGTTCATGAGTGCTATATCCTTTAAGGGAAGCACGAATCAGGCTGGACTTTACACGGACACCCCAGCAATCTGTTCAGCAATTAAGAATTTGCAAAGTATTTCAATATTCACTGTGCTGCTGGTTTTATATTAACTTGACACCCGCTAGAGACAGTTGGGAAAAAGAAACCTCTACTGAGAAAATGGTTCCACCAGATTGGTCTGTGGCCCTTTCTTGATTGATGTTACATGTGTGAGGGCTTGGTTCACTGTGGGCAGTACCACCCCTGGGCTGGTGGTCCTGGATGCTGTAAGAAAGCAAGCTGAGCAAGCCATGGAGAACAAGTCAGTAAGCAGCTTTCCTCCATGGCCCCTGCATCACTGTCAGCCTCCAGGTTCTTACCCTGATTTCCCTTAGTGTTAGACTGGGAAGTGTTAGAGTGCTACCTGGCTTTTGGCCATGGTGTTTACCACCACGGTAAGAACTCCAAGACACTCATGATCTTTTATACATTATTGCGACCCTCACTTTTAAAGATTCAAGCTTGCTAGCAATGAATGGGCGGGGTCCAGATCAAGTGCACTGAATTCCAGGTCCTAGTTATCTTATCATCACAACCATGGAGCAGGAAAACTAAACAGTATGCTAGAAATTTCCAAGGCCATGGTCATTACCACTGCATCTCAGCAAAGATGAGGCAAGAGCACAGAAAACACCTTGGCTAGCTGAAAAGGATGGGACTCAGCCTCGTGCACAGTGGCTCAGAGATGAGACCTTCGTCTCAGTTCCAATCTCAACTCTACAACATATTAACTATCATGGATATTTGAAGAGAAAACCAATATTTAAACTCCATTAGATAACCATGAGGATAGTGTACATTAAATACTTTAGAAGGTGTTTCTAAATGCTTATCTCCTAGTAAATGTTGGTTTATAGAAATAGTATTTGCTGCAAAAGATAAAAATCATACTGCATGAAGTTCTCTTTGGTGGAAGTCTCTTTTGGCTGGTTGTACACCAGTTCAGATATGCTGCTGTATAACACAGGAGGCAGTCAGATCAGTGTGGCAGAGGCAGAACACTTACCGCCAGGATGGCGATGACGATCCCCACTGCACAGAGCACAGCATCGTTTATAGTCTCGCTGACTTTCAGGGGATACTTGATGCTCTCATCATTACAGTAAAACCCTCGACGATAAGGCTTAATGGTGCTTGTCTCGATGATGAGGAAGGGCAAAGCCGCTGGGGGAAACACACGTGGGGGGAAGGGAAGAAAAAATAGAAAACATCAGTGCCAAGGAGCCAAAGGGGAACATCCTACAGCAGAGACTACCCCCAAGCATCAGACAGAAATGCTCATGCAATTCCTACATTTGTCATGTTCTGCAGCTTTTGTGGAGCTTTCAAGACATATATCCTTTTCTCCTCCTTTATTACCCCAAGAAAAGTGGCAGCCCCCCCCCACACCTTTTTTTTTTTGTTGTTGTTCCATGAGTGCTCAAAGGGAGGTACTAAAAGAGTTGGGAAAGGAGTCTTTCACACTGTGCTAAAAGTTAAAGTCGGATTTTTAAGAGTAACAAGGCCCAAGGCTAGTGATGTTCAGTTAGGTGTTCAAGTAAGGTCTTCTGGGCTCTAACCATTTCTGCTCTGAAATGCTCATCTGAGCACCATGCCTGTTCCACACAGTTGTACAGGCACCAGAATCAGACAACTTGGAGCTGAATCCTAAATTCACCATTTCCTAGCCACTTGGCTCTTGTCCTCACCTCTGTTACCTCCCAGGAAATGTGTGTGATGAGCCATCGTTTCCTGAACATAAAGCCTCTGGCAAAGGGTCTGGCTCAGTAGATGCCACTTTTCAAGTCTTTTCCCTCACTGGTCAGAGGCATAGACTAGAGTTGAGCTCAACCCTTCCATCTGATATCCCAGATGGGAGCTCAAGGGCGCAGAAGTACCAGGTCATTCTTAAAGCGGTGACTTTAAGTGGCCACCTAGTTCCAGTCTCTCAAAAGTCACAACTAATAGATTTTACCACTTGGCCAGAAGTTTCTCAAAGCCCTGAAGTATAAAGCAAATGCCCTACATAGATCTCCCATGAATATTACAGTCACTGCCTACTAGGGTGCCTGGCCCACAGTGCGGCCCATACACTTCCACCAGTTTGCTTCTTTGTTGGTGGTGTTGTTTTGAGTCAGGGTCTCATTATGTAGCTCTGGCTTTCCTGGAACTCATTATATAGACTAGGCTGGCCTGGAACTCATAGAGATCCACCTGCCTCTGTGTCCCAAGTGCTGGGATTAATGATGAGGGCCATTACCCCTGGCTGGTTGGAAGGCTCTTAAGCATGGTAGTGCCTTGCCAAAGGGCCATTAACAGCTCTCCATTGCATATGTAACTAAGTCTTGAGCCCCGATCCAAGGAAAGCGCAGGACCAGAACCTCTGTCCTTCAGTCTCCAGCTCTGCCAGTCCTCCTCTGGATACCAAGGAAACAGGTACAGGGTCTGGTTCACATTGTCCCCAAGGCTAACAACTGTCATTATGTTCTAAACATTATAGGAATCCAGAGGCCACTTTAAGGCATCATTTCAGCACTACTCCCTCTCTTCTTTAAGGGGAAAAACAAGAGACTCAGAATCTCTAGTTCATTTAGGGCCTGAAGTCCACCCATCTCAGTGCCTAAGTCCCCAATTTAACTTTGCAAATTGCTTTCATCCAAATATGAAATTCATTAGTGGGGGGAGAATCCCAAGATAAGCAGTTGTTTAAAAGATCAAATTCCCTTTTCATTCTTTAAAAAAATTATATTCATGTCACATTGTTGCTCAAAGCCCCAGACCGCCTTTGGAGAAAAGTACCACAAACTCCACAATTTTTCAATTACCTTGGTCCAGACCAGCAGCGATAAAAACCCTAGCTTTCCAAAAAGTGTATTTATGTATCACAGCGCATACACACATGGATTTATTTGGTTTTATTCTTTGGATTTATTTGAATTCTCTGGCTATTTATTTTGTGACCCCTAACTGCTTCCTGCTAGAACAACAATTTACTTTATCAAATTCATACTGGTGCTTTGAAAAGAAGCTCAGCAACACACCACAGTATCGGGCCTGACCTTCTCAAAGTAAACACAGAGGGCCCCCGAAAGGCAATAACCATTAACTTTTGAAACCCTCTGCCCTGTGGTAGAGGGGGTGGAGAGGTAGTGGATAAGTGTGTCCGTATAGTAGTGACAGAAGTTGCTGAGGTTCTGGGGTTGGGGGCCTGGGATTGATCTCACACGGACTCAGCCCATCTTTACTCCATGGCCTAGAGATTTTGAAATGGTATCAAACCGGCTATGAAGAGGGGCTGAGAAGCCAGAAACTGCTATTACAACATACTTTCAGAGCTCCACACATTGCGGCCTCTGAGGTGCTTGGGAGCCAAAGTGTTGCTAAGAAAGAAACCCCTCAGGTTAGGAACAGACTCTGGGTGCCTGATATTTGCGGTTCACGCTTATCTCCAGCAGCTATATCCAATAGTTTTCAGATGCCTAATCTTTGTAGTTCACATTTAGACCTCCAGCATTTATTCAATAGTTTTCACATGACAGGTCTGTAAACCATGTTTCTGAGAACAATCAATAAGACATGCGTAAAAGAGCTCTGGAGTTAGACAGAGCGAGGCTAAGGATCTCAGGGTGCCTTTTCTACTTGAGCAGGTCACCGCACACCTTCAAGAATTCCCTTTCCCATTTGCTAAATGAGAAGAACAAAACCTAAGTTCAGTTTTCCTGGAACGATAGGATAAGCTGATGTATTCAGCCATTCACTCAACTAGTGGGTACAGACATTTTAACTATGTTTGTTCAGTGCAGAAATACAAACCCACCCAGACACTGCCCTCAGGGAGTTTCCAGTCCAGTTAGGACACACACACACACACACACACACACACACACACACACACACACACACACACACACACACCCACCCCAGAGTCTTTCCAGGAAGATTTGCTTGAAAGAAATCCAAAGCAACACACAGGCAGTAATAGCACAGAGTGTAAGACACACTAAAGACACTTGATCAATGTCAACAGGTCGAAGGAGATGGCTCAGAAAGGAAAACCATCTGGTTTGCTCCTTTGCCCTCTCTTTGCTGGGAACAACACAGATGCTTTCTTTCCCTGTGGCTCAGGGAGGGTTTCCGCTTCTGATTATACGGGTGATGACTACAAACAGACAAGAAGTTGGATCTAAATAGTTTCTGTTTATTTTCTTGAAAGGCGTGAAGATATCATTTAGAAAACCCAATGGCCTTTTCTATCTCCTTTATAAACTTGTGGTATTTACTGAGGGTGATGCCAGTCAAATCTTGACTTTGCTCCAGAAAGAGTTGATGGAAAGTGAATGAACACTCCCCCAACTGGACAGCTAGTTCTCGAGACAGAAGACCACACTTTGCTTCAGGAGAGCAGTGAGAGGAAGAGAAGGAGGTGTCTTTCCCAAAGCAGGGTGTCTGTTCTTATCACTGCCACCATTTTTATTATATTTTATTGTCTTCATTTAGCTTAAAAAAAAAAACAAAACAAAACAAAAAAAACCTTCACAACACCAGAGTAAGATGTTTGATATAGCTTTTGCCCTGGAGAAATTCATGTGGTTGTTAAGAAGTCACAAACCAAGGGACTGGCAGTGGTGACACATACCTTTAATCCCAGCATTCAGGAGGCAGAGGCCAGTTTTGTCCCCAGAGCAAGTTCCAGGACAGCCAGAGCTATACATTCACCCTGTCTCGAAAACCAAAAGGAAACAAAAAACAAAAACAAGGCACCAACCAAGAGTGTCAAAATATTACCAGTACAATGACTGATGCGTAGGCATCGAGAGAACAGCACTACTCTACTGGGACACTAGAGGTATCTCGCAAGGAATAGAGACTTGAGTTGACCCTTGCATAAGTAGGAGAAATTTCTGGGCCCCATGAACCATGCACACCCATGAAAATGCAGTGCAAATTAAGGACTCCAGTCCTGGCGATTACAAAAGGACAACTATTAGGGAATACAATTTCAAACTTTGCTGTAGTCATGAAAATATAGCTAAACAACGAACAGAAGAAAGGCTAATAATGATAGTTAGCATTTACTGAGCCAGCACTATGAGCCCACACTTGAAGATTCCCACACGCACTGTTGTGGTCTAACAACGCAGTTACTTACTGACTGGGCTGTAGGGATGAAAGAGGCTAAGTCCCAATCTCCAAGGGGCCCAAAGGCCAATCACAGAGAACTAGCATGTGAAGCCACCCTATGGTTCAAAGAGATTAAAGTGGTTTAGCTGAGTTACCCTGTCAGTTAATGGTGAAGCTGGATGGAGTTCAAATGACCTGACTAAATCTTGGGTGCTTTCTGGAGTTAGTCACTTAAAACAGAAGCACCCATGAGTATAAATAAATGAGCTGAAGTTCCTCCAGTAACTCTTATGCAGGGAAAAAGAGAGAGAGATTGAGGGGGGTTGAGGAGAGGGGGGAAGGAAGGAAGGAAGTAAGGAAGGAAAGAAGGAAGGAAGGAAGGAAAGAAGGAAGGAAGGGAGGAGAGAAAAAGCTTTTGAACAGTCAAGGCAGCCTTTCTAGCTAATGTTCACTGAAAATCCAATGCATGTGCCACACACACTAATTAGATACACACGTGTCTAATTCAATCAAAGATCTGAAGTCAATATCCCAGAACTTAGATTTATTGATAACAAAATGTGTATTGAGCTGTCTGCAAATCAGAGCCAGAAGAAAGAGAATAATCTAGTGTCTAGACCCAGGCTCAAGCCTCTCTCCTCCTTTTAATCAAGGATCAATTAACTTCCTATACCTCTAGGGGTTTCGTGGGATGTGTAGGCTGCAGAGGAGGCGAAATCTGAACTCAGTGACAAACACTTAATGGGCAGAAAATCAAAGCATGAAGAAAGGCCGCTGTGTTGGGTTCAGGCCTTTGAAACTTTGCTGGCTTTGAAAAACTAACACTTGGGCAGGTTGGGTGGTTTGGGGGTGGGGTGTAAAAAAACACAGGATAAGTTTTCATGGCCCACCCATTGATCAAGTCATGTGGGGAGTGTTACCAGAGTGACCCAGCCCCAAAGCCAACTTCCCGCAGCCATGGCTTCATATCTGCACAAAATTAAACACAGCCTCTTCTCTGAAAGTGCTTTTTTGGTGAGGTAGGGTGAGTGGAGCAGGAGGATAAAGCCGAAGTGACTGCACTTCTCTGCATGACCAAAACCCAGAGCACTAGAGAGGGCACTTCTCATCTGTCCCATAAAACAAGTCCAGAGATGCCTCTCCTGAGACTCGCCCAATTTTCCACTTGAACCGATCTGTACTTATCTTCACTTGATCTTAGCCAAACTGCTGAGAAGCAGTTGGATGTATCTTCAAATAAGCAAAGTGAGAGTAATAATTAAGGCAACATCTACAGAGTGTCTACATGCTTACTGGCAAAATTACACAGAACACTCAACACATGCACAGGCATTGGCACAGCATAGCTGCCTAGGCCAGGCAGTTACCAGGACTCGCTGGTGGCAGCTTTGTAAGTAAGCCTTATCAATAAGACAGAGTTACGAATGAGCGCTGTTCAAACCACTTACAAATAAAAACACTGAGGATCAGAAAAACCAAACAAGCTCATTCAAAAGACACTCATTTGGGCCAGATATTAGAACTTGAGCTAGAAGACACTGAGTTCCCTTTGAAGGGGTTTAGAGGCTGTATTGCAGTTTATTTACTGTCTATGATAACTGTGAAAATGTGTGTGTGTTGTCATTTTCATTTGTAATCAACAGATAATTGAAGACAGAAGTTTTCTATTCTCCAAGGTCTCTGAGTTTGTCCATAGGTCACTGGGATTAGAACCCAGCTCTGTCTTTCTTTTGGTTTATATTTTCTTCTTTCCTGACCTGACCCTTCTTTATAAATGCATTCCCTGTTTAAAAAAAAAAAAAAAAAAAAGACTAAGTAAAATCACTTAAGGGCAGAATGGTCAACCCAACAACTACTTAGAGGTTCAAAATACAAATATTTATGTTGCCTGTAAGTGACAGTATTTCTATTTAAAGTAATTAATTGCTACTGGTCTTGGAAGTGTGCAAACTTTCTCTGGTTTATAATATTTGTTCAGATTTTTAGACTGGACAGAATCCAGATGAGCAGAATCTAAGTTTACTATGAAGGTGTTTCTTCAGCTTTGAAACAAGCTCCATAAAAAACACTTGCAGTTGGCGGGTGTGAACAGGCCATATTCGGGGCAGAGCCTTTCCTTGACAAATGTTCATTCTTCAGGGCTAGAAAGTTCAGATAGAGTCCTGCTGCTTGTGTTTCCTGAGCCCAAGTCCAAGGTCTCTTGCTTAGGGAAACAAACAAGAACGAACAGTTTCCCAAGAATTGGGCACCATTGGGTGCTGGGGACACAGTGTTGAGTATGGGTTTGCACTGTATTTCAGTGTCCCATTCTCAGGAAGTCTGGGGTTCCATGGCAAAGAAAAACCTGTCTGTGGCCTAATCCTGGGTACTGTAAAGAACTCTGGGTGCCCTTACTCAAGAGGGCTGACAGTGAAGACATTACTAGTTTTCAATGCTCCAGATGGAATTCAGGGCCTCAAACATGCTAAGCAAGCACTCTCTACTAAGCTACAAGCCTAGCACCAAAGAAGAACTAATACCAGTCTTCAAATGTTCAACTCTGGCTGTTTGAGCTTTTCTAGTTGGGTTCTTTGCAAAAAAAAATTATAAATTTTTAAATGTGTCTGTTGCACAAGCAGATATCCCTATGCAACAGCATACATGTCCAAGGCCAAATTTCCTGAGTCAGCTCTCTCCTTTCACTGAAGGGTCTGTAGATAGAAAGTCATCAGGCTTACAAGGCAAATGAGTCCCTTTCAAGAAGCTGCCATATTCACCCAGAAACAAACCAGTAGACCACAGTTCACACCTTTCATTAAGAGAACTGGAAATCTTCTGCCAACTCTTTAAAAAAAAAAAAAAAATTATTTATTTATTTATTTATTTGTTTGTTTGTTTAATGTGTGCTGGTGTTTTGCCTGTATATAGTCTGTATTAGGGTGTCGGATGCTCTGAAATGGAGGTATACACAGTGGACTGGAGGGTGTGGATGCTGGGAATTGAACCCAGGTCCTCTGAAAGAACAGTCAGTGCTCTCAACTGCTGAGCCATCTTTCCAGCCCCACTTCTGTTAATGTTATATATTCCACAAACAAGATCTTTCTCTCCAGTAAAATGCAAACAACAGGTCTTACTATCTGTTCACCTTGGGTGAAACAGAATCACTCAAGACTTTTTTCTTCTCTTTTAGGCCAGCTGTTCAATATGGATGAGAATCAGTCCACATTCATTCACCTGGAACATCTAGGAGCTTCAGGTATATTAACATATTTAAGTTTCAAAACAACCCTTTGGATTGTTAGTACATAGGCATAATCAAGGATCAGAGAGGCTACAATTTGTCTGTGCCCACTGAGTGATGAGAGGACACGTAACAGAACAGAACCATCCAGTCCAATGTCCATTTGAAGATGGGGCTAGATAGACTCTCTTGCTAAATACAATGTCTAGACAGACATCCATGCATTCGAACCACAAAGCTGTTGAAAGTACATTTGGCCTGCAAAACCCAGGACCCCTCCTGGTGCTACATAGATCCAGCCTCTCTACTGCCTAGGTCTCCAGTATGGTTCAATAGTTTGGCTACTGGAGCTAAGATACTGTGTTTCAGAGCTCTTCTATAAGCAACCACATCTGATCTCTCTGGCCAATAGTGTCATTTTTTAAGCTCCTGTATTAAAACACCACTGGAGATTAGCTACTTCTTTTTTTTTTCCAGTCTAAACATGAAGTTTGCTTGTTTGACTTTGTGGTAGTCATTTAATGTGTATATGTGTTTTGCCTGCAAGTCAGAAGAGGGCACAGAATCACCTGGAACTGTAGTTAATCTGCTTTAAGCCAGCATGTAGGCATTGGGGACAGAACCCTGGTCCTTGGGAAGACTAGCCAGTGCTCTTAACTGCTGAACCATCTCTCCAGTTCTCATTCATGAACTCTGGCACATAGGATTTGATGGCTCACCTCCTGTCAAGACTGTGATGTCCCTGGGTGGGCCACTCTACCTCTCTCCATTTTTAACGTCACACAACAGGATGTTGTGCAACAGTTCTCAATATACAGAACAATGAGAGTGAGATGCAGTTTCTAAAATGTGTAATTGCCTGGCTCAGTGAATATTGGTTCTTATGCCTGTGTGTGCCAGGGAGTCAACCAACAGGAAGCCTAGTATCAGGAAATGTTCTAAGGAAGAGTAAGATGTGATCAGAGTTCTATCCAGACTCTACTGAAGCAGCCATGAGCTCATTCAGCCACTTGCCAAAGGTAGTCTGATCCCAGGAGAAAGAAAGACATGCTTGTAAAATCCTAAAATTCTAGGGACTTCTCAAAAGTGGACAAACAGATGGGCCTTTGACAGTGGTTAGCAGGACCTGTTCCCTTCATGCCAGTAAGAACTGTCACTGCTGAAACATTGTCAAACATTCTCAGATCACTCAAGGCTCAAGGGCAGCAAGTCCAAAACAAAGTGAAAAGAAAACATAGCTTGTTTACCCAGTGTCGAAACATGCACTGGTCAGCATGCACTGGTCAGCATGCATTCGTCCATCTAAGCACCGCTGTCCAGGTATACAAAAACACCACATTCTCATGGTGCAAAATAAACAGCATGAACTGGCAGGACATCAGACACACCTGGAAGACAGTTCGATAGTCAAAAGGCAAGCCTACAAGTGGATGTGGGGGCAGAAGGTTGGGGCCGAAGCACCCCTGGAAGCCTGTAGGAACAAAACAGTGCTGGATGGCAATCCTTGAGACATGGACTCCCAAGCCCTTCAAAGTAGATGCATGGTCTAAGGTTAAGGTCAAGGCCACATGTTGGCAGTCCACACCAAATCTGTCTACCAAGGATGATCTATTTAGTCCACCCAATGCTTAAAATGGTTTAAATTTAGTGTTCCCATTTAGTATCAGGAAGCCTCCCAGTTTCTTAACCCAGCAATTCTGCATGTGGCAAGGTCTAGGCCTAGGCTGCACATCTTCAGATGAAGCCTATATTCTCTAGGGAACCATTGGTCCTCACCATATTCTCAGCACTAAGACCATGTCGTATATTCACTGGCTTCCTCATCCCACCTGTGCTATTGATTTTGTTTATGCTTACTTGATCTCTTTAGTTATTTAAGTTAACTGTGTTGCTCTGTAGATATCTGACTTTCCTATCTCTGTATTAAAGAATAAAGGTGTTCCTACAATATTGAACCTACGCAAACAGAAATAGTCCTGGTTCCTCGGCCAGGTGGTGTTGGCTTACTCCTTTGATCTCAGCACTCAGGAGGCAGAGCCAGGTGAATCTCTGTGAGTTCAAGGCCAGCCCGGCCTACAGATCGAGTTCCAGGACAGACTTCCCAAGCTACAGAGAAACTCTGTTTCAAAAAACAAAACAAACAAACAACAACAACAACGATCCCAATGTCTTCCCTAATAAATACTGGCCACAGCAGACATGTGAAGGTATGTATTATCTAGTACATAGGTATGTGTTTCAATCTTAAACCAAGATAAGCCTCCTATGCTTTCATGTAAGCATAGCACAAGGCAGGTAATTGTGTATTTTAGATGCCAGAAAGTTGAGGAGGTGAAAGGTAAGCCTTCTTGACCTCTGAAGCCACCAGCAAGTTTCCTCCATAAGTCTGGTTGTGTAGCATGTAGGAGCACCTCCCTTAAGAGCCGGGTAAACAAGATGTGTCATAATAAATTACATGGCTATGCAGTAGAAGCTGAGCTAACTTTTACCTGCCTAGCTGATGCTAAGTGGTGTTATCATACAGTTCTACTTTTAAAGGCAATAGCTACCTGAAATAAAAACAAAAACAACCTCCATATATAAATGATGGAAGCTCACTAACCCTAAAGAGTCAGTGAAAAGAGACTTGTGAATAAAAGCCTATCAGATATGTTGGTCTTGCTCAAAATGGAGTTAGGCACACACCAGTAATACTACAGCATTCTAACACCGAGGTGTTCATTTACCAGGTGGGAAGACTAAGACCCTCCCATCACCTGACATAGTAACTGTTCTCCTATACTATCCAAGAATCACGTCAGGAAACAACCCCTTCCAGTCTCCCTTGGGACAAAGAACAATCCCCAGCACTTAGCAGAAGCTAACCAAAATGTGGGAGAGATGACTCCCCAGATATACATTTTCTGACTTGCGGGTGGGTCCTTTACTTTCTTGGTGAACTTGAATCTCATGAGTGGTTTAAGGCCAAAGCACTCTAAGCTCCTTGATCTTCAGCTCCTCTGGCATTCCCACAAAGTGAAATTGCTGTAAATACTTTGTGAGCTCTTGAGGGAAGGCTAGGAGTCCCGGTGATTCAGCTGTGATGCCCCCAACCCCACCCCAGCTATCCCAAGAGCTAAGGGATCAGTTTCAGCAAACCCCTAAGATCCTCTTGGAGAATGGAGTGAGAAGAAGTTTAGGGATCCCCAGAAGGTTGCTCAGACCTGGGCTTGAAACTAGGTTTGCCACTTAACAATCTATGTATGTGATCTTCAGCAAGTTGCTTAACTTCTCCCAGCCTCCCCAGTAAGAGGAAGATGCCAGTATCAGTCTGAAGAGCCCTAAGGAGGAAATATAGTATGGTAGGCATTAACAACTAATCCCCAGCCCTTTTGAGTTGAAAATCTCCTAGCCCTGTTCACAAGATGTCACTCAAGTAGACTGAATGGTTTCCTCTCTAAGGCAGCTGAACTAATCTAGACAGGGGCTCCGTCACCTTGGACTCGGACTACCACTTGCATTGAGCAAGACTGGAGTGGCTCCAGAGTGCTGTGGATAAGACAGCTCTCACCCTAGGAGCGTACTCCCCACTCCCAGGCCTGTCAATGCTCCTTTTGTAAAACACAGAAACCTTCAAATGTGGCAGCTGCCACCTGCACAAATAATTCAGGGATGTAATTTTGTAACCAAATACACGTCCCAAAAAGCGAAAAGTTTGAAGTCAAAAAAAAAAAAAAAAAAAAAAATGGCTTTGACCTTCTACCTAGATGCTCACTAATCACATTTTAATTTGAAGCTGGTTTCCTCTGTGTGCTGTCTTTACAGGTTACAATGTCGTTTTAGAAGCATCCAGGGAGTCAGGGGCACCACAAAACACCTGATCAAAATCAACCCCAATTTCTTCCCCAGGCATCTAAGGCTTGGTTCGTGTATCACTGAGTCTGCAGAATGGCACTGGGTAGGCAGAAAAATAGGCGGCGCTGGGGGGGAGGGGCGCAGTTTGTTTTTTTGTTTTTTAATAAGGAAATTCCTTACAGAGAAAATTATGGGCCACAGAAACTAATAAGATGTGGTCCCTGCCCAGCGTTTGCAAACAGTGACAGGAACATTCGTGGTGGCATTGCTGAAATGGAGGCAGGAGGACACCTGTCAGTACATGCCTGAAGGTAGGGGACATGCAATTTCTATTTACTGACTAGTCCCCAAAATAACATCAAAGACTCCTTGCTGACATTTAAGTACCAATGCAACCAAGGCTGCATTGAAACAAACAAAGAAACAAAAACAACACCAAAGAAGAATAAATCTGAACTGCCATTGCATAACCCTCCCCTGAACTCCCGTCCCTTTCTTAATGTGCAGCCTGAGTAGGGTGCGTTGCCCTAGGGGTACCCTCACTTATCTAAATTTAGGGATTAAGGGCTCTGCCCAAAGGGTATGGAGTCTTTTCCATATGAGAAAAAGGTTGTATCCAGGGTCCCTTGACAGGACACACAGGCTTGACCAATGAGAAACAGGTTCCTGCTGCTTTTAGTGTGTGAAGGCAGATACCAGGCAGAGGTTTCTAAGGTCAAAGGCACTCACTTTCTTGAGAACAGCAGCCAGGTGGGGGTACTTTTTGGCTGTACCCTTTCTCTCCTCAAAGAATCCTTCTCACAAGGGCTGGAACCAATGCTCAGAGGCAAGGTCCCAGAGCAGGGGACAGCAGGGGTCACCTGACTTTCTCCAGAATTGGGCAGCTGTCAAGTTTGTCCCTCTTAGACTGGAGCTGTGTGAGGCGTGCCTCTCACATAAATAGAAATCCAGGTGCTCTGGGGCGGCCTTAGCAGGGCCCCTCCCCACCTCCCACCAGCATGGGGATAACAAAATGTAGACATTTCCATACCCTAGGGAGAGCTGGCTGTAGTCACTAACTCCTAGGTGGCTTGCTATAGGAACACCATTGTTCCAGGGAAGGCTCTCCAGCCAAGACTCTCCAGGAAGCCAAAGCCTTGGGATGCATTTTTCAGCTGTTGAGAGAAAGGGTTCTTCCTGGGATGATTCTTCAGTGGTTCTGGAAGCCAGGTCCTTAATCCTTGCAAAGCAGCATGGAGCCAGCTTCCCTCAGAGGGACACAATGTCTAGAATCCTTCTTGCAAATCAAAACAGAAAAACTCCCTTATTTTTTCCTTTACAACTTCTCTCAAGCATTGAGGGGAAAGGATTAGCAAAGCCCAGGGGAGGGGAGGTTCCAAGCCTGCCTAACCCCTCCTTCCTGATGACCCTACCCACCTGACCCTCGGCTGAAGTAAATTACAAAGTCCCCACTGTTCTTTCTGCCTGTCTTTCCCCGCCCACCAGACGCCCCTCCCCAAACACACACACACACACACACACACACACACACACACACACACACACACACTTTTTTGGAGGGCAAAATGCCAAACAACATTATTCCCTTTCACCATGGTATTGCCACGAGAGCTGCCTGGTATGTTTGCCAGAGAAATGGAAGGGTTTTGTGACTATCACATCACCCTCCACTACTGCTCCTCCCTTTGTGGAAATGGATTTGAAGAGAAAGGGAAGGATCCCCAAGTGGAATCTAATTGGGAAGACAAGAGGAAAGTACAAGGCTATTGGGTCAGGGACTGGGGGTGTGGGATTGGGCTTCTGGGAGCAACATGCTCATTACAAAGCCACAAACCCCAGCACAATGTTACACTCTGTCATGGGCAGCTCAGCTTAGAAGGAGGGTGCTATCACGTGAGGTGGGAAGAGGAGAGCTTATAATACAAAGGGTAACCCTTTATACCACCTAATCAAAGAACACTGTGTCACAGCCACAAAATAAACAAACAAACAAACAAATAAAAAACGGTCTTGGTGGGTGTGGGGGGTGCTGATTTGGTTCTGTGTTTGTGGAATTAGCAGGCCTTCACACTTTGACCAAGTTAAGGCAACTCAACAGCAGACTAGTGCCTTCTCAGGACTAAGTGTCCTCAGCTTCGAAACAGCTCCCCCCACCCCAAGTCTTGAAAGTCTATAGTGGGGGATTTCCTGAGATGGCGCCCAGACCAGCCAGCCATGGAGCAGGTGCGCTGCTGAGGCATCTTCCTTCCCCTCCTCTGGAAGCACAAAGGGGAAGAGCTATTCCCAGTTAGGGGCCAGGCAGGTCCGTGAGAAATAATCCACCGCCCGCTGGTGCTGAGAAGGAGCTGCGTATGTGGGCTGCCGCTTGTCCATCAAAATGACAGAACGGGTCTCAGGGAATTAATTATTCAACAAAACTCGGCCTTCACAAATCCTGTCCAAAGGAACGGTTTGATTCCTTTCAGTACACTGACTATACAAAATACTGAAAGTCCAGTACACTTCAAAAGCCTCACAAAAACCCAGGCCTGGCCTTGGCAGGAGTTCCTCAGCCACTGGGTTTTTCTGTGTGTGGTTTATAATAACATGCAAGCCTGATGCCAAGTCCTAATCTATTAAGGGACTGCCAATTAGCAGGGGGCTTAGAGTTGTAGGTTTGAGAACTGGGGAGTGGGCCTAATTAGGCTTGCAAATCATTTCTCTCCGTTGCCTCTCACCATCTAACACAAGGTATACTAGCCAATTGTTCTAGAGAGAACCTTTCTGTATCCCTGTGCACACTGGATTTTGTTTATGTTAGGATGCCAGATCTGAAGGCTAGTGCTCATGTTCCTGTCTGCTCTGGATGGGCAAAGGTGGGATTGACAAGGCTGTAACTGGGCAGTGATTCTTAGTCAGACCATCACTACCAGGGGTACTTATAAAAAAAAAAATAATAGTAAGAGCTGGGCTCTGCCTAGACCTACTCAAGCACTCAGTCAAAATAGCAACAAGAGAATGAGGATGAATACAACCCCCCCCCTCCTCTCCTTTCTTCTCTCTATTCCCTCCCTTCTTTCTTCCTCCCTCTCTTCAGCTCTTAGTGCTTGGGAATAAATCCAGGTAAGCAAGTGCTCCGTCACTGAGCTACATCCCCAAACCAAGATTTTTTTGGGGTGTGGGGTGCGTCAAGACAGGGTTTCTCTGTGCAGCTTTGATGCCTGTCCTGGAACTCGCTCCGTAGACCAGGCTGGCCTCATACTCACTGAGATCTACATGCCTCCGCCTCCCAAACGCTAGGATTAAAGACAAGTGTCACCACCACCTATTTTTAAGATAATTGTATCTCAAGGTGATTTGGCAATTGCTGCTTCTAAAATATAATATGTCACCCTTGGCTAGAAAAGCTATATTAAAATATATTTAAATATACACATATTTTTATATATAATACAATTCACATATGCATTCACTAGACACAATTTAAACTACTAAATAGCAAGTATTTCCTAAGCAGCTGTTGTATGCTGGAGCTGGGAAATACTAGGAGTTAAAAACAGGATTGTAGCCTTCAAGAGAGAGCTACCTTCCCCAGCAGATCACCTGCAATGACCCCAAGAGGACTCAAACCCATAGTCTCCCCATCCTCTCTCTTCTGCCTGGGTAGGAGCTAAGTTTTCAAATGCTTTGCCAAAATACCTTCCAGAAAGACATAGGATGATTCCGGGAGCCAGACATCAGAGGCTTTTTAAAAGAGAAGGGAAAACTTGAGAAGTACATGGCTGTAAGGCACAAGAGAAAGTCGGTGCCTTCTGACAGCCTTGTCTCCAGACCCACAGCCCTAGAAGGTTTCTGTGGCAGGAAGAGCCAGGGCCAGCGCTTGGGGGGGGGTCCCCTTTCCTCTTTGAGCCTCTTTATCTAGTGGAGAGGAAGGGTGGACTAGCTAGCTGGTCATTCCCACCCGAGGAGCCTGCCACCCAGAGCCACCACCGTTACACACAATCCAGATGAATATGGGCTATTGGGAGGTTCTCTAAGAAATGCTGGCCTCAGGCATCTCTGATCATTCTAAACTGATCTACTGCAGTTTTCAAACAAGACTGAGCTTTTACCTGCAGGCCAGTGTTTAATGTGCATCCCCTCTACAGTGCTGACTACACTCAGCAGGCTGGGCTAGCAAAGAGGGTGGCTGGGCAGCCAGTACTGAGAAAGGCCACTCTGATGGCTGTATGGGCAGTGGTCTGTAACAAGGGAGGTAGAGTCAGCTGGCTGAAGGCAACCAAGATGTGACTGACCACCTTCCATGAATAGCACAGGCATTCCACACACATCCCCTTCCACCCAGAATGAGATGTATCAAGGTCTCTGCCACCACGCTGCCACTCCAGATTCTAGACAGCACAACTCAGATCAACACTGCCTGCTCTCCAGGAGCATATGAAGCTATCTATCTTAGCCCTACACATCTCTCTAAACTGACAGCTTACATCCCTTTACATAGACACCTCCGGGTGACCTTAACACATAGCATAATTCCTTCCACCTGGGTCTAGGTTAGAACTCAGTAGTTAACAGACAAACCTATCTGTTGACAAGGGATCTAGAAATGAAAGCACGGGTATAGTATCCCTGTGACCGAGTGGATTCTGGAGCCAGACACCTGGGGTCCAGCCTTCATCTTTAACAAGTCCCTTAACCTCCCAATGACATGGGAGGAAGAAGAGAGTATGGAGGAGGTGCTCTGATAACTCCTGCCACACAGAAGGCTCAGGAACTATATATCTGGGAACGTGGGATATCGTCCATAAGATGGAGACAAACAAGTGTTACTTAGAATAGAAGGGGATCCATTATACAAATGTAAACACTAAACATGAATCCTACAAGCTTTTTGGTCATCTTCCTTGTTTTTATGAAATTTGAGTGATTGAAAATGTCTACATAGAGTATAGGCCTTGGGGTAAAATACATTTATTTGAGTTTGGTGTTTTGATTTGCCATTGAGAGAGCTACACAAACCTATAGACCATCTGTAAAATGGGGACAGGATGACTAATCCTGACCAATTGCCAAAGGCTATGGTGGATTTCTGAGAAGTTAAGGTGTGTGTGTGACAACATTATCCATGGCAACGACTGTTTCTCATGGTTTTCCCTACAAAATACATGAAAAAGGATGAAGATTACTGAGGTGGGGTTTTGTCCCTATGGTTTACATAGAACCTTTAAAAGCAAGCAATAGCATATGCAAGATTATATAAACAAATTCATATAAAACAGACAGGCTTCCAATGCTCATCTCAATGCTGAGGGAAGATGGGAAGTTTTCTTAGTACTCAATGAAGTTTTGAATGGAATGTCCTTGGAAGTTCCCCAAATTACTTCACACTGGTAGCCCCATCTCTGTCCCATAATGTATTTGTTCATTCTCTCTTCATTTGCTTATTTCTAATAAATATTAAGCATTTACAGTGAAGAACGCACAGGGGGAAATCACAGGAATCTTACTGCAGACCTTCATTTGTTATTCATGTGGTGAAATTAGGGAGTAGTGATTTGCCCGAGAGCTGTCAATGGAAAAGGGCACAACTCCGGGAGACATGCTTGAAGCTGAAACTAAGATGGCACCATTGCTGTTGCCACGCCTTCAGGAGGGTGCTGGCTGGGAAGGTACCATCAGCACCTTCCGCCCAAGTTCTGGCAGGAGTTCCCACCTCCCTGTGAACTGGACACCCTGAAGACCAGGGTGCTGGGGGCATTCATTGCTTGTCAGCTATATTGCTCTCTACCCTTCCCTCAGAGTACCAGAGCACACCTGTGTATACCCACCACACACACACACACACACACACACACACAGAGAGAGAGAGAGAGAGAGAGAGAGAGAGAGAGAGAGAGAGAGAGAGAGTCTACTGAAGTCATTTATGCAAGAAAAAGAAACTAAAACCTGGAGAGGGTAAAAAGAAGAGGAGGAGGATAGTTTCAATTTTGTTCAGTTTTTATTGAGCAACTCATGTATTGTATTAGGGACTTGGTGAGTAGATAAGCTGCCTCTCTCAGACCTCCCTGTCAGGATTCTACAGAAACCTGTTTCTCATGAATGCCTCTCCATTTACAAATAGAAATACAGCATAGTCTCTGAATTTCATTGTCACACAAATACCACAGTTAGGTTCTGTGCATCACCTCTAAACACAAACAGCAGAAAAATCTCTGCTGGATGCCCTTCAGTTAACCAGAAAGCTGCTGTAGCTCTCTCTGGTCAGGTCCAGCTGTCAAAGCGGCTTCCTGTGATGTCAAATCCACACTGGGGAGCAACCTACTCCTGCATCTCACGCTGGGCATCTGTTCCCAGACTCCCAGCTCCTGCACCTTCAAATTCAGATGTTTCCATTCTCGGATCAATGATACACATTTACTCAGATCAATGATACACATTTGGGGAGTGAAGGATACTCGGATATTCCTAATTTACGAAAATTCCTATCATCTTGTCTGGGCCCCATCTGTTCAACAGAATCAGTTTTCAAATGTGTAACAGAAGAAAGCCACAGCTCCTCTTTGGAGGAGTGGTTTAGTTGACCCCGGTCCTCCCAGCATATATCCTATTGCCAATGCTTCTGACATTATTCTTATTGTTTGTTCCCTTCACCCAGCATCTTACCACAGAGCTGACAGGAAGTGGAGCTTTTCTGGTCAAGGAAGATCCTGCTGCATAAGTAAAGTTTATACACACACACACACACACACACACACACACACACACACACACCCGGAGGTGTGGGCACATCACAGAGTCTTCTCTTCCATGTCAATGGCCCTTATCTCAGTGCACTGTCCCTGCTCACTGTCCTTGCTGTTCTCTTGGTTGGTTGGCTCACTGCCCTTTAGGATGGGTGTGGTGATGAGCATTAGATAGAAGTCTTATTTTCAGGAAGACCAATGCAAAACCCAGTTAAGATGCAGGAGCCTGGTGGGTGGGTGTGAACACTTGCAGTGGCGAGTATTCTTACAGAAATCTGTTTCTACACCTTCCAGTCCTCACCTCCCAGTCACAGAGATCCCGAGCCCCTCCCTGAGCAGGGAATTGTGTCTTGTAAATTCCACAGCCATGGCAGCCTAGTATAAAGCAAGCAGTCAATAAATACTGGGTGATACAATGGCAGGATAAATGCATTGATTACAGTGATGGCTTTGGGCCTTGTAAGAAAATCTCTGATCTCCCAGTGGAGATACCCTTACTAAAAAGGAAATATCCATGGACCTTTATGGCCCACTCCCCTTTCTGGTCAAAGACAGAGAGTGTTGTCAAATCCAGGTCGTATTTGGCTGGCAGATGACAGGTAGCTTCTGAAACCAACTTTCCAGGGTTCCAGCAGAACCCCTCACTGTATGGGGAAACTTTATACTTCCTCCCTCGATCGCCTGAATCCCTCTTCTAGGCAAGTCCCAGGGCACTATTCCAATCCCACAGTGCTCTGTGCTGAAGCCAAAGCTCAGTTTCCTGCCTCAAAGGGTCCTTTGTTTAGGCTCTCTTTCCCAATCAGTGTATCCTGAGCTTGAACCCCTAGCTTTTGAGAACTCTGAAGCCTTGGCAGTAGAGGACTTGCCAGCAGGTTTGCGGTCCTTAACAGCTTTCACAAACCTCAATGTGAGGGAATGTCTCTAGCTAAGAAACGCTTTTCATGGGAGGGAGAGGAGGGAGTATTATTTTAAGAGTTGCAAAAACAACTTCAAATCGACTCTTTAGTCTTTAATTGCTACCAGAAGACTAAGAACTTCTTGTTCTCTCATACTTAATTAAGATGATAGTTTTAATCAACTTTAAATGATATTGGTTAATATGCTCCGCTCAATCTCTTGGGCAGGTTTTGCATCAGAACCCTGGAATGCATTAAAGACAAATTTCCAACACGGTCTCCCCACCTGGAAAACACCTCGAGAGAGAGAGAGAGAGAACAGATGGAAGGGAGCTACATCTGTACAGCTGCCATTTACGTCTCTCAAGGGTCAGACACGCTAGATCCAATGTACACTTTGACTACTCTCACTGCAAATTCAGCGGACACTTGCCTCCACATTTACTTCTAAGGCTTGCCAATCATTTATGACACCTAGCAGTTCCCAAACACTTCCAGGGTCAGGGTACAATAATATCAAAGCACCTACTGTCACTAGGCACCTCCCAATCTCCTGAGAGCCTGCAAAGTAGAACTTACTGTCCCCATTCCACAGATGGAAATAGAAGTTTGGAGAGGTCAGCTATGAGCTAGCAAATGAAAAGTCCCAAGATTTGAACTCAGAAAAGTCAGACTCCAAGACACAGTTTTCTATTGTGGCACACTTGCCCAGTACCTGTTCCAGAAGATACAAGGGCAGGGACCACATCTCATTTATCATTAGACCATCATATCTGCAAAGCTAGTGTAGTTGCAGGTATATTCCCTGGGAGGACTAAGTCACCACAAATCACACAGATTCCTAAAAGTTATAAACAGATGGATATGATGATTAATGTTAGGATAAACATTATTTGCCTACATGATCATTCATGTTGTAACAATTATTTGCTTACACTGCACTAAATAGTACTGGGTTAAAAATGATAAGAAGACTGATTTCCTATCAACATGATCTTTTGAACAGAAGTTTGATATTAATGGGGAATTGGAGGGGTTGTATACTTGATGATGTAGGAGTGGAAGGACTAAGTGAACAACAACTTTGAAATAAGAAACACAGATCTGGGGGCTGGAGAGATGGCTCAGAGGTTGAGAGCACTGCCTTTCTTCCAGAGGTCCTGAGTTCAATTCCCGGCAGCCACATGGTGGCTCACAACCAAATGCAATGAGATCTGATGACTTCTTCTGGCCTGCAGGTGTACATGCAGGCAGAGCACTGTATACATAATAAATAAATAAATTACCATTTGTAAAAAATGGAGTGGCACACACTTTACACATGGATACCACACACCTGAACAAAAGAGACAAACCCTAGAAAGGCAACACACGCTCTACAGTGTTTGCTCTTCTGAACCAGACATTTTGGTTGTTTTGTCTCAGTCTCCTCACAACTACAAGACACAAGACTGATGCAGAAAAACAGCTAAAAGATCCACCCTGTTAGGGCACTTCGGGTGGTGATGTCTCTGTTTTTTGAGCCACGGTCTCTCAGTGTAGCTCAGGCTCCCCTTGCATTCACAAACATTTTAATGACTTTTCAATGGGTAAGAATGCAAGGAACTGGACATTGTTTGAAATAACAGAACAAGTGTCACTACACAACAAGAGAAAGTTACTTGGTCAGGGCAGCCCAGTCAATAAGTTAGCCACAGTCAGGACGTAAGTGGAGATAGTATTGTAAGTGGAGATAGTATTTGGTCTCCCAGCTCAGGCATCGTTTCTCTAATAAAGGTTTTGGCAACCAGCAAAACAACTCCAGGGCAGAGGGCTTGCCCATCATGTGTGAGAATCTGGGTTCAATCCCTGCAACACGACAAAATCATTTATTCATCCATTCATTCTCTCTCACGTTCTTTTCCTGTTCAAAACCTGTTACAAGGTAAGGATAGAGTGAGGTAGGTTAAAAAAATTTTTTTGTTTGTTTGTTTTTAAGAAGCCATCATGGTTACCACAAATTTATTTTTGTTGACCAAGTTTACCACATCATACAATAATATAAAAGCTAAATTTAAAAGCCTAAGTTGTTTTAAGTTAAATACACTCTCCCAGTCTCAGACTATTATGGCTGTCATGGACTTTAGCCAGTGACTTTTTTTCCATTTCATCATGATGACTTATAGGAAGCAGGTATTAAGCAGTACTTAACTTTATAATTACACTTAATAATTTAGCTATTTATAGAAAAAAAAAGATATTGTGTCAGTGGCTACCTTGAGATTGTGAAATTATCCAGAACAAAAAAATGTATTGTCCTCTTTTGCTTTACGTCTTTACTGTCCAGAATACTGTTTTTATTTATGTATTTTTCAATGAAATTGGAGAACTGTTTTAAAGGAGAAATTTCAGATTTAGAAAGATGGCACCAAAATACAAAGCAAACCCATTCTTTACATTTTATTTCATTTTTTTAACACTAGAAAGATCAACACCAAATGGCATGGGACCCACTCTAAGGTGAAGTCTGCCCAGAGTAAACACTTGAGATCTTGACTACCAAGAACTAACTGGGTAGCAATGATGTGGAGGAAGAATGATGTGGTATGGGGAAGGCTGGGAATGCCATCCAACATACATGCCTGAGGCACAAGTATGCAGAGAAGGAAGACAGAGATAAGAAGGAAGGGAATGGGAATAGGAAGGGTGGAAGGAGAGGGCAAGGTGGAAACAACTTCTGAGGGTTCTCAAGCATACTGAGAGATGTGCTCTATAATAATGGATGGGAATGTTTACAGTCATGGGGACGCTGGGCCTGGGTCTTCAGAATTGCCGTCCAGAAGCACAATTCTTGGGTACGTACTGCCCGAGGATACCTATGAATTGCCACCCAGAAACACGATCTGCGAGGACAGTTTTCCATATGTGGTAATGGTCTGCACTCAATGTGGCGCTTCAGAAATGGGGACAATAGAGATGAGAGTGCATTTCAGACAAAATTGCACTCATGTCACCAATGTGAATTAACACTTTCAAAGTACTTCCTGTTCCCACGGCATAGCATCTATCTCAACAACTCATCCACATTTTACCATTCACCAAACGACAGCAATTTGTCCAAGGCTCCCCAGCGAATACCACAAATATCGAGCCTGAACAGCACCAAGCTGCCTCCTAGACCTTTTACTTTTATCATTTCATTAAAGTATCAGATCAAAACACCTGGCTGTGTTCACCAACTGCTGTGTAACTGTTTTCTTCTCCAGGGCAGGCTCCACCTCCACAGTATATTTATTTCTCTGTGTCTTCCCCGAGGCATTGTACATATCTCAATAAACCAAAGGAACAGAGAATATAGCCAACCAAACACTGTAGCATCTTTCTGACAACAGAGAATGGTGGACAGCCAGGGATTCCTTTGCCAAGTGCCTTGTGGGTATTTCCTGTTCACCCACGAACAGTGAAGGAAGAACCCTACTCTGATTCCTAAGGAGCCCATCTCTGGCGATTCTGCCCTGCATTCTAAGTGTGAAGGATGTGTGCAAAATGGGACTGCTCTGGGCCCTATTTAACTTTTCCATGGGCCTGTGTTTGTCAAAGCGCTATGCCAACCCCCTCAGAAAGAAATGCCACAGAACTTCTTTTAGGAGGGTAAAAAGGCCTACTTGGTCTCATGCTAATCAGAGCACCATTGAAATCCCAGCTGAATAGGAGCCCTACAATAGCCTGGGAAACACTCGGTGGTCTTTCCAAAGCACAGGCTGCTTCAGTCAAAGCATTTCTCTCCCTGGCTTTTTAACTCCTTTGGAGAAGATGGATAAGAAGGGGGTATTAACCCTGGGATCAGAAACTATTCCTCTACAGAAAAGTCAGCCTGTGCGAAACTTGCTGGGTAATGGAAGTGGATGCTGGGTCTGATGACCAGCTCAAGGGAGATCCCAACACCACTGCACTTCCCTGGGAATCTTAGTAAATGATCTCCACTAGAGATTAACTAGTTGAATTATTAATGCGGTGTGTCACCAGCCACCAACAAGAGCTGAGACCCACACTGCCTACCAGCTCTCTGAAGAAAAAAACAAAAGCAAGAAACCCTGAAATGAATGCCAGCCTCCCCCCTTCACAGGGTTGTTGTGAAATTCAAGTAAGTTAATAATGCACGACGTGTCTTAGTGCACAGCTTACCACATAAGGAGGATTCGGTGCAGCCCATGCCCTTCTAGCCTGACGTTCAGAGTCTTGCCTCTATTCTCTTGAGAATCTGCATGGGAAATTCTGACATGGACAGTGAGCTTTAAACCCCAAATCCAACTTAAATACTTTATAGGGTCTGATACTTTTAAGACATTCCGACTGGTTCACTTTATTCATGTGCTTGTTAGTGAAAATCGAAATGCCAGTCTTCACTCTTGGGGAAAAGAATGTAGGTGTTGGTTGGTTCATGGCCTAGAATGCCACCATTTTCTATCCCAAGGCCTGTCACTCAGTCTCCCTGAACAGTAGCTGCCTCATCCACAGCATCAATTAAAGGACTGCGGTTCCTTCGGGGCTATAGGATCTGATGAGATGATGGTGGGCCTGGCTACAGGACAAGCGTTCAAACATCCACTTGCCAGTCTTTTCCAGCTGATTGAAGACAATGCTACTCCAGGTGCCCTGATTGGGGGAGGGGAGTGTTTGCTTTGGGGAGTGGTGGTGGGGAACTAGAGATCTGCGGTGAGAAAAACTAATTGACGCAAGACAGAATATCTAAACATAAACTCTCATACATATATAAAGTCATCTGGCAGAATTTTTCAGTGAAAGATTATTAATTGATAATAAATCCTCAATTTCACAGTTGGGACAAGCAAAACTTCAAATAATCAGTTTAAGGCAAACTCACAATGGAGTTTCTCAACTCCATTAATGGACTTAGGAAAATTAAATCTAATATTCATGACAGCTTATTTCCCCCAGGGACGGAAAGCCCTGTACTCCGAATGTTTTGACCCAAGATGTATATTTTATTTTCGCAGCCAGTCCCTAGGAGGTCTGCACTCAGACAATGCTTCAAGTTCAGGCCTTTCAAAGCAATCTCTCACAAAGGTGCTAAGAGCCCACTAGCCCTCCCGCCATGCTAGTGGAATTGCTCTCTGAATAGATTTCAATGAGAAGCCCCTGAACAAAAGACTCTCTAGTAAATTGGTAACAACACCTTTGGAAGTATTTTTTTAAACCTCAGCTTTCTAGAAGTTTCTCCTCACAAGCACAGAATGTGCAGTTGCTGCAAAGCAAAGCACTCCATATTTAATCAAAACAGCTACTAAGGGTAGGATGTCAGCAAAGGCAAAGATGAGAAATGATGTGTTAGGCTGTTCCTCCCTAGAAGCCTACAGAGGCCAAATTGACCAAAACAGCCCCTTTGGGCAAGTGTCTAATGAAATGGGCTGTGTGGCTGAGAAACATTTCTGCCACTTCCTGTTGGTGGTTGCTAACTTTATAACAATGTGGGCCATTTGTGGGGAAGAGGCCAAGAGGAGAAGTTCCATTTACTACATTTAATGAGCGAGCAGCATCCGCAGACACTAACCAGGGAAGCTCAAAATTTACCGCTACAGCAGACGAAACCCACGGCACGAAAGGGTCACGAACAGAGTGGCCCATTATTGCTGCCTGGTGTGAGCTACAAAGGGGCTCTAGTTCAAGGCCCTCCCATCCCTTACAAAGCCTTCCCATAGAGAGCTCCAGGATCCAGTGCTATCTCCCCTTTTACCCCTTTCAAGGTACCAGCATTTCCAGCATCAAAGATGCCCAGAAGCTCCTTGTCCTCTCCCCTATTACTTGTAGAAATATTTTCAACCATTCTCTACTTTTGTAGACAAAGCATGAAGAATACCAACTGCATCTCCTAATGGACAAAAATAAGGAGCAGGCCCACAGTGGACGGACAGGTGTCACTCAAATTACAAATTCAGAATGTTGATGCGTGGACTAACAATCTAGGCAGATGCTGAGACTTTAAAAAAAAAAAAAAACCCACTTATTTTATATTGCTTTATTTTATGTTTGCAGATGTTTTAGCTGCATGTTATGTCTGTGCGCCATGAGTGCCCACAGAAGCCAGAAGAGAGCATTTGAACCCCCACTCCTCCCACCCCAGGACTGGAGTTACAGTGAGCCCCCATGTGTGGGTGCTAGGAATTGAACCTGGAGCTGTCAATGCTCTTAACCAATGCTCTGCCTCTCCCAGTTAGTCTCTGCAAGCTAGTTGTTAGTAAAATACAGTATACATTAGATATTTCTGAGGTATTCAAACAGCCATGGAATGTACCATAGTTGCCTTAACTGACCTTATGGGTCTAGAAACCCCAGGTGAGAATCACAAATCTAACTCACTTTGGAGAACGGGGTCTCCACAGATGGATGATTGATGGTGAAGCCAGGGCTTTACAAACAATCTGAAAACACAAGCAGGAGAGTTGAGTGGTGAGAAACAGCCTCAGCAGTTAGACTTCTCATCCCAGTTCGGAAACACCGCGCCATCTGAGGGGAGTTATTACAACCTCTCTGAACTTCTATAAAACAGAGATAAATGTGATTGGCATTTTATAGGCTCCTCAGAGAACTAATTCAGAATGTATGGACAGCACTTAACCTGGTAAGAAGCCCACAGCTAATACCCAATACATGTAAGCAGCTGTCATTATTTAGTCAGGCTTCAGTCCAACTCCCCATATTTATGAGCTGAGTGAGCTTGAGCAAGCCACTTGCCCTCTCTGAGGGGAGGAGCCAATGGTCAGTATTTGTGTCATTCTGTTTCTGGAAACATGGAGCCATCATGGAGAGCGGCTTATGATGATGAGACTATCTCTCCTTCCCCCTCTTAGAATAGTATCTTCGATTTCACATCCCACGCATTAATCACTTGATGCTTAGCGCATTTTACCGTGACATGACATCTAATTTGTGAAGCTTTGTGATTGTCTTATCTTCTCTAATATCTCCTCACACCCAGCACATGAGTCTAAGTGACAGGAAGCCATTTGGGTTCTGAGATGGTGATCAGAGGTCTATCCAGTGGAGAGGAGACTGAGTACACTAAACAGATGGATTTAGATGATTGTGTGGCCTTAAGATTGCAGTAACTAGGTTCTAGGAATATAAAGGTTTCATATTTGGACTTCTACACAGTTTTCAAGATACTTGTAAGTGGCTTCTTTTGTTGTTGTTTTGTTTGTTCACTTGGAAAGTTCAGTTGTAAACTGAACTTGTAGGTGTTACTCAGCAGCAGGGTGGGCCTGGCTTGCCCCCCTCTCCCCATTTCTCAGTCAGAGTACTATGTTCTCTGCTCACTCTCCTTAAACCCAGTGGCACAACTTAAAGGATTAAAAAATCTGTTTCTTTGTGGGAAAATGCCCTTAAGAAGAAAATGATGCTGTATTTGTGGTTTCAGGACTATCCTGATTCCTAAGGCCTCTGGTAAAACTCTTGGGTTTTTTTTTTTTTTTTTTTTTTTTTTTTTTTTTTTTTTTTTGTTTGTTTGTTTGTTTTCTTTTTCTTTTTTTACATATTTCATCTAAAGTGGTGCAGACATGATGAAACTATTTTGGCAGTTCCTCGAAAAGTTAAACATCTGATAATATGATCAAGCAATCCCACTCTTAAATATATAGACCCAAGAGAACTGAGAAACATAAGGACACCCTTTTGGATTCATAATAGCCCAAAAATGGGAATAACCTGGAGAGCCATTAAATAAGAAATACATAAACTAAACATGCTAGATCCATACAATGGAGTATTATCCGGCAATAAAAGTAAATGAAGCACTGACTGATACATGCTACAATACAGACAGGACTCTAAAGCATTAAGTGAAAGAAGCCAGCTACAAAGAACCATGTAGCGTACTGCTGATTTTTGTGAGACAGCTACAGTGAACAAGTCTATGGTAGGAAAAAGTGATTCATGGCAATGAAGATCTGGGAGAGGTACACAGGAATGGGGAATGGCGGTAAAGATCAATGTCTACAGTTGGCTATGGTAATAGCTGTCTAATTCTGTGACTAAAATAAAACCCAATGAATTGTGTGCCTTGACTGGCTGCATCATGTGCTGTATATTACATCTCAACAACGCTGGTTTGTTTTGGGTTTTGTGTTTGTTTTGGTTTTGGGTTTTTGAGACAGGGTTTCTCTGTGTAACATCCTTGGCTGTCTTGGAACTCATGGAGATCCACCTGCCTCTGCCTCCTGAGTGATGGGATTAAAAGCTTGCCCCATCACTGTCCCACCAAGGCTGTTTCTTGAATATCATTATAACACAAGAAAAACCCTTACACAAAACCAGAAGGGTTTTCAGTTCGTTCCTTTTAAGGGGCATTGGAGAAACTCTGAAGTCCCAGGCGGAACAAGCAGGCGACTTCCAGTCTGGGTTCCGTTGTGGGGTGATGCCCACGAAGATGCACCCACTGATCATACCACAAGGCTTTCTTCTGTAGGTGCCACACGTAGACTGCTGAAAAGGAGGCTGACCTCACTGCAGCTTCCAGGCTCTCAATCAGAAGCCCAGGAAGCATCTGTGTGACCTCTGCCATGTCCTTCTCCCTTGCGTCCCCATGGCTCTAGGTTCTGCTCTCACTTGCCTCCAACTCTCCAAGCCTGGGTCTCTCCTAAACCTGGGTTAGATTAGAATAGATTAATCCTCTCTTCAAAACTTTCCAAAATTATACTAATCTCAAAGGCCTCTGTAAAACTCCACTAACTTCCCCGTCCACTGGAAAGGAACTTTGGATTTGTGAAATACGGTGGTCACTACAAAACAGCATGGGAATTCCTCCCCCAATGTGGACTTACTTCAGAATGCTGCAAGAGGGCCATTGATAGCCATATGAAAATTTCCATAATGAAAAGAAAGCAAATGACAAAGATAAAAGTCCCTTTGTTCTATTGGTCCTCTAAAATAATGCCCAAGGTCCCCATCTGTCTGTCATTTTCAGACCCCTTTTCAGTCTGGCATTAACCCTGTTTTCCAGCCTCATCTCTGGCCCACTCTCTTCCTGGCCCTCACATTCCACCCCAGCTTCCACCAAATACATTTCCTATTTCCATGACTTAGGACCCCTGATTCCCTCCCCACCTTCCCTAGGATCTAATTTCACACCAGCACCTCCATCACTTCCCACTGTGTTTATATAGGCCCTTCTTTAAAGCTCCCGTGTCATTATTAACCAAAGACTGTTTGCCTCCACCAGCCTAGGAATTCCTTTTGGGTAACCTAGGGCACCTTGCCCATAGTAGGTACTCCAGGTACATCACAGAAGACAAGGCTTGAAAGGCACGTGCAAACACAGACTTGATCAAATCCCTCTCTAGAAATTATACAGATTTACTCTGCAAACTAATTGGGGAGGGGGGCAGATATAACATCAATGAGAATGTCCTCCTTCAGTCAGTGTAATTGTGTATTATGCATTCTAGGGATACATAACACAGGAACCACGAATACTGCTTATTATGACAAGGCACTTACGCTGATTTGCATTTCTCTGCAAAACTCTCCAGGCATATAATTTTGTTAATTTGTGACAAACCTCAAAAACACACCATCAATACCCTGATTACAATATGTACTTTGAAAGCACCCAGAAATCAACTGCGTCTTTCAAAGGCTTGCCCGTGGGCACTGCTCTTACCCTCACTGTTTGGAGTTTTTTACTTTTGGGGATTTTGTTGCAGATCATAATTTATATGTTTACCTGGACCTAAGCAAAGAATAGTACCAAGAAGGCATTCAAAAATAAGGCCTCCCTTGCTTTTGAGTGTTTGCAGGTCCAGTCAATGTATGATCTCCATAAAATTATTTAGCACCACACTGTTTCATCCGTCTGAAGATGAGAATAATTTCTACCCCAAGAGTTGTTCAGAAGCCCAATTTTTGAAAACGTCGAGTTCCTTTTCTTTTCTCCTGAGGTACATTCTAACAGGTGGTGCCCGTTCATGTTCCAGTCAGTCAGTAGCAAGCCCAAGTAAGCTAGAACAAGTACTAGTCTGAAGAAAAGGACTATATCAAAAACTGCCTAGTCCTCCAAACTCACCCCATGAACCTCCAGCCTCACACAGAGATGTGGACTAAAAGTGAAACCTGCTTGTCTCCTTCCCCTTTTGACTGACATTCACCAGGGAAATAATAGGACACTCTCAGAGCTATGCCACATGAAAGGTATCCAATTTCAAACACACAAATATCAGAAAGGCTAGACCTTGTTTCTCCTCCTGCTCTTTCTCAACCCCTTAGCAATTACTAGCCAGTCCAGGCCTCAGGTGAGCAGGGCATTGTGCTCCTATGCTCACATTATCCCACTTTTTCCAAATGAGGAAAGAGGCCTCAGTGGGGTCATATCATGAAGTATATATAACAGTTCTCGTTCGAGAGAGAGCGTGAGCGAGAGAGCGAGAGGGAGAGAGAGAGAGAGAGAGAGAGAGAGAGAGAGAGAGAGAGAGAGAGAGAGAGAGAGAGAGAGCACGAGCACGCAGCCAGCCTCTGGTTGAAAAGCCCCCGCGTTTCTTCTCAGGCCCTCCTCCACTCTCTCATCCCTTCAGAAAGACCTGCTTTTTCTGACCGAGATTAAAAATGTAATGATAACCTTGGTACATTGTTGAAAACATGATCCTAAAGATTCCGTGAATCTAGGAAATGAAGAACTGTTCCCATGCTTATTATTAACAGCCATAGAGAGGCTGTGCCCACCTCAAACTGACACGCAGCCAGTTAGGTACGACTGCTGACTCCACTGTCAATCAAGTGTGGTCCTTAAGGTTCCCGTGCCCTGTACAGAGCCTGTAGGACAGACCGCCTACATCTGGACTTTAATGAGATTGACGCAAATGGAATGGAAGTAAAGGAGTACATCCTCCTTGGACTGTACTGTAGAGTGAGTGGTGAATGAGGACGCACAGCCCCAAGGCAGTGTGGTGACCAGCAGGTACAGCTCTGGCCTGAAGCCTCCGCAGCTTAGCATCACTAGCTCACCCACGTGATTGGCCCGGATAAGTGCAGCAAGCCTCTTCCTTAACAAACAAAGAGCACCCCGGGAAGCAAGCATTTTATTCATTTCCAAAGACTAGGGTTTTTGGAATTCCCAGTCAGCTTCCCCTGCCCTGTAACAGGACAAATAGGAAGTGTAAGACCTAAAAAATGGGTCATTTGTCCAAATTCTCTCGCCCTCCCAAAGACAGTTCTGTTTTTGTTTGTTTGTTTGTTTGTTTTCTCAGATGTTAGGACCATCTCTTTTCCAAAGGGAGAGAACTTCAGCCATCAAAGATGACCTAGGTGCCTGCCCTCTGACCTTCCCAGACAGGTCAGTAACCTTGCCACTGTTTCTCCAGCTAATGGGAGCCATTCGTGTCCACTCTGCCAGATTCTCTACCTCAGACGTCTCCAACTTTAATAAGTTTCAGGAAACTTCGCAATAAACAAGAAAGAAGAAGGGCTGTGTCTTTCTGGAAGAACTGAAAACACTATCAGGCCACAGCAACAGGGCTTCCTTCTGGTGGCAAGAACACACTTTAACTTCACACACTCTCACCTCAGCTTCAGGACACACAGGCTACAGCCTGTCATTCCTTTGCTGACTTTTACAAATGAAGAGGCTGAAGCCTGGAGAGGTCAAATGACATTTGTCCAAATCACACCTATGGGTGTTAGCTTTATGTCCCCCTGCAGTCACAATCCCAGTGACTCTACAACCTGTGTTTTCCCCAGCCTTTGTCAAGTTAACTTTGATCTGTTTAAGCCTTCACTTAGCAATGCCATGTATGCCTGTTTCACCTTTCCCCCAACACACAAACTTCACACCTCGGGAAACATATAGATGTGTGGCCAACAACAAACGGAAACACAGCCTAGCAATGCAGAAAGTGCTGGAACATTTAGTGCAGGGACAAAAAAAAAAAAAAAAAAAAAAAAACCAACCCACTACATAATTAAATTGCCCTTAAGACATCAAGCGTTACACAATATAGTGATTCTAAAACAGGCCTGATAAAAATCAGCCAAGGATTTTATAAAGATACAGAAACCCAGGGCCTGCCCAAAGCCCCTGGGGAAGCTTAGAATTTATATTTCGCACCAGATGGCTCTCTCATCAGGTGAGTTTATTGGACAGGGCACTACTCACATTAAAGATGACTCCTCAAATACTGTATTGAACTGAACTAACACACAAGACGGGGCTTCTCCAAAAATATTACTACCTACACAAGGAGGAAGCCCCTGACTACTGTGTCATCAGCATCATGTTGTCACCAACTGGGATTTGGCAGCCCAGACAACTGCAGAAGAAGAGGCAAAGAATCTCAAATTGACAGACATGCAAAAGGCTGAACATGGAAGGGCCACCAACTCCAGTTTCAGCGGTCTCCTACCCAGGCAGTTACACCTACAAGGCATCTCTGAAGAAGACTTTCAGAAAAAAGAAAGAGAAAGAAAATGGGTAGGGTGAACGGAGCCACACTTTTGGACATTAAGGACACAGAGGTTTTCCACCATCCTAGAAAAGGCATCAGAATTTCCCTACTACACATAGGCCACCTTTATGTTTGCTACAAGGCATGCAGGACAGCTGGCTGGATGGTTCAACAGCGGATACATGAAAATTGGTTCCTGGATTCAGTGGCTCAATGGTACATAAAGTTATCAAAACCAAGTCTGCTTCACTGAATTATTTAAAACCCAGTAAACACAATAACTCAGAACAAGAACTCGAAAAGCACGCCGCTGGGCTTGTTTACATGTTTGCTTTTCATTACTATGAATTCCAGAGAGCAGGTCAAAGGATACATCCGGCCAAGAGGTGGGGAACTTTCCAGTTAAGGCCAACTTAGGCTAATTTTCTTCATTATTTCTTTGGTCAAATCTGAGGGTCTCCAGCATATCTGCCAGCATATTCACAAAATTGTGAAGAGCTAGGAGTTTGAGATGACTTAGTCTCTCTCCTTTGCTGCCATGATAAAGAAATCTATGTCCAAAAGGTCAAGTGAATTTGCCCAAATCACACGGTGACAGGTCAATACAAGGTTGGAACTCACACCACTGGGCTCCTTATTATTTTTCAACAGTTCCTAGAAAAATGCAGAAATGTATTCTTCCTCTCTGTGAGATTTGGGTCCCAGAGTATTAGATGGTGGCCTGGAGCTTCAGACATAATCCCACTCAACAAGCCATCTTGTAGGGGGTAAAACTTAAAGCTCATAGATAAATCAATGTGTCCACAAAACACACAACTAGATTTTGCATCAGGCAGCCACCTATCTAAGACACCTTGGTTGCTACTTGTAAGGGTTCCATTCTGTCCTCTATACTCCCTGCCCCTCTCTCCATCAAATAGTACAATAGATGAATAACAGACGAATAGTAACAATGGCACTATGTATACCAGGTATGGAATCAGCTCTAAGGCTCTTATCACAACTATTGCACATCAAAGCTGTCAACTCTTGGAAGAACCAGATAGAACGGTGTGTTTGTTAACCACCTCCATTCTGTACTGCTGATAGAAGAGTTAGAAACCATTTATCCTCCATCCCCAAATGGATGCCTGGGGAATGTGAAGAGGCAGGCAGCTCTGCAACTGAACTAGAAGACTTTAAATGAGGTCTGAATTTCAGGGATCTCCGATTGGGATAAAGGATTCCATTTGTGCTAACTGAGAATCGAGGACGAACTGAAGCCCACTTCCTTGGGAATCTACCCATGCTACCTTGAGAGGAACCTTTTCTGGTTTATAATATGGAGATGGCTTACAGTGAAAAGTATAGTCATTGACCTTTATTTTCAAAAAAGACTAACAGAACTTGGACAACAGGAAATCTTCCCTGTGGGTCTCTCGGAACTCCATACACCAGAACTAATGTGAAAGAGAAAAAAGTGATAAGGGGTACTTAATTGAAACAATAACAAAAAGGGTTTCAGAAAATCTACCATGCAAAGACTTGCAATTGCATTTAAAAGCAATCAATGGACAAAGGTACTGTTGATGGGCGGTAAGTTCCCAGTGGGGTTCTCTGACGTCACATTCTTTTGGCCTTCAAACAAGAGTGAACCTTTCAGTTTTCACCCAGAATTTAACATACCAAAAAGGTATGTGAAGCAAGTTAAACTACTTGCATATTTCCACTTACATAACAGGCACACAGCACATCAGCTTTTAGTTTTTCAAGATACTAGGAGATGAAGCTTGGTCTATATTCCTATGGGAGAATAAACAGAAAACTGTCTCTCTTCCTAATATATTAGTACCCTGTAATGCAGACCATATGATCAATAAACTGCAGAAAAATTAAATCAAACTGACAGTCTTAGGCAAAAACTGAACCAAGTAGAAACACTTTTTTTTAAGGATTGCAGTGCGTAGAATATTAAAATCACATGTTGTATTATTAAATCTTCTTTTGGAAGCCAAACAGAGTTATGTTGCATAACCACCTCAAGATACATGTTAATCTTACAGATAGTTTTCCCAATTAAAGGTGTTAGAGGGTGTTTAACCAGTAATACTGTAATATAGTTTGTGCCTATGCTTAAGTTTGACAACTGGTTTAAAATTTTCACTCTGGAGAGACACTTGCTGCAAACGAGGAGCTGAAATGCAAGCAAATGTACCACACCTCTTAATTCCACCCTGAACACACAGGAAACATCTTGGGGGGTGTCATTGTCCCCGCTTACGCTATAGCTGACAGGTATTGCTCTCTGCACGTTGCTCAACATTGCTTGCTTTATAAGAATGCAACGACTTTGAGAGCACCTCCCCCCACCCACTGGAGTGTCTAGAGGAGAGAGCAACAAGTGCAAAGGCTGGGGGGGGGGAGGTGTCAGCTTTCCTAATGATAAAGCAGGAGACAGGGGGCTTGCCTGCACAGAGAAAGGGCTGATCCCACCCACCAAGGCCACACTCGAACCCTGGGAGGCCTCGGATAAATTTGCCACACAGCTTCAACCCTTTTAGTGCTCTCTCTGGTAACCCCCCCCCCACCCCACCCCAGGGCCTTACAAAATTCAACAAGTTGATTTTAAGTCCTCAAGTACTCATCTCTTTCCCTCTGCATGATAATAAGCCTGCTGCCACCAGGACGTAGGCCCCCCAGTGACAACTTCTCTACATAGCATCTAATGTTGAACCACTGTGAACTGAACAGGGAATGGGATACACTGTGAACTGCAAGTAAACTCCTTCCCTTTCACAGACTGCAATCTTACTTCCAACCGTCTCTATCTGAAGAGGGGAGCGTGCTTAATTTTAAATTCTGAGAAACCCATCGGCTCACGAAATTCTCTGGGGGAGGGGGGGATTGGGCAAGAATAGGAGGCCACTGCCTGCCTAAGAGTCCTCAGCAGGCAGCAAACCCAGGGCAGCCCAATCTGCACGAACTAACTAATCCCTTCCAAGGGAACTGAAGCCTCCGTGCAGTTCTCTTTGGTGGAACTGGACGGGGAACACAGATGTTTCTTCAGTTAGCAGTGTTGGCAGAACAGCTCCTGGACCGCATCCGAGTTCTTAATGCAGGAAGGGGCCTCACAGACCATCTACTTAAACCCACTCATTCAACTAAGGAGGAAACTGAGGCCAAGGGGGGCATTTAGGTGGCACACCCGTTTAGAGGAGAGAGGAGCAAGGCTCTGGTGACAAGTTTTGCACTCTGGTTCACATCGAAATTCAGTTAAAAGGAAAAAGTCCTATTTTTACTTCAACCTTGGAACTTCGGTGGATTCAAGTCAATAGCGGTTCTCTGTCCCTAGCCTGGTTCAGTACCCCCCCCCCTTCCTTTGACTTCCACCGCCCCTTCCAGCTGGAACTTAACATCTGTTCTGCAAAAACAGACGCGCGCTAGCGCCTCAACTTTGAGGGAGTGCAGCTCAACTGTACTCCTGCAAGCAAGACCGTGGCTGGCTTTCCTTCAGTGGCCTCCCGAGTGAACCTGGCTCCTAGCCCCTGCCTAAACGAATCAGGGAGTGAGCTGATTTAAAACTGAAGCCCGCGAAGAAGCTGCCTACCACCTGGCACACAGTAGGCGCTCACCAAGTGAAGCGCTCCTCGGAGCCCAAGACCTGGCTGGGAAGAGCCCAATTCTACCTCCTGGGGCTTTCAGCCTAGCGAGTAGCGAGTGACAAGGCCAGCTTGTGCGACTAGCCCTGCAAGGCAGCGCGACGGAAGGGGTGGATGTTTACATGCAGCCCGGACCAGCAGCGCCACTGCCGTAGGAGCCCAGCTCGCCCAGAGACCTAGATGGGTCTCGCACAGACTCGGATGCAGGGAGGAGAGCCACAGGCTACCTCCAGATCGTGGAGGTCGAGCCCACACCTTCCGAGGGGCCATGCCCCCCGCTCCCAACTTGAGAGTACCCCTAAGGAGAAGGTTCCAGCTGCCGCGAAGGCACAAGCACGCCCCAACTTGTATTCGCAGGCCTGGGATTGGGGGTCCGGGAAGGCGGGGAGCTCGCGGCTAGCACGGCGCCCAGAGGATGGCTGCCGGGCCTCAGGGGCTGACAGCACGGCGGGATTCGGGGCCCGGAGGGGGTGGGGGTGACCCGTGGGGCTGCACTCACCCATGAAGAGACAGAAAAGGTCGAGGCAGATGAGCAACACCCGCTTGCTGCCACCCTTCCTCGGGTTGTTGTTGAGCGCCGGGCTGCCGCCGTTCTTACTTTCCGGGACGATCGCCTTGTCGTACTTGTAGTTTTGCATGGCGCTGGCAGCGGAGAGCCTCCCGGGACGCTGCGGGCCGCCGCTGCTCAGGGTCTGCGGGCTCGGGACGCGGCGATGAGAGTGCAGCTCAGCAGAGTAGTTCCAACTGCAGGCGGATAGGTTTCCCCTCTGGGTGCCTCTGCTTTCCTCTCAACCCGAAACTGTTCGCTAGTCCAAGGGGAAGAGAGCCAAATCCCGAGCAGGAACTTTTGCAGAGCTGTGCTGCCCGAGACGCGCACGGCTGGAGTGCGTCTGCGTGCTGAAGTTTGCTAGTGGGCAGCGTCGGCGTCCAGCCACCGTCCTCCGCAGCTACTTAATGAATGGAGCGGCGCGGAGTCCTGCAACTCCGCCGCGTCCTGCAGCTCTCGGCAGCGTCAGCCCAACTCCAACTCTGCCTCCTCCTCCTGCTCCTCCTCCTCCGCTGCTGCTGCCGCCCGGGCTGCCGCTGTGATCGCTCGGTTTGTTTTCTGAGCTTATATTTCACGAGCTCCTTTAAAAAGGGAGGGGAAGGAGGGGGGGGGAGGAGAAGGACCTCCTCACTTGGCTCCGACGAGATACTGAAAGCACAGCCCCTTCCTTAAGCTGCCTAAAACGTAGGATAATTAAGGCCACATTTCCCCCCACCCCCTTTCAAGGGAAAAAAAAAATCCTAAAAGAAAAAGTTGCTCTCAAACCAGAGAATCTGAGAGCCCCTAGCGTTCAGAAACTCCAAAGTGTCACAAAAGGAAAATACGTATAAATAAAAAGAAACATTTTCTTGCTGGCCTTGGATTGGGTGGGAGTGGGGGGGGGCGCAGAGAGGGGTATAATACCAAAATGCATTTTTAATTTATTTACAAATTTCAGCCTTGAATGGGATTATCCTAAAAATACAATTTTAAAGGAAAGCTGGGTTTGTTGTGTTGGTCTTAACACTCAGGTCTAGGTAGTTGATAATACAGTTAAAAGACTCCGGAGCCAGATCCCTGCTAGAATCCTGGCTATGTCTCTGTGTCTCTGTTTCCCCACGAGTAAACGCAGACGCTGGTGTTTCTCCCCATGCAGTCATGGTGGGGTTATAATTGACTAATCCACATAAGCGTCTAGAATAGTGCATGTACATCAGAGGAGCTTCAAAAAATGGAGCCGATACTTCTATTCCTGAATATGGATACCAAATCCAAGCCCACCCACCCTTTTGCTAGTCCAGCTGGCCTTCAGGTGTACCTGTGCCATCCTGGGGAAATCCGGAGCAGCAAGAGATTTCTTGACCTTGACTTCCAAGGAATCTAATGGTTTCCCTTGGATGTTATCATAATGTTGATTATTCTTATGTGAGTTGTTTTGTTTTGTTTTCCTTCAAGACAGGGCCCTCCCTTACATCTTCCAACACACACAGTGTATAAATATACAGTTAGTTCTTTCAAGGGTCTTTATACAGAGATGGAAATGGTTCTAGTCTTTGTTTTTTGTATTTGTTACTGTTGTTTCTTGGGGGGGGGCAGGGTAGGGTCTCTCTAGATAGCTTTGGCTATCCTGAAACTCACTATGTAGACCAGGCTGGCCTTGAGCTCACTGCATCTTCCTCCTGAGAGCTGGGATTAAAGGCAACCATGTGCAATTGGTTCTGGCTTTTTAAAAAGATGTATTTATTCTATATGTGTTAGTGTTTTCCCTGCATGCATGTCTGTCCATCGTGTGCATACAGCACCCATGGAGGCCATCAGGGGTGTTGGATCTCCTAGAACTGGAGCTACAGGTGATTGTGAGCCACTGTGAGTGCAGAGAACCCAACCTGGGTCCTTTGCAAGAACGCTGATTACTCTTAATCACTGAGTTGTCTCTTCAGCTCTGGGTTCTAGCTTTTGGATACATAGTACAATTCATTGCTGACCACCTTACTGGACCATTCCATAACCCTATATCCCATGTTCAACCATCTTGAATATTCCTTTCAGCCGCGCCTCCCTGCTGTCCTTCACTGCCTACACTGTTAGGCCTTCCTCTCCTAACTAGCAAACTGTTTCTCTTCTGAGCACCCTGACCTTTCACCTCCTCTCTGGGCCCTGGTTTGATTCTTGCACCAAGTTAATTTCACCATCAACATTTTGTTTAGGTCACTCTTGTAATACTCACCTCAGTGTAATTTGGTCTGAGTTATCAAAACCTAGTCGTTTGTATAAATTGTTATCCTCACTGAGTCTCTTTAGGGCTCAAGGTTTGAGGTATGCTGGATTAAGCTCAGATTGGAGCTGATTAATAATGAGACTGGCAAGGAAAGGCAAACTTGTGTCTTCTGAAAAGCAAGATGTGCCAAGGAAGCTTGGGAGCAGACATGGCAGCTGCCAGTCTCCATTCAAAGAGCAGCAGGTAAAAGCCCTTGGCATCTAAAAAAACAGCAACTACAATGCGAAGCTAATGTCATAGTTAATAGCATTCTAAAAGGAAGTCAGGGTACCAGTGTCTTTTCCCTGCCAGCCCAACCATCTTCACAGCCAGAGCCCTCCTTGAAATTCAGTCACCAAACCTGGGAATTCCCATCTGAAAAGAAAGGCAGCTCTTGCTAACTTCTGGCAGCCTCCTCTTACTACCACCCCCCCCAAATGCTTGGGCCCCCAAATCATATGGGCCTCTATTTCCCAGTCTATCTTATTTCACATTTCATGGGGGGCCCTAATTTGCTTCTCCGACGCCTGTCTTGGATAGCTGAAGATGGCAATGTTGAAAGCCACTGCTCAAGAGCGAGCTCAGTGAAGTTCAGTTATCCCACCCTGTACTCCCCACCTGGAGGATGAGTCTTTCATTGTCCAATGGGGTGATCACTAAGCTGTCATTGCTGCTTTTACAAATTACTAAGATTGTTAACTTTTGCCCACATTAGCTTTGGTTCAAGGAACCTATTTTATGTTAAGGTCCTCTGGCTTAAACTCAATTACTTATTTTAAAAAGATAAAAAATCTGTTATCCCAAAAGCAGATTTAAAAAGGATGATAAATGAATGTTTAAATAAAAGATTTCTATTTCCATTTACAGGGCTTTGTAGGCCATTACTTTTCCTAACTAAAGAGCGTGGTGTTAATTGATGCGTGTAGTTCTATGCAAACAAGATTATATTTGGATGGCTCTCGAGGGAACAGAATATTTAAAATATTCATTAAAATTGACTTGAGAAAGTCATAAAATATAGTGTCAATCTAATTCTTTAGGTAATCAGATACAAATCTGCCTAACTGGATATATACATGTGAAGGCCTCTTGACTTTACTTTTTTTCTTATTCTATACGCCCCCATCCTCCCTCTCCCAGCTTCAAACCTGATATCTTACCAGCAAATAAAAAGCAGTGAAGCCAACTTGATGATAGTCTACAGTGGTGTCATTTCAAAGTCATTAAGTAATTAAAATTCCTGGTAAACATAGCTTACCCAAACTCACACATTAAAATGACAGCCAGTTCACTAGCATGGCTGGGTAAAAGCTATCGCATCAGCAGGGATAAATACCTTCTTAAGAGTAACTTACTACATGTGGCAACAACAGCATGTCATGCTTAAACAACCTCCCTCCCAAGGAGGTTAATAGCCTTCATTTCTAGGATCTCTCCTTACCTCATAAGTTTGTCTCTCTCCCTTTTAACCCCTAAAATCTAGTGAATCATTTTAACCTTGACATCTAATTAATCATTTTTATTTTTTGAAAAACAGCTATGAATTGGCTCTGAAAATGTTTGAGGGAGAAGTAGCAGAGTCCCTTTACATGAACTTGTGGACACAAAAAGTCTGAGCCTCGTGTTTTAAGTGGCCGTCTATCCAGGTTCCTCAAAGCTGGAAGACTCCATCTCTGGTACATCTAATCAAAGCTGGCTGGCTTGCTGCTGTGAATTTGATAGCTTGAGTAACTCCACACTTACCCTCCCTTAGTCAAAGCAGAATGGAGCAGGGTGTAGGTCAGAAGATCTGGGCTCTGCTGTTTGGCCTGAGACTAACTGAGGAACCAGCCTGATTTTCACTCTCCTTCACTTTTAAATGAGGCTGGCATGTTCTTCTATGGATGACTCAAAAAGTTTTAAAAATGAAAGAACAGCTGAAATCAACTGGTACACAATGGGCAGGTGGATGTTAAGAAGCCTTGAATTTGGTCCCCAGCACTGCAAAAATTAAAATAAATAATGCATTAAATGAATACTATTTCTGCAACACACACAACTTTAGTGTTCATTAGTCACATTTTACTGATGAGAAAAATCTAGGCAAGCCTATTCAGCTGGATGGAACCAGTTTTCTTACAGATAAAGTGAAAGTGATTCTGCCATGCTGTGCAATTTACAAAACAATCACCGCCCTTCCCCCAAGGCAGGAGACATATTGCTATCTTTTGCTTCACAAAGGCAGAAACAGAATCCTGGAAAGATGAGAGCTTGGCTTAGGTTGGAGGTGAGGAGATTCCTGAAACCCCCTCTAGAAGCCAAATGTGTTCATTTCTAAGTGAATTCTGTGTTCATCCCACAAGCCCTTGTTCTGGAAGAAGCTCAGAGGTTTCCATTTCCTACCAGTGGTTCCCCAGAAGGCATTGCAGGCTCTCTTGCAGAACTGGCCTTGCTTTGTTTTTGTTATGAGACCAGGCTTTAATTGGTTTGTTGTTTCTTACAGGTTGGTAAGATCACAATGTCGTTTGACATCATGTCTCTGAGACAAGAGATTTGTGTTCATCATTTGTCTAGTGGGTTGTAACAGATAGAGAGCTGTAGGAATACCAAGCAGGGTTGCTCAGGAGGCAGCCCTTGGAATCTCTCTCTACAAGCGGTACTCTTTTCTTTAGCTCAATGGTAGAGCTGCAAAAGCGAATGTTACGTTACTTCGTGCACTTAATAAGGATGGGGCAAAATAAAAAGCCCAGGGTGCGGGCTGGTTTGAGAAAACTGGAAATGAAGGTGCTGCTCCAAACAAGGCAAAACCAGCCCTGGGCTCACTCAAAAGGAGACTTATGCTGCCACCTTGTGACAGTAAAGAAAAATGCTCCAGCTATTAAAGGGAAAATTGTAACTGGGGGCTAAGGAATGGCATAAAAGAATAGGCAGAGTAGGTAGATTTTGAAGATTGGGAAACTGGTCATTTATTTGGTAACTACATTTATTTGGTAACTATTTAGTGGCTGTCTACTATGTATGCACCTAACACTTCTAGGAATGCCAGGAGCCACGTGACTTCTTGGGGGGGGGGACAAGGCCTGAGGATAGCATGAACAAATTCTCCTTGTGGCAAGGCCCTGGAGAATCTGACCCAATACGGCAAGGCCAATGGATAGTTTACTGCATAATTCTGGGCACGACCCCAGGAACATATTGCGACCTGCTGTCCCTGTTTTCTTTGTTCACACCATATTGTTGGTTGCCTTTAGTTTCACTTTCTCCGTCAAAAGGAAAACTGTGGTTTATGGTTTATTAAAGCCACTGGAGATCAAAGTAGCAAAGCATACATACTAGTTAACTCTAGAAGCTAGGCAGTGGTGGTACACACCTTTAATTCCAGGACTCGGGAACAAGAGGTAGACAGATCTCTGTGAGTTCAAGGCCACACTGACTACATGAAATTGATCCAGTCCCCAGAGAAACTGCTCACACAAAGGTGGTCTCAGCACCTGAAATCACACGCCTTTAATCCCAGCACTAGGGAGGTGGAGACCGAAATGATATGGCTGGGCAGAGAAAGGAATAAAAGGAGGAGGAGGAGACAGGAATTCAGAGCCTTTTTGCCTCTGAGGATTCCTGGAGACAAGATTGCCATTTCAGCTGGTTGAGATAAGAGTTGGTGGCTTGGCTGCCTTGCTTTTCTAATCTTCAGCTTGAAGTTTGCACACCGATGTCAGTCTCTGCATCTTTTATTTTTTTGTGTTACAAAAAAAAAAAAAAAAGTTGCCTCCGATGACCCTCCTCTGGGTGAGCCAGAGGGGATGTTGTTAAAAATATTCAGTAGAACTGATTCTGCCCCAAAGCCTTTGATGTTTCAAGTGTGACCACAAATTCAGGCTTTTTAAGATCAAGATGTTGCTTTTCCAATGCACCTTGAGACTAGCCTGAAAGTGTCACAGTAGGTCATGATAATATAAATTTGCATAACTGATCTGGAGGGAATGATTTTAACCACAAGGGTCTAGTAGAAATGCTAATAAATAGATGCTATCAGTAGTAAATGGAAATAGTCTAGGAATGAAGCAGAATCATAGAAACCCACAAAAGTGCCCTCATGTAGGAAGCTGAGAGGAGGGGGACATGAGAACAAGGGTTAAGCAGTGCCAACTATTAAGAGTAAGTTTCCAAGTTAAGTTGCTTATGGATGATAGAAAAAAAAAAAAAAACCTGGTAACCTGGTATACTGGTTTATATCCATAGGAGATAGAGTGGTACAGGATGAAGAATGAATGGATTTAGCCTTGGCTGGTGAGTGGTGAGTTGATTGCAAGAACTTTGACTTTGCCAGAAGTAAATATTAACCACTAGAGACAAAACTCTCTCACTTTGCACACTGTCCTACCTGTAGGTATGCTGAGTGAGAAAACTTCCTTTGTTGCTTGTAGCGCTGCTTATGCTTTTAACATTAGAGCTATGAATCAAATAGGAAATAGTTACTGATGGTAAAGTTGGGAGACAGAAGGGGAATGAGGTAAAGGAACAAATGGGCAATTATTGTAACCATGATTAGAAACTTAAACAAATCTGATTGTAAAACTGTTCATGGAAACTTCTGAAACAGTATGAATAAAAATGGCCCAAGCTATCCAGGGCCACTTGTTTGAAACAGGTTGTTATAGTTCTTCACTGTTCAGACTTCACACATTGATCCCAGGTCGTTGAACCCATTTGGAATTAGGATTCCAACATAGAAATAAACAGACTAAACAAGCAAATGAACAAGCTAACTTCTACCCACATGGAGCCTTTAAAGCATCCAGTTATTACATCCATCAACTCATGTTAAATTCTAAGCAACCATGGGAGTAAGTCTTTTCCATGTGAGAAAGATGAGGGTCCTAAGCACAGGAAGGCAAAGAAACTGATTGGAGGTGACTGGCTGACCAGGGCTGAGTCCCAGACTTGTACCCAGGAAGAGAGGAGCCATCAAGATTTTAATCATTAATCAACACTGAATAAACTTTGCCCTCTGTCTAACTTGTAAGGAAAAGACAAGTGTTCTGAAGTGGCTGCTTATTTGTGTTTGTCTGAAAGGAAGTGATAGATGTCTATGTTCAATGAATTCACAAATATACATGTCCTGTATACACACTCACTACATCTCCATGAGCACAATTGCTCACTGTATCTGTAAATGTATCTATTTGCCACTTAATCATGCATCAGGTTTTTCTGAGCACCCATGCTATGCCAGGGTACCCATTAGGACTGGGGGATGACAAAACTAGAACTTGGGATTGCCTCCTTCACAGCATTAGTTGTTTTCTTCAGAAAGACTATAATCACAGATACAAATCAAAGTACGTGGGTTTCATGTTATAGGACAAGGTCAGTAATGACTAGAAGAGATTTATGATTCACCACAGGAGCCCCAGAGAAAGGCCTTTAGGGTATTTAGGTCATGGTTGTAAACACTGTTGAAAAGATTTGTGACAACTTAAGTGCACAGAAACAAAAGCACCAGGTCTCTACCTCACACATGTCCTTGGTCATCTTATCCTGCCTTTAAGTTTTTGGTTGTAGAAAATGTCATGAACCCTAAGGTTCGGTTGTTAATCTTACACTATTAGCTTTTATACAAATGTTTGACCATGAACTACATCCAAATCAAACATCTCAATGGCTTCCCTAACTACCTCTCAGTTTGATCCCTCATCAAAGTTGACCACCCTTCAGAGTTGAATTGTCAGTTGTTGAACTTCTTACAACCAGTATCCAGTATGCATGGGGCCTGCTTCCTTAGTCAAAATGATGTCTGAAAGGGCCATCCAAACTCTTTTATGTATTTATATGTCTTTCTTTATCACTTACTGAATGTTACTCCATTTCCTGATACATCATAACTTAGTTGTTCTAGATTGTGTTGTTTTTATTTGTGATCTGTCATGGATAAAGCTGCTAGTGGGCCTTCTCTTGCACAGGTCTTACAGTGGGATACTGTCATTTTGTTAGGCATACTTCACCGGATAGTTATATTTCCATGTAGTAAATACTATTCAATAGTGTTTCAGAATAACTACACCATTCTACACTAACTGGTTGTCTTTAGCACTTGACATTGTCATGCCTTTGGGGTTTAGCCATTCTGGTGGTTATACATAGGTATTTTGTTGTACTTTTAATGGGCATTTCTTTAATGATCACTATGTCATGTGCTCACTGGACATTTGTATATTGCTATGGAGCAATGTTTGTACACTGTAAATATGCATTGCTCTCATTATTAGTAAAAAGCTGATTGGCCAGTAGCTGGGCAGAAAGAGTATGCAAGACATCCTGACACAGAAAGAGTTCTGGGAGGAAGAAGGGCATAGCCAGAGGAGTCGCTAGCAGAAGCAGGGAGAAGAAAGACAGGCATGCCATACCGAGAAAAGGTGCTGATCCATGTGGCAAAGCATAGATAAGAACTATGGGTTAATTTAAATGTAATAATTAGCTAGTGACAAGCCTGAGCTATTGGCTGAGCATTTATAATTAATATTAAGGTTCTATGTTGATTATTTGGGAGTGGCTCCCAGTACAGGAAAACTCTACCTGCAATATATATTACTAAGTGAGATATATATTCAAGGTGTTTGTCCCTCTCATTAATGTTTTTTAGGGATTATCTGTCTTGTTTATGGAGAATATATTTCCCCTATCTATAAGTTATCTTTGTACTTTCTTGATTATACATTTTAGGAGTCAGCAGAATTTTTCTAAACAGGGCCAAATTGTAGCTACTTTAAGCTTTGTAAAGTGTGTGGTCTCCATGGCAACTAGCCAACTAACTCTGCCATTGTACTACTATAACAACTACAGAACCTTCCAGTGAGTAAGGCTGATGAGTGAGCTTGGCCATGTTTCAATCAAATTTATTTATAGATACTAAAGTTGAATTTCATATACATCTCACATATTAAAAATTCCATCTTCTGAATTCTTCACCTATATAAAAATAGAAAAACTATTTGGCTGATAGTCCATTACTTGGCAAGCTTCAGTGTATTTTATAAACATAAGCTCTTCATTTTAATGAAACCCAATTTATCCAACTCTTTTATCATTAATATTTTTTCCTATATAAGAAGTACCTTCCTATTGCAAGTGTTATGACTATACCCCATACATTTTATCCTACTAGGTGTATTTTATCCATTTTGTTGTTGTCCATAACCCCTCTGGGATTGAGTGTTGAGTGATAAGTGGATCAGAGGATACTACTCTTGTTTCTGTGCACTCAAGTGCACTTTTTGCAACTATGACATGTATGCACTTTGACTCTTTCTCTAGGCTGTGTTGAATCAAATCTCGTATAGTCATTGGCTCAGCAACTACTCATTTAACCTTGTTGTGCAACATAGCTATATATGGGAAAAGGACTAAATGGAAAAATTTTCCAAACTTTCCAGAGTGTTAACATTGATTACATTTACCAATTTGATGTATGGTCAGCAGAAAATAATTATTATGGAAAATTAACCTAGTTTCTAATTGCAATTCCACAATAAATGTGAAACTTATCATGCTTTGGATCATATTAATAATTATAATCAGACTTTCTTTGAACCACCAGCTCCCAGATAATGACATGGAGACTTCTTATTAATTATAAAAGCTTGGCCTTAGCTTAAGCTTGTTCCCAACTAGCTCTTAAAACTTAAATTAACCTATTTATATTAATCTACTCTCTGCCTTGTGACTCATTACCTCTCCTCTATACTGTATGTTTGACCACCCTCCACCCAATCCCCCATATCTCACTGCCAAATTCTCTCCTCTCAGATTATTCCCAGTGTTGCTGTCTCTACCTGAAAATCCCGCCCTGCCCTCTCCTGCCTAGCTATTGATCATTCCGCTCTTTATTAAGCAAATCAGAAGGTGCCTTGACAGAGTCACATCTTCACAGTGTACAAAAAAGATTGTCCCACAATAAATAATTGCTATGGTCACACGAACATCTCTACCTTAGGTAACTCACTTGTTTCACTTAGTCCTATACAGACCCTGAATTCACATACACACACACACACACACACACACACACACACACACAGAGAGAGAGAGAGAGAGAGAGAGAGAGAGAGAGAGAGAGAGAGAGAGAGAGAGAGAGGGTGGGGGGAGAGTTCTAAAGGCAATCATTTAATCTGGGAAGAAAAATATGAGTATGAGAAAGTTCTTAATAAAAAACAAAAGAGAACTTCATATTTTAAAGGACACATTTATTGTTCTTATGTGTTGGAATGTTTTGCCTGCATGTATATATGTGCATCACATGTATGCCTGGTGACCTTGGAGGTCAGAAGAGTGTAGGCAGACTTTTCCTATCCTGAAGCTTCTCTCAAATAATCACTTAGAGGCTTAGTATAAATTACAAATGATTGGCTGGCAGCTCAGGCTTGTTACTACCTAACTCTTACATTTATACTGACTTGTCTATGCTTTGCCATATGGCTCATGGCTTGTTAGCGCATCTTCTACATACCCTCCTTCCTTGGCAGCTGCCTGGTGTCTCTTCTCTGACTCTGCCCTTCCTTGTCCCATCATTCCCATTTTGGCTTTCCCCACCTAACTTTACCCTGTTTAGCTATTGACCAATCAGGTTGTTTATTAAACCAACCATAGTGACACATACTCACACAGTGTACAGAAGAAGAGAGCATCAAATTCCCCAAAATTAGAGCTAGAGACAAGTGTGAGCTGCTGTGTGGGCACTGGGAACTGAAACTACACCCTCTGCAGGAGCAATGGATGCTCTTAGCTACTGAGCTATCTCTCCAGTCCAAACTTTGTATTCTTTAATTGACTATAACAAACTGAAAAGTAACCTCAAAGAAAGATAAGTCCAATGTTCTTAATAGCCAAAACCTGTGAAATTACTTTATTTGAAAAAGACAGGAGGCATGACTGGATTAAGGATCTGGTAGTAAATTTATCCCGCATGATCAGGTGAGCCCTAAAGCCAATGACTGTGTTTTTCCAAGAGACAGAGGAGGAGCTGGGGCTGCTCAGCAGTGGAAAACAGACCCAGGATGTACAAGATCCTAGGTTGACCCCCAGATATGGTGGGGGGCAACAAAGTGAAGATGTAAGCACCACAGAAAACTCACAAAATGATAGAGGCAAAGATGGGGGTAGTGTGGCCAGCAATGCAGACCCATTGCCAGAAGCTGTGAAGAGATATGCGCTTGGGTCTTCCTGTAGACCCTTGAAGACATCTCGGATGTTTTGCCTCCAGAACAGCAAAGCCACACATTTCTCTTGAGTGACTAAACATAATTTCCTTCCCCAGCCCAGTCTTTTATTTCTTAAATCTTATATGGCAGAAAGTGGAATGCAAGTTTATAGGGGCACATTGAGGGGTGTGATGGCTATTCTTGTTTGTCATCAATTTGACTATATATGGAATGAACTATAATCCAGAAGTGGAGGGCACACTTGTGATCTAGACCCTGAGGCAAGTAGACAACATGCCTTGGGCCCGGAACTTGAGACTAGATGACACACACTTTTAATCCACATCTTGAGACCAGAAAGCACACCTTTAATCTGGATCACACCTTCTGCTGGAAGGACAATGGAAGAAAAGGGGAATCTGTTCATTCTTCACCTGCTTGTCCTTGCCTTAATAGCACATCCATTTTTTTCACTGGCACTGGAATCTACTTCATCAGGACTCCAGCATATACAGAAGACCAGCGGAGACACCCAGCATTATGGGACTGAGTAGCTACTAGATTCTTGGACTTTCTATTCACAGCTAGTCATTGCAGCCTATACATCATTTCTATAAATTCCTATGTGTGTGTGTCTCTCTCTCTGTGTGTGTGTGTGTGTGTGTGTGTGTGTGTAGAGAGAGAGAGTGAGTGAGTGAGTGAGTGAGTGAGAGAGAGAGAGAGAGAGATTCATCCTATAAGTTCTGTGACTCTAGAGAACCCTAATACAAAGGGCATCTGCCCTGAGTGTCCATTCCTTGACCATGGCTCTGCTCAGTCTATGTTCTCCATAGAAATTGGCCAACTCTTCATTTTTATTGTTTTTGTTTTTTTAATCTGTCTTCCTCCACTGGACATAAAACTCTGTTAGAATAAAAAAATTTTTTTTACTCCTCTCTTATCTCTAATACCTAGTACTCAGTAAATGTTAAATAAATTAGAAGATAAATGAATGTATTAGTGAAAATATGAAGGCCCCTTGCTCCCATGCACAGAGACTGCAGGGAGAGGCCATGATACCTTCGATACTGTCAAACGGGTGTCTTCACTTAAGGAAACCTGCTTCTTCACTGTTCATTAGATTAAAAGGCACAGCCATGAACTGGGAAATTCATCTCACAGCATCCTGTGTTCCAGAACAGCCCATCTTCCTCAGGCATTATGCTCTTTGTCCCAGTGTCTACACAAAGTTCCATATCTTCCATTCCATGTCTCTCTCTCTCTCTCTCTCTCTCTCTCTCTCTCTCTCTCTCTCCTCTTCTATTCCTCCCCTGACTCAATCTTCCTAGTCCTACCTGCTTTCCTCTCTCCTCCCCTTCTCTTTCTCCTAGTTCCCTCTCCACTCACTGCCTCCCCCCACTCCTCATGTACCCTGGAGGTCTTGTTCCTTTATCCTACTTTGAGGGACCTTATATGAATCTCTTAGAATCCTCCTTGTATCCTAGTTTCTCTGGCAGTGTGAATTATAGGCTGGTGATCCTTTGCTCTATGTCTAAAATCCATATATGAGTGAGTACATACTATGTTCCTCTTTTTTGTGACTGGGTTACCTCATTCAGGATGGTTTCTTCAAGTTCCATCCACTTGCCTGTGAATTTCAAGATTCCATTGTTTTTTTCCGCAGAGTATTATTCCATTGTGTAAATGTGCCACGTCTTCTTTATCCATTCTTCAGTTGAGGGGCATCTAGGTTGCTTTGAACACATGTCTCAATTGCATGGATGTGGATCATTTGGGTATACGCCTAAGAGGGGGGTTGCCAGGTCCTGTAATAGACTGATTCCCATTTTCCTGAGGAACTGTCATATTGATCTTCAAAATGTTCAATTTTGCACTTCCACCAGTGGTGGACGAGTGTTCCCCTTTCTCCACATCCTCTCCAGCATAACTTGTCATTGGTGTTTCTAATTTTAGCCATTCTGGCAGGAGTAAGATGGTATCTCAAAGTTGTTTTGATTTGCATTTCCCTGATAGCTAAGGATGTTGAGCACTGTCTTAAGTGTCTTTTAGCCTTTTTTGATTTCCTCTATTTAGAGTTCTCTATTCAGTTCTGTACTGTCCCCCGCTACCGTCTCGCCAGCAAGAACGACGCGGCACACTTAGGATCCTTCTGCAGTAAAGCTTTAATGCATCTTGAGAGGGAGAGCATAAGCTTACAGAGCGGAGACCCCAAACATCCAAAACCCAACCCTTATATAGGTTTACAACCTTCGCCTCGGACGTGTCACCTCCTGATTGGCTGCAGCCCATCGGACCATATGACGCCACGGGAGAGGCAGAGGCCAAGGGATGGAAAGTTACCCAGCGCCTGCGCACTAGCTTGTTTACCATTCAGTGCCTGCCAGATGCAGGCGCCATCTTGTAATGGAGAATGCAGGGACGGCTCCCTACACTGTACCCCATTTTTTAATAGGGTTACTTGGTGTTTTGTTGATTAGTTTCTTGAGTTCTTTGTATATTTTGGAGATCAGCCCTCTGTCAGATGTAGGATTGGTGAAGATCTTTTCCCAGTCTGTGGGCTGCCATTTGGTCTTGTCAATTGTGTCCTTTGCCTTACAGAAGCTTCTCAGTTTGAGGAGGTCCCATTTATTAATTGTCGATCTCAGTGTCTGTGCTACTGGAGTTATGTTTAGGAATTAGTCTCCTGTACCAATTTGTTCAAGGGTACCTCCCACTTTCTCTTCTAAGAGGTTCAGTGTGACTGGATTTATGTTGAGGTCTTTGATCCATTTGGACGTGAGTTTTGTGCATGGCGATAGACATGGGTCTATCTGCAGTCTTCTACACACCATCATCCTGTTGTGCCAGCACCATTTGTTGAATGCTTTCCTCCTCTCATTGTATAGTTTTAACTGCTTGTCAAAAATCAGGTGTGTGGGTTAGTATCAGCTTTTTCTATTCGATTCTATTGGTCTACTTGTCTATTTTTGTGCCAATACCAGGCTGTTTTCAGGACTATAACTCTGTAGTAGAGCTTAAAGTCAGGGATGGTGATGCCTCCTGAAGTTCCTTTATTGTACAGGGTTGTTTTGGCAATCCTGGGTCTTTTGTTTTTCCATATAAAGTTGACTATTGTCCTGTCAAGGTCAGTGAAGAATTGTGCTGGGATTTTAATGGGGATTGCATTGAATCTGTAGATTGATTTTGGCAAGATTGTCATTTTTACTATGTTTATCCTACCTATCCAAGGGCATGGGAGATCTTTCCATTTTCTGGTATCTTCTTTAACTTCTTTCTTTAAAGACACAAAGTTCTTATTATATAGGTCTTTCACTTGTTTGGTAAGCATTACCCCAAGATACTTTATGTTGTTTGTGGCTATTGTAAAGGGTGATGTTTCTCTGATTTCTTTCTCAGCCCCTTTGTTGTCTGAATAAAGTAGGACTACTGATTTTTTTTTTTTTTTAGTTTATCTTGTATCCTGCTAGTTTGCTGAAGGTGTTTATCAGCTGTAGGAGTTCCCTGTTAGAGTTTTTTGGGTTGCTTATGTAAACTATCATACCATCTGCAAATAGAGACAGTTTGACTTCTTCCTTTCCAATTTGTATCCCCTTGATTTCCTTTTGTTGTCTTATTGCTTTAACTAGAACTTCAAGTACAATATTGAAGAGATATGGAGAGAGAGGGCAGCCTTGTCTTGTTCCTGATTTTAGAGAAATCGCCTTAAGCTTCTCTCCATTCAGTTTGATGTTGGCGGTTGGTTTACTGTATATTGCTTTTATTATGTTTAGGTATGTTCCATTATCCCTGATCTCTCCAAGACCTTTATCATGAAAGGGTGTTGAATTTTGTGGAAGGCTTTTTCAGCATCTAGGGAGATGATCATGTGGTTTTTCTTTTTCAGTTTGTTTATATTGTGTACCACGTTGATAGATTTTCGTATGTTAAACCATCCCTGCATTCCAGGGATGAAGCCTACTTGGTCATGGTGGATGATTTCTCTGATGTATTATCAGATTCGGTTTGCCAGTATTTTATTGAGTATTTTTGCATCAATGTTCATGAGGGATATTGGTCTGTAGTTTTCTTTCCTAGTAGTGTCTTTGTGTGGCTTGGGTACCAAGGTGATTGTGGCCTCATAAAAAGAGTTTGGTAATGAACCTTCTGTTTCTATTGTGTAGAACAATTTGAGGAGTATTGGTATTAGCTCTTCCTTGAATTTTATCCCAAGTAACCAGAATGATGAAGGAGTTGCCATCAACAAGAAGGAGAAGTATTCCTGTGAAGTGAAACTGGTGGGGGCAGCATTAGAACCATTTGAACATGCCAAATCTAGAATAATCTCTTAGATGGCAAATAGATAATTGGATCTTTATTACAGATGTCATTTAATTTTTCTTGATAACATCGAACAGCTAGTTTTACCAGTTTATTTTTTAATCCATTCAGTGAGTAATTACTGAGTGCCTGCTATGTATAAAGTACCATTGTAGGTGTCTAATATGATATTGTAATATGTTTGGCCTGAGCTGAGTTCTGTGTGTTGTCAGTCATCGGGTAAAGATGTGTAGACGATAGAGGTCTATTTGCTCTGTGTCAGGTCCACAGATGATGTGAGGTTGGGTATTCATCATGTATTGCTCGCCTCTGCCTCAGGTTCTCCAGCTTTAAAATGGAGGGTCATGCAAAATCCTCCCACAGACCCGAAAAATCCTTCAAATTGCTTACTGCAATGAAAACTGGATTTCCCAGATGACAACATTTCCTTGGCCCTTTATTAACTTTAGACAGATTCCTGTCTTCTCTTATTTCACCAAGCAATGAAAACATAAAGTGTTCTATGTATCTCTGATTCTCTTTAAATAACATAACATTTGTTTATCCCTCTTATTACACAAGACATATTCAAGGTAAACAGAAATTTGTAGTATGTTGCCATTGATTTTCTTCCCTAGTCCTTCATAGCATGACATCCACACCTCTGACAAGGTATTTCTAATGTTCTGTCTGCTGGATGTGGTTATGTGTGAACTCTGAGGTTGTATTTTTCCGAGGGCAGTGATTGTATCACACAGATATTTACATGTTCTAAGAGTTGAAGTCAGTGCATTGTCAATAGCAGACATCTCTCCACAACCTAAGCCTAACCCAAGTACTTTAGAACTGACAAAAGTGAAAAATAACACATCAAACAAGTAACTCACAATGTGTAAAAAGGACATGTGAATATTTGCATCAATGTATTCCAAAACGTAGATATTCTATGTTTTTTTTTTTTCTTGACACGAGGTATTTATGTGTATTTTTCTTTCTTTCTTTTTTTGTTTTGAAACAGGGTTTCTCAGTGTAGCCTTGACTGTACTGGAACTTGCTCTGCAGACCAGGCTGGCCTGGAACTAACAGAGATCTGCCTGCCTCTGCCTCTAGAGTGCTGGGATTAAAGGCCTGTGCTACCACGGCCAGGCTTATTGTGTATTTTTATGGTACTGAAGATTGGATCTAGGGCCTTGTGCATGTTAGACCAGCATTCAATCACTAAGACACATTCCTTGACTCCTTTTAATTTTTAATTTTGAGATAAGGTTTTCCTAAATTTCCTGTTATGTGATATTTTGATTGTGCTCTGACAAATAAAGCTTTCTTGGACTCAGAGGGTAGAGCTAGCCACTAGCTGACCATAGAGGTTTGGAGGATTGTAGAGAAAGGAGACAGGAAGTAGTAAAGAGGGGAGGAGAGAGGATCCCCACCCTTTAGGACAGAGGAACTGGAGATATAGGAAGCCACTGGCAACTGCTCCCTGTTCTCTGATTTTTTTAGGTTCTTACCTTATTGACTCCCCATTTTGTGTTGATAAAGATTAATTAGATTAATGCTTTCAATTGCCAGTTCTGATCTTGAGTTTGTCATCCTGTTACCCAAGCCACCATAGGTAGCTGAGATTACAGTCTTTAAAATTGTGTTTCCTTGATAGATCCACTCATTTGTATAATTGAACATGTGTTCTGTATTATGTCTTATGAACAAAAATTTGTTCTGTGAAAGACTCATTGATATGAATTATGGGTCTTAGTGCTGAGGCAAAACAGAAATATGACTATGTAGAATATTGCATAAGGGTGATTAAAACAAAAGAGGAGATAGGCAAAGGGCTATTCTCACCTGCAGGGGAAAGATGACAAGGCACATGCGTCAGTTTGTGACTCAAGAGGCTCATCTGACAGGAATTGTTGCAAGTCACTGTCTATCAAATGGGTTTCATTTCTGCCATGTGAAGAAGCTGAAAACAAGCCAGACAGTAGTGGTGCAGGGCACACCTTTAATACCAGCACTCAGGAGGCAGGTAGATCTCTGTGAGTTCGAGGCCAGCCTGGTTTACAGAGCGAGTTCCAGGACAGTCAGAGCTACACAGAGAAGCATTGTGTTGAAAAAGCAAGCAAGCAAACAAACAGAGCAAAGAAGCAGCAGGAGGAGGAAGAGAAGCAATAGCTGAAAACAGGAGAGGAGCCTTTTCCTGTCCCCAGGTATGACTGGTCACACCAGGGACACACGAGACCAGCAAGAGCTTGGAGGCAAGAAACATGCGGAACAGCAGCAGAAGGGGAAGAAATTCCATCCAGGACCTGATGGGGAAAGTGCACTTGCTCAGCCTGATGACTCTACTGGAAAAAGATTTGTAGCATTAAAGGCAGCAACAAAAGAAAAAAAGGTCACACAGGCCAACCCAGGTGACTTTCAGTCTCTTAGAAAAACAAAGAGCTGAGTTTTCCTTTCTAAAAGAAGAAGAAAAAAAGCTTTTATTTTAGTACAATATGTAAATTCATTTTCTTAATTTATTGATTATGTGACTGTTTCATAATTGAACATGGGAAAAACATTTTCTCTAATTCCCTAGCCCATAGACTGGAATGGAAGTGAATATATATATATTTCAAAGTTTATACATAAAAGTTTGATTCTGCCCTGGACCATTCTTTCTAGATTGTTCTTCAGGAATGAACAGTAATTATGCAGGTTCTAGTATTTGGTCCATTTTCTCTAACTAATGACAGGAATCAGGGGAAAAATCCCAAGGCCCATGCTTAAGGATATGTCTTAGCGTTTAATGGTCATGTTTCTGAATTCCTTTGGAAGAGAGTGCATGTCCTCAGGTTAAATTAGTCACTGATTTGATTTGCCTTGATGTTGCTTCAGCTCAGAGAGAGGTCACAACTGGAATCACGGATTAGTTAAGTTACTTCCTTGTCCGTGCGTTTTCTGTCTCTTAAATGAGAGGTAGAGTAGGTTCTGCAGTGTCCCATGCCTACCTACTAATGGTAAACAGTTTAACACTTCAGCATCACAATGGAACTTGGGTTCTGTAACAGACATACAGTCTTCATGTTTGATCATTGAAATGCTCAGGTTTCTAAGACAGAAGAGGAAGACATGCAATGATATTTTAAAATAGGCAAGCATATGTATAACAAAGGCCTAGAGTTTAAAATGTGATTGAGAGTTCATGTTAGCCAACAACAACGACAACAAAAATGATCTCCATTTGAGAAGCCAGGATGCCATGTAAACTATTCCTGAGCTTTGTTGCCTGGACTCTGGATTGCTTGATTACCTCTACAGTGAAGGACAGGAAATAGAATCCAAACTTCTGTAATTCACAGGCTGCAAAACTAGTCTGAGTGTCCACCTTTGGCACAGAAAGAGGACACCTCAGCAAAATTATTCCTTCAAATCTTTATCTTATGTGTATGGGTATTTTGCCTGCATGTATGTATAGGCACCATGTGTGTGTGTGTGTGTAGTGCCCACAGAGGTCACAAGAGGGCATCAGCTTCCTTGGAACTGGAGTTACAGATGGTTGTGAGCAGATCACCTGGGTGCTGGGAATTGAACCAGGGTCCTCTGGAAGAGCAGCTAGTGCTCTTAACAACTGAGTCATCTCTCTAGCTCCTACACTATTCCTTTAATGCACAAAACCCATCAGGTCTTAGAACTGTCAAGACTTTGATGACATCCTGGATCACCTCCTCTTTTTATAAATAGATAACTAGTCCAGAGAAACTGAGGGGTTGATTAAAGTACAGAAGAAAACAAAATCTCAGATCTCAGTCCAAGTCCATTCCACTTTCCAACACACATTTTCAGGTTTGTTTTCATGTGAAAGACTCTGCTTCAACAAAAAATGTAAGGAAAGGGAAACTTGGCCTTCATACATGCCCTCCAGGTGTTTCCAGTTTTCATATGTGGTTTTTAACCCCAAATATTTGTAAATGTATACATTGGTTTGTATGTGTGTGTGTGTGTGGTCACTGGCTTGACTGAGGGTTGATTAGACAGGAATGTCATTTAACAGTATAATAAATGATCACCCATAAATGCCTCTTTAGGAAAATAATTGACACACTATGTTCAGACACTGTTTTGCTAAAGGCTTAAATACCATTTTATTCTCACAATAAAGATGGGTGCTATAAAATTTCCACTTTGCAGAGTAGGAGACAAAAATATTGAGCTATTAGCATATTTCTTATGAACATTTTTAAAAAAGTATTTAAATACAAATTATCTGAAACATTAAAGAGTTGATTATGTATATATGTATATATGTCATACATATATACATATATATAAAATCATTTTATAAGTGCCACACTCTCACTACTATATAGTTTTTATAACCATCTCCCTGTGCCAAATGTCAGACCTAGACTTCATTTCAGCCTACATCCCACCAGGCCCCAGAAAGCGGACAGTGATTAAACCACAAAAGTATACAGAATCATCCATGATCTGAGCAAAGGAAGGGGTGATCGCAGAGGGCTATGGGAGAGCATTCCTGAAGGATAAGCAAGTGGGGAGTAGGGCAGCAGCCTTCACTGGTGAACGCACAGAGAGCCCACTGGACTATCAGAGAGACTTTCTACTGTCCAGCCAGACCTGATTCCCAACCACTGGAAAAGAAAGAAGCAATTATCTGGGACCCAGACCAGGCACAGCCAACAACTAAGTAGCTTTATATGCAAATGGTGGAGAAAACTACTTTCTCAAAGAAAAAAAGCTAAAAGTTATGGATCAGAATTTTTCACTTTTGTACTTTATTTCTGATCATGATCTTGATACTTATGGTGCTGTCATGCTAGTCAAACACAGCAGACAACTGAGCTTATAAGGCATGTGTTTCACCTTGTACTTTATCATAGTCAACCACAAATTGGCTAGTTATGATGCCATCACGTGCCACAAGCCTCTGGGTAATGGTTATCAGGCTGAGCTGTGGTGAAACACAACTGAATATGTTTCTGAACAACAACGTAGTCAAAAAAGACTCCTTCCTCTCTGAGCATTCTTCTAGCATCATCTGCTGGGAAAGCTCAGTATTTTCTCACTGTGGAAGTAGGTTGTGAATTTCACGCATCAGCATGCAGAAAGTATCGATGGGTACATTTAGAGCAGAAAAGTAACAAATCCATTTCTGGCATATGATTGGAAGAGGCAGACTTTCCCTGAGAAAAAGGACCCTGAAACACCAGGCAAATACACTCAAAATTATTTCCAATCCCTTCCCAAAGAGACCAATCACATGGGTAACACCTCCTGGGAAAGGCAAATACCAATATACTTTCAAAACTCTTGGGGCAGGGTCTGACATTTGACATTCATACTTTGATGGTTAACTTTGTGCCAACTTGGTTAGGCTATGGTGTGTTGGGTGTATGATCAAACCACAATCCAGAAGTTGCTGTGAAAGCAATTTAGATATGAATAAAATTAGAAGTAATAAAAAGATTACCCTCCTCAATTGAAGGATTTAATATAAAAGATAGATCTTCAAATTGCCCGTGGACTTGAAATATGTATCCATTTTGCAGGGTGTCTTTGGAATTGCCAGTCTCTGTTATGACATGAGACAATTTCCAAAATTTCTCTTTTTCTACATGTAGGCACATGCACACACACACACACAGACAGACACACACACACACACACACACACCAACCACGTAACCTGTTGGTATGATTTCTATTGAGAATTTAATACAGACATGTTGAAGTCAGTGTCATCATAACCTCCTGCACTCTAATTTTCTTTCTATTACTGTGAGAAAGGTCATCCGACTTGGTGGCAATGGCTTTACCTCCTGAGCACCACGATGCCTCCTGCAGTGACTGACAACCTGAATTCTGTCCCCAGGACCTACATGGTCAAAGGACAGAATCCACACCAACTGGTTATCCTCTGACTTCCACGTCCATGCTGTGGCATGAACCCCATAGCCCCCATCCCATGACAACAGCAAGTGCATCCTGACCTGGGCCGTGTTAGGCACATCAGGTCATAAACCTGGCATTTCCAGTACAAGTTCATCCTAAGATGGAAATGTCATACGTGAAATCCAGCACCAGAAAAAACAGAAGCACAGGAAAGTTTCATGATTAAGTGTCTTGAGCCAGGTTGCTAAACCCTGAAGAAAAATTCTCCCTAAGAGACATGAACTGCACAGAAAAACAGCAGAGTGTAGAGGCCACAGTGATGTACCTCTGCATCTCTCAAGAAAGAAGTTGGAGTTCAGCTTCAGTTACAAAGAGGAAAGTCAATTGGCAGTCTTCATTTCCAGCTTTTTGAAGGTTCACTTGGGTTTTATGTCTGAGATTTTGCCTATTTGAGGCAGACGCAAGCCAGCCCCTAATGACAGTGCACCTTTCAAAATGAATGGTGGCACCCTGCCCTGCAAATTCATACCAAACCCTAACCTTAGCAGGCTAATGCAGCACCGGGAAGGCTAGCTACTTATGCCCAGCTGGGACTTTTAATCTTTGCACCAGAGCTTCTCAGATCCTTACCGGAGTTTTATCCCCTCTCTGTATTGACAGGCATTAAAAATACTGACAGCTTATTATTCTGTGGTTTGGGCTTGTTATTTAGATCACTGTTGTCATTGTTATTTATTTGGTTGAGTAGGAGGTAAACCCACTTCTAAAAAAATTACATACGTGTACTAATAATGTGTATGTAGTAATATTTGAATCCTCATTTCTTTCTTTGATATATGTTAATATAATACATATGCACGCAATGCTTTGCTTTTCATTCTTAATGATTTTTGTTCTTTTAAAATTTTGTATTTATGGGAAGATAGTCACAGGCCTGCACGGCAACCGAGCATGGGCGGGCAGGCGCCACTGCGATGAACAGATATGTGGTGGAGAAATGGTAGAGGAGGAGGAGAGGAGTGGTTCATGTGTGCTGTGGAGAGAAGCAGAACTGAAGACTCGATGGCAGTGAGGAACAGGCTATTTTAGGTGGCAAAGGCTGCCACCTGGGGCTATATAAGTCCATGACCCAACTGCAGCCAGAGTCTGTGATGACGTCCATGGCCTATGTTATTACCAGAGGCCATGGGAGAGCTTGTCCAGGTGGCCTGGCACCAGAGAACCGATCCAGCTGCTCAACAACCAGCTCAGCAGGAGAACTGGCCTGGAGGGAGAGCTGGCCCCCACCCCTCATTATGTGTGCAGGAGAACTGGCCCAGACCCTGTCTCAGTGGAGGCCAGGACTGACCAAGTCAGCTACCACCCAGACACACATTGTCGCACCCCAACATCTATCCCATGTGTGATCTGCTGGAGCACTTGAAGGGACCTGTCCCACAGAACCATAACTGCAGGATCTTCATGTCTTGGGACAACAGCAGGATGTCCAAGAGAAGGTTTGCTGAGGGTCCAGTGTTGATGGTGTACCAGAAGCTAGAGGCCTTGAACCAGACCAACAACTCATTGCAATGAATATTTTGCAATGAAAACTGTTGATCAAAAGGGTATATGAGTGACACACCATAGCTCCCAAGGTCACTACAACAAAAGAATATATGACAGAGAGTCAAGAAAGATGGAAGAGTGAAATGACTTTTCCTTTTCTTTCCTTTTGGGGGGAAGACTACAAGGGTGGGGGGAAGTGCTGCACCTGCACGGCTTGAGCTAGAGAATCTGCAGAAGGTGTCGGGATTAACAACACAGAGAGCTAGCTGTCTTGGTGGTAAGGAGGCTCTTTATTATCTTACAAGGGCTGGTTTTATACCCTAGCACCAGAAGAGGGAGGAGGAGTTCAGGAAAAGGCGATTAGTCGTAAACCTGGGTTCAAGAAATGGTCAGGGCGAGCCCACTGTTCTGGGGAAGGAAGGAACATACTGCTTCGGTAAGCATGTTTTTCTTTGTAGTTATACCGGCCTGTTCTGGGTCAGCAGGGGAAGTGGGCTCTTGGCTAAAGTCTCTGTGTTCCCACAATTCCCCCTATTTCATTTATTTGAGGGACCCTTGTCTTAGGTCGTATAGGGTGTGCCTTCCTTTACCTGTCTTTGGGGGGACTGGCAACCCCTGTCTCCTACAAGTTGCCCATCATTGGAGGCCCTCACTTCTGTAGTATCTGTAGCCAGACCTCATGACTTCCGGGAGAGTCACAGGTCAAACTAAGCAGTATCTGCTTATGTATTTGCTCCTTCTGAAAAAGGGTCCGTCAGACTTTTGCAAGAATTCCTGCCCCAGCTGCCAACAGTCCCCATCGCTGTACCCAGCCCCCGATTTGGGCCATGGCATTCCACCAGTCCTCTCCCAAAATAGGGGTGACTCGAGTTTTATTTAATTCCACAATTTAGTGAGCCAGAACATTAGTGAAATTTACAAAGGGATCATCATTCCAGGGTCCAGCCAAATACGCATTCAAATGGAACACTTCCATAGAAACATTTTTTTACAGACAGCAAGGTAACACAGGCAGAGTGATAAAAATGTGAACAAGAAGCTTGTTGAACTATCCATAAGTCATCAATTTGTTCTTGTAACAGGACAGCCTATTGATTTAAGTTTAACAGTCCAAATTGAATGTGAGAATTAATCACATTTTGAGTAGTCAGTGCCTCGCTGACTCTGCCAGCAAGGTTATTGACAATCTTTGCATTGGAAGCAGGTTGAGCAATGGCAATGCCTGCAACAGTGGTTGCAACAGTGGCTGCGGTTGCTGAAATGGCAATGGCAGCAACTACAGCAGCGGTAATCCCAAAGTTTGTCCTAGTCCGATACAGGATGATTTCTTCCCTGGTATGGTGATTCTCCACCACCATGGGAGCTAGGGAGGGGATCCGGATGATCAGGGCATTGGCATTCTCGGGGGGGGGGGTGGGCAGCAGTTGCTCAGGACACAGGAGCAGGGCCCATACTTCCGTTGCTGGTCTGCTTGGTGCTACCTGAGTTGTCTTGATCAGGGCCAGGGCGAGGAGCAGCGTCAGGATCCACAAGTCTGACACACCATTCGGGTACCTTCCTAGGGGGGGAGGGCACAAACAGCTCCTCGAACCCTAGCTAATAGGGGAGTGGTGGCTGCCATTTTCCTGTGATAGGTCTTTCCATCTGACCCATCCAAAGATTGAGAGGGCTTGTTCCAATGTTTCTCCATTGCAGACAGATTATTTTTATCTATTGTCCAAAAAAATTGAAATATAAAGCATGGTAGATAATTGAGTATTGGGGGAGATGACATACTCCCCCCTTTTTATTTTAGTGAAGTATTGCTTAAGGGTGGCATGGGCGCTTACCACAATGGCTTGTCCTGTGGGGTTATGAGGAATGCCAAATGAATGAGCAATATGATATTCCTTGCAAAAGGCCGCAAAACGATGACTTGCAAATGCAGGGCCTTATCCGGTTTTAGGGTATCAGGAATGCCCATGTAAGCAAAGGCTTGTAAGAAATGAGAAATGACATCTTTGATCTTTTCTCCTGAATGGAGAGATGTAAAAACCAGTTTGGAGTATGTATCCACAGAAACGTGCATGCATTTTAATTTTCCTGCCTGAGGCAGGTGGGTAACATCCATTTGTCAGAGACTGTTAGCCCTCAGACCTCGGGGATTTACCCCCTCATTGGGGGAATTATGATAAAGGGCACAATCCGAGCATTGGGAAGTATCTGAGTGGCCACAGGTAAAGAGCAACTAGTGTGAAACCTAAGGGAGCGTGCATTTAGGTGATACCACTCATGAAGTTGGCGAGCATGTTGTTCTTCAGTAAGTATGACTATTGGTTGAGTCAGGGAGTCAGCAAGTTGATTGCCTTGGGCAAGGGGTCCCGGGAGGCCCGGGAGCACTTATGTACCCCACATATACAGGGTGTGTGTGTTGCTAAATAAGGTGTTGAAGCTTAACTAGAAGCAAATGAACCTGAGAGGTAGGAAGAACATATGGAGAAGTTTCTGATGGCCTTACGATATTAGCAACATAAATGCTGTCGGTATATAAATTAAAAGACTCCTTACCAAACAGCTGGAAGGCCATTAGGCAAGCAAGAAATTCAGCAGCTTGTGCCAATACTTGCCCTATGGGTGTCTTTCTATGCACTTGGGAGAAAACCACTATGCACTTGGGAGAAAGCCCTTGGAAGAGCCATCTGTAAAAACTGAGCACACCCCTGGGTGGGGGGTAGTCTTTACGATCTTGGGAAAAATTACAGGGTGTTGCCGGAAAAAGGAAAATAAGGGACTGTTTGGATAGTGGTTATCAAACTTGGCTCCCGTGGATGTAATAAAGAGTGTCCATCCATCATGAGAGGTCTGTAAATATTTTACCTCTTCCTTGTCATAAGGGAGGATGAGCTTATCAGGAGACTTCCCAAAGGTCTGCAGATTAAACCTATGTGCCCTCCATAATTATTATAATATCAAGTCATCATAGGAGGACACAACGTATACTGACCGCTCCCCATGTGCATATCTAAGTTCCTTTGGGGCTGTCCAGCTTGTGCATTTCTCTGGGCCGTTTGATTACACCTCTCTTGAAATTTGCCCCGCCAAATTAAGTAATCCCCAACAGAGGGAGCCGAGTGGCAGATTTGCTGCCAACCACTGGGTGTCAAATTAAGAGCCATAAAGGATTCCATAAGGAAACAGTAAAAGGAGCTTGCGAGCCATAATTTAAGGTTGCTTCCTTAAGTTGTTTTATTTCTTTGAAACCCAGAGGATCGTGGAACTGGATAACTTGTCCAGGATTATTCGGGTCTGGGACTTCCATTATCAGAGCCACTATGGGGCAGCATTGGACTCCCCCTTTTGGACCCCCCTCAAAAGCCGAGAGGGACAGGACCATGGTACAGGAGGGGGTCTCCTTTTTCAGAATACAGAGGGGGCTAGTCTCCCTCTCCACTCTTTTCCTAATTCGGATCTTTTTCAGTTCCTTCTGAAGAGCCACAATCTCGGCAAGCAATTGTTCTTCCTCTGATTCCAACAAACTGCAGTCTGAGGAGGTTTCATTTTCTATATCTGATAGAGAGGGATATAAGAGATTCTCTGCAGGGTGCTTCTCCTTGGGTCACGCTCCCGGGTGCTTCTCTGTCCTTTTTCTGTCCTTAAGAGACTTCTCTTTCCCTTTGCCGCCAGAGGCACCTGTCCATGCTTTCCCTTGGGCATCATCATCGCTCCCTGCCTTGGAGCATAGAGAGGCCCTAGTCTCTGTCTCCTGTATTTCTGACAAAACTTCTTTAATTGCCTGTATTACCTGGCAGAGGCATACCTTGTCTGTTAGGAGTGCAACCTTCACCAGTCTCAACAAGAAAAATGTGGAAGCAGGCAAACAATCGGGACCCTCCTTCTCTAAGAGTTTCTGAAGGTTGCGCCGAACTTCCTCCCAGTCTGGCATATTTAAACCACTACCAGTAAGTAAACCATGGACTAGCTTGTTCAATCGATTTTAAGAAGACTTCTTCGAGAGTTTTGGTTTTGACTGCAGTTCCTTGTTCTTCTAATAATTTTTTCAACTGAAATTGTAACTCGACTTTACCAGGTGCATTTCCCATTTCTCCTTTATTATCTATCCCAATACCCCCCAGCTGGCACAAGGGATGACCCTGTCCACTTACCTCACTTTCAGATCTCAGTGGGACCTCCAATTGCGCGCCCGCACAGCCTGAGACTGAGAATCTGCGGAGGGTGTTGGGATTAACAACAGTCTTGGTGGTAAGAAGGCTCTTTATTATCTTACAAGGGCTGGTTTTATACCCTAGCACCAGAAGAGGGAGGAGGAGTTCAGGAAAAGGTGATTAGTCATAAACCTGGGTTCAAGAAATGGTCAGGGCTAGCCCACTGTTCCAGGAAAGGAAGGAACATACTACTTCCATAAACATGTTTTTCTTTGTGGTTACAGCTGCCTGTTCTGGGTCAGCAGGGGAAGTGGGCTCTTAGCCAAGGTCTCTGTGTTCCCATAGGGAAGGACATGATATGACTGGGCAATGAATGGGATTGAGGTGCATATGAAATTCCCAAAGAATAAATTTAAAAATTATGTTAAAATTTTTATTTATTTTATATATACTAGTGTTATGTGACAAAACTTTTCCTGGGGAGACATAACACATGTGTCTACTCACCCCAGATAGGAATCTCATCATGGTAAATCAAAGTACGGATTCTACCAAAGTCCAACTTGGTAAACCAATGAGTTTTACTGGGATTACTTACAAGAACAGAAATGATTCAGACAGCTGCATCACCAAAGCCCATTCCAGCATGGACGACAAGCTGGGAACTCAGAGCACACTGTGCAGTCTACAGGCAGCTCAGCAGCTTGGAGGGTGTCCTTTCCAGGTGCCTCCGTTGTTTAAATGTCTTCCAGCAGCTCACCTGGTTTTTGTTTCTTCCATGCAGTTGCTCTGCTCTGGTCTCAGAGTCTATGCAGCTTCTCTCCTCTGTGTCTTTTGCAGCTCAACTTTTGTCCACTTGAGAGGCATTCTCAGCTTTTATTATTTACTCCTCAGGGAGGGGTCTAGCAAATCTGGTCAGTTTCAGGGACTTCCTGAAGCTATTAAGAGTTGTTCACTTTCCTACTTAAGGAGCTTTCCTTCTGAATAGAATGTTTCAATATCAGAGAAAACTGTTACATAACAGTTAGAGTTTTGTCTGCATGTATATATGTGCTTACCACGATTGCCTGATGCCCTGAAGAGGCTAAAAAGGACTTTGGATCCCTTGGTTGTGAGCTGCCATGTGGGTGGTGGAAACTGAATCTAGGTTTTCTGCAAGAGCTTCAAATGCTCTAAATGGTCCTCCAACATCGTCACCTTCTCCCTTTGTTTGATGTTCTGTTAAACAAATGGACAGTAGCATAGCATGTTCACCTAATCTGCTATTAATGAATTAGACTCTTGTCAGTCTTTTTCTGTCAGCTTTATTTTAAAGTAGTCTTTAGCATATCATTGTTAAGTCAAACTTAGCAACTTTGGTAGATATTTACCAGGATTGACCCTTGTCAATGTATTTCTTTTCCTTAACTTGTCCCCTTCCTCTGAGGAACAAGTTAGACACTTAGGGATTTCCTCCAACTCTCCTTTTCCTCTCTGCTACCATTAATGTGGATATAAAATTAAAATAGCTTTATCTCATAATTACATTTATCTCCTGATTATATTTGAAATTGACTTCTGACTTTTAATTCCTAAAATCCACTACATTAAGTCATGACCTTGTGAACCCTTTTTGCATGTGCTTTCTTAAACATACTTGTTATCACTATCTTAGTGCACAGGAAAGAATATGAAATAGGAATTTGTCTTGGAAAATGCAAAAAAAAAATTACTAAGTTTCTCTGTGAAGGCTGAAGAGTCTAAGTAGACCAAGAATACTCTATGGTACTGTTACATGAATATGCGGGAAGAATGGGCAAAACTTAAACAAAACAACACAAAACCAAAACAGAAACTCAGTGCCCTGGAAGCACACCATGCAAAAGAAAACGAAGTACAGAGGCGGTGTCGGGTTGGGTGGGAAATCCCTCTAATTGTTTGAACACTTGGTTCCCAGCTTGAGGCATGTTTGGGGAAGCTGTGAGGCCTTTCCAAAGTGAAGCCTAGCTGGAGGAAGTGGGTCCCCGTGGAACTGGGCTTAATGGTCACAGTCTCTTTTGTGTTGGCCCGAGCTCTCTATCTCCTGACTACTGCCCACATGATACAACCCCCTGCCTCAGACCCCAGTCCCCGATGCACCAGCTATGCAATCCTTCTGAACCCTGAGCCAGGAAAGATCCTCTTGCCTTTAAGCTGTTTCTCTCAGGCGTTCTTTTACAAGGATGAGAAAGTGATGGTTTCTGTAGGAAGAATCTAAACTACGCAGGATTTGAAGGCAAGGTCAAGCATGCTTCACTGGAAGAATTTAAGCAACAAGGAAATGCAAACAGATTAGGGAATGGGAAACATCATGCTATATGTAGGGTGAACAAAAACACATGCAGCCCAAGGGAGAGATACAGATACTAGTGCATTCCGGCAGCAGTGATGTGGCAAAGCAGATATCCTGATTTATCCTCAGATAGGTTAAATATTAAATTATGAAATCTGTTTTCCACAATGGAAACAATACTAAGAGAATTATTGAAAATTTAATATTTTAAAATATTTAGAATGGTACTTAATGAAGGGGTTGTTACAGGGGTAAGCCCTTCCTTACCCTTCTGCTTCTATGAGTGACGGGCATAGAAACACAGAGAGTAACTTAGGTTCAAGAGTGGGAAGGGGTTGAGTGGAAATAATGTGCTGATTTGGGAGTCAGGCTATGATATAGGTATCATTGAAATTCTAAGACAAGTTAGTACCAGATGGAAAACAAGGGCAGAGAGAGGTGTCTGTTGATGGTATGTAGTTGTGAGTCACCTCCAAGTGATTTAATTTGAATTCATGGGCGAACATGAGAATGCCTCATTATGTAAGAAGGGGAGGAGAGGTTGGTCTATCTCAGAGCATGAGAATTGACAGTCTATATAGCCAGAAGAGGAGGAGTGCCCAGAACCTGGGAGAAGGAGCCTCTGGGTAGAGCTAAAAGGAGGGCAGGGAAAGGTAGTAAAGAAAGGGAAAGCAGGGCCGTGGTGGCACACGCCTTTAATCCCAGCACTCCAGAGGTAGAGGCAGGCTAATCTCTGTGAGTTCAAGACCAGCCTGTTCTACAAAGAGCTAGTTCCAGGGCAGTCTCCAAAGCCACAGAGAAAAAAAAAAAAAGAATAGAAAGAAAGGGAAAACTATTTCCTTGTATTTGTTGCTACTTGAGATTGAGTTGAAAGGAAACCATAAAAATGACTATTAGCCTTTGAGCTTTAATTAGGGTTTCCATTGCTGTGATGAAACACCATGGCTAAGAAGCAAGTTGGGGAAGAAGGTGTTTATTGGGCTTACACCTCCACAGCACTGTTCATCATCAAGGGAAATCAGGACAGGAACTCAAACAGGGCAGGAACCTGGAGGCAGGAGCTAATGCAGAGGCCACAGAGGGATGCTGCTTACTTGCTTGTTTCCCAAGGCTTGCTCAGCCTGCTTTCTTACAGAATCCAGGACCACCAGCCTACGGATGGAACCACCCACAATGGGCTGGGCCCTCCCATTTAAAAAAATGCCTTAAGCCAGATCTTACAAAGGCATTTTTTTTTCCTCAGTTAATGTTCCCTCCTTTCAGATAACTCTGTTTCTGTGTCAGGTTGACCTAAGATCAGCCAGCTCACTGTGAAACAGTCTTCAATTAGGGAAGATTCTGTGAAGTAGTGGAGGCACTTCTCAGTGTGAAGAATTCTCTGGAGGATGAGGTGAGGCTCAGGCCTTTTAAACATGGAAGGCTATTTCACACGCAGATGGGATAATGGTAGAGTGAGAGACTGTGCTGAAAGAGGGACAATGGCAAGGGGCTCAGCCTGAGAGGGCCTGGGAGAGTTGGACCTGCATGGAAAAGTTGGTTGCAATAAAAGCAAAAGCACAGAATGGTAGCGCACTCCTTTTCCCCCTTCCGGGTTTAGTAAGATTTGAGAAGTCCCAGCCATAAGCACAGACCATAAGCTCCACCATTCCTTCCCTGCCATGGTAAGCAAAACCCTCTCAAAGCATGGGCTGGCAGGCCTGAGCATGGAAGAAAGGCTGTTGCTAGCAGAGAGTCGCACACTGTGGCGACTGAGCTACCACACTTCTCTAGGGGATTCTTGGGTGCCTGGATCACACCTCTCTGCCATGTGCTACCCAGGCTGGTCTTTTGCCCTTTAGCCTGGAGAAGATTCCAGAGAGATGGCTCAAGCTCCAGTGTTCCTGCTGTGGGACAGCCACCCCAACTGTCCTGGGAGGAAATCAGCTCTCAAGTTCCCCGAGCACTCAGCTGTGCCTCGTTCCTTGACCCCTAAAGGAGAAACAGTGCAACTGTCCCCTGGGATGGCCACGGGCCAGAGGCGTATGAATGCAGCCTGGAACACACAGTAGGGAAGCAGTGACTGGTGGCTGAAATTTCTATTAATAGCAAATGTCCTTCTGGTCATGGCAGTAAATTCCTTCCATGTACCAGGGACCTGCATGACACCAGTTCCCTCTCAGGGTAGAGAGTTCATGTGAAGTAGCAGCGAGAGCATAGCTGTCCCTCACCCCTGCTCCTGCTGTTTACAGCCTGGGGGACAGTGTGGTGTATGAGTTCTGCCTGACCTGTAACATGGGAGTGAGTATTAACCCCTATAGGGTGCTTGTAGGGGCATCAAAAACACTGGCGGCTGCTAGGGTTTCCAGATCCACCTTATATGACTATACCAGGCTGCCACTAGTGCATCCAAAAGCATATTCTCCAGGTCCCCAGGTCCACTTGTTGTATCTGGACATCAGGGAAGCATCCCAGATGTAAACTGCCCAGGCTCTGGGGTAGGTTTGCCTTGCCTCGGTCGCCCCTTCATCAGAACCACCACCTGGGACTCAGGGGCAGGCACTTGTAGGGAGCCCTCCAGAGCACATGAAGAGGACATTGTGTTCTGTCTGCTCCAGTGTCACCAGGAGGATGCTGCCTGGAGTAGGGGGCCGGGGCAGGTTGGGAAAAGTCAGAAAGGTATAGGGGGCATTGTTTGCACCAGTAGATGGTGTCGCTCCTGGCTTTGGAAATGGCTTTGGAAATGTGTTTCTTACGTGCCCAGCATGCCCGCAGCCTGTCCATCTTCCTGACGCTGGTGTTCTTCTCTTGCACAGTGGCCAGTTCCCTCTGGCAACTTATGCCACAATGACAGACAAGAGGCCAGCCACATCCAAGGCCCTGGCCTCCTTGTGGCAGCTGCTCAGGCATCCACAGGCAATGGATAGGTACCCTCTTTTGGCCACCACACAGGTGCTTGCCTAAGGAGCCTAGACAGGGCAACAAAGTCCCATGGAGCTGTAATCACAGGCAATTGTTAACCACCCGATGTTGAGTGCTGGGCATTGAATGTGGTTTCTCTGAAAGGGCAGCAAAGGCTCTTAACTGCTGAACTATCTCTTCAGCCCTGGTTAGCCCTTTAAGGACCACTTCCTGTTCTAGAAACTGCAGGCAATAGTAAATTGACTCACAGAAATAAATAAATAAGCAAGGACACTTGCCAGACGAAACAGGAGAGTGGGGGATTCGGCAGGTGCAGTTACATCTGTTGATTCTGTGGAAAGATTGGGAGGGAAGGCCCGCCTGCTGGCTTCTCCTTTCTCAATTAACTTTGAAGAGAAGTTATCATTTGAACATGATAGGGATCGGGGAGAGGACCTGTGAGGAGAGAGACTGTGAAATCAATAGCTCAGCTGAGAGAAGCAAGCTCTAAGAGAAATGGCAGGTGGCAGTATAACTATTTTGAACTTAGCATCCTGTTGTAAATCAATCCAGATTGATCTCTGAAAGAGATGGGATCGAATCAACCAGGCACAGGCTTCAGCTCTCTGCTTTCTTTGTATCTTGGGCTGGTGCTCCTGAAATCAGAGCCTAAAGCTGACATCTTATGCTTTTTTATTAGAGAGTGTAACTGCACAGAAGAAGAGTTAAGGATCATGCTGGTTCAGGAAGGACCCACTGGGAGCTAAAAGGAGCTGCTGCTGTAAAGTGACACATTGCTGGGGTCCAAGATGTGGCACCTCGGGACCATTCACCTAAGTGTGGAGGTGGCAGGGAAGATTTTATCCACTAGCTACAATATTGTAGAGTGACTGGCTGTTGTGGCTCTGGAGACTAAGATAGGAGGGTTGGGTGTTGAGCAAGTTCCATGCCTACCTGGGTAATGTTCTGGGCCTCTGCTTTACAAACAAAACAAAATAAAATCGTTTGATCCACTGTGCTTCTGGGTTGCACATAACTTAGTGTCAACACCTAGTATGGCTCAAAAGGGGCGCGACACAAATGAAGCCCTGGGATTGGCTGGAAGGCAGAGGTGGGAGGTGAAATGATTCCAACTCAGAACTATGTGAGCTTTGTCAGGGCATCTGGGAGAAGGACTAGTTTCTGCTCTAGTGTGGAGGCTTTACACAGCAAAGCCTAGTGAGAAGCTGGAAAGGCACCACAGAGGAGGATTATGGAACACTGACATCTGCTCCCACCATCCACCCCAGGCCAGGTTAACAAGCTACTGTTGCCACACACACCCACAAGCCCAAAGCAACATTTCAAGCTTCTGCATGAAATAAACTTGAAGTTAGAGCCAGGCAAAGGAAACTCATGACTTCCGAATTCTATTATTCTATTTTTTAAAAAAACATATCACAAAGTGATATGTGGTGTTCTAACATCTTGTGTCCCATGGCTTATTTTGAGAAGGGCAGCTTTATCTGTTTCTGATAGCAGAATGGGTTTCAGGTATGAAAGACTGGCCCAGGTATTTCAGGGTGCTGTACCCCTTCCCTCTACACTCGTCCTCCACATTTTCATATGCTCCCCTCACCCTGAGCATCCATTAACTATGCTGTAGGGGGATATGACCCCTAGACCCTGCTCACACTCTGGAAACAGGGAATAGGGACCATTAGTGACAGGTCACATGACAGAGGAGCAAGCACCTCACTCTTTTTAAGCCCCCTTTCCTCTCCAGTGTGTCTTTAAGTGATTTTAGAACAGCTAGTAAATTTTTATATGACAATTGGTGCGGAATCTACTTTCACACAGAAAATGCATTTCGTAAGATGAGCTTCACCTGGAAGCTCATCACCATAGCAAAGACAAACAGGAAAGTCATGTGATGCAGGGATCATTAATTAAGAGGACCAAAGAGAGACCATGGTAGGGAATTTTAAACAAACTGGGGCTCTTCATCTGGAAAATCAGGCTAGAATTTGATGAGATAGCATTTGCAGGGTTGGCACACAGAGAATGCTGTGCATAAGGGACCGAGAGAAAATAACATTAAGATAGTATATACACAGCTAAAACCTTCCTAGACACTTTCATATATACTATCTTAGATAATTTTATAGCATTGACATGAATTTAAAATGTGAACCAATATGTATCTCATTATGTATATGTGTAAAATCTTTCTGTCTTTTGTCATGTAGTAATAGCCTCTTTTTGAGAGGCAGTATGCATAGTGGTTAAAGTCACAGGTTCAGGACCAGTGAGATGACTTAGCAGGTAAAAGCCTAGTGACATGAGTTTGATCCTTGGAACCACTGTCTAGGTGGAAGGAGAGAACTGAACAGACTATTGTCCTCTGACCTTCACAGACACACACACACACACACACACACACACACACACAATGCATTTGACTTCTACCTTGTTTGTTGCTAACTATTTTCTCTGGCTTCAGCAAAATTCTTCCATCGTCTGTATCCATTTCCCCACCAGCCAAGAGGATAGATATAATTCATGCCTTGGAGATTATGGCGAGGATGAGCTAAAGCCTGCACAGCCCTCAGTGCTTGGTAGAGATGAAATATTAGTCATTACCATTCAAAATTCAATTTCCCAGAAGGCAGGGGTAACAGTTTCTACTTCTCTATATTCTTAGTCCCAACTAAATAAGATGCTGTAAAATGTCTCTACTCAGTCTATACTTTAAGGCTCTAGGACAAGTGAGCTGTGAGCTAGGGTGGAAGAGAACAAAATGTCAAGAATTTTGATGTGGATCTTTGTAAGGCAGGGGTGAAAATTAAGGCTCTGAGGGCTTTGTTTGTTTGTTTATTTGTTTGTTTTTGTTTTTCCAGACTGGATTTCTCTGTGTAACTTTGTAAATCAGGCTGGCCTCCAACTCACAGAGATCTGCCTACCTCTGTCTCCTGAGTGCTGGGATTAAAGGCGTGCATCACCACTGCACAGCTGAGGCTCACAGGGTTTAAGCCACTAACCCCAGCCTGCCCAGATGTGAAGGATGAGTTAAGTCCGTGCCTGTTGGAATCTGTCCATTGTACTTTGTATTGGAAATAAACATGAATAAATGGATGAGTGAATTTGGAGAGGATCTGAGTCTGTTTTTGGAGCTCCTCCTGTGTCTATTTATTTACCCCTGTACTCCCAGAACTTAGCACAGGGCCTGCTTCTCAGGAAGACCTCAATAAATATTTATCATCAACCGAATAAATAAATAAAGGAAGGAAAGGGCAGAGGAATGAACCAAGGCATGGGTGGATAAAATAGCTTCTCAAAATGGCATTTTTTCCCCCTCAATATTCAACCTCAAGCATTCAGAAGTGGCTGGATTCGTGAGAATGCTTCTATTCAGTGCCCAGAGAGAGTAGAGGAAGCAATTCATTACCTTTTTACTATAAGTGCAAATTCAGACCAACAGCTTCAGTCACCTGCACTCACATTTTATAAAGCACAAAAGCAATGAATCTCCAGCTGTCTGGACATCAGTTGCATTTGTGTGGCTGAAGGTTTTCTTAGAACAGACCAGGGAATTAAAAAAACAAAAACAAAACAAAATCTGTGTAGTGCATCCCAAGCATATTTTTCCTTTTCTATTCAGAAAACCTTATAAAAATATTTTTGTTTGTATTTTAGAGGATTGTATTTCCTGGCCCCCAGCATTCAAGCTTGAGCTAGTAAAGACCTGTGGGGACCCCTGGAGGGGCTGTTACAGATGCTCACTTGTTCTGATTGAAATTAATCCCTCCTTCCTCTTAAGGGAGAAAGTTTGACATGGAATGGGCTTGCTTATAATAAACTGTCAACATAATAAAAAACACATTAATACATCTACAGGGTACAATAAAAAACTATTGCAAAAGCTGGTTGCAAAAATAATTTGTATTCAAATGACAAACATCGAACAGTTGAGGGATGAGCAGAGATGCATTTCTTGGGGGAGGGAAGTCCATTTCACACTGGTGCTTATAAAGCATTTCACAACTTAAAACAAATTCTCGTGGCTGCATGATCTGGAGGACATAAGCATGCTCACACAGAAAAATGACATCACTGGTGTTTGCATGGTTGTATTTTCACCACTCACATACAAACCTTCAGCATTAAAATCAGTTGTAGAACGGAGACATTGCACTGGGAGAGAGCCAGATATCTATTCTACATGCTGTGTAGTGATGGAGCAGAAGAATATACAAATGAAGGGATGTCTGCAGAAAGCACTTCTTTGGGTAGAGGTCAAGTCAAATCAGGGACAGCTATTAAAATCCATGTAAGACTCCCTTCACATCCCATTGGCCAAAGAAAGTCACACAGACAAGCCCTCCTTTAATGTAATAACATATTTCTCAAATAGTGAGGGGAAGGAAATAGGACAGTAAAAAGCTGAAAAAGTACACAAGCTATTCTGACTACATATCCCAAAACTAACAAGAATAATTAAGTGATAAAAATATAAATTTAAGGAAAAATGTAAATGTCTTTATTAACTTGTAAAGGAAATGACAATTTGGCAATCATACTGGGAGTTTAGAGAAAAAAACTGAATACATTAATTTCATACCTAACAAAGCATAAAATACAATCTTATTTACCCTTTTGGAGGCTTCTTTCATTGCTTTGGCTAACTCCTACCATTTAATTTGCCATTTTTCCTTCTGGTTATTTATTTCTAAAGATAAAGGTATTTTCTCTTACCAGTGTATATTTAGAACTTAGGAAATCTCTGGCACAGACTAGGTACTCAGCCATTGCTTGTTAAACAGTTTAATAAACTTATGAAAAATTAATACAAAGCATGGTGCTATGTTTTACTGCTAATTATTAACATATTTAAATATATTTATTTTCATCTTGTAACACATGAAAGCTATATTATTTCCCATTCTATTCCCCATCTTCTTCTACCTGAGATTTTACCTCAGACATTTATAAATACATTTTAAATTTCTTTTGAGAATTTCATACATGCATATAATATTGTAATTATATCCATCCCCCACTCTCTACCTCTACTTCTTCCTGGATACCCCTCCCATAACCCCCTTTCCATATCGTGTATTTTTTTTATTTTATATATAACCTACTGAGTCCATATACACATACATGTGGGGCCATCCACTGGGGCATGGTTAATCTACCCAAGACCACATCCCTAAAGAAAATTGACTCTCCCTCCCCCAGACAGCTATCAGCTGTCAACAGCTCTTCAGCCAGCATGTGGACTTTTGTGTCCCTCTCCCCTCCATGACAGAGCCATGAACAGATTGATCTTGCAGAGGTCTTGTGCATGCAGCCACAGCCGTGGAGAGTTCCTGAGTATGATAGTCCTGTCAGGTCCAGAACATGCTGCTTCACCTCAGTTCTCTGCGACCTCTGACTCTTACAACCTTTCTGCCTCCCTCTTTGCTGATGTTCTTAGAACCTTGAGGCTATGGGGTGTGACACTGGCGCATGGCTCATGGCTGAGCAGTCCACAGATACTTGTCCTCTGTGTTTTCACCCCTTGTGAGTCTTTGTATTGACTTATCATGCTCCTCTGATGAAGACTGAGAGTTGCTAATGTGTGAGTGTAGAGATACATATTTACAAGAGAGTCTGATGTCTGTCTAGCAAAATAATACCAATCTGTAGGTTCTCGGCCAGATTTACAACACCAGGCTTAAGCTTCCTCCTGTGGAAAGGCCTTAAATCCAATCAGAAAGGAGTTGGTTACCTCAATGACATTTGTGCCATTATTGCAGCTATGGGTATATCTTTCTGTTTTTTGTAGCATCCAGGGTTCACAGCTAGGTAATTCTTCATGGATTGTTTTCCCCCAAGCATCCTGGTAGGAAAGAGAAAGGAATAAGAAAAAGGATAACTAACATTAAGATGCCTGAAAAAAAATTCAGATGGAAGCCCACCGTTTATAAATACACACACACACACACACACACACACACACACACACACACACACGTTTAACTGGAGTTTCCTTGTAATGTAAGATAGTAATCTTCCCAGAAACCATAAGTCAACAAAGCAAAAACCTTGGTGCCAGGTATGGGACACTTGCTCTCAAGATGTAGGTTGGTAGGGGGAGAAATCCAGGAGAACAATAAAGGCGATTGCAATTATTTTGATTGCCATCAGAACTTGATGACTAGGCCCTATTGCTGAAAACACTACACAGGCTGGTCACAGAACTTGAAGAAATCAAGCTGAAACTGAACTGGAAAACTCGTTCCTGCTAAGTAACTTTACAATATCAGTGAAGTTACTTTACTTTAAATAAGTGAAGATGAGAATTCTTTGTTTGATATACATGTTTTTCTTGCAAATAAATGCAGAGACAGAGAGCACACAACCTATGCAAAGAGTCTTTATACATTTGGAAACATCTCAGTGATATATTCTCTATTCATTTACTACTCTACTGATGAATATCAGCTTTTGAGTCAGATTCTTCTTACATTTATATCTTTTGTGATTTGTTTATTGTGGAAAGCTTTGGAGATTGACATTATGTATTTATGAACTTGTCAGGAGAACTGTTATCCCAGTAGCGCTGTTAAAAAGATTGCAAGCAGGCTGTGTAATGCAGTGCCGTCATGGTAAAGAGCAGATAATAATATAAAGGAATGGGAAAGCTGGTATAATTCCAAAAAAATGAAAATGGAAATGGTAGGCTGCAAACTGGTTTATATTACCATTCAACATATAATAAACATTTCAATATCTATAAAATGATTGCTGAACTTGCTTGCCTCAATTGGGTATTTTCATGATTTAAACTTCACAGTGAAGTAATGAAGTAGTTTATACAAAATTGCATCTTTGCAAGTCATCCAGAAATAATATTGAAGCATCCTCTCTGCAATTCCCCTTGCTCTCTCAGACCACAGCCTTCCAATTCTGCTGCTGGTTTTAGACAGATTACATAGCAAATATTATTTTAATGTAGCTACTCTCAAGGAAAACAGATTTTGCTTATGAATATTACATGCTGTGTTGTTTTAATACAGGAAACTTAATTGTTCATGATGACGTTTGAAGATTCGGATGGCTGTCATCTCTTAGCCAAGGACTTATTCCAGTGTCCTTACTGTTTAATTGTTCTGATTCATAAAAAGGTGATAACAGTGGAGATTGTGTTAATTATCCAAAACCCACATGACTTGTCTCATGAAGTAGTGACTTATAATGAGTATTTTTTATGTGAGTGTGTGTGCATGTGTGCATGTGTGTGTGTGTTTGTATGTGAGTTGTGTGTGCATGTGGAGACATGATGACAACTGGGGTATTACCTCTTGTAAGACAGGGTCTCTCTTGGCCTGGAGCTCATCAATTAGCCTAGACTGGCTAATCATCAAGTCTCAGGGATCCTCTTATCTCTGCCTTCCCAATGATGGGATTATAGTAGCAGACCACCCGATACCCCTGGACTTTTCATATAGGTTCTTTGGAGTGAGCAAACCATCCGCCACCAGTCCAGATGATTTTAATTAAGGATCTTAGCTGTATCATCAGAGAAATATAGTTGATGTGGGATAATGCTCTTGCTCACTGTAAAGATTTGTCACTCATATTGATTTAATAAAATGCTGATTGGCCAGTAGCCAGGCAGGAAGTATAGGTGGAGCTACCAGATTAGGAGAATCCGGGGAAGAGGAAGACAGAGACAGAGTTGTCAAACGCAGGGGAAGCAAGATGAGAATGCATTACTGAGAAAAGTACCAAGCCACGTGGCTAAAGATAGATAAGAATTATAGGTGAGTATAAGTTGTAAGAGCTAGACAGTAATAAGCCTGAGCAATAGGCCAACCAATTTATAATTAATATAAGCCTCCCTGTGTTTATTTGGGACCAAACAACTGCAGGACTGGGTGGGACAGAAACTTCTGTCTATGCATAGTAATTAATAGTTTATGTAGCAGGTATGGTGGTATATGCCTGTAATCTCAGTACTCAGAAGGCTGATGTAGATGGGTTGCTTCAAATTCAAGTCTAGCCTGGACTATTTAGTGAGCTCTGGACTAGCTAGGGCTATATAGCAAGTGGAAATCTTGGAAGTCTTGGCTTAATGCTGAGAAATATTTGCAATAAAATAAGAACAAGTTGTTTTGTCTGCAGACTGTCTCTATTAGGAGTATTGTAGCAGATATAGATTCAGCTAAGACACGAGACAAAAAGCTGTAATACTGATCTCCCAGCAGCAGAGTGAGAACATACACATTTTTGTAGGGTATTTATTTTTAATTTGTATTTGAAAAAATTTTCCTAACAGATGGAGAAAAGTAAAGGAGTATTCATAAAACACTTTGGCTTAGTTCCACAAAAATGCTCCATTGATTGAACAGGAAATGAGGTGTAGAATGTACTTTCAAACAAACTAGGAATTGATTTTTTTCCAATTCATAAAAGCTACTCATTCTCTCTACTGCCAGTGGGAACAGGTCCTCATCTGATACCTCTCAATATCTCTCATTAAAGACCTTGCAAGTCTTTAAGCAAATCCATAAATAAATGTTTTTGCTACCCTCTTTCTTGAAGTAGAGGAAAGACCACTCTTTCTTCAATGTTGAGAAATGCTGTCAGTGGTTGGAGTTGCCAACATGACATATTTGGCATTTTCTAGATGAATCCAAACTTTGCAAAACAAATTTTACACTTGTGAAATGAGCAGGATGTTTCTTAGATTTTGGATAGCAATGCAATGGGAAACAGGCCGCCTACAAAAATGCAGAATGGACCTCAGTGGTTAACTAAGAGGCAAAGTAAGGGGCCAGGGGGAGAGAGAGAGATAGAGAGATAGATAGATAGATAGCAAGAGAGCACAACACAGAGGACCTACGTTGCAAATACTCAGAGTGCAAGATGAGTTTGAATTTGAGTAATACAGCCAGCCCAGTGTTGGTAATTGGTTAGACTGCTGGGAAGCAGTTAGAAATGTGCCCTTCATTCAAGGCAGGTTTGGATAGTTCTATCTCAAAAACCAGTCTTTGTCTCACAGGTGGATTCATTGGACAACTACCCAATTTAGCCTTTGCTCTATGTGTATCATGAAGTTACTATTAGACTTTAGAAAGTGAAAGTTTCCAGCAGAATGGTGTAGAATCATCTTATTGCAAGTCTGTTTATAAAGGAAATTTGTCATAGTCAGTGAAACTAGGAAGCAAAAACCAAGAGAGTTTTTTCCTGAATAACTTAAAAAGGTTTGCTGAAGAGGATAGAATTAGTTCCCCCAAACAAAGGTTTAAAGTTTTAAAACACACACACACACACACACACACACACACACACACACACACACACACACACACACACGAAATCCAAGCATAGTGTCATACAGCTGTAATCTCAGTACTTGGGAAGTTAAGGCAGGAGGATGGTGGATTCAAGGCCATCCTGGGCTACATACTGAGATCAAGAGTCTTGTTTCAAAAACAAAACAAAACAAAGCAAACAAACAAGTAAAGAAAAAAAAGTCCCCTTCCAACAAAACCACCAAACAACAACACAGCAAAGATATTTAAGAGTGACTTCTCTATTCTTCAAGAAGAAATGTTAAAGGTATGTTTTTGAGACTACAGTTGAATACAGCTTAGCCCTCTGTTGTTAGTTTTCAGAAAAGCTCAAGCAATGATGAGTTTCTCATTATACAGTATTTTTTTTTTTTTTTTTTTTACCATTTTCCTGGTCTCTCTACCTATAATCTGTGTCAGAAAATTTATAATTGTTAAATAATAGCTGTGAATCATCAGGTGAATTCAATAATGAAAAAACACTTTAAAACAAAAACAAAGCAGGACTGTTCAGGGATGCCATCCAAGACTGAAATGCCACATTTGCATGAGGACCTCCTCCCACACCTCCTTCTCCATTCTTCTTCTCACTTCCTCTAAAATAGGAGAACCTGTCTGAGGCCCTAGAGTGATAACACCAGCGAAAAGCAGAGTGGGAGAAGGAAAAGCTTCCTCTGTCCTTAGAGATGTGGAAGATGCTCCCTGAGACAATAGTAAGCATGGCCCAGGCCATAAGAGAAGACCCATGCAATAGACTGGAGCCACTCTGTAGCTTGCAAGGGTGACTGCTGCGGCGGCTTGTAAGTGACATCTTGAGAGCGGCTCAACACAGTGCGTGGAAAATTTGTTTCAGGTTCTGCATTGTAAAGGACTGTCAAATAAAGGAACAAACTGACCCTTTTCATTGTTACAGTTTCAGATACCACCAAGGCGGAGAAAACGCCAATCCGTCAAAGCTCATGATGCCAGTAGAGGGCGCCAGATGGACAAGTAGCACCAAGGAACATCTGCACGTAAGAATGGGTCAAGGGGTTTTGAAGAGAGTGCAGAAGGCAGAACTCCATCAAATCTCAGGAGAAATTCAGCTCCTGCCACTTCTCTGTTTGCTGCAAAACCTAACATAGGCTTAGGGTAAAGGAATAATTTAAAATATAAAGTTATCATTTTACTTTGACTTTAGTTCATGAAGAACGATATCTTTTAGCCTGTACAAATAGACTATTCTTGAATGTGAACAGTGATAAATCAGATAACGAACTAATTTTGCATAAGAGGAAGGACCTTTCACTTGACAGTGAAAATAACATTCTTCCCTTTATTCATTCATCAAATATTTAAAGAACTATTATAATGTTGTCATTCTCAGCTGGGACAAGAGGCTGCTATAAATCCAATAGAGTAAGTGCAATAACTTATTCACTGTTTAACAGAAAAATTATATCAAAACATCAGATTGAAGCTGTTATAGCTCTGTCCGTGGTAAAGGGTAGAATTGTGCCAAGTGCATGGGGATACAATGAAAACGATTGCTTTTGTGTGTCTATGTCATTAGGATTTTATAGTCAGTCTAAATCAAGGACTGGTCTAGAAAAGGACAATGGTAAAAGTGATACAAATATTCTTCCACAGGACCATGGTTGATCCCAGCCAGGAATAATTAAGGAGTTCTGTGTGAGGATGAGAAAAGATGGACAGGATTGCATGCTGCATGACTTGAAAAGGCAGCTACCCCTTAGCTGTTAAACAACTCCTTGTTAGAACATGTTTTGAATAGCTTGATGCTGGAGACATAAATAACCAGGATACAAGCCATGCCCTTGAATATTTGGACAGAGGGCATATATACCTGAGACAGAAGGAGAAGAAGAAGAGGAAGAGAGGGAGGAGTGAGAGGATGAGGAGAAGGAAGAGGAGGAGAAAGATATGATAAAATAAATGTAATGTTATGGCACTATTTATTGCTGGAATACTAGATTAAAAGGAAGAAAGGGACAGGAAAGTTAAGGTAAAGCCATGCCTGAGATGAGATTTCATTATTTGCCAGTCATTTATTCAACTCCTATGGATAAAAGACTATGCTTATTGTGCTTACTCTCAAAAGACTGACAGATGGTAACTGGACATGGAACAGGCAAATTCAATGGTGGGTTTAATTAAAAATATACAAGCAGATGGTGTTGTTAAAGACAGGCTGACTGGTTGTATGTGGGAGTGTAAGAAAAGGATCCATGAGGGAGGTGAGCTTTCAGAGACATGAGGATATTTGTGAAGCAGATCGTGATGAGTACAGGAGACTAAGGAAATTCTACAGTGATAGCAAGTACTGCACACACAGAACTGAAGGAAGTTTGATAGTTACTAATTATTAAATAACACATTGTTAGAACATCAGAACTACCAAGTAAGAAAAATAAGGCAAGAGCCTAGGTTGGTTGGGACTACATAGCATAAAAAAACCATAAACTCAGATTTAAAAGTGAGAATAGCAATATCTTCTTTTTTACTATTTTATTTATCTATTTTATATACCAACCACATTTCCCCCAAGAAATAAAATTTTCTTTCTTTTTTTAAATGTTGAGGTTTTGTTTGTTTGTTTGTTTTGTTTTAAAGATTTATTATGTATCCCTGCAAACCAGAAGAGGGCACCAGATCTCATTATGGATGGTTGTGAGCCACCATGTGGGTGCTGGGAATTGAACTTAGGACCTCTGGAAGAGCAGCCAGTGCTCTTCTGAGCCATCTCTCCAGCCCTAAGTATTTTCAAACTGGATTCCACTATGCTTTTTTGCCTTGTTTTGTTTGTTTGTTTGAGTTATAAGGAATTTCGCATAAAAAAAAGTAAAGAACACACCCCAAGGGCTGATTTTAGAGATCCCTAGGCTAGGCTCCCTAGCTTTAAATATTAATTGTGGGGTAATGTAAAGTCTTTGAACACTGTTGGCAAGGGGAATGATAAACTACAAAATGTGCCTTGTGTGATTAATCCATCTGCAATACTGTGCCAGAAAGCCATTTTTTCTCTTAACTCATGAGTACTCATAAGATTCTATTTATTCTCAAAAAATTATTCTCAGATTCTTACCTCCTTCCCTATAGAGGCTTCCAGTGCTACAGGGCTTTATCATCTGATCTCTGAGAAAATCCAAGAGTCTCTAACTTACTGTTCTGCACTGTGTATTCAGTTCTACCAATGTGCTTGTCATATCACTTAATGCACAGGTTTTAGGTTTACTAAATATACATGTTTTTTTTTTTTTGGTTGGGGGCTCATAAAAATGTCTTTGCCAGAGAGTTCAAACCCACTATTTCTCTTTCAAGGTTAAACAACAGAATGTTTGGCCTAAGGTGTGGCTCTTGGGTGTCTTGCCCTGACAACGGGATATTTTGTTTAGAGTGTGGTTACTTGATGTTTTGGATATTGAGAAGATAATTATACATACTTGTTCTTTACCTTTTGCCTATTCCTTTCGTCAGTCCATACTCCTCCTTCCAAGCATGGACCTGACAAACCCAGCTAGACTGGACAGATGGCACCTCAACATGGATTACCTACAGTTTTCACTGGAGTGTAATTTTCTGGAAAGCAGACAGATGAAGTCCTGGAAAGCTGTCAAACTGAGATGTTTGCTAACGGTCTCCAGTTACTCATTCTCTTTCATACCATCAGATTTTCCTTATCTGTGTGGGAATTCCCATTTGTGTACCAACATGCTACATTTCTTTCATCCTAAAAAGCAAAATAAAACAAAAACAAAATTACCTTTGTCTCCATCTATTCATTTGCTACTGTTACTACCTTCATAGATATATTCAAGTATGTGGGGTTGGGGAATGGCTCACTGGGTAAAAAAGTTTGAATCCCCAGATCCTACCAGATGCAAAGCGCATGCTGTAAAGCCAGCACTCCTACAGGGAGATGAAAGGCTGAGATAAGAGAATCCCCAGAAGCTCATGGGCCAGCCAGCCTGGCATATGTAGTGGGGAAAAACAAAGAGATCTTGCCTCAAACAAGATGTAGGGCAAGGACCAACACTCCTGTGATCTCCACACATGCACTATGGCATGTACAAATGAGTGCAGAGCACATGTACATACACATACACATCTCAAGTATGTTTCTATTTCCCTTTATAGCAAACTTAATAGATACACTTCTTTTTTTTCCAGAAACTAATTTATTTAATTTTTTATCACTCTACTCAGTCATTTGTCAAAGACATCAAGTCTATTAGCAACTCTCCATTCTTCTCTTGACCTCTTAGCTGCATCGGATGCAGTAGATAATAGTGTCTTGAAATGAATGGCAATACATCATACTTTTCCTCCTACCTCAGTGAGTATCCTTTTCCTGGAGACATTTGATGGCACCTTTTTTTCCTTTTTTTTTCTGCATGCCTCTAAAAAAGGTAAGTCCTGCTATCTCATCCTTTGCTCTCTATATTTACTTTGTAAGTAAATCCAAGACTGATCTCTAGTCCTGTGTATAGATGTGGATGGTTCTGAAACACTGTTATGGTTAATATTGTCCACTTGACAGGATCTAGAGACACCAAGGAGACAAACATCTGGGCTTATTTGTGAAGGAATTCCTAGATCAAGTTAAAAGAACGGTGTAGGCTCGCCCTAAATGTGAGTAGCACTAGGCTACAGGGCAAAAAAGGGGAGATGGCATTCGTCCTGCTCTGCCTCCTGACTGTGTGCACTATGACAGCTACCTCACAAAGCTGCAGAACAATGGACTTCACGCAAGTCTTCCTTTACACGACTCTCAAATGCCTGAGTTCTTGGACTTGCCCTGACAACCGAGATACGAAGTCTGTCCAACCTCTTCTTCATCTCCCATGTTCATCAACTCAGCTTTCCCATTGTAATATTATCTTGCATGGTTGTCTGAGTCTTCAGCTAGAATGTGATAGACTTTTTTCTTTTCATGTAATTCTAGCTCAGCTTATCAGAGTACAGCTGGGCCTCGTCTTTGGGCATGCCCTTGAGAGGTCAGTTGTTGCAAGAATTCTCAACCCTGATATCTGAATCAAATTCCCTACCTCTCTTCCAGGTAATGTCTGATCATATGACATGGCTTCAGCCAAAAATCTTAAGTCAGTTAAACAAGGGATTTCCCTACTTTCTTAGCAGTATTGCATCCAACAGTGTACTCCACCCACATTTTTAGATATCAACCTTCGTTTTTCTTTTAGGAATTTGGACTGGAATCTGATCTCTTTCCTGCTGCTAACCCTCACTGCAGCCACCCCATGTACCCGTGAGAGTACTAAATACAGACTGCTTTACTGTCTTCAGAGAAGGCCTGGTCTTTCTTCAGCAGACGCTACCATTCATAGTGATAAGGAAAAGTGCAGCACCCGTCTTTCTCTTTACCACGCCAACAATGTCCAGTGAATACATTCAGAAGACGTCGGTCAATGTCGCTAAAGAATGAATGCATTTAGAACAAAGAAATAGCACACCCAGATAATCTGGGAAATTCAAATTGCTCTGACAGATAGTTACATATTACTTTAAACATAACAGTATTTTTAAAAAAACGGTGTGTGAAATATTCATTAAGACAATTACTAATACATTTTGATTTTATGAACCCTGAGTCTTGAGAATTAAAAAACCTTTAAATACCATAATTGGATTTTAAAAAACCCAGTTCTCTGGCAAGGCTTTAAAGTCTTTTTTTTTCCCTTAGCTGGAGAAAGAAATATTTTGTTATTTATAAAACATTTGGAATTACCCAATTTATCTTGTTTGCACTAATTAATCATGTCAAAGTTCTGTGCTTAAGGCTAACAGGATCAAGCTAATGGCCAAAGCATTAATACCCATCTGAGGTCATTAAAAGTGTATTTAAAAAAGCTTCAAATAATACACACACTGTTAGTTTGCTCAGGGGTTGTTTTAATTCCAAAGGATAGCTGTAACAGAGATGATAATCACTTCAAGGTGCCAGTGTTGTCTACTTACTCAGACCTCAGCAGCTTGAAATTATTCACAGAGATAGTCGCAAAAATCCATGGAGGGGGTCATGCTTTAACTCGTCTCAAAAGGGTGCTGGAGCTTTTCTTCACATGAGCTGTCAATGGACACTTGAGAGCAAGTTGCCCCCAAATCTGGCAAGATTCATAATGTTTACGTAGCAAAGCAAACAACCTTTGTTATTCCAATTAATACATCTGCTTGTGAGGAAAGTCTGATCCAAACTATTTATGTTCTCTTAGCTACATTCAGTATTATAATGTTGACTCATATTGAGGCAATTTAGAAATGTATGCAGCTACAGAATGGAAATAGCTTATGTTGAGAATGACATTTGTTACTAGGGTTCTTGCTAAAAATAACAATTCAAAGTTATCACATTTTCTTCAGAGTTTTAGGCGTTGTCACAGTCATCTGCTTCTAAGAGTTTAGGCCTATGAAATATTGTTCTTCAACCTTAAAAATCAGTGATAATAAATGTCAAAGGTTAAAATTTTAAATAATATGCCAAGATAAAGCATCTGTTGAGAAACATTGAACTGCAAATTACTATACTTTATAATAATCTCATTATATTATCCATCCAACCATCCATCCATCCATCCATCCATCCATCCATCCATCCATCCATCCATCCACTTACCTACCCTCTACTTATTTTTGTCATACTGGGGACTGAATCTAGGGCCTTTCATATATTAGGAAAATGACTTACCAATACGATAGATCTCTAGTCTTCTTTGCCCCCCCCCCTTTTTTTTTAAGCAGGGGTCTTGCTAACTTTCTCAGGCTAGCTTTGAATGTACTTGTAGCTCAGGTTAGTCCCAAAAGCATTCTGTAATCCAAGCAGGAATTAACTGATAATACTTCTGTCTCCCAAGTAGCTAAGGATACAGGTCTGCACTTCCAGGCCTGGCTTCTTTTTCTTTTAATAATTCCATTCTAAACCAGACAGGGATGGTGCACGCCTTTAATCCCAGCACTTGTATTGCGGGGGTCGTAGAGGCAGGTGAATCTCTGTGAGTTCAAGATAGCCTGGTCTACAAGAGCTACTCCCCGGCCAGCCTCCAAAGCCACAGAGAAACCATGTCTTGAAAAACCAATGATGATGATAATGATAATAATAATTCCATTCTAAAACAAGAAGTGAGATTTAGGGTTGGAATTCCTTAACAAAAAAGTCTAGTCCAACACCAGTTTTACCAAAGAAAAGTGATAAAATCAATTTGAGAACATAGGTAACTAAACTGGAACATACATATAGGATTATTTTATTTTAAACACAGTGCTTTCTCTACTATATCTTATGATCATAAATAATTACTGGGCTAAATCTAACATGATTTTTGGTACATGAGACAGGTAAAATAATTGTAATTTTAAAAAAAACAATAAATTATACCTCAAAAAGTAGATGAAAGCCATTGTAGACAAGAAACCTAAGGCATATATCAACAAAATGCTTGATGTGACTTTTTAAAAAAGTCTCTTTTAGATCTGACAGTGGTGGTGAATGCCTTTAACCCCAGAACTCTGGAGGCAGAGATCATTGGATCTCTGTGAGTTTGAGGCCAGCCAGGTCTACAAAGTGAGTTCCAGGACAGCCAGGACTATTACACAGAGAAACCCTGTCTCAAAAAAACAAAAACAAAAACAATCTCAGGCTGGAGAGGTAGCTCAGTGGTTAAGAGCACTGGCTGCTCTTCCAGAGGACCTTGAGTTCAGTTCCCAGCAACCACATGGCAGCTCACAACTGTCTGTAACTATAGTTCCAGGGGATCTGACATCTTCAGACCAATGTACATAAAATAAAATTTAAAAAAATCTCATTCAGAACAAATAAAACATAAAAGTATATTCTCAAGACAACTAATTGAATGTAAAATATTATGTAACATTAGGAAATTGTTAATTTTGTTAAATACCACAGTATGATTATGCTAAAATAAATCCCATATCTAGAGCCATGTAATTAAATATTTACTAAAGAGATAACAACATATCTGGTTATTTGTTATTAAATATCCCAGAATATAAATAAATTAGACCATAGGGAAATAGGATGGAAAAGTGGACAATGTCAGCAATCATGCAGTCTAAGGTTAGTTACTCCTCTTCTGTGATACTGAAATTTTCTTTTTATGGCATCTTGCTATTTAGCCCACGTGAGCCTGGAACTCATAAACCTCTCACCTCTGCCCTCTCCATGCTGGAAGTACAGACAGGCACTACCGTGACCATCTTTAAAGTTACTTTTTCACAGAATGTGTTTTGAATGTAATTATTGAGCCTGTATTATAGAGAAGATACCATCAACATGATCATTAAATGTCCAATTTTCTTTTTATTTTAAATTGAAGAATCATAGAAATGCCATATCATAAATCTATAGGATTTGGTAGTTTCTGGCTCATGATTTTTCCCCTACCTCCCAATGTTTGGGACACTGAGAATGTAAAATGATGCCTTATATTTAACATGAGGATCTTGCTACTTTACACAGCTGCTACAGAATGCTTGGCAGAAAGACTGTAAAGGGGGCTTAGTTTCAAAAATCAGTCTATCATGGTGAGGAAGTCACAGTGGGGCACAGCAGCTTGTATCATGTCTGTCAGGAAGCAGAGAGAATACTTATGCCTGCTGGCCCTTTCTTTTTTTCTTGTGCTTTCTACCTGGGGTTCAGCCGATGGGATGATGCTACCACATTCCAATAAATCATCCCACCTTTTTTAATTCCCCTGTCAACAGCCAGGTGGTAATGGCACACACCTTTAATCCCAGTACTTCAGAGGCAAAGGCATGTGGATCTCTTGAGTTCAAGACCAGTCTGGTATACAGAGTAAATCCTAGGACAGCCAGGGCTACATTGAGAAACCTTGTCTTAAAAAAAAAAAAAAAAAAAAAAAAAAAAAAAAAACAAAAATCCAAACCCAAACCAAGACCAAACTAACCAACCAATGAAACCACAACAAACAAAACAAAACAAAAAAGAAATAAAAATAAAAATAAATAAAAGAAAGAAAGAAAGAAAAAAAGGAAGGAAAAAAGAAATATTCCTGTCAACACCTTCATAGACACACAGAGGAGCATTTTTCAATCCAATTATGTTGAGGATAAAGAATAACTATCACACATGGGCAGAAAGTAAATTGCACTTTCTATTTTTGAGCAAAACTTTCTAGAAGGATATATCAAACTAACTGGACCCTAGACTAAGCAGATAGGCTATGTAAATGTCAATTTCATATATATTAAAGATTATTAATACATTACTATAGTGGAATAATCTTTTTGTTCACTGTGAAGATGTGTCTTTGCCAATTTTTAAGAATCTAGAGGCACATGAGAGCCTGATCTAAGGCTGGTAGCTTTTGTGGCTAGACCAAAACAAAGTCTTCAAGATAGTGCAGGCAGATTGCCATGTCCCAAGCAGTGTGTTATTATCTCTCTCTCTCTCTCTTTTAATTAAATCTTTTTTTTTAAATTTTAGAACAATCTTTTCTCATTTTACATACCAATCCAAGTTCCCACTCCCTCCCCTCTCGTTGCTCTCCCCCACCTTCTCCCCCCATCCCATCCCTATCCACTCCTCAGAGAGGGTGAGGCTTCCCATGGGGAGTTAACAAAGTCACTTTGAGGCAGGACCAAGGCCCTCACGCCTATATCTAGAATGAGCAAGGTATCCCTCCAAAGAGAATGGGCTCCAAAAAGCCAGTTTAAGCACTAGGAATAAATCTTGGTTCCACTGCTAGTGGCCCCACGACTGCTGGAGCCACCCAACTGTCTGTCACCATGTTCAGAGGGCCCAGTTTGGTCCTATGCAGGTTCCCCCACTGTCTGTCCAAAGTCAGTGAGCTCCCACTAGGTTCAGGTCAGTTGTTTCTGTGGGTACCCTCAAAATGGTCTCTTGAGAAAATTAGGAGCATGGTGGGGTGGGGGAGAGGGAGAAGTAGAAGGAGGGGGAAGGAAGGGACTGGGGTGGGGAGAACATGAGGGAACTGGATGGTTGAGATGGAGGAAGGACAGAGGGAAAGCAAGGAAAGATGTCTTGATTGAGGGAGGCATTATGGTCCTATTAAGAAACCTGGCACTAAGGAAATTTCCAGGAATCCACAAAAATGGTCCTAACTAAGACCCTAAACATTAGTGGAGAGGGTACCTGAACTGGCAGTCCCCTATAATCAGATTGATGACTATCTGGATTATTATCATAGACCCTTCATCCAGCAACTGATGGAAGCAGATGCAAAGATCCACACTAAGCACTGGCCTGAGCTCCTAGAGTCCAGTTGATCAATCATTTTTAAGGGGAGAATTATCTAGTCTCTCTAAAAACAAATCACACAATTTGAAGAAGCAAATAGAAAATAGATAAAAAATGTGAAATTTCAGTATTATAGATGTATGTTGGATGGCTAATTTAGTTTTTAAAATTTTCTGAACTTGGAGATGGCTTGCTGTATCTGATGGTACCAGTGAAATCTAGTGTAGTATTTCAGTCTAGTACAGTGGCTTTCAACGTGTGAATCATGACCTCTTTGGGGACCATATGGCCTTTCACAAGGACTGTTTAAGATAATTGAAGAATGCAGATATTTATAGTATAATTCATAACAGTAGCAAAATTACAGTTATGAAGTAGCAACAAAAAGAATTTGATGGTTGAGGTTATCACAACATGAGGAACTGAATTAAAGAACAGCAGCATTAGGAAGGTTGAGGATCACTGGTCTAGTAGTATTCCTGTCACCCACACAAGCCATGCTTTAGGGTATTTGAAGGAAAATAATGGCAAAGGTACAATTGTAGGGAGTTAAAACAGCAACAGCTAGACCAGTGGTCAGAACTGAATAGTTTCCTGGGATATGAATTTTAGCTATTGGCTCTAAACAACTAAAACATCACTGCAAGATAATAAAATGGGATATATTGTATTTGCAATATTTTGGGTGAGATCTTCTAGGGCTACAAGTATATATAGGCATGTATAGAGCCATCTATATAGAGTGTTTTGTATTTCTGAGTAGGGTACAGCAAATACAGAATCATATATGAAGTACAGAGGGCAACAGAAGACTTAAAAGACCTTTCCATTTGTCTCACCCATGTGGCCTTCCATTTTCCCACTAATAAAGCTGCAACAGGAATGAAAATGGGTCTGATCTAGAAATAAAGATGTGAGAACTGGTCTCTGGATATGAATATATATTGACTCTCAGAGTACTGCATGATTTCAGTTGTGCTGAAGAGGAAGGAAGAGGACAAATTGGAACTTGATCTGAGTCTGCAGCTTTGCCTCTAACTTAAGTTTTCATCATCTATAAAATAACTTTCCTTGATGGCAAATTATTGTTTAAATGAACTTCTTAATCAAGAAAGTATTATTTATGTTTGGCATAAAACTCCAAGGATAGTGCAATAACAATGGCATTTTAATTGTTGGTGAATAGTCAGTGCAACATGCTTTAAGATCTCAGTTTATAGCTTTATGGAGCATCACAATTTAAAGACTCTTCAGCATCATCTACTCAGTTATCAGGACAACACAGACATAAACATGTGGCTCTAAAGCACAATAGCTATATGGTCTTCTTACCCACTTGAATAACCAATTAAAGGAATGGCCTTTAATTGGTCAAAAGTTCAGCCTTAAAAATAACTGGGGAGCTTTCTCAAATTGCCAGCTAGGTTGAGATTCTTAAGTGAGACTTCTTGTCAGCAAGAAAGGTGATCTGAAGAATGAACAAAAATAGCTTGAGTCCAACAGCTGTGATGTCTCTAATTTATAAACTGAGATCATCTCTCAACAGATTGCTGTGGTGTACACACAAGCATGAGTTTGTCAGTTTTATGTTTAGTAGTTATCAGAAAACAAAGTTTTGTTATACACCTTCCTTGTTCACTATTTACATATAAACAGTGTGACTTGAGACTTCATGTTTGAGGAATGTGACCATGAAATTCAATTGGCACGCACAGTGCCACAAATGTTTGACTAATCTTTAATAATTTATCCCCAACAGCAAATAATCCTTTTCCTGTGTGTTTTCAAATTACTTTTTTTCCATGGGCAAAACTGCAAGTATTCATAATGTTTTGAAATGTGTATGTAAGTGTTCAGGCAATGGCTAACTGGAACTAATTAAGTTTGACGATTCATACTTTTTCTGTAATTGGAAACAAATAATCTTCAGATATTTAAAGATAGGTCAACTCTAAATAATGGGGGACATTAAAGCAAGGAGAGAAGGATGAAAGGAGACGGAGGAAGAAATGGCTTGGTCATTAAATTACCTGCCCATCTCTAATACTCTGGTCATTATGATTTGATTTTCCTTTACTATTTTCTCACTTTCATCTCCAGGACACTTATTTCTTTAATTTTTGCTTTTATACCATTCTTGCTCCTCACAATATTTTTTATCACCTGTTTCACATTTACCAGAACATGTAACTCATTTTCATATTTCTTTACACTATTTTCCCCTTGTCCAGTCTCTCACATATGTGCCCATCACACACACACACACACACACACACACACACACACACACTCGACGAATGTGCTCGGAAGTGCAGATATATATTTAGGGCCGTGTCTGTTATTTATTGGGAAATTTTGTTCAAATAAAACCAAGAATGCTGGAGAGGGTGTCTTTCATCTATATAACACAACTGTCTATATAACTTCATGAAGAAAACAAGTTAAAAGCGAGGACATGACTGCTCCCAGGTATGGTGAATGTGGGGCTTGTCTTAAGTCAACTTGACACATAAACTAAGAGTTATCAGAAAGGAGGGAACCTCACCTGAGAAAATGCCTCCATAAGGCATTTTCTTAATTAGTGATTGTGGGTGGTGACATCCCTGGACAGGTGGTCCTGGTTTGTATAAAAAAGCAGGCTGCGCAAGCCATGGGAATCAGCACTCTTCCATGGCCTCTGCATCAGCTTCTGCCTCCAGGTTCCTGCTCTGTGTGAGTTCCCGCCATGACTTCGATGATGAACAATACTGTGGAAGTGTAAGCCAAATAGACACTTTGCTCCTCAACTTGCATTTTGGTCATCCCCGTCCCCCCCCCCCCCAGCAATAGGGGAAAAACCTAAGAGATAGTGGGAAAGGTTTATTGTAAATGAAAGCAGACAATAAGGGCAGAAGCAGAGGCAGAGATATCTGGGAGGGTCCAGAGTGAACAGGGCCATACTGAGCAGGGCCATGTGAGGAGAGAGGGGGAGGGACAGCAAAGGAAGAGCCTGGACTAGTGTAGCCAAAATGGCTGAGGTATATAGGGGCTAAATGAGCTGGGGAAAGTGGTAGCCCAGTCTCTGGGCCGCAGAGTTCAAGCTAGAGGGGGCGGGGTATGCGAGCCAGGAGGACCCTGCAAGGTGGGGATGGAGAGACACCGGGACAACCTGGCGTCCAGCAGCAGCACCTGTGATTCACAATAGGCACCCCAGTTAGCCGGTTGTCCCTGGTTTGAGACCTAGCAACAACACGATTAGGAACTGCAATACAAGCTCGAGTTACAAAATAATGGGGCGCTATCTGAAGAGGGTGCAGACTGGAACGTCCCCGGACAAACAAGCCTTGAGCGCAGGAGCATCCCAGTGGGTAGGCGAGGGCCGCCCACCCAGCGTCCACCGCTACCTGCCCCGGGCCAGCCTCACTGTCCGCACCCCCTGTCCCCCACTTCTCTGCAGGTTCTCCTTCCGTCTCGGTCGCGCTCAGATCGGTCCCTCCCACCCTCACTCCCGTGGGTTTCCCTCCGGGCGTCTCGGCTCTGCGCCCCACCGGCATCACCAGCCCCACCGCGCCCCGCGCCCCCGGCGTCCCCGTCCCGCCCCCTGGGCCCGCTGCACTGTGGGTAGGCGGCGGCGGCGGCGGCGGCGGCGGCGCTGAGGGCCGGCGGCCGAGGGAGGCCGGGCGCCGAACATGGCTGAGAAGCAGAAGCACGACGGGAGGGTGAAGATCGGGCATTACGTGCTGGGGGACACCCTGGGCGTCGGCACCTTCGGCAAAGTGAAGAGTGAGTGCAGCGACGCGGGCGGCGGGCGGGCGGCAGGTGGAGCGCCCGCGGGCGAGCCGGGGCCCCGGCACCTCGCGCAGCAGCCCGGGTGTCGCGTGTGGGTCGGGGGTGGGCCCGCGTTATGGGCTATGCCTCGGCGGTCCCTGTGAGCCTCCACTTCCTTCTCTACCCCTCAGCGCACTTGTCTGCAGAACTGTGCGGCTGGCCGAGTCCGAAGGGCCCTGAAGCATGGGGAGGATGGGGGAGTCGCCGCGCCGCGGATTGGGAGTGGGTCTCCCACCCGTGCCAGGTGCCCTGCGTGGAGCGTCATCTGTGGCCTCAGTTAATCCTTAAGGTGGCACGGTCGGGGTGTGGTTTTCACCTTAAAGGTGAGAGAACGCAAGCCCCAAGGCTCCAGCGACACGCCCAAGGTCACAGAGAATTGGCAGATTCAGGGTCTGAAGTCTAACATGTCCTCCAATTTTGGCCTTGCTATGAGGTCCCTGCCTTCTCCAGATTTTTTCTCTGTACCAGGCCTTTGATGGTGGAGTTGATTGGGGGGCATACGTAGAGCCAGGAGGTTGGGGGTTCCTCTGATGGTGTGTGAAACGCTGGAATGCTGTAGGTGGCCGTCCTACCCCCCCCCCCCATCTCTGCAGGTTGATTAGTGTGTAAAATGTTTGAGGAAGGCTTCTTGGGGTCAAGTTAGCAAAAACAATCCTTTGTAATGGAATTTGGGGCTGAAGAGGTCGGGTTTGCTTTAGGCATGTGTTCTTGCTGTTTATTGTTTTTGATGAAGGGGTTGCAATTGGGGTTTAGAAAACAGAGGGTACAACAGCAGCAGCAAAACAAAACAAACAAACAAAAAACCAGACTGCATTGGAAATTTCCCACTGTACTTTCTAGTTAAGTATTAAACTTTGCTTTGCTTTTTTATTAGTTAATAAGAGTCACATGGGGTTTGGTTACCTGTCCTCTTAACAGCTCTTGTTAAAAATACTTGGTAGCAAGTTGAGAATTAAAAGTGAAACATTAGCTTTTGGTTGTTGTTGAGTAAATGTTGGGTAAGCAGTCTAGAAATGTTATGCTGAGGTTTATTTTACATTTTAACCTCTAGTGAAACTTGGGTTAGAAGCAGGAGGGAGAGACACATCATTTCTCAAGGACTGGCTCCTGTTCTCTTGGTATATATTACACCCATTTGTATAAGGAGAAAACACTTACTGAGAGCTCTTAGTACACATGAGGCACTGTTCCAGGCAACAAACTTCTAGGAAAGAACAAAACCGGAGTTTTCCTGAAGTTTACTTTCTACCAAGACAATCGGAATACGTGTGTGAAGCTTGCGAATAGTGGAGGAAATGGCAGTTTTGTGAGGTTGGCAGATTATAATGAAGTGGTCACACGTGGCCTTCCTGAGTGGGTATGATTGTAAAGACCCAAACTATTTGTAAAATTCTCTGAAGCCTTTGAAGGCTGTGAAGTTGAGATGAAAGTAAGATGGGGTCTTGGAAGAAACAGGAGATGATCCAGCGATTAATGAATGGCCTTGGCAACATCTTTGTTGAGAACTGCTTTGTTATGACATTGCACAGTTAAACAGTTGCTTTGCCATTTAGGGTAAGTTATATAACTTAGCTCTATACCCTTTCACGCTCTGTTAAGTGCTTTCATTTGCCCAGCCCATTGTCCAAGGATAATTTAAAGCTTGTTTAGGTTATATTCTCTCACTGATTTCTAAGTGCCATCTTCCTAAAGTATAAATCTAACAGAAGGGACCTTTGACTTATGGGGAAAATACTTTCCCTGGAGAACCCTGGTGGAATGAGCAACTGGGTGGAGTTTTCCTGACACTATTTGATCTTCCCTAGAGCGACACTGTGGTGTGATAGTTACATTTAATTGTAGAATATTGTAGGAATGGAATCTTGATGAGGGATCAGTTAGATCACTTGGTTTGTGGGTGTGTCTGTGGGAATTGTCTAGGTTGTATTCATTGAAGCAAGAGGACCCGCACATTCTGGGCAACACCAATCCCTGAGTGTAGAGAGAGAACTGAGCATGAACAAGCATGCCTGCATGCATTCTCTCTCTGCTCTTGACTGAGGATGTGACTGCTTCAAGTTCCTGCCTTGACTTCCCAGAAATGGATGGAACCTGGAATTTTGAGCTCAAACAAACCCTTTCTCCACTGAGTTGTTTTTAGTCAGAGTGTTTTATGAGAGAAATTAAACTAGGGCATGTGCCTTGTAATCAGTCCAACTCTAGTTGTTCAGTTAATTCAAGGGACTGGTGGAAAAAAAAACAGCATGTGCATTTAAAAAAACATTTTTACTTATTTGACAATTTCATATAATTATATACAATGTGCCTTAATCATACCCCCCCCACACACACTCTCCCCTTCAACTCCCATCACTCACTGACACTTTTCCATTCCAATTTTATGTACTCCCTTTTTAAACCACGGAGTCCACATGGTGCTGCCAATCTGTGCACGGGTATAGGGCCAATCACTGGAGCATGGGCAACCTACCAGGAGTCACATCTGAAGAAAACTAGCCTCCAACCCCCAGCCCCACGAGCAGCTGTCAACTTCCAGTAGCTTCTCAGCTATGAGTGGGCCTTGATGTGCTCCTCCCTTATCTGATATATATATATATATATATATTAATGTTTTATAACATTATTGAAGTATGTTTTGCATATTAGAAAAGTCAATGATTGTAAATGCACAGTTTAACGGTTTTTAGTAATTTTTTCAAGTACAATTGTCATTGTAGCTTAGTTGTGAACATCTATTTTGCCCATTTATAGTTAATCCCATTCTGACCCATAACCCTGGATACCACTAGTCTATGCCTACTGTGTATAAAAAAATTTTTTCTGGAAATTTAGAATTGGCATCATTAAATGTGGAGTCTTTTATGTCTAGCTTTTTGAGCAGTGATTTTGAGGTTCCTAGCTAGCATAACATGTCACTCACCGATTTGTTCCTTTTTATTGTTGAGTAATCATCCATTGTATGTATGTGGCGGCACCCCCCCCCCCTTCCCACTCCTCATTCATCCACTAGCTGCTGGACATTGTCTTTAGTTAAAAGCTATTACAAATAGTGCCTTCATGAATATTCGCTTGCAAATCTGTGTGTGGATGTGTGTTGTTTCCCTGAGGAAATTCTTGGGAAAACATCTTAAAAGGAAGAAATATATAGTTCAGCTACATTTACGAGGTTTCAGTCCATGGTTACTTGATTCCATTTGTCCTGTGTTGTAATGAGGCAGAACATCATGTCAGGAAGTATATGAAGCAAAGAAACTTTACCTCATGAAAGACTGGCCCATCTCCTTTCTACTACCTCCCCCCCCCCCCAGTAAGAACATAGCAGGGTTAGTTTGTTGCTAAAGACAGAACTCTCATGGTCCATTCCCCTTCAGTAGTGTCACCAACTAGAGATTTTTGGGGAACGATTCATATCCAAACCTTAACAATAGGATGGGAATATATATATAATCTTGGGTAGGTATTTAGGAGTGGACTTGCTGGTTCCTATAATAGTTTAATTTTTTTTAACTTTTTGAGAAATTTTAATATCCTCACCAGTATTTTTCTCTTTATCAATACCTGTTATAGTTTGTCTGACTTGTTACAGTTATTCCACTGGACCTCATTGACATTTTAACTTTGCATTTCACTAGTGACCAATGGCATTGACCGTCTTTTCATTTATTCTTCCATATTTTCTTAAATGAAATATACATATTACTTGTCCTGGTTTTGGTGTTTGCTTGTTTTTGTTTTTGGAGACAAAGTCTCAGTATGTAGATATAGCTGTTCTAGAACTTGCTATGTAGACCAGGTTAGCCTCAAACTCCTAGAACTCCTAGAGATCTGCCTGCCCCTGCGTCCTGAGAACTGGGATTAAAGGTGTGCACCCCCCCATGCCTAGTTATTTGCTCTGTTTTTGTTTGGGGTGTACTATATATCGCTTGATAGGATTTCTCCTGTACAGTAACTTACATTGAAATTTGATTCCTGTACTGCGTTGAAGGTGGTGGGACCCTTATGAAGCAATTAGGTCTTTAAGAGGAATCAGTGCTTTTCTTTAGTGGGTTGAGTAATGGTGGGATAGAGTGTGGTTATAAAGCAACTTTGCCCTTTGTGGTTTGTGGCTTTTCCATGCACTTGCTTGTCCTGCTTTTCTGCTGTGAGGTCACATACCATGAAGTTGTTCCCAGAAACTGACTAGATGCTGGCACCATGCTCATAGACTTCCCAACTTCTATTGCCACTAGCCAAAATAAACTTCTTCACTTAATAAATTACCTCCTCCCAAATATGCTATGTACCAGTAGAAGACAAGCTAAGACAAGTTGCTCATCAACTTTTAAGCTGAATTAAAAGGATTTTTTTTTTTTTTTTTTTTTTTTTTTTTAGAAATAGGCATTTGCTACAAGTCATTTGCTGAGTATGTATTGCAAATAAAATTTTCTGCTTTGTAGGACTTTCCCTCCCTTCTTCCCTCCCCCTTCACTTTCTTTCATTTGATAGGAACTTATTTATCCCAGACTGCCATCAAACTCAGTAAGTTGCCAAGCCTGGCTTAGAGTTTCTGATCCTCCTGTGTCTACTTCCTAAATGATAGGATTAAAATCAAGCACCAGCATGCCCTATTTACGAGGTTCTCAGGCATGCTAGGCAAGTACTTTATCAACTGAACTACAGCTTCAGTCTGATTTTTCATATTTTTAGTTTTTTTTAATATAAAAATTCTGAAGCTTTCAAGACCAGCCTGGTCTACATAGTGAGTTCTGGGGAGGGGGGAAGAGGGGAGGATGGGAATCAAATATATGATACCATAGTTGAAAAAACTCTTTGCCTAGGAAGTCTGAAAGATTTGTGGCTTATATTTTCTCATGAATATTTGATTGTTCTCACTTTTACATGTAGTTCTATGATATATTTTGAGTTCATTCCTGAGTATGGTTGACCTTGACCATGTGGTTAACCACTTGTCTCAATGTGTATTGTTGAAAGCTCATACATTTTTAATTGTTCTAGATTTAGATTTTATTAAATTAATTTCTACTATAAAGCCTTAGTAGTGGATTGTTTAATTTTATGTTACAATAAAGATGTGGAATAGAGGAGTGAGGAGCATTTTATTTACTTTCATAACTGTTCTGCTATTTAAATTTAATTTTAATTGTTGTATAAATTTATTGATCAGTTAAGTTTAATAAAAAAATAACAGTATAGCTTTTATATAATAGCACAGCTTCAAATTACTTTTAAAAAGCTTATAAAGTCTTAATTGCAAATAAGTAATTAAAAACTTATTTAAAGTGAACTAAATTGAATTTTCTCCTTAATTGGGCTATAATTTTGCTGTTTCTAGACTGTGTCCTGGAAACAGATTATATGAGTTGACAAAGTTGAAAAAGTAGTGTTTTTAATTTTTTAAAAATTTCCTCTAAAGGAACATGGTATGTACTCGCTCATATATGGATTTTAGACATAGAGCAAAGGATCACCAGCCTTATAATTCACACCACCAGAGGAACTAGGATACAAGGAGGATTCTAAGAGATTCATATAAGGTCCTTCACAGAAGGGAGGGACAAGTTCTCCAGAGCACATGGGAAGTGGGGGGCAGTGAATAGAGAGAGAACTAGGGGAAAGAGAAGAGGAGGAATAGATGAGAGAGAGAGACACACAGAGAGAAAACATAAAAGAGGGAGCCATTATAGGCTTGAAGAGAAAATTGAACCTAAAGAAATGTCCAGAGACCTACCCCAACTAACAATTTGAGCAACAGTGGAAAGGCTACCTTAAATGCCCTTCCCTGATAATGAGATTGACAACTAACTTATTCACCATCATGGAGCTCTCATCTAGTAGCTGATGGAGAAGCAGACACCCACAGCTAAATACTGAGCTGAACTAGAATCCAGATGCAGAGAGGGAGGACAAGACCAGGCTGCAGAAACACATAGAGACAGGGGACCTGAACAAGGAGGAGCTAATGGGCCCCAAGACTGATAGCTTGGAATCCAGCATGGGACTGACTCAGACCCTCTGAATATGGGTCTCAGCCAGAAGGCCTGAGCAATCTAAGGGACCTCAGACAGTGGAACCAGGATGTATTCCTGGTGCACAAAAGGACCTTGCGGGCTCATCCCTCATGGAGGGATACTCTCTTAACCTAGAGACAGAGAAGTCCTAGTCCCTACTCCAAATGTCTTGACAGATTTAGATGACCCCTCCTGGAGGGCATCACCCTACATGTAGAGTGGGGAGTGGATGGGAGGGGAGGGTGGTCAGGGTGAATATGAGGGAGGAGAGAGGGAAAGAGGGAGGGAGAGGAAACTGGGATCGATATGTAAAATAAAAATAAAAATAAAAATAAATTAATAATAATAATTAAAAAAAACCATGAGCCACTTGAAGAAAAAAAAAATTTCCTCTAAAAACCTGGTGATGGTGCACACACCTTTAGTCCCAGCACTCAGGAGGCAGAGGCAGGTGCATCTCTGACTTCAAGACCAGTCTGGTCTACAAGAGCTAGTTCCAGGACAGGTTCCAAAGCCACAGAGAAACCCTGTCTCAACAAACAAACAAACAAAAATTTCCTCTATGATGGTTTGAAGCCACACCCATTCTGGGTAGGATAGAGCTATTATTTGGAACTCTTGTAGTTAGACCTGCTCTGTTCTTCTCTAACTCATCTAAAGTTGGTAGAACTAAAATAGATCTTTTGTATATGGTTTACAAACACTGGCTGAAAGACATTTATATTTATATTGCCAATTGTTCCTTTAAAAAGGAGCCCTTGTTTTCAAGGTGAAGACCACTAGGCATTGCTTATGAGAGAACTGTCTGTTGTATTTGTGCAGCAGCAGATGCTTTGCAGTTGCATCGGTGTCTTCTAGTCAGCAAAGGGTCACCAAGAACATTAGGTTTCCTGCTTTTCAAGTAGTTATCCATGAGGCCTGACTTTTGAGAAATTAAGTAAATATGTCACAAGTTCCCCATTTATTTTTGAGATGGAATGTTTCAAAATGTGAACAAAAGTTCTAAATGGCCAGTTGAAAGATTACAAGTTATACTCATGTTTTTCTTGATTTATTTATTTTTTATTGATTGATAGTCTGAAAGCCCTGAATGGTTTGATCTCTGTCCTTGTTGTCTTTCTGTTCTAATAGAGAACACATACAACTTATAAGGACCTTGACAAACTGGTTATTAATCTAACTTGGAAAAGAAATTGATTTGCATTGCTTGTATTTAATTGCTGACCTTGGTATAATAGAAATGGAATTACTTGAGAATAGAGCAGAAATGTAGATAGGTCAGATGTAAGAAAAGGGAAGCTCAACTAGTTATGGCTGCGCATGGGCCTTTATCCCAGCCCTCAGGCTGAGATGAGAGGATCATGGGTGCCAGTCCAGCTTTGGCTGCACAGTGCCTGCCTCAAAAATAAAACAACAGAGGGATGTACATGTGTAATTTTTCAGTGCTGAAAGTCACAATCTTAAGTTTTTAAAAACTATTTTCTAATTACTATGCTATGTACACTTGAGCTTATTGTTCTCCAGAGTAGTTTCTGTGCTAGATAGCTGCTGGACATGTCTGCAGACGTGTTTCTTGCACACCCTCTGCGGTGTACAGACGCTGGGGTGTGATGACCTAGTGAGGAATTTGGCCTGTCATAAGCCAGGTCTGGCATATGCCCAGCTCATGTGTTCCTTACACAGTTGTGAGAAGTACATGAAAATAGAATTCTGAGGATGGAACTTTATTTGATGAGAGGAATTTGTGAATAAATATGTTCAGCAGTTCCTAGTTGTGTGGACACTGCTCACTTTTCTCCCTCTCCCACTCCCAAGGCAAGTTTGAAGGCCTGTTGTGTACATCTCACGTTGTGCCCCAGATTCCCCGAGGAGATCAGAACGGTTCCATGGACTCTGTCATGGTCTTGTGCTGAGGCAGCAATGGTTTCCCTCATTTTTGTTGTTGTCACTGCTTCCATAAAAACAGGCCACAATGTTCACTTATCTTGTGGTTCACGGCAGCTTTGGTAATGCTTTGTATAGTAAAACCACTCAAGGTTCCTGTGGCTACCTTAACAATAAGGAAAATATTTTACAGAAAAACAATCTTTTGAAGTCAAATAAGTAATTTAATTTGATCTAGCAGAAAGATCTAATCTCAAATCCTTTATGAGATAATTAGTAAGTGGGTACCAATGTTGAGTGTTCTATAACAATGAGAGTAAACCATAGCATATTTAGATCCAAATATGAGAGAAAGTTAGTGAATCAGGTCTGTACTTTTCTATTTAAGCAAACAAGATGAATATGCAAAGCGATGTTTATTTTGATGTGTGGTAAACCACCTTATTTTTAGCATGGTGCTAGTGAGGAAGGAATTTCAGGCAGTTTTTATCTCTGCTAATAATAGACACTTTCTTCCTTGCTTCAAGGGAGCAGTGTCCTTGCTTAAGCAGAGACCTGTTTAATAGTTCTCGCCTCTGATGGATTTTCCTTTGTTTCTCTTGTGGTGCCTTTGCTTTTAAAGTATTAAAAACTCTTTCTTTCAGTGAATCATTCTTAGGTTTTTAAAATCAGCCTTTTATGTGGTCAAAAACACTAACAAAATTTGCATCTCTTATTCCAAATGTTACTGTGCTTAGTTATTAAAATATTTTTGCTCTTTGGGCTTTTGTCATGAGCACTGTGTTTTCATTCAGTACTGCTGTTTTTTTTTTTTTCTAAATTGTAAATTATCTATAAACCAATTAAATATAGTTGCCACAATGGGAAAATAATGAAATTGAATGTTTACATACACCCCCAATTCTTGTTTTCTAAAAATCTTTATTTGTACAGTTCTATTATTGTGCATTGTTTTTGTTTTTCTTCTTTACTGTGTTTGAGTTTGTGCTGTTTGGGATTCTAGAACTGATTTTGCTTCTCCCAATGTAATCAGTGCAATAATGCCACCAGTATATATTAATGGATTTGCTGTGCTTAATTATTGAATTTCAAGCACAAATAGTATTATTGTTAATGTGGCTACAGACACTACTTCAAACAGCTGACTTACTAATTTCAATGAAATGAGAATGTCAACATAATTTGCTTCAATGATTCTTGTTTTCTATTTAGTTACTTCTTAAGTTACTATGATGTAATGAGCCCATCTTCTCCCAGATTCATACCAGTCCTCTATTCACAGCCTCTTTCAGTGCCCTGTGAATTGTTAGATAATCTCACAGCTGTATTACATACTATCAGTTGATTTCAGTAAAAAAATTGACTTTGTTTTTCAGAGTACCTTTTGTGATTAAGATGAAATGTGTTATGGATGGTATATTGCTGCTGAATAACTGTTCTCAAAGAAGTTAGGTATGATCAGGAAGGGGATGCTCTGCCTACACTTGAGTTGCCTTAAAGATTTATTTTTATTTGTAGTCGTATGTATGTGTGTGTCTGTGTCTGTGTCTGTGAGTGCAGGTGATAGCATAGGCCAAAGGTGTTGGAAACCCCCCCCCCCCCCCACTGCAGCCGGAGGTATAAGCAGTTGTGACCTGCCTGACATAGGTGCTGGGAATTGAACTCATGTCTTCTGGATGAACAGTAGATTCTCTTAATGAGTAAGCCATCTCTCCAGCCCATACAGTTGAATTTTTATAAGTTATTTTGTCATGAACTCAGATCTAATAAGAGTTGCCATTTAGAATGTCAAAAAGCTAGATGAAATAATTAGTAGAAAAACCATAGAATCAGAATTTTAACTTAATAGAATGTTTGGATTGCTAGAAACCAGAAAATTGCAATTTAATAGGGGTAAGTGTCAAATCTAGCTCTTAGGTTAAAACCCAAACCAAAACACAGGTGATACATAAATAATGGAACAATTCATAGTAGCTCCAAAGACTTAAGAGTTTTAGGTGACCACAAAAACTTAAGAACTACATGTTATGGGTGCTTACATGATAAAATTGTTGCCAGGTGGAAAGTAGATGTACAGAGAAAATATTAGTCAGTCATTGTAGAAGTAGTTTTGTTTTATTATACTTTAAGTCAAATTTGGGATAATAGATTCAGTTCTTGGTGTTACAGCTTGGAAAAAAAATACAGCCAATTGTGATTTACCCTGACAGTAAGCTTTATCTTTAGGGGAACTCCACAAGTGTGCTCTCTTAGAGGAAATGTGATGGTTTTCACACTGTGAAAAAAAAACAAAAAAACAAAAAAAAAACAACAACAAAAAAAAAAAAAAAAAAACAGGTGTGCCTGTCTTTAAGCAGCTAAAGTACCATCATCTGGAAGAAAAAGAGTCACCATAACCAGTGATGCCTTGGAGACTGATTCAAGGAAGTGCATTATAAGCCACAATTAGATCCATTTCCAGGCACCCATACCATGCACCAGTGAGATTTCTGTTGTTGACCCATTTACCTGGTGTAGATCATGGTCCAGCAGCATTCTTACTGCAGCCTGCCTAGTTTACATGGGAGGTAGGCATCGCTGCCCTATGGTGATGTGCTTGATGGCTTTCTCATTCTGTTATTGTGCACACATTTCCCTAGTGTTATTGACAACTATCCTGGCTATAACTTGTGTGAAATCAACTTTCTAGTTAAGATCAGCTAGGAAAACAGGAGGAGTAACCCCAAATAACTTCACAACCATCTGTTTTAAAGGCCACCAGAATACTTTCAAGGAAACCCTCTGAGAGGAAATATGATATTTTGAGTGGTCTGCTAATTTTTGAGGATGATGAATGTGAGACATCACACAGAACAATAGCCAGAAGACAGAGGAAGTAAGGAGTTCTAGTTCTGAGGATAAAATGCAGTTAAGTTTTTCAGAGCTAGTCCTTGGTAAGCATGTGAGTTTATGATTGCAATACTTGGAAGATTAAAAAAAATACTGTTTATGGTCATCTTAATCCCAGAATGACTAAGAATATTTACTTCATGTCTCTTCTAAAGGGAAAGAAAATCAAGTGGGGTCTCTACAGATGTTCATAAACAACATTCAACGTCCTAGGAGAGGTCTGTGATAACAGGACAAGATGTGAAAGTGATTCAGATTTTAAAGTTATCAGATGTGAACTTTAACTTAATCATATGCTCAAGATCAGGTTGGTTCCCCCCCCCCCCACAGTAGTAATGGACAAAGGAAATTTGTAGACCTGAAAAATGCAGTCATCAAAATAGAACTTTCTAGATGTCTTAACAGATTAGATTCTACTGAAAAGATCAGTTCACTGAATGATAGATCAATAGAAAACATCCAGATTGGACCATAGAGAGACAAAGGATCGAAAGAATGCATAAGACACAAATTGGAACACAGTTAAAGTGCACTAAATTTATTATTGGAACCTCTACAGAGAAAGTTCATTGTGGGATATGTGTGAATAGAAAAATAAACTTAGTTTTTGTTTTTTTAAGTGAAAAATTTTAATTATATGTGTGTGTATATCTCTGTGTAGGGGCTTGTGGTATATGGATGCATTATACACAGAATATACCAATGTGTTCTAAAGCCTTTGAATTATTTGAGAAAAATAAAACTTCAAATTTGTGTTCGACATTAGTGAGTCGAGGATGCATATTATAAGCTCAGGGGTAATCATTAAAATGAAACCTAAGGGCTCTTGAGGTGAAAACTAATTTTGTGTTTCTGATTTTGCAGAGAACTTTAAATCATCCCATAACTCATTATAAGAGATTTTATGGAACTTGAAATTATATTTATTCAGTATATTAAAAGAAAACCCATATTTGCAGTTAGAGGTGATTCATGGAACTGGAAAGGAAAAGGGAAATGAAGCCTGTAGAGTGAGAGCTGCAGGAGGAAACAGACACAGGCCTGGAGCTGGAAAAACATGAGTAGGTGTGGTTAGTGACTGCTGGTCATGCTCCTGGCAGGGTCTGATTTCCTCCGTCGCAGGGGCAGTCAGAAAAGTTTAGACCTTTTATCCATGACCTAAATGCTAGTTTATCTTCTAGCATTTAAAAATAACCTCATCTATATTGATGAATTTTTTTTCTGATTATATCTTACCTTAAGTGATTATGTAAACATTAAACTAATTTTCTTATGGAATCTGGGGTTGACTTAAGTTTTAAAGAAATATTTTTAAGTTACAGTCTAAAGCCAGAATAAATAAAAAATTTAAAAAATAAAGCAGAAGCTGGGTGTGGTGGCACACACTTTTAATCCTAGCACCCAGGAGGCAAAGGCAGATAGGTAGGTCTCTTGTGAGTTTGAGGCCAGCCTGGTCTACCTAGTGAGTTCCAGGACAGCCAGGGCCACATAATGAGACCCTATCTTAACCTCCCCTCTCATTAGAAATCAATATATCTTGAGGTTAAAGATTTAAGTAAGAGTTTTTAATTTTAAGAAATAAAACCCTCAGGCCTTTCCTGATAGATTTAAAATAGCCTGCTTTCTCTGCCTCTTGCCTATCTTTATGTGCCTTATTTTCTTAATTTATTGCACTTGAACCAACATTGTTCCATATACTTTATTATACTCTCCACAAAAAATCCAAATTCTACTTATCTTTAGCATTCAAGGCAATTCTTTACACACTTCAATAAAACAATACTTACTGAAAGAATGAAAATAAATCCCCACACTCACATGGTCTTTTGGGATATGTGAACTCACCCGTTCAGTACTGAATATATGCTATATGTGTTGTTATGGGGCTATCAAGGTAATTTTAGCCAGGTTTTATTTCTCCAATTTCAACTTGTTTGTCTGATTTCACAACAAAGGACACAGCTCTATCCCTGCCCTATTCTTTGGAGTAGTAAGTGGTTCTTTTTGATGACTCTCATCCTTACATCACAGCTTCATGTATCATGTCATGCTGCAATAAGGTGATAAGATGCAAGTGTGATAAGCATGCACACGTGACAAGGACACTTAATGTGTGACAAGAATCATTGGTGACCAAGGGGTAAACTAGGCTTGAGTTTGTGTTTAGGCTTTGGGCACACAATCTTGTCTATGTTGGTAAATCTTTTCAAGTTGATGGGATTTAAAATTATTGTGGGAACAATTCTCTGGGATTTTAAAAATTAGGTGGAGGTGAAATGTCCCACACTAAACATAGGCATAGGTTGCTGAGTTGAAGTATTCAATCTTTGTGTGAATACAATGTGACTAGCTGCTATAAGTTCCCCCTGCCATGACTTCCCTGTCACGATGAACTATAAGCCCCTTGTTCTTTAAGTTGCTTTCCTTGGGAGTTTGGTCATAATAATAAGGAAAGTTAACTAAAACATATAATTGGTACCCAGGAGCAGGTGGTTTTCAGATCTTTGAAACTGGTTTGCGTAAGAACTATAGAGAGTTTGCGCTGTGGGCTACAAATGCCCTGAAATGCTCTAGGCAGAACTTAGTGGAATATTCTGTTGGGATCTTGGAGACAAGATGCAATACATGTAGACAAAAGAGGCCTAGCTCATAAGATGTCAGAGGTGAACAAGGACTCTTATCTGGAACTTGGTTAGGGACCATTCATACAGTACTCTGGCAAATGATTCTGGCTGTATTGCCCCTATTTCCTGAGAACCTGAGTGAGGCTGAATGTAATGGACCAGTTTGTTTGACAGAGGAAATTTCAAGGTAGAATTGCATTCAGCCTGTGTTATGGTTGCTGCTCATTAGTTTACTCCAAGTCTACAGTGAGAAAGAGCAAAAAGTTGCCCAGAACGATAAGAAAACTGAAGTTTGAGGAGGAAATGTGTGTGAATTAAGTGTCAGGTTTCAGACAAGGACAGTGTTGATGATAAAAACAAAACAAAACAAACAAAAACAAAAACAAACAAACAAACAAACAAAACCCAATCTGGGTGGACAGTGGTGGCGCATGCCTTTAACCCCAGTGGAGATAGGTAGACCTCTGAATTCTGAGTTTGAGGCCAGCTTGGTCTACAGATCCACGCCCAAGACAGCTAGAGCTACACAGAGAACTTTGTCTTGAAAAACAAAAACAAAAAACCCAACAACAAGACAAGACAAACAAACAAAAACCACACCAAAACAAACAAAAACCCAAACATCTGTAATTGTTAGAGAGATTAGTGCCATGATAGAGGAATCTGGCACTCAGCACTGGACAACAGGAAGGGTACTCTGAAACCAGACTTCATAGAAGGCTTCATCTTAGGAAAATTCAAATTCGTTTAAAAGGAAGAAGCCTAAACTAAGAATGATCCACCCCGCCTGCACCTGTTGCACTGACCACCCCCGTTTGGGCATGGGCACAGGTGTGGACATGTCGGGGAAGGCTAGGTCTGGGATGCCAGACCCCAGCAGCTCTTTTGCTTCCTGGTTGGGTTGTGGAGAGTATCCAGGTAGCATCTGTGGAGCGGGGGAACCCATGGCGGTCATCTGTTTCATGTGTAAGTGAATTCTCCCCAAATAAACCTCACTTAACCTATACTGAGTCCAGTGAATCTTAATTTCCACACTTTAGGGTTCCCCTGATCAAAAACAATTTCCTAGGAAAATATTTCCCCAGAGTCAGCATGCATCAGCCAGTAAGTACAACTATGGTCCAAGAGGTCAGGCTCCATTCCAAACTGCTGCAAAACTTGGCAGCATTGTCCACACCATACTGGTTTAATGCATATGAAATGCAAAATTGAGGAGGTTGTGGAGTCTGTACCACAGTTCCAGAGATCTACTAAGGCCAGGCAATGTGTGCCAGGATCAGAATTCCTGTATTGTGTACTTCAGGCAGCAGAGCTAAGGGATGGGGCCATCCAAACTCCTTGGAGCCCAAATGATCCCACTTAGACTCCTCCCTCCTCTCCCCAAGCCAGAGTGGAGCTACAGGACTTGGTGTTTACCCTAATGAAAGTCAAGTCCTTTCTTGCTGTGCCCTAGAGCTCTTTTCCAATGGTGATGTTTATTTTTTGCTTTTGTGTATTGTAAGAATGTAACTTTTTTGATTTTTATAGTGGCTCCCAATTATGAGATCATCTCCAGTCCCAACAGAAGCTTGGATTTGGGAATTTTAAACAGTGTGGCAATGGGTAAAGATTATGGGGACTTGTGAAATTAGGTTGGATACATTATGCATTGCCAGTGGCCTATGAGTCTGAGGACGGGTGGAAGCTTAAACTGCTGTTTATGTGTCAGATTGGCAACAAGTGAGGTTGTGGTGACTAGTCTTGTTAGGATTTAGAATTACCATGAAAACAAAGTTCTGAATATGTCAGTGAGGTATTTTCTAGACTAGCTTAATTGAGGTAAGAAAACTAAATGTGGCCAGCACCACTTCATAGCCTAGGGTCCTGGACTGCATAAAGAGGAGAGAGATGGAGCTACAGCATTCATTCTCTGCTTTGTCACCTCAGATGCAGTTTGACCAGACACCTTGAGGTCCTGCAACTATGACTTCCTTACTGTATTAGTCTGTGTTCTTGAACCATGAGCTAAAATAAGCTCTTGCTATTTGAGTTGCTTTTGTTAGGTATTTTGTCACAGCAGTGATGAAAGTAATTAATGAGATGCCATCCTCAGATGTTCTCTTAATTCCTAGTGTCCTCTCTAACTTAGACATGATGCCATCTACCGTCTGAGTCCACAGTATTAAATATGCCCCCACAGCTCTCAGTATGATGGTACTTAGTCATGGGACAAAAATAAAACTTCCACATTAAAACTATCTTCAGAGAATTTAAGGACTTTGTAAAAAGGAAATTTGGAGGAAATCAGTGAGACTGTTTGGTTTCATCATGGGCAAAGAAGAAAGGAGCCTTGTGTTATTTTGGCAGGAGTATGGTGATGGTAGGAGTTAGAACATATGCACTTCAGATCACTCCTGACTCCCAGAATTAAAGTTCTGAATATGCAGGAGTAAAGGCCAACAAACTGGGCCAACTTCTGCACCAAGTTCCAACTTGCTGATAGATTTAGTAACCTTTGGCTTGGCATAGGTTAGGTATTGGTTCAGTAGCCTAGATTTTTTTGTTTTTATTTTTTATTATTTGATCAGAATCTCATTGCATATCCCTGTTTGGCCAAAACTATGTAGACAAAACTTAGGGTAATCCTCCTGCCTCTGCCTCTAGGAAGCCAGGCATGCACCATTATGTCCAGGGTCTCCCTCCAATAGTTCTCAGTTACTTTAAAATTATATACCCTGCCTTAGTTACTTGTTCCTCTGGTAAAATACCTTGAGAAAAGGAAGTGTAAGGAAGAAAAATTTATTTTGACTTAGTTCCACTGTGGAGGTGAAGTGATGGCAGCAGTCAGAAGCAGAACACATTGTATCTACATTGCATCAGGAAAGAGTGAACCGGAAGTAATGCTGTGTAATAAAATAAAACCTCAAGGCCCACCTCCAATGACTTAACTTCCTCTAGAAAAATCCCAGCTCCTAAAGATTCCACAACCTTCCTAATAGTACCACCACCAAGTGTTCAAGCATGTGAGTCTATGGGAAATATTTCTCATTCAAGCCACAACACCCTCTATTCCAGAAAGATCCTCATCGTTCTGGTCATTCTTTACATGAGTACTGGTAGTATAAACTACAGAAATGACTGGCATCCCAGGAGCTCCCCTTGGTCAATGTCTCCATTCTTTGTTCCCACTGAAAGGTCGTCCCCGCCATGTATAACCCTTTTTAGAAACAAAATCTTTTTTACCTCACTTGTTTCACCTGAGATTATGTTTGGGAGCTTTTTGTCTGTAGTTGCGTATAATTATAATTGGTTCAGTCTCATTGCTGCACAGTATTACATGAAGTCTGTACTAATTTGTTAATAGACATTTGGAAAGTTTTAGTGTTTTGATTATTATGAATAATGCTGCTTTAAACATTCTGTGTTTTAGCCATTTATGCCATTTTTACCATTTTAGAAAGACATAAATTTAAAATTCATTTACATCATTATAGAAATAGATTTTTTTTCTGCCCTATTTTAAATTTTGTCTTTAATCCCATCTTACAGGGTTTAGTTTGATATTCTAATACATGTGGATCTAATTCAGTCTCCTGCATCCATCCTTCCCAGTCTCTCTTAATTACTTCTCTACATTTGACCATGTTATTTCAGCTTCCACATATGAGGAAGAATATGTGATAGGTGTCTGTTTTCCCTGGTTTATTTCACACCCTCTTACTGTAAATGACAGGGTTTCAGTGATCTTTATGGTTTCATTGTATTTACCATCTTTTCATTAACTGCTCATTTGTTGATAGGTACCCAGGCTGGTCCATATCTTACTGTTTTGTGAATAGTACTTCAATAACTTGCATCTCCAGGTGTCTTTTTGGTAGGATGGTTTAATTTCCTTTGAATGTGTTATGTGTTCTTAGGCTTGGGATAGCTGGATTGTCTTTTAGGTTTTGTTTTGGGGAATCACACAGTTCTTTGTAGTAACAACACTTTACATTTCCAACAAACAGTATGACAGAATTCCTTGCTTAAAAAAAGAAAGAAAGAAAGAAGCTGTTCTAACTAGAGTTTGTTTTATATTTCCCTTGAGGCTAATGATAACTGAACATTTTGCACGTATTTGTTGCCCATTTGCATTCCTTTTATGAATTGCCTATTAAGGTGATTTGTCCACTTTGAAACTGGACACATGTCATTCCTTATGTACTCTGGATAGTAATCGTTTGCCAAATGGATAGTTGGCAAATACTATCTCTTGATTATATAATTTGTCTGTTCATTATGCTGACTAATGTCTTTGCTCCCTAGAAGCCTTTCTATTGTTTCATTTGTCTTATTTTTACTTTTGTTTCCCATGCTTTATGGTCATATGTAAACAAATGGGACATGTCATTATCTTCATTGTTTCAAGTCTTACATAGGTCTTTGCTCTATTTGGGGTTGATTTTTGTAGTTGGTTGGCAATAGGTTCAAATTTCATTCTGTGTGTGGATACCCTCTTTCCCCAGACCCACTGGAGAAGCTGACCTTTCCTCAGTGTACTTTCTGGTGCTTTTGTTGAGACTCATTTAGCTATATATGCTAATTTTGTTGCTGTTCTTGTTTCGTTTCTCCTGGCATCTCTATTTTGTTCCTTTGGTCTGTGTGTCCATTTTTAGGTTAGAACTGTGCTATTTTGGTTATTGTGTCTGTTTAGCATTTGTGGTGCTTCCAGGTTTTTTTGTCTTCCTATGAAGAATGTTAACTCGTATTTTGGTGGGGCTTGTATTGAGTTGTAAGAGTTGTAACTTACTGGGATGACATGGGAATCTAAATATTGTTAAAACTTTAGTCCTGAACATGGAAATCATTCCATTTTTGTTTCTTTTCATTTCTTTTTTTGCAAAAACTTTATAAAATTTCATTGTAAAGCTCCTTTACTTTTTTTGTGAAAGTTATTGCAGTGTATACATTTTTATAGCTGTTATAATTTTGACTGCTTTCTTGCTTTCCTTCTCAGCACGTTCATGGTGTGTTACAGTGCTACTGACTTTTGTATGTTGATTTTGTAACATGCATTGTTGAGTTTGTCAGTTCTAACTTCTCCCCCCATTTATAGGATCATATCTGTAAACAGTTACCTTGCCTTCCTCTTCTATTGTTTAACTTGAATTTCTTTCCCTTGTCTAACCTTCTAGCTCCAAATCTGCTAATCCTGAATTGAGAATGAGAATGCTGAGGACAGACATCTTGTCTTGTTCTAGATCCTAGAGGAAATGTTCCCCCCTCCCATAGTTAAACAAATATTCTATTCCACAACAGAGTTCTACATCTTGCAGGCAGCAGGAAGTCAGCTGAGACACTGGGCAGTATCCTGAGCATAGCAAACCTCAAAGCCTACCTCCAAATGACACACTTTCTCCAACAAGGCCATACCCACTCCAGCAGAGCCACAACTCCTAATAGTGCCACTCCTTGTGAGATTACAGGGGCCAGTTGCATTCAAACTACCACATTACATCCCCTGGCTCCCTAAGACTTGTAACAACATAATAACGCAAAATCCATTTAGTCCAATTTCAAAAGTCTCCAAAGTTTATCACAGTCTCAACAATGTTTTAAAATCCAAAGTTCAAAGTTTCTTCTGAGATTCATGCAACCAATCTCTTAACTTTGATCACCTATAAAAGGAAAAATCAAAAAGCAGATCACATACTTCCAACATATAATGTCACAGGCTATCCATTACCATTCCAAAACATAGGGAAGGGAGCATGGTGAGGAAGCACTGGACCAAAGCAAGACCAAAACCAACTCCATACTCTGCATCTCCACGTCTCATGTCAAAATGCTCTTCAGATCTCCAACTCCATTCAGCTTTGTTGACTGCAATGCATTTCTTCTCTTGGGCTGGTTCCATTCCCTGTTAGCTGCTCTCCTGGGTATGTATCCCAAGACTCTGCAATCTTTAACACCTTGGATTCTTCAAAGCAATTCAGGCTTCAACTTCACAGCTTTAGACAGTGGCCTCTCTAGCCACATGCCTGGCCTCAGCATCTTTCTTTAGGTACAGAAACAAATCCTACAACCTATTTTTTTCTATCCTTAACTCTAAAGCCAGAACCATGTGGCTGCATCTGCCAAGTCCTGCTGGAGCTGGAACATGGCCCCTTTGTTAACTACATTTTCACCAGCTTTTCTGTCATTCATTGCCTGAGCTTGGCTATCTTGAAACTTGCTCTGTAGATCAGACTGGCCTCAAACTCAGAGATATACCTGAGGAAATGCTTTTTTTAACTGTATGTTGGCTATAGTTTTTATCAGATGTAACCTTTCTTATGCTGAGGTATGTTCTTTACTACCTAATTTGTTCATTTTTTAAATCACAAAAGAATGTTGGCTTTTATTAAATGCTTTTTTTCATCTTCTGAAATGATTATATCATCTTGCTAACCCTTATCAAATTTTAATACACTTAAAAAACATTTATGACTTACGTACTTATGTTCATGTCTATTTGTGCATGCGTATAAACAGGGGTGATGTATGACCTGTACATTGATTTGAAAATATTGAGCTAGTCTTGGATCCCTGGAATAAATCCATAAATCCATCTTGATCATGGTGTGTGTGTGTGTGTGTGTGTGTGTGTGTGTGTGTGTGTGTGTGTATTACTGTTTTTGGTATCAAGGTAATGCTGGACTCATACAATGAGTTTAGGAGGTTTTCTTCCCCTTTGGATTCTTTAGAATAGTTTGGGGAGAGTGTTAGTCCTCTGTTAAAGGTTTGGTAAAATTCAATAGTGGTCTTGTTTTGTTTTTTTTTTTTAAACGACTGGTTCAATATTATTACTTTTTATTTTGTCTGTTTTTAATATTCTTACAGTTTGATTTTGACAGATCATATGTGTTCAGAAATTGATCTTTGATCAAGCTAGGTTTTCTAGTTTGTTAGCATATAGGTTGTTTTTATTAGTACTGTAGTATTGATTGTAAGTTTTTTTTTTTTTAACCTGATTTTATTTGAGTCTTTTCTTTCATAATGTCTACTAAAGGTGTATTGATTTTACTTGTCTTTTCATAAAACCAATGTTATTGTTACTGTTTTTTATAATAGTTTATAAAATTATAAAAAAATAAAACCTCATTTTCTTTGTTTTCTTATTATGCTGTAGAATAATCCCTCTGTACACCGCTGTGTGAATATATACTGCTATAATTGGTTTATAAACAGGCTGATCAATAGCTGAACAGGATACAGTTAGGCAGGAAAGCCAAACTAGAGAATGGTGGAATAAGGAAGGGGGAGTCAAAGTAGTTGCTGGCAGATGCGGAGGGAGCAGGAGATGAATGTGCCATGTTAATAAAGGTACCCCCACATGGCATAGTGTAAATAAGGAATATGGGTTAACTTAAAATGTAAGAGCTAGTTAGAAATAAGCCTGAGCTATTGGCCAAGCATTTACAATTCATAGTCAGACTCTGAGTCAGTTATTTGGAAACTGGTGGGTAGGAGAGAACTAATCTATCTACACTGTTATGTTTATTTCTTCTGTGACTTTTGTTCTTTCTCCTTTTCAGTTTGGTTTTCCCTTGCTTTTCTAGGTACTTAAAATGCCTTATTAGGCTACCTTTTTATTTTATATGTGTACTTACTGGAATAAAATTCTTACTATTTAGCTGTCAGAAATATGTGGTGTGTGTGTGTGTGTGTGTGTGTGTGTGTGTGTGTGTGTGCGCGCGCGTGCGTGTGCATGTGAGTGCTCGTGCACATGAAGGCCAGAAAAGGGTGTCCAATCTTTTGAACATGAAATTACAGTTGTGAGTGGCCAAATGTTATGTTCTGGGAACCAAGCTCAGATCCTCTGGAAGAGAAGTGTCTGCTTTTAAGTGTTGCACCATCTCACTAGTTGCCTTTGGAAGATTTATTTAGGATGCAGGCTGTATATTTAAATATCTCTTCAGTGATGCCATGTTTTTCATAAACCGTTTTTAAATTGATTCTAGCAGATGTTTCCTCTTAGCTGCTATGATAAATTTCCCAACAAATATATCTTAGATACACAGTCATTTACTGTTCACAATTTTTCTAAACTGTCTTCTTAATATAAAGACATCTAGAATTTAAATTTAAGGAAGAATCTTTTCTAATATACCACTTTGATTAAAACACCATCATATTTACTTGTGTAGGGATCTATACAATTGAATAAATAAATGTGATAAACCCATCAGATTGTATTTGGGAACATATAGTGTATTTTTTTTTTTTTTTTTTTGTTTTTACAAAGAGCTTGGTTTGAGGAATGAAGGAGATGGCTTAATAAAAGAGTGTCATACAAGCATGAGGACTTGAGTTTTATCCTTAGCACCTATGTTTAAAAAGAAAAATCAGTTGTTGTAGCACCTAGAATCCTAGCTCAGGAAAGGTGGAGACAGGAAGATCTTTAGGGCTTGATAACATCTACTTTAGCTGCTACAGTGTCAGTGAAAGATGCTGTCTTAAAAAAAAAAAAAAAAAAGGATGGAGAGTGATAACCACAAGAACATACGCATGTCTATGCAAACACCAGACATGTATACAGTTTCCAGTTATTTGCCAGGGACAGTAGGACTTATGGGAAGTGGAAGAGAGCAAACTTGATTTTCCCTGAGAACAGCTTTGGAGTCACCAACATGTGGCTTTAAATAGCAGCTCTGTTATTAATTTACAATATGAATTTGGATGGGTTTCTTAAACTATGTGAATCTCAGTTTTCTCCTCTTCAAGTACTCTTGGATAGTTTAAACTTTTAGAAAAATTTATATAAGATGGTGATGTAATAAAATGTGTATGTAAGTGTATATGTAGAGTTGTATGTCCATATATACACATACAAAAGTGTGTGGTGTGGTGAACACTCATTATGATTATTATACTTTTTCAGAAGAATACTTTTTTTCACTCTTAATATCATACCTGCTTTCCCAGAATGCTTTACTTCTTGAACCCCAGTAGTATCTGGTCCTTTCACCCTGCTTTGAAGATCCACTCTGACTAGTTCCTTTCTATAATATATAATATACTTACTTTTTTTTTGATCTTTGTTACCTGAAGTTTAAGCTTATGGATATGGTTGAGCAGCTTTGAGAAGTCCTTATACAGTTCTAAAGACACCTGAATTTTTGTGTGAATTTTTGTGTTTGTATACTTAGCATTACTTAGGTTTAGCATTATATAGGCTTAGCATTACTAAATCTTAGAATATATACACATTCCATTTTAGCAGTTATTATGGACTGTTTAATAGTTATGATTTCCCCAAGTGTTTGCACTATCTTGTATCCTCGCCTGTAGGAAAAGGTCCAGGTACTTTGTATTCTTACCAGTACTTGGAATTCCTTTCATTTACATTTATTCTCTTTACTCATATTAATCTCTTTTTAAAAGATTTAGCCTCAGGCAGATTCTTAGGATAAGGGCCACATGCAGTCACATTCTTTGTCAAAATATAACAGCAATGGTCTGTAGAGCAGTTGCTGATATTGTCCCCCTCTGAAACCTCTCAATCTGGACCTCCATAGTCCATTTTGCTCCCAGAAGTAATGTCTTCCAAGCTCCTACTAGGATGGCCCTTTAAACCCCACTTTGAGTGCTTAACCACTTTCTTAGTCCAAAGTACCACATTTCTCTGAACAACAACAACAACAACAAACAGTATGGTCAGGCCTGTCACAGCAATAGCTCACTCCCTGGTACCAACTTGTGGGGTGGGGTTAGGTTTCAAAAGACCACACCATTGTGTTCTACCTTGTGCTCATGTATGAAGGTGTGAGTTCTCAGCTAATGTTCAGTATCATGCCTGATGCTATGCTCCCTTCCCTCTTAACTCTCTGCAACCTTGAAGCCCCAAATTAAACGTTCATAAGTTGCCTTAGTCATGGTGTCTTATCATGGCATTAGAAAAGTAACCAGGATAGTTGGGTTGTGGTTTTAATTACATTTTCTTGATGATGAATAATACTGAGCATCTTTTCATATGGTTATTAACCATGTCAGCTCATCAAGATTTGTTGACCTTTAAGACATGTAGTTTTTTCTTTAATTGAAGTCTTGAGTCTGATGGTTTTTCTTTCTTTTAGCAGCACTTTTCCATATTGAAGGGGTCTTAGGATATAGTTCCACAAAGGATTTTGGGGAGAGAGGTTTAGAATGCATAGATAATACTTTTCCTTTGCTAGATGATTAATGGTTCGCCTCAAATATGTAGAATAATTAGCATGTCCAATTTCCATATCCTACTCAAATTCTAAACCAGCAATTCAAGTAAAGTCTAAGTTTAAATCACATGCTTAAGAACATTAAATATCAGTATTAGTCATGCATTTTATCCATATTGAAAAACGTTACTGAGCATTAGTTGAATGTCAGGCACTATGGCAAAAGCTGAGGGATAAAAGAACTATTGGCTACTAGGGCTGGTCAGTCAGTTTTCTTCAGTAGCTGGCCCTTGCTTCAGTGAAATGCTTCTTCACTCACACACATACTGGCAACACTAAATGGACTAGTGAGTTAAAAAAAAAAAACAAACTAACAAAAAAGCATATGAATTAAAGATGGAGAAATAGTGTGAGGAGTGTGGGTTAGGGTGGGTTTGCTCAAAAACCATTGTATGTTGTTGGAGAGATGGATTAGTGGTTAGAAATGCAGACTGATCTTGCTTTAGGTGGCTCACTACTACCTAACTTCAGAATTGTATATCTATGGAAGTCTTAAGTAAGTAGTAAATAAACAAACAAATAGAGAGACTTAAGTAAGATGGTAGTATGTAACTCTCTTGTAGAATTCTGGTAAATGGTTCAAACTGTTGTCCTGTCTGTTAGCTTTCTCTTCCCTGTTGCTCCTTGACACATAACTGACTTTTGGGTTCAGACCAGAGGCTTTTAAGTTCCAGACGTTGAGATGTGGAAGCTGCTGAGACATTTACATGGCTACACCTAGACACAGAATTATAGGTTGTTGTCTGTCCTTTTGCTACTCATGTGTGGGTGGTTGTATTTGGGATTTATGCCTGGGGGAAAAAGTACAGTAGATATTGCTGGGCAACTGGCAGTGTAACAGAACCATTCTATCCCAAGTGGACTGTCAGTGTGATTAGTACAATGCTTTACCATAGTGGGCACTTACTATAAAGTTTTTCAGTGGGCGAGTGCTCTTACTGCACCAGAAAGCAGATATGATTTGAATATTTGCTTTAGTAAAATGGTGCTATGGCAAGTTTGTCCATCCTGTTTTCAACTATTTCAGGGAAAGTATGACAGATTATTTGTGTGTAACTAAATATAGTTAAGCACCAAGTCACTGAAGGAATTATTAGGTGAAGGAATTATTAGGCAAAAGGCTAGTTTAACTCATCAAAAAGGGAGAATTCTCAATGCATTTGATTGTTTTAACTGCAGGCATTTATTTAATTTATTTGTTTACTTAACCATTTCTAGGGAAAATGCCATTTCCTTTTCAGTGTTTCATGTGGGAAATTTTCTTCAAATATAAAAACAAGGCAGTTTTCCCTCAGATATAGGCAAAACAATCATATTCTACTGAGTCAGTTCACTCATGTTTTTGTTTGAAGACAACACTGTGATAGTAAAACAAATGAACCACCTGCTTTGCCTATAGACTTTATGTTAGATACATGTTAGAGCATCACGTGTTCAAAATACCTGGGAATAGTGTGTAGGGAGGAATTGTTTATTTTTGGTTCTCAGTTTCAAGAGTGCCAGCCCATCATGACTGGAAGGGCAGGTTGGAGCAGAGCCGTTCATATTTTATCAGCCAGATAGGAAAAACAGACCATAACCACTTAGAACTTTAAAGACTACCTCCTTCCAGAGGCCCACTTCATCCCCACCTTTCACCTGTATTGTGATAGTATGAATATATTAAGGCATTTATTCATTAATTAAGGTTAATATCTTTGGGTTTTAATTATCTTTGGAATGCCTTCACAGACATGCCTAGAGTGTACTTCACTAACCTCTAAATATTTATTCAACAGCTATCGCAGAGTCCATGGCGTCTTTGACTTGGAAAGTTCCCTGTTTTCTCCTTAGACAGTACTTTTGGTTACTCTGTGGGGAAGGAGCAATGGAGTCTTGCCCTATTATATTGATAAGGGATGGCATTCTCTACTTTCATTGAGGCCATGGTGGATTTGAAGACAAAGCCACATTGTTGGTCCATGTGGGCTAGTGCTTGAGTGTTTTCAGATTTCCAGGGTATGTGATACACTACTCAGGCATCATGAAACTATTTAGGTTATTTCAATGTATAGTTCCTGAAATCAAAGTTTTCCTCAAGTCCTGAAGCATTGTGAAATGCTAGTAAACTGATGTTGCTTGAAAATGATTTCTATTAACAAGGCTTCTTTATATGTGAGGAAAGTAACTTTCAAACTTTCACAAAAGTGATTAAAATGATTATGAAGTTATGGCAATAAATTAATATCCCCCAACAGGAAATGCAGTTCCAACTGGGCATTGGTGGTGCTTGCCTTTAATCCCAGCACTCAGGAGGCAGAGGCAGGTGGATCTCTGTGAGTTCTAGGCCAGCCTGAACTACAGAGTGAGTTCCAGGACAGGCTCCAAAGCAATTCAGAGAAACCCTGTCTTGGGGAAAAAAAATGCAGTTCCTAAGTTAGTCCATTTTTTTGTTATTGTTGTTGTTTGTTTGCATCACTCTGTCGCAAACACATGGATGGCATTGGGTGGCATTGTTGAATTGTGTGGTTAAACATTTTGATTCTGAAGTAAGACAGCTCTCGGTCACATGTAGTGCTTCCAATTTAAGCATGTGACATTAGTTAGACAAACTATTTAGCTTTTCTGTGAGTTAGGTTGTATTTATCCCTGGAGAATAGTAACTCTTCATAGAGTTGTAAGTGTGGATGAGAGTTGCGGGGGATGACTCAAGGGTCTATGTGGATGTGGGTTCAAAACTTGCGGATAACAATCTTTAAAGAATCTGTAGAGAACAGAGTTAATAGGAGAGAGCGGTGCTGACCAAAGGGAGTAAGATGCTCCCTTAGCAGAACTTTTAAACCTGGAGAAGATTGGCATGGCCCCTGAACCAAAGGGAGTGATGAGTGGTGTGTGAATTAGCAGAGATTGTTGTAGATTGAATTTTGAACAGTAATTAAATTGTTTTAAGTTTATTACAGAAATTAATTATTCTTCTGTAATACAGTTACTTTAAATAGAAAATGAGAAATAAGGAAAAAATATAATAAATTTATTCTGTCTGAAAGGTGTTCTATAGTGTTTTTATGAATACAGTTTAGCAATCCTTTTCCCTAAAGACTGAAATAACTTTGCTTTACTGATGATGCTGAGGTGACCAAAGCGCAGCTTCTGTGATGGAGGAATTCTTTTCTAAGTGGAAGAGGCAGAGGCAGAGGCAGAGGCAAAGGAAGAGTGCTGCAGGCCTGTGCATCCCGTGATGCTGAAGGAGATCCATGAGTGCATAAGCTTAGGGCACATTTCGGAAGATGCACAATGATTCTGTTCTTATGACAGCCAATATTTCTCTTTCTCTTTTCTTTAGTTGGAGAACACCAATTGACAGGCCATAAAGTGGCAGTTAAGATCTTAAATAGACAGAAGATTCGCAGTTTAGATGTTGTTGGAAAAATAAAACGAGAAATTCAAAATCTTAAACTCTTTCGTCATCCTCATATTATCAAACTGTAAGTATTTTTGTGTTTGAAAATATAAAAGAAATGTCCTGAAACAGTTAAAACAACATTTTATAAATATCATGAGTTAATTTTATAAAATAGCAGTTTTCATTTTCATATTCAGTTTCAATTTTAATTTATTTCACCTCTGTTAGTTCTTCAATGTACAAACCTGGTCTAGAATTAGAAGACATTGCTTCAAAATTGGTAGTATTCAAAACAGCCTTGGAAAGTTGGTTCTTTAGTATTCACTCTGAAGATGACTTGGGCATTTGCTGTTCCTAAGTTGGTTCTTTTGTTTTATTTATCTCTTCTAATTTTGATTTAAAAGTAACATCAGGCCAGGTGTGGTGGTATATTACTGTAAACTCAAATTGAAGGGCAGGAGAATCATGAATTTGAACTCAACCTTGGCTACATAGTAAAATTGACAGTCAATCAAATAAATAAATAACAGAGAAGCTACAAGCTAGTTAGTAAAATTGAAAGACAATTTAATCAATTTAATAGGCTATATAGAAAGATCTAGACATTATGTGTGAAGTAATATTATGTAATGTTTAAAGTATTAGTTATATAGTTATATAGAAAAAATGTGGCATTGTAGACACAGAAAATTATCTTTATTGGATATGGTTTTTATAAAATAAACGTTAATCTTACTCAAGGAGTAGCTGATGGTAGCCAGGAACCATGCTGAGCATTCTACATTTATAATTCCATATTGTCATCATCACAAGTCTGTTAGTAGGCTTACTTTATAGATAAGAAGACAGCATATCTAACAGGGATAAATAACTAGAAAAGTAAATTTGTGGCTCCATGGTTTTACCAAGTTAGATTTATATATTGTTACTCAGGTATGTAAAACAATAACTAGGTATAAACCTACTATGGTGCTTTGTAAAGCCAAATTATTTAGTGAAGTTAGTAGTAGAAACAGAGAACCAATATATTTTGATTTAGATAAGATTGCCACATAAGAAAGCTTATTTAAGAGTAGTATAAAGAGTACACATGAACACAGTGGTCCTCCGAAGTAGCACACAAGGATGAGTCAGAAAAAGACCTGAGCAAGGTTTTCATGAGCAAATGTGAGAAGGACTCTGTTTGCTAATGTAACCTTAAAAGATGGAGGAAGCTGTGAGACAACATAAGATAGCTTCCAAATGCCAAAAATTCAAAGAGGCAGACTTCGCTCCTAGACTCTCCAGAAGGCATTTTAATTCATGTCAGGTTTCTAATCCACTGAACTGTAAGATAATGCATGTGTGTTGCTTTTAACTTCTTAAGTTTGAATTACAGAGACAATGAAAGCCAATGCAACACTGTGCTGGTTAGTTTTAATCAGTTTGGCAAACTAGAGTTACCTGGGAAGAGGGAACCCCAGTTAAGGGGTTGTCCTGTCAGTTTGACCTATAGGTATGTCTATAGGATATTTTCTTGATTGATAACTGGTATTAAAGGGATTAGCCCATTGTGTGCAATGCCAACCCTGGGTTATATAAAAAAGCAAGATGAACAAGCCACGAAAGTGATCCAATAAGCTGTGTTCTTTCACAGTCTTTACTGGAGTTTCTCCTCCAGGTTCCTACTTTGAATTCCTTTAGTTACTTCTCTTCATGATGGACTATAGTCTATAAGATGAAGTAAACCGTTTCCTTTCCAAGTCACTTTGGTCGGTGTTTTATCATAGCAACAGAAAAGCAAGCAGAACAAATAGTTATTTGTGATTTATTCTTCCTTCAAGAAAGACAGCCCTGGCTCTCCTGGAGCTCACTGTAGAGCAGTGCTGGCCTCAGACTCACAGAGATCTTCCACCATGCCCAGGTTGTGAATTCCTACTATTAGTGGTTGGTTCAATTATTACAGGCTTTGAAAGATTCTATTTTTAATTGTTGTACTTTTTGTCAATGAACTATTGCAAATTAAAATATTTAGTAATGGAGCTCACACAGTGCCATCTTGTCAATATCAAGAATATGCCACTGACTGTTCCCACCTGTCTAATACTTGGTTTGGTGTGACGTAGTTGCCATGAGACTTTCAGTTTTATAGTAAGCCTCAATGCTATGTGATACTTACTTAAGGTTCAGTCTGTTGTAAACATGGAATCATGTGGCAATATTTGATATTAAGACTGTCCAGTACCAGATGATAAACAACCCTAGAATGTGCATATAAAAGTTTTGGAAGGTTAGTATAAAATATAACCTATCAAGGACAGTGCACCTCTCCTCCCATTCATTTTTCAACCTTTAAACAGGGTGCTTCAAGTGTTATATAAGAAGTAACTGTTGGCATTGGTGGAATGCCTAGTTTGTGATAAGCATCAGCCTCCTGTGAGCTGATTCTCCTTGAGTTGACTCCAAGTAGTTCTCAGTTAACTGAAGCAGTTCATATCCTTTCTTTTTTTCTTTTAAAGACAGTCTTGCTGTGTAACCTGAGCTGGCCTAGAACTGCTGTGTAACTCAGGCTGACCTTACAATCAAATTCACAATCCTGAGTTACGCAAACTCATAATCTTGTGTTTGCTTCCCTAATGCAGAGGCTCTAGGCCTGTGACACTGGCCCTTCTCATATCTGACTTGACTCCATGTTTGTAATGATGTCAGTGGCATGTAAGCTAAGCCTCTGGTTTTTGTTGCTTGGTAGCTATTATGTATGAGAAATGGCCAGACTTAATTCTTCAACTTCTCTTTTAGAATGCTAACTCTGAAAGCTCTTATTTGGGGTATGTGACTTAGATTTGTTCTGCTCTTGAAAACATAGATTGCATTTGCTACTGTTGTAGTTCAATTTCTGTTGCTTTGGTAAAATATCCTGACAAAAAGCAGTTTAGGGGAGAAAAGGGTTATAGGTTAGTCTGTTGTTGGGGGAGACGACAAGTCAGGAACACAATGCTAGTCACATCATGTCCACAGGCAAGAGCAGAGAGAAATGGAATGCACCTCTGCTGCCACTTGCTGCATGCTTATACTCAGCTAGCCCTTTCCGTTCTTAAACTGTTCAGAGCCCGCCTTGTAAAGTGGAGCCACCACGGCAGGCTGAGTCTCCCTACAACAATTAACAATACACAGTCCCCAACAGACATCTCATAGTCTGATCTGATCTAGAGCATTTCTCAAGTGGGCAATCCTTCTCAGATGACTCTAGGTTTTGACAAATTGATGATTAAAGCTATCAGTACAGTCAGTAAAAATTGGTGGTTATCATGGAATTTAAAATCTTATTTCTGACACAATTTATCAGTGTTATCTTGTTCTTGTTTCTATGATTTATTAACATTTCTTGTCTCATTCTGATTTAAAATTATTGTTGTATTGTTCTAAAGTAGCTACAGAACAGCCTCATAGTTGATCAGCAAGTAATTAGTATAGATGAATCCAGTGCTTAACGCTCTTGATTTTTCAGCCGTGAGCTTAAGTCATGAGCATAATTCATTCACATTGCTTCTTTAATGGCAAATCTGAATTTTTTTTTTAAAAAAATCTTATGTTTTATTCCTACTGAAACTTACTGACATAGCCTCTAATAATATCAGTGTTAAACACACACACACACACAGCCAATGAGAAGTAGGCAATAACTCCACAATAGTCACCTATGTCATATGAAGTAAAGATGTAAGAAACCTGGAAGAGGAATATTATACACAGAACAACTAACAATACAAAGGGCTTGAAGTGGAAAAGCCTACGCTCCAGTAACCAAGGGAGCAGACTGATCTGGGGCAGTGGTTCTCAACCTGTGGGCTATGACCCCTTTGGGTGTCACATATCAAACATTTGCATTATGATTCATACCATATCTAAATTACAGAAGTAGCAATGAAGATCATTTTATGATTGGGAGTCACCACAGCGTAAGGAACTATATTAAAGAGTCACAGTATTAGGGAAGTTGAAAACCACTGATCCTAGTGTTTGAAGTGATAAAATCAGACACAAAGGGGAGCCCCGCTAGCATGGTATTGAATATAGTTAAGGACTTTAGCTTCCACTCTTGAGTAAGATGAAATGTCACTGAATATGTTGGCCAGAGGTGAAATGTTATATGACTTAACATGTAGACTGTATTTGGACAAATACTGAAGTAAGGAAAAAAAGTGAGGAGTCAGTTGCAGTTATCTGGATGAAAGGTGATGTTGGCCTAGAATATGATATCATGTGGTAGATGTTGAGTAGTATGCCTGTTCTGTATGTGCTTTTGGGATGCAGTTAACATTTACTGAGAGAAAAATCAGATTATGAAAGAAGAATAATTCCGACTACCTGGTATGTCAAATAGAAGAATATTGTTGCCGGTGACTAAATGGGAAAGGTTACATGAAGACCAGGGGTGTTAGGAGTTAGTATCAAACATTTGACTTTGGTTTTTATAAAACTGAAAGGAGGCATCCTAGTAACGATGTTCTTGAATAGCTGAGTCAGAAACTCATTGGAAAGTTATATATAGATAGTCTCTTTGTTAGGATTTCTGTTGCTATGAAGAGACACCATGACCATGGTGACTCATAAAGGAAAACATTTAACTGGGAGCTGGCTTACAGTTCAGAGGGTTAGTCAGTTATTGTCATGGCGGGAAGCATGGTGGCATACGGGCAGACATGGTACTAGAGAGATAGCTGAGAGTTCTACATCCGGATCCACAGGCAGCAGGAAGAGAAATGAGGCACTGGCTTGGCTTGAACTTCTGAGAACTCAAAGCCTGCTCCCTGTGACACACTTCTTCCGGCAAGGTCACACCTACTCCAACAAGGCCACACTTCCCTATACTGCCACTTCCTATGGGCCTGTGTGGGCCATTTTTATTCAAACCAGCACAGATAGCATACCCTAAGATTGGATTAGAATACTGAGAACCAGAACAGAGAAGAACAAGTCCAAGGATCGAGCTCCAGGGCACTGTGTCTGGACATAAGTGGGAACCAGAAAAGGAGAATGAAAATGAATAGTCCGTGAAGGTGGAGGACAGAAGAATCTAGTGTCTTAATGCAAAACAAGTGAAATTTCACAGATGAGATTATGGCCTTACCTTGCTTTGCCAGTAACCTAGATGAACATTTTTGTGTCTTTTCATTTGTCAAAATTATTGAATGACAATAAATTCACAAGGTATAGCCCTTTCAGTGGCAGTAGTTTCCCAGATAGCCCTGTTTTGGTAATCTGGATGAGGCTAAAATGTTTTTGGTTTTGTTTTTCTTTTCTTTCTTTTTTTTTTCTAGACAGGGTTTCTCTGTGTATCCCTGGCTGTCCTGGAACTAACTCTCTCTATAGACCTGGCTGGCCTCAAACTCAAAGAGATCCTCTTGTCTCTGCCTTCCAAGTGCTGGGATTAAAGATGTGCACCAATGCCACCTGGTTGTTCTTTTATTCTAATCTTAATTATACATATTAACTCTCACACTATATTAGTACACACAGTAAATCTTAATCCTTCCCCTCCCTCTGTGTGTATACACACACCCCACACACACACCTATTTATATATGAATATATTTACAGAATGAATACAAGTTAAAGAGGCTACTATAGAGTTCTAGAGTTTCAGAATTGTACTAATAGAAATGTAAATGGAGTCTATATTAATATGACAAAGTAACTCAAACTAGCTCCCAGATTTAATCAACTATACCTAGACTGAGGAAGAAAAGCAAAGCTAGGTTCAAATGGGCCATCGGGTGGATCAGTGAGTAAGAACAATAGAGTAGGCCTCATCCACAGCAGGAGACCAGTTGAACTGAAGTGCTAGGGACATCCATCCTTGATGTGCATGGTGGTGTCAGAGGATGAGCTTTTGGACTTATGGCACAGCTGTGCTAGGTACTTAACCACTTTATGGAATCCAGGTGAGGGAGCCATACACTTGATCTGGTGTGTTGCCTAAGTTCTTCCTCCCATCCCCTTTCTTTTAGCAGTTCTTTTATTTTTAATTTTTTTTCTGGTGTGTGTGTGTGTGTGTGTGTGTGTGTGTGTGTGTGTGTGTGTGTGTGTATAAATGTGATTGTAGGTGCCCTTGAAGTCCAGAAAAGTGTTGGATCTCCTGCATCTGGAGGTAGAAGCAATTGAGCTACCATATGTGGTGCTGGGAACTGAGCTCAGGGCCACTGAGCAGTATATGCCCTTAACTGCTGAGCCATTTCTCTAGTGCCCAAACTTTTTTATACAATATGGAGTAACTTAGGTTGTAGATATAGCTCGATCTCAACAGATTATCAGCTTTTTTTTTTTTTTTTAACTGCTAATATTGACTAAGGTGAAAACTGACTTATTAGATTTGGAAAAATGAAGGTTACTGGTTATTAAAACTTTTATTAGGATATCGAAGGCAAGAATCTGCTACAAAGGAAGACTATGTGATGAAGAGAAGCATTAGACAGGAGAAGGAAAGAGAACAGCGGTAACTAGATGGGAATTCACTGTCTGAAGGGGTATTTTTAAAGATGGGTAATGTTATAAATGTTTGTGCACCACAATAAAGAGTGATTAGATCAAGAAGGAACTATGGATGCAGGAGAAAGGGGAGCTAATTGTAGGAGCTAAGTTGCTTAGCAGATATGGGGACAGAATTTATTACATAATTAGGGGAGTTAATTGTAGACCATGGAGATGTTGGCTGTATGTAGTAGGAGGAAAGATAATTAGAAATGAGGAAGTCTAGGAACTTAGAGGCTATCTGTTAGATACCATGAATAGGTGGCAACTGTGCCCCAAGTAGAAAGAATAGCAGTGAGGAAAAATATGGTTTAGAATGAGAGAGAGAGAGAGTTAGCAGAGAGGTCCTTGTGTGGTACTGTGTATGCTACAGATACTGTGGGGTTTTGTTTGGTTTCCTTTGCTTATTTGTTTTGAGGCAGGGTCTTACTATGTAGCCTAAGATGGCCTTGAATTTATGATTCTGAGGAAAATTGGACTGAAGGTTCCCTTTGCACCACAGTTTATTGCTAGATTGTTCAAATATTCAGCACTTAAAATTTAATTAAATGGGCTCAGTGGCTAAAAGTACTGGCTGCTCTTGGGTTCAATCATCAGCACCAACATTTTGGCTCACAACTGTCTATAACTGCAGTGCTATAGACTCTGATGCTGTCTTTTGGTATGCAGATAAAATGTACACACATAAGAAAGGTACAGTTTAATATTCAATCAATTCAATTCATTAATTGAATATGGGTACTTGTATTTCAGTTCATGGTATCATGTAGTCTTTAAGATAAATAGACAAGATGGAAATATGATCAGTTCTCCAACTTAAGATATGTGCCATTTTAAATCTAAAACCATTTAATATGAATATTAAATAGAAAGTTAAATAGAAACATATAAACATGTGTGTTTATATCTTGTTATATCAAAATAAAACAAGAAAGCAAGCGAAGGCTGCACAGGGCTTCAGGACAGTGGCTTTCTTGGGGGAGGACAAGGCGAGGCAGGGGAGGACGGCTCTCTGTGTGGTTCCATGAGAGGGACTGGCAAGGTCTGGGTGATATTGGGACATTATTAAAACAGCAATAAACTAAAGAAAAGACCATCCATGCTCTAGAGAAAATGAGTATCCGCAGTGTAGGATAATTACTGTACTTTTATATAACTGTGTTAAAAAAAAAAAAACTTACTCTATATACCTGACAATATAAATAATATTATGAGATCTTAATAGGTATGACCACTGAATAGGGATATGTGTTTTTGGTTTTTTTTTTTGGTCACCAGAAAGATTACTTTTTTCATTGATCATATATGTTACTTTGTATGTTTATTGCATAAAAATGAATATAGTCTTACCACCAGGACATTGCTTAGGAATTGTCTGGATAATTGCTTTTTTTTTCTTAATTAAAAATGTTCCTGAAAATTTTCCTAAAGCACATTATTTCTCATTTCATTCTATTTTTGTAATATTTTCATATAATTATGAGATGTTACCTTTTAATAATCCAGGATTTCTCTTTCCTACCAACTCCCTAATATGAAGCTGTTTTCCTAGGACTCTTCTTTTTCCAAAAAATTCTTTGTTAATTGAAATTTTATTGGTTGAAATTTTGCCATTTTTTAAACTTTCAGGTTGTTCTGATATTGATCCAAGCTATTTATATTTTAAATTGTTAATTTATACATTGATTTATATAGTTTGTTGTATTTTTCCAGATGCAAACTCATTAATTAAATTACTGTCATTATGAAACATGTAATTACAAACTGAGAGGTAAATATGTTTGTGCAGGCAAATTGCCTCTTTTACACTCAAAAGGTGGCCTGTGAGCTAAATTCTAAAGAATGACTAGAAAGGAGGTGCTGAAGGGTGTATCTCAAAGGGAGTTACACCAGTCAGTAGAAACAGTCTGTGAAGAAGCTGCAGCAGGGGAAAATAAAAGTAGAGCATGATTAATAAAAACTAGTGGGGCTGCCATTGTGGGGATCATTGTTTGAGAAATAACAGAGGTAATGGGACCTTTATTTGGAACCTTAAGAGAGATAGAAAACTTCTGGCTGAGGTTAGAGAGATGGTGCAGCGGTTAAGAGCACTGAATGCTCTTCCAGAGGACCTGGGTTCTATTTCCAGCACTCACATGGCAACTCAAAACTGTCTGTAACTCCAGTTCCATGGCAAACACAAATGCACATTAAAAAAAAAAAAAGAATTAGAAAAAATCTTAAAAAAAAAAAAAAAGAAAACTTCTGGTCACAAAGCTCATATATATGTCTGAAGACAATCTTTATTCAATGTCTAATTACAGCTAGATTGCAAGTTCTCCCAATAGACGGTCCAATTTCTAGTCTCCAATAGCAATACAAGGAGGTATTTCATAAGTACTAAGATTCCTTATTTGATTGATTATGCCTGGCACATAGTGAGTGCTCAATCATGGTAGCTGCAGTTTTTCTTGCTATAATTTGGCCTTTGATGTGTGATAGCATATGCTGTGGAGTTAGAGGCTTTATGAGATAATTCAGCCCAGCAGTATCCTATGAAGACATGGTGTATCTCAAAGGATCAGCAGCTAAGATTATTTGTTTAATTATTTCATTCATGCTCATCCAGAAGGGACAATCACAAATGTTTTTGGTACCAATAAGAGTTACCATTAGAAGTATTCTAAAGTTAACATTAGAAGTATTTTTCCAGGCCAGGTATGGTGGTATACACCTGTAATTTCAGAGTGTGGGAGCCAAGGTGGGAAATTATGAGTTTGAGACAAGCCTAGATTCTATATGATGAGCCTCTAGCTCAAGGGGGAAAGAAACCTAAAAAAGAAATATTTCTACAGACAATTTTTTTATGTATTTAATTTACACATGATACATTTTCTCTTAGTGTGTTTTGTGAAGATTTCAATGATAGCAGAAATCTGAAAAGCAGGAATCTAAAGGGAAGTCTGAGTCTCAGGAAGTTTTGTAATGTTCTTTCATGCATATGACACTCAGATTAGTATGTTAATTTGTAAATCTGTTGCCCTCCTACAATATTATACAGAGTTAGAATATGAAAGTGTAGCAAGAATAGCAATTGAGGTGGATTATCATGGAAGGACCACTTTGTACTAACCTCACTTTTTATTTATGAAAGATACCAGGTGATCAGCACCCCAACAGACTTTTTCATGGTGATGGAATATGTGTCTGGAGGTGAATTATTCGACTACATCTGTAAACATGGGCGGGTGAGTGACATACCATTTAGTAACAACCCCTACCCCCAAACGAAGAAAGTAGAAAGCATTGGAAGTAGCTAAGCACAAAGATATTTTCAGTGCTTTAAATTGTTTCTATAATAATGTCAAGTACACATGCTGGGCATATTTTCTTTTTTGAGAATCATGCCTTTTGAGATACAGATTTGGAAACTGTATCCCACTTAATGGCCAAAAAATTCCTGTGCTTTTCACAGTCTGTTCTGTATAAAATCATGTTGAAGCTCAATTATTTTCTTTTCTCAGCATTTCCATATAAGTTCTGTTTTAGTTGGCCTTATTGATTTCCCCAAAATATATATTTAATATTTGTTGAAAATTAAATATCATTGTCATTCAGCAACACAAAACCTATCGAATAGTATTTTTAGCTCTGACAGAGTTTTGGCTGGTTTGCTTTGTCTGACTTGTTGAATTTCTAATTAGTCAATCCTAAATTAGCCTGCTTAGTTATATTTAGACTGGTTATGAAACTGAAATGCATAATAAATAGATGCCCTAGATAGTGTTGATGTGGTTTCTGTATTTTGCATGCTAGGTTGAAGAGGTGGAAGCTCGGCGGCTCTTCCAGCAGATTCTGTCTGCTGTGGATTACTGTCACAGGCATATGGTTGTCCACAGGGACCTGAAACCAGAGAATGTACTGCTGGATGCCCAGATGAATGCTAAGATAGCTGACTTTGGTATGCTGCTCCACAGTTGCTCAGAGCTGTGTGATACCTTTCAAATGGTCCAGTAGCTACTCTTACAGCGCTAAGAACTTACATTTCACCAACACAAATCCTGGAACATAAAAAGGGATTAATTACAGTCTTCACACTGGCTTATTATGTTTATTTAAATCCACATAAAGACTAGAAGGCCATGTCAAGACAGATACAGTCAGTATCAGTATTCCTTTCCTCCTGAGGAATAATAGCTGGTTTGTCTTTTTTTTTTTTTTTTTTTTTTTTTTTTTGAGGGGATGAGTTGGGGTAAGAAAGGAATCCCAAACTCCTTTGAAATTTTTGTTGATATAGTGGATGAGTGGATGCTTTCCCTGATAAATGTATACAAACAAAATCTTTGTGCTCCTTCAGAACCAATGATTGAAAGGCCTCGAAGTCTTAGAGCAATATCTAATAACTTATGAGAAAACAGGACTTTGGTCCTGGGTAAAAGACAAGGTAAAATGTATGTTTTTATACTCCATACATTAAACAGACCCAGAAAGGCTTCAATAGTGGATGTTTGAGGAAAAGATTACGATGTGACCCTAGGGAGAGAGAGATGGGAGGTGCAAAGTCAGTGTGGCAGGTAACAAGGTTTTTTTTTTTTGTTTGTTTGTACCTGCCTTTAAACTAGCTTTACTATTTCCATTTAAACTCTTCTAGTAAGTGGTTCAGCTAGAGTTTGGTTCAGTAGATTATATCTACTATGTTTATAACCTAGAGCTCTAGGTTATAAACTTTTCCTGGGAAGTTGAAGCAGGAGGCCCTGCTAACTGTCTGTGTTCAGCCCTATCTGAACAGCAAGAGAGATGCTTTCCCTGATGGACATAAATATGTCTCACTCCAGGGAAGCAGCTTGCTTATCAGCTGGAGTTGCTCTACTGCCTAATTACAATAAAAATAAAAAAAATTCACTGTGCACCCACCCTGAATGGTCCGGCCTGGAACTTTCTCTGTAGGCCAGGCTGGGTTAAACTCACAGAGATCCATTGCCTTCTGAGTTGCTGGCGTTAAAAATGTAGTGCCCAATTCTACAATTCCAACCTTTTAAGAAAGATTTTTAAAAGTACTGTTATCTTTTTGTTTTAATTAGCACTAGCAGTCTTTTAATATCTTCATATACAGAAGCAGATAATATTTGTGTGTTTACATTTTGAAAACAAATATAATTTCAAATAAGCCCCCCCCTTTTTTTCTGTTTTTTTTTTTTTTTTTTTTTTTTGAGACAGGGTTTCATTGTGGTTTTTGGAAGCTGTCCTGGAGCTAGCTCTTGTAGAAGAAGCTGGCCTTGAACTTATAAAGATCTGCCTGCCTCTGCCTCCTGAGTGCTGGGTTTTAAAGGTGTGCACCAGCACTGCCTGGCAAAAATAACTTCTTTTTGTGAGGAGTCAAAATTTTCATGTAGTGAGATTCATTCCACTTACAGATGTGGTGTTCTTTTGCTTTTTGTGTAATGATATAAAAGTTTCCTAAAATCTTTCTAATCTTACAGTGCTTTCTATTACTTTAAAAGTGTGTGTGTGTGTGTTTGTGTGTGTGTGTGTTTGTTTGTGGTGTTTGTGTGTGGTATGTGTGTGTATGTGTGTGGTGTATGTGTGTGTATGTGTGTTTGTGGTGTTTGTGTGTGGTATGTGTGTATGTGTTTTTTGTGGTGTGTGTGTGTGTGTGTGTGTGTGGTGTGTGGTGTGTGTGTGAGTGTGAATGTGAGATGAGCAGGCTCTGCCTAGAGGACAGGACTCAGGAGTCAGTGTTCTCCTGCCTCATTGTGTGATCCAGGAATTGAAATGCAGGTTGTTGACTTTGCTCAAGCATCTTGGCCCACTGAGCTATCTTGTCACCATTACTCTTTAAAATAAAGACTATGACTTCTGAGGCATGAAATAATTGAGAGTTTTCATCATAGTTTTTTCAGTATCCAGCATCTGATAAATTGCTTTTATTTTCAGGATTATCTAATATGATGTCAGATGGTGAATTTCTACGAACTAGCTGTGGTTCGCCAAATTATGCAGCACCTGAGGTCATCTCAGGAAGGTAATAGTTTATTAGTGTAAGTGAGTTTTTGTGATCTTGTATCCATTCTAATAACATTTAATTATATTTTCTTTGGAAGAAGATTTTTAACATAGTAGAAACAAATTGTTCATTTTTTTATTCTAGATAGCAGATTTTTTTTTAAAACTCTGTGTAGGCATTGTAATGTGTTTATGCCTTTTGTTATTGGCAATGACTGAGACAGATCCCATGCAGTGTCTATATTCTACTGTAGAAAATGTCAAGTAAGGGTTTGCTAAAATTTAAGCTGGTGTCTTTACTTAACAAACATAGTTATTTAATAATAGTATTTTTACACATTTCACAGAGTCTGAAGGCAGTTGTTTTATATTTTGCAGTTGGAAGAATAAAATTTGGGTGACAATATGATTTCATGTGATTACTAGACAAGTGACTTTGGAGTCCCATATGTATATTTAGCTCATTGGTACATTATAAAATACTTACAGAGGCTGCAGAGATGAAGTCAAGTCATTCCACAGTGGCTAGTGTTTGCTTTTAGAAGTTAGCAGAATTGGGAGTCTTAGTTCATTTGGGCTGGAGAGCACCATACACCACACTTTATAAACAACAGCTGTCTGTCCCATAGCTCTGGAGCTCCACAAAGATTGGTGTATGGAGAGCATAGTCCTCACAGACCACCGTCCTCTAACTTGAAGTATGTGTGGTCAGAGGGAATAGGATCTCTCAGGCACTAATGGGATTTATCAGGCACTAACTTCATCATGAGAGTTTTACCTCAGGGCCAGATCTCCTTAAAACCTTGACTTAATTTCAGCTGATGAGTTTCGGGTGATACAGCCAATGATGTAAATTAGGGGCAACACTCTATGGAAGCAGATTGTGTTCTTTCCACTGGAACTGAAGACATTTGTTAACCTCAGACCGAAGTTTGAGTTTGGTAATGTGCTACTGAGGAATGTTAGTATAGTGGAAAGGTAAGACAAATAGTGATAGGTGTGCAGACAGGGGCTATCTAGAACCAGGCTAAGTTATCAAATGATTTTGAAAGAAAGCAGTAAGAACTCTGCTATACAAGGGCTGGACAGATGGCCCAGTGCTTAAGAGCACTTGCTGCTCTTCAGAGGACCCATGTTGGATTTCGAGGACTCACATTAGGGCTCCCAACTGCCTGTAACACCCATTCCAGAGAACCAGACACTGCCTTCTGGCCTCTCTAAGTATCAGACACATAAGTACTACACAGACGTATGCAGTTAAAAACTCATACACATAAAAAGAATTGAAAGATAAATAAGTTTTAAGAAAATATGTTATACAAGTTAAATACTGTCAATATTGAACCAGTTAAATATTTTAATGTCTCATATTTTGTTTCAAGTGTAGGCTAGGAGCAAAAATTTTGTTGTATATGCTTTTCCTTTCTTGATTTATTGTATTTTTTTCTAGTTTGTGGTTATCTACTTTGATGTTTCCTTAAAGAAAAAAAAAGAGAGTGTAATTTTTTTATTGATGTTGATTGTTTTTGAGACAGAGTCTTACCCTGAATGGCTTGGGACTCTAGACCAGGCTGACTTTGAACTCACAGAGATCTGTGCCTGCCTCTGCCTCCTGAGTACTGCAATTAAAGGCATGTGCCAGCATGCCTAACCTGAAAATTTAATAAATTTTAATTAACACATAAATGATTTTTACCAAATAAAATAACAGTCTTCTAGCAAATTTGTGCAGCTAATTAGGCTGGTTATTTTCTATCAAGAGTAATTATTGAGGTTTGGGAATTGCTATGTATTTTATTGATGACATTAAATAGCAATATATACCAAGTTGCTTTTGCATTTATTATGTATAGAAGCAGGACACTAACAATGAGGGGAAATGGTACCTACACTGAGGCTTGTGTCATCCTTTCTCAGGCTGTATGCAGGTCCTGAGGTTGATATCTGGAGCTGTGGCGTTATCCTGTATGCCCTTCTCTGTGGCACCCTCCCCTTTGATGATGAGCATGTGCCTACACTCTTTAAGAAGATCCGAGGGGGTGTGTTTTATATCCCAGAATATCTCAACCGTTCTGTTGCCACTCTCCTGATGCACATGCTGCAGGTGGACCCCTTGAAGCGGGCAACTATCAAAGACATCAGGTGATTATATTTTCTGCTATTTTGTATATTTTTCTCATTGTAGTAATAGTGATACTAGAATATTTGCCTGTGGTATGTGCTTGTAATCCCAGCACTACCCAGGAGGATGAAGCAAAAGGATCTCAAGTTCAAGGCCAGCATGGGATACAATGTGAGACCCTGTCTCAAAGGAAAAGAATTTTTAATACTTGAACATATTATACAAACCCCACTATGTCATTTATCCTTCAAATATTTTACATTGCTTTTGTGTTTATTAGCATAAACAGCAAAGCATCTGAGGCCCTGTAGTATAGGAAAGGTGCGCTCTCAATTCTTGCCTTCACCACCACATCCTTCACATCAGATTTTAGGGCCTGCACCCCGCACTGCATTGCTCTGTGTCCTGGTTCTTTTAGGCATGTTCTGAGCTGTCTTTCATGTTCCGCTCACACGCCACCAGCTTTGTGAGGTCATGTCTAGTACCCTCACTCTGTGTAGGAGCTTCTGATTGTTTGGCACGTGTCTTGCTACTTAGTTCTCATGCTGTGTCTGTTCTTTCTCAGCGTATCTTCTCACTTGTGGTCTAACTACCAGGGTACAAATTATCTTAGGCACTTTTCTTTCTATTATCCTGCTGCTTTACTACTCTTACTGAAAGTGGAAGTTTAGAAGGAATCTGAAGATATTTCAAATATGAAAATTGGAGAACTTTGTGTTTTAGATATGGTTGATGAAGGAGAGCATTGCCCGTTGTTTTGATCCTTACCACTACTTTAAAGCTGGCTTATCTTTTTGATTTATAGTATCTAATGCAATGAAAATGTTACATAAACAGAGTAGTGAGGAAATAAGCATGAAACATGTCTGTACATGTTCAATTCAGATGCAAGCAATTCCCCTTTCTCCCTTGCCTTCCCTTTTCCACTGTGCTCTTCTGCTGAAATACTCCCTGTATTTCACCCTGCCTCTTTTAAGCTTCATGGTTTGGTTTCCATACCCACCTTTCTCTATTAAAGCCTTATATTTCCTCCTGTCTCATGGGCCCTTTCTAGTTTCCTGACCTCTAACCACACTATCATTTAAAAGCTAGAATCCTAGTAGGAGAGAACGTAGGGTATTTGTGTTTCTGAGCTTCACTTAATGGTTACCTTACTTGGTATATTTAAGAAAATAAGTTTTGTTAGCTTTTTGATTCAGTAGCCATTAGTGGGTTGATTGTGGAGAATCCCTTGATTGTTGAGGAATTAAGTATCATACTAGCAGAAATAATATAATGATTCCTCATGTTAACATATGTTTTTACAGGAGTGATGTAATGCTTCTTCATGTTATGTATGCCTTCTACATGTTACATGTTACATATGTTTTTACAGGAGTGATGTAATGCCATATACATGTTGTGTACGTTTTTATAGGAATGATGTAATGCCTTCTACATGTATGTTTTTAGAGAGTTCCAAAGGTTGTTTAGAAGAACATTCTTTTGATATCTTTCAGAAGCTTTCCCCTTCCCCCTAAAGCCAAAATAAGTGTTTTCACATTCGTATCCTGTCGAGCATCCAGAGGGTGCCCGAGGAAGTGATTTCTGCAGGCAGCTGTAGAGTTCTTGTAAGCAAGGACTGGATACTTTTTACATGTAGGCATCACTTTCCTGCTTGCTGTGACTAAATAAAACCTGGCAAGAAGGAACTTAAGGGAGAAAGGATTTAATTTGCTTTAGTGCTTGGGGAGATGTAGTTCATTGTGAGGGGAAAGGCATGGTTGCAGGAGCCTGGGGTGCCTAGTCACATTGTGTCTGCAGTCAGGAAGTGGAGTGGATAGAAATGTGCTGGGATACAAGGCCCCACCCCCGGTGACCCACTTTGTCAAGTGAAGCTCTACCTCCCAACAGATTCCACGCTCTTCATATGCAGCAGCACTAGCTGGGAGCCACATGTCCTACCAGAGACATTTGTGGAGGTTGTTCCATGCTCAAACCACAACGTTGTTTTCTTTCCCTGCCCTGGTCCAGTGTTCCAGGCCTTGTTTGTAAGAACGTACAGCTGTAAAACTGCTGCAAGATTTAGTTATGGAAATGAATCAACAGGGGGAAAAACCCTCTGTTCACAATTCTTTAGAATAAATAGTTCTTCTAATTGGGTTTTCCCCAGAAGAAAAATTAGACATGCTAATATACTTGTACTTGCTTATATAAACACTTACATATTTAGAATAGTAAAAGAATTAATTCTGTTATTTCAAAGTAATTGTTCATATATTTATGTACTTTAGAAGAAAAAAATGTAAATAAATCTATTAAAATGAGTTAATTGACCCATAGGAAGTGTTATAAAATAGTGATATTCTGGGCAGCAAGATGGCTTAACCATTACAGGCTAAAGCTAACAACAAAAGGACAAAATAATAGCAACATTTCTATTCTTAAAATGATAACTTGGATTTATAGTTCTCACTATTTTAAGTTTACATTCAATATTTCAACATGAGAATTCTTAATTTGATAAAGTATACTTCAGTAGGCATAAATTAAATTAAAATTAATAGTTGATAAATATCAAGCATTATACTATACATTTAACCTATTTTGCTGTACTGACTTTTTCATAGATAGCTGTTACAAGTCTCATTTTATAACAATAAAACTGAAACTTAAGTTATGTCATGACTTATTTATATATCTGTTTGCTTCTATCTAAATATAAATGACTTTAAATTAGGGACTGCCTTTTCATACTAAAATATACCATGTGTGGTGCATGGAATGGAAATGGAAAAATTCCTGGAAATGGAAAAATTGGAATTCAGAACTTTCCTGAATTAAAGATCGATGCTATCTTTACTATCCTAGATTGTCACATGAGTTATGTGACATTTACTTCTCTCTAATTCTCTCATACTTTGTATATCTCATATACTATGACATTTAGTGGCTTACTATTATTATGGAAATTGAGCATAATTATCTGACATGCTGAAAGCCAGAAGTGTTTCAAATTTCAGTGTCTTTCAAATTTTGGAATATTTGCATAGATTTTTTTCCCAGTTAAGCATCCTTATCCAAAACCCAGAAATACTTAAACATTCAGAAGTTTTGGAGCATGACACCTAAAAGATTTGAAATTTGGGTACAATAAGAGTTTGGATTTTCTGGTTAAAGATGCTCAACTTGTATGCAAAATATTCTCTTATGCATCTCTTAAGACTCTTAGGGAAAAGAATCTTTCTACTTATTTGCTCACTTAATTGTTTTTGCTTTTCTTCTAATATGTGTTTAACATCTGCTATGTGTAAGGTCCTAAGCTGAGTGCTAGAAAGAAATACAGTGATAAACAGGAAAGATGTGTGCTCTTAGAAATCTGAGATTTGTGTTCTTTCAACTTCTTTAAACCTAGTAGTAGCATAACTAGCAGTATTAAAATTACTATTGTGGAAAACAGTGGTCTGAAGCTTACCTGTGAATATAAATACTTTTTTTGGTTACTAATAATTCCTTAACATATTTGTTCTTTAATTACCCCCTGTTTATAGTGAAATCATTGGGAAGGTAATCACAGATTGAGCCATGTGAAATTACTCTATTTGTAGATCTGAAAACAATTGAATATTAGAAACTTCAAATATTCAACTTAGTTTTGCATGTGTATATGTGTGCAGATGTACATTCTCATGTATGCCCATGTGGCAAGCAAAGGATAACCTATGTTGTTCCTCAGGTAAAATCTGTAGTATGAAAAATAAAAGACCCAGAGACAGATATTGGGGTTCAACCTGAGGATCAGGGAAGGTACCAGAGAGCTCTTAGCTCTAACAGGGCTGTGACATTCCTATTTTCCACATGGATGGAGAATGAATGCCCCAGTCCAGTTAGAGGTAAGAGCTCTCTGGTATATTGTCTGCTTTGAATTTTAGTGGTATATTATTTATGACTTATTAATCTTGCCTGAGAATCCAAAAAGCAAAGTCAGGCACAAGTCATAGAAGACAGACACACACCAGCCATAAGCTAGGAGGTGCATACCTTTAATTCTAGGACTCAGGATTAAGAGGTAGCCTGCAATATACACAAGATTGATCCAGTCCTAAAGAGAAACAGCTCTGTAAAGAGAAACAGTTCACACAAAGATGATTTCAGCACCTGGAATTACACGCATTTTATTCCAGCGTTAAGGAGTTATATAAGACAGGAGCAGGGTCTCAGTATCAGACAGTCATTCTCCAGCCACATTGAGAATAGGAACACCCCAGCCCTGTTAGAGACAAGAGCTCTCTGGTAGCTTGGCTGCTCTGCTTCCCTGATCTTCAGGTTGGCTTTAATAAGTCATAAATAATATATTACCATAGGAATCCATATTTTTTTCCTTTGAGAAAGGTTCTCTCTGTCCTGGAACTCACCGAGTAGTGTAGGATGGGCAGCCAGTGATCCCAAAGGACCTGTCTGTCTCCCCAGCTCTGGGAATCAGTTTAAACTTGGCTAAATGTGCTGACCTATATGACTTCTAGCCATTGGGAGGCTGAGAGGCAGGGTGACTATAAGCTTGAGGCTAGCATAGGCAATGTAATAAGACCCTGGTTTTTTTTTTCTGTTTTTAATTTTATTTCTTTGAGAAGTTAATACTTTGTATTTTAATGTTTTTATTTATTTAATTCCTCTTTCATATTTCTTCCCAGATTCACTCCTTATTCTATACCCACCTAACTTTGTGCCCTCACTATCTATCTATCTATCTATCTATCTATCTATCTATCTATCTATCTATCTACCTACCTACCTACCTACCTACCTACCTACCTACCTATCTATCTATCTATCTATCTATCTATCTATCTATCTATCTATCTAAGCAAGCTTTGGAGTCCAATTACTGCTGCCTATATAGTCTTGGGTGTGTGGATCCTTTTAGGTCTTTTAGACCTACCAGGGCTCATAGTCCATAAAGAAAGCCAGCTCTTCCCCACTTGTTATCAGTTACCAATAGCTTGTTATCTAGCAGGTAGGACTTCATGTCTACCTGCCTTCTCCATGCTGGGCTTTTGTCTGGTTGAGTTTACAAGAGCATACAGGACTCTATTGTGAGTGTGTGTGTATGTGTGTGTGTGTCTTATAATTGAAGCTCTTAAATCAGTATCTGGCCCATGCACTAATAATTTTTTATAAGTGAATATATAAAAACTTTAGGTGGTACTTTAAAAAATCTGATCACATTATAAGGTTTTAAATGTTGATATCAATATAATTGATATAGCCGTAAGTCCAATATTGAAGTCAAGGATTAGGAAGTGATGACAAAAGACATCATTTTTCGGTACTGAAGTAATAATCTTGTAAATGAATTTTGTCTTTGATGGACCTTCACTAAAAGCATCATAGTTACTGCTCACCTTTGTAAAGGAACTTAGAGTCTGGCTACTGAAAGTGGAAAGCTACAAGTATAGGTTTTCTCATTGGCTGATACCATGTTGCAAAGAAGTATGGTCATTTCACTAAATGAGTCAGAAGTAAAAGTTTGAAATTTTTCTACATACTAATTTTTCAAAAAGTATATGCTTTTTCTTAAAAGTATATCTTGTCTTTGAATTGAATACTTCAGTGGTTCTTAATGTATCTAGAATTGTACATTTTTACCATGATCTGATTTCAGAACTCTATACTCACTAGTTGCTCTGAGTTTTTGTCTCTTGTGTCTGGCAGCCAGTAATCTACTTTCTATCTTTGCTAAACACTTGATCTTTTATCTCTAGTGTCTTTGATTTAGCATAATGCTTTCAAGATACTTGTCATGTGTAGTATTTATCAGTACTTCATTGTTTTTATTTTACTTACCTTTCTCTGTCTCTTGTTTTTTTAAAAAATGATATATTTATTTTCATTTTGTGTGTATTGGTATTTTGCCTGCATGTGTGACTATGTATGATGGTGTGTGATCCCCTGCTACTGAAGTTACAGTTGTGAGCTGCCAAATGGGTGCTGAGAATTGAACCTCGGTCCTCTGAAAGAGCTGAGCCATCTCTCTAGTCCTTTCTTTAGTTTTTTAAAGACAGGGTTTCTCTGTGTAACAGCCTTGTCTGTCTCTCCTCCTGGAACTCACAGAGATCCGCCTGTCTCTGCCTCCCAAGTGCTGGCATTAAAGACATACACCATCACCACTCAGCTAATCTTGCATTATTTTATATTAGTTGAAGTTCCTGAGAAAAATCTGAACTCAGGTAAGTGGTTGAAAAATAAAGGAATATTTAATAGCCACTCAGATAATAGTGATATTCTTTGATATTAAAACAAAGATTAACATACTAGCTTTTAGTTTGCAATATCAAATGAGAAAAAATTATTAACTTTTATATTTTGCCACACTATAATGATATGTTTTAAATTTTAAGTGACTCTCTTATGTATGTATAATTCTGTCACACTACTGGGAAATCTTGTATTATTGAAATATACAGATTTCCCATATTTCATTTTATACTATCAAAAATCACATTATTATTAATATTAACTCCACTAGAACATCTTTAGGTATTGAATAACCATCAAGCTCCTGGGGGTAGATACAAATTACTATACACCATCTGGAATTTTGCTTGGGAACTTGCATTCTGTCATTGATCACAAATATTACTAGTTGTTTTCCTTGAAGTTATAGGCCCACTTTGTTGATTTTCAAGGAAATATTCCAAGTCTGAATATCTATATTTGTTTAAGGATAGTGATTAATTAACTGGCCTCAGGATCACATAGCCAATAGCAGCAGAGCTGGCACTAGGGACCAGCATTTTGGAGTCTTTATGTTGTATTGCCCCATGTCTAAATTATTTGGGACTGATTAAAGCATGTTCTTATAACAGTGTGTATGGTTTTTTTTTTTTTTTTTTTTCTAGAGAACACGAATGGTTTAAACAGGACTTGCCCAGTTACCTATTTCCTGAAGACCCCTCCTATGATGCTAACGTCATTGATGATGAGGCTGTGAAAGAAGTATGTGAAAAATTTGAGTGTACAGAATCAGAAGTAATGAACAGTTTATATAGTGGTGACCCTCAAGACCAGCTTGCAGTGGCATATCACCTTATCATTGACAATCGGAGAATAATGAACCAAGCCAGTGAGTTCTACCTCGCCTCTAGTCCTCCAACTGGTTCTTTTATGGATGATAGTGCCATGCATATTCCCCCAGGCCTGAAACCACATCCTGAAAGGATGCCACCTCTTATAGCAGACAGCCCCAAAGCACGGTGTCCATTGGATGCACTAAACACAACTAAGCCCAAATCTTTAGCTGTGAAAAAAGCCAAGTGGCATCTTGGTATCCGAAGCCAGAGCAAACCATATGACATTATGGCCGAAGTGTACCGAGCTATGAAGCAGCTGGATTTTGAATGGAAGGTAGGAAATCACAATGTACTAAGGCTGTTTGTGGAAAAGGTTTTTTTCTTATTTATTTATTTATTTATTTTTCTTATTTTACATTTTGATCCCAGTTCCCTCTTTCTCCCTCCCTCTCTCCCACCCTCCTATGCCCCCTGGCCACCCTTCCATCCCATTCCCCCTCACATAGGGTGATCTAAACCTGTCAAGTTATTTGGAGTAGGGTCTAGGCCCTCCCTCCTGCCTGGATTAAGGGAGTATCCCTCCATAGGGAATGTGCTCCTAAAGTCCTTTTGTGCACCAGGAATACATTCTGGTTTCACTGTCAGAGGTCCCTTAGACTGCCCAGGCCTTCTAACTGAGACCCTTGTTCAGGGGGTCTGAGTCAGTTTTCCCATCTATCAGTCTGGGGGCCCATTAGCTCCTCCTTATTCAGGTAAGCTGTCTCTGTGGGTTTCTGTAGCCTGGTCTTGTCTTCTCTCTCTGCATCTGGATTCCAGTTCGGCTCAGTGTTTAGTTGTGGGTGTCTGCTTCTGTTTCAACCAGCTACTAGATGGGGGCTCTATGATGGTGGATAAGTTAGTCATCAATCTCATTATCAGGGAAGGGTATTTATGGTAGCCTTTCCACTGTTGCTCAAATTGTTAGTTGAGGTCAGTCTTGTAGGTCTCTGGATATTTCTCTAGAGTCAGTTTTCTCTTCAAACCTAAAATAGCTCCCTGTTTTATGGTATCTGTCTCTCATCTATTCCTCCCCAACTCAATCTTCCTAGTCCCACATGCTTTCCTCTCCTCCCCTTCTCTTTCTCCTAGCTCCCTCTCCACTCACTGTTGCTCCCCCTCCCAATATGCTCAGGAGATCTTGTCCCTTTCCCCTTCTGTGAGGGACCTTGTATGAACCTCTTGTAGAATCCTCCTTGTATCCTAGTTTCTCTGGCGGTGTGAATTATAGGCTGGTGATCTTTTGCTCTATTTCTAAAATCCATATATGAGTGAGTACGTACCATGTTCCTCTTTTTGTTATTGAGTTACCTCATTCAGGATGGTTTCTTCAAGTTCCATCCATTTGCCTGTGAATTTCAAGATCCCCCCTCCCCCCCCGCAGAGTAGTATTCCATTGTGTAAATGTGCCACATCATCTTCAGCCATTCTTTAGTTGAGGGGCATCTAGGTTGCTTCCGGGTTATTGCTATTACAAATAATGCTGCTACAAACATAGTTGAACAGATGTCTTTGTTGCATGGATGTGGATCATTTGGGTATATGCCTAAGAGGGCGATTGCCAGGTCTACAACAAGTAGACTGATTCCCATTTTCTGGAGGAACCACCATACTGATCTCCAAAATGGCTGTACAGGTTTACACTCCCACCAGCAGTGTAGGTGTTCCCCTTTCTCCACATCCTCTCCAGCATAAGTTGTCATTGGTGTTCTAACCACTTGAGTATTGAGGTCCACATAAAGTTTTTGACTTCAAAATAATTGTAGTAAGCTTCATGTTTTCGGTTGACATGGTTCATCCTTTTTAAACTATATAACACACATTACCGAAACATAATAAAGGATAAAGAGCTGTTGATGCTGGGAACATATTTCGAGTTACAGAATAGCATTCTTGGCCAAGGAATTGAAATTATCTGAGAAAACAGCCCACCTCTTTCAACATGGTTCATAGCAACAACATTTCTGAAATCCGAATCTTGAAATGCAATTCCTTTTCACTTTTTTTTTAGGAAGTTTGTTTTCTTCATGTGTTTTTTGTTTGTTTGTTTTTGTTTTTTTTGGGGGGGCTATGGATGGTGATGGCTACAGCATCTAGTGTTTAATATGTATATTATGCTGTCAAGCATGTTCATCTTGTCAACAAATACTTTTCTCCAAGATGAGGAATTCTCTTTTCTGGGCTTTTTCATTTTTTGGTATGTTAGTTACTTTCCTTGCTGCAATGACAAAAACCCAGACACAAGGAACTGGGGGAGGAAGGAAGGGTTAATTCAGACTCACAGCATGAAGTTATAGTCTATCACAGCATGAAGTCATGGAGGCCAGAGTGTGAGGCACATGGCCAGTGACATGTTCACAGTCAGGAAGCAGAAAGCAATGAATGCTGCTGGTGTGCCTCACTTTCTCCTTTTCCTCAGTCTAGAACTCTGGCATATGGACTGGGGCTGTCCACGTTGAGTGTAGGCCTTCCCACTTCAGCTTATCCCATCTAGAAAATCTCTCACACATGTCCTCTAGGTGATTGTCGTGTTGACAGTGTTAACTGTCACAAGTTGACCTCTGTCACCTTGATACCTGAACATATCATTTTAAAGCTGTAGCCTTCTATCTCTTCTCCCCGTAGAATCATGGCCATGTTGTGGTGTAAAATTCATTCAGCACAACTTTTAAGGACCCCATAGTTTTAACAGTGCCAACACTGTTCAGTTTCAACTATCACATTTCATTATGGCATATTTTCTTATATCAGCACACATTTTCCTTTTTTTTTTTTTTTTTTTTTTTTTTTTTTGGTTTTTCGAGACAGGGTTTCTTTGTAGGTTTGGAATTTGTCCTGTAACTCTCTTTGAAAAACAGGCTGGCCTTGAACTCACAGAGATCTGCCTGCCTCTGCCTCCCGAATGCTGGGATTAAAGGCATGTACCATCACCACCACCCAGCTTCACATTTTACTTTTTTAATTTAATATTTTGTTGCAGTTCAACTTTTTGAGTATATATGTGGATATTTTTAAAATGTAAGATATCCCTTTAAATGTTATTCCTTTCTGAAAGACAATGAACATTTAACGTTTTATTTTATCTATTTGGTTTTACAAGCAGGACAGGGTTTCTTTATGTAGCTGTAGCCATACTGGAACTCACTATGTAGACCAGGCTGGCCTGCCTCTGCTACTAAGTGCTGGAATTAAGGAAGTGTACCCCTATAACTGGCCTATTCTAACTGTTTAAAATTCAGACAGTTCTTTAACAGTTTCATACATGTATAAAATGAATTCTTGCTATTCTCCCACTCCCTCTTCTCACACTCCTGTCCTCCAGCTGTCTCTCAGCTCTTTCCAGATCCACTACTCACAGTTTTGTTGTATGATCCATTAAAGGGAAAAAAGTCAAATTGATCATGTAATTATTCAACATATTCTAATAAATATTTAGGTGATTAAATAAATAACATTTCCTTAAACTAAAGCCAATTTTCTTTTTCTGAAGCCAGTTCATTTAGTTAAACAGGATTTTGCTGGGCATAGTGACTCATGCCTATTAACATTAGCATTCCAGGAGCCTGAGGCAGGAGAAGTTTTATAAGCTTATAACCCATTGAGACTGTCTCACTTTATAAGCATGTATATAAAAGAGATGGCAACATTTAAAAACTATCTAATGGAAAGAATCTACAATTAATCTGACATGTTCTGAAAATCCAGAATATCTTTATCTGAGCTGCAGTTTTACACCATCCTTGGGATATCATGCTATTGGGGTGTTAAAACTATGTGATGGTGAGCCACTAACTTTTAGTTCTGTTATTCCTTCCTCCCTGTTTATCAAAACCACTGAAGCAAAGGCTACTAAGAGTATTACTAATACTCCCGAGCAGACCCATATCTGGGTTAAAGGCTAGAGATCAGAGTATTTATAAATGGTATTGTTAGTGGGATTAAATATGCCAAATTACTTGTGACATAGAAGAAGGATCAACCATACATTCTTCTCTCTCTCACCCATATTTGCTGTTGTTATTCTTTGCTAAGATGGGAGACATCATGTAGGTTTAACTTTTTATTATTTCCTGTTTCAGGTAGTGAATGCCTACCACCTTCGAGTAAGAAGGAAAAACCCAGTGACTGGCACTTACGTGAAAATGAGCTTGCAGCTCTACCTGGTTGACAATCGAAGCTATCTTTTAGACTTTAAAAGCATTGATGGTAAGGAGGCTAACAGGGATGAGTTCCGAGAAATAAAAATTTGGCACCATTTAACCTAGTGTTACAGTCATCTCAAGACATGTTGGGGTTCTCTACTTTTTAAAGTAGACCTAATACAACCCATAGGTGAAATTAAATGAGTTTTAGCAGAAAACAGATTGCCAAGGATGGAAGGTATTTTCAAGGATGTAAGCATGCTCACTTTCAGTATAAATGGTGCATCCTATGTTAAGAAGGACTTAGGGGTGCACTAGCTGTGGAAATGTTGTGAGTGACTGATAATGTGTTATGACTGTGAGGAGGAGGAGATAGTGCCTCCTCTGCTCCTAACACACAGACATCACAGTCCTTACCAAGCTCTCCACGCTCTGATCTGTTTACTTCACATCTCAGTGCAGCAGCTTTGGGGAAGACTTGGGCAAGTACACTTGCTACATTTACTGTTCTTTGGTCTTTCAGATGAGGTTGTAGAGCAGAGGTCTGGTTCTTCAACACCTCAGCGCTCCTGCTCTGCTGCTGGCCTGCACAGACCAAGGTCAAGTTTTGACTCCACCACAGCTGAGAACCACTCTCTTTCCGGCTCTCTCACTGGCTCTTTGACTGGAAGCACTTTGTCTTCAGCTTCCCCCCGCCTGGGCAGTCACACCATGGATTTCTTTGAAATGTGTGCCAGTCTGATCACTACTTTAGCTCGTTGATAATCTACCACTGATTTCTGTCTTTCTGTTTCTGCACTGTGAAAATCACATATACTCTTTAAATTATCCTCACTTTTGGGTATGACATACTCTGCAATATAAATTGATGTGAATATTCCAATACATGCAGTGTATTGGAATTACCGAAAACACAAAAGTCTGGCATTTTGTTTACTTTAGAAGTATTATTCTACTGTGCCTATGATAAATTAGAGTGGATAGTACCTTTAATGGATAAATGTTGACGGTGTTTGCTAGTTTATACTTGTGAGTTCACTACACATGACTAGCACACTTTACTGATGAACCAGCTAACTTAGGAGTGGTTTGGTGGTATCTCCTTTCTTCATGTTTAGTGCATGGAAAACCAGTTTGCTTACTAAGTTTCAGAAGGTGTTAGACTATCTAGGCACCCATCTTTCTTGCACAAGAAGATTAAGAAATAGGATAAGTGTTAGTCAGATATTAAGTGTAGAAATATGAAAGTCCTGTTCCCCTAAATAGTAGAAACCAGGTTCTTTTTAATGGTTTCTGCAAATACTGCCTAATATTACCTAGGAAGACTGTGTTTCTGTTAACAGGTGCCCAGTCTCCAGGCTTTTTAACATTTGTGCAAGGCCCCTAGTTTAAATCCCACCACCACCAAGCAAGACAAAACCATGCAAAAATATAATACACAGTTAAATGAAACAAGGCAAGATACCAACAGCCCCTGGAAGGGAATTCTACTTTGACCTTCTGCTTTGTATTTATGGGCCTGGGGTATGTTGGGAGGGCCAGGAGCCAGGAGGTTATGGCCCTCTGACATCTTTGCTAATTCACCTGAGGTTTAAGTTGTTACTGATGCCACCTCCTTCCTTAATAGCCATTGTCTTTGTTCATTTTTTTTTTCATCTTTCAGTTGAAAACCCTGCTTTGTCCATAGGACCTTTGTGTATTTCCAAAGCTTGATCTGCTGTGACCTTCACTGTTGAACCTGATTGGACAGGGAAGCCTTAAACACTTAAAAATATATTCTCCTGGAATAAATATGTGTTGTTTACATGTATACATGTATGTATTGACACATGAGCGCTTTTAATCAAAAACAACCAAAATTTTTTGTGCAAATTTTTTAAATTTAAGATAAAAAAACACTATTTATCAGGATAAGGTTAATTGATTATATTTTCTTTTAGTAAAAGTATTTTAAAATTATGTATAATTTATCTAATAATGTATTTATTCATTTATTGTATTTATGTTGTGATTAACAAATCATTGACCTGATTTACCCTAGAAAAATATTAAGCTCTTGATAATGAAAGCAACATTGCCTTGACAGGTTTCTCTTCACCAAAAATGGTTTGTTTTCAATTTACCAAGAAGCGCAAATGAGAGCATTAGACTGTTTCTCATGTGTTTATGGAAGACAAGTTTGTCTGTCTTTAAATAGCTTTTGAATCGTGAGTTTAGATCATAACACATTAGATAATTTTGTAGTTTTTTTGTTGTTTTGTCTGGCCTTGTTTTTTTTTTTTAGAAAATGATGGTCAGTACTTATCACTCCAACTTCTCAATATCAAAATAAAGGACCTTTGTTCTCCAATTTGAGAAAGTGGGTGATGTGCAATTAAGGTAGCTTAGGTTTTTATTCTTTGAAAGATTGCCATCTTGTGGCAACAGACAGTAATTTTTAGTAATTATTTTAATAGCAATACTTAGTCCTGTTTTGTCTAATGGTTTATGGATGTGGCATAATTTTGGCTTCTCCAAATGTGTACATACCCCTTTTTGTGCGTGTAGGGGGAACACCACTTCATAATATTGGCCTAAAAGACTTTGAAATAAAGAGCTGATTGGATTTTTTACCTCTAATAACAATATCCACAACAGTTTGAAGGCAGGAAGGATGCCAGAATGCTTTTTTTACTCTAGTGAATTTGATGTTAGAAGCTTGCACATGAAAAAAAATATTTTGTTTGAATGATTATGATGCTATTCAAGAGAAAAAAAACATTATTTACTATTGTCTTATTTGTTCCAATGGTTATGAATACCCAAGTTGACATTTAACTGTTGAATTTCAGGAGAACCGAAGGTCATCATTTTGTTTCTTTTAGCATTTTAAAACATAATTGTTTTATGAATATAGGTGACAGAGTAAATTGGTTTGCAGAGATAAGTATTAAGTGACTCATCTAGCAAAATAGAAGCTAGGACTGTCAATAGCACAGTTTTTTTTTAAAGGAAAGAATTCTTTGCAAATTTAAAATTTCCACATTTAAGTCAACACTGGATGTAGTAGATAGTGAGTTAAGAACAGGCTCCCCTCTTGGATCCTAGGGAGAATTACTGTTAGGTTATAGATGTGGACCTTATTTATGTTCTGGAAATGGACTCCACCTGGTTCTAAAATAGTATTTCCTAAAACAAAGAAATCCCATGGAATAATTTTGGAAAATGTTGTGTTCTGATCTGCACCTTACAGAGGACAGTGGGCATTAGCACTAAAGACCTGGATAAGTTCTTTCAGAAAAAACAAGCCGCATAACCATGTGTAACCCTATGTTGCCCCAACTAGTTTACTGTTTGAAAACATCTGCTGATTGTGGTTGTTTACCTGTATGCAATCCTATGGGGAGCATGGGGCAGGGAGATACTTTGAGGCCAAGCTAGACTAGATAGAAAGACCCTTAACATTCCGTAAGAAAGTATGGAAAACAGTTGTGCCTGAGTGACACAGCCAGTGTGACACTTAGGCCAGCAATTCTTCCCTTTCATGTGCTATGGACAGCCTGATTCAAATTCGGAACCACTCCATTTACCAAGAAGACATGTTCATCCTGAGTCTGCAGCTTGTATCACATGTGGGGTTTCTTAATCAGACTTGTATTTTTTAGGTAGAACTATTCTTTTTTCTCTTAATGGATGACTACAAAGTCTTAGACAGGATTACTAGAAAGAGACCAGTGACTTGCTGTTAAGGCTCCATGGAAAACCAATCAGTTTTAATTCATACTTCCATGGACACTGAACATTTTCTAAGTACTTTTATTGATGAAATCAAAATTGAAGCTGTCTTAAAATTAAATGCACAGGGAAAGAGAACAGTAAAACATTCACAAGTTAGGGTTTTGTTTTGATGAAGAAACCATTTTAGAGCCCCTGGCAATATCTGGTCATCTGCAGAAAGAATGCAGGGGCCTAAACTAAGCAGAAATATGTCCTTGTGTCAGGGAATTGGCTTATGTAGCACAGTAATTCTCTACTTTATGCAAATAAGTCTTTTAAGATCCTTACATAATTCTGGGTATACTTTTTCCTTAGCTAGTTTGTACTCAGGGAATACAAATTTAATACTTGAGATAAAATGAAATATAATTGAAAATAATCATAAACAAATCAGACTTTTAATAGTGCTATATTTACTAATATGTTTGCATTCTCAGTTAATGTGGGCTCCACATTGATATGTATAAGATGTAACAGCCTGGAGCATGCCTACCACAGACTCCACACTTCTGTCTGTCCACTGGTTAGTAAGTTAAACTGCTGGTGTGGAGTCTCATATTTAAATTTGAGATCTGCTCATGAAACACACAGTCTGTGTTTGGTTTAAAGAGCTGCATATCTCTACCTGTTACCTTTCTTTCAGTTACCCCATGGCTTTCAAGTAGGGATCAGGACTTGAGTAGTTCTCAGCAACGCTTGTTGAAAAGTTTGGGTGAAGGCTATGTTTATCTCTTGGTGAGTTCCATCTTGGACTTGGCCTCAATTTTGAGACCCTAAAATGCAAGGTACAGAGAAAAGAGCAAGTTTCCCTTAGAACTTGAAAGTTCTGCCTTGTTTATTTCTTCAGAGAGTTTGTGTTAGTGTCTATTTTTTATGCATTTGGGTTTTTTTTCTTATATCAGTATGTATGTTCTTTTTTAGTTAGAGGCATTTCAAAGGCGTATGCACCTGTATTATTCTAAGATCAGCCACTTGGACTACTGGAATGCAAACAGCAAAAGTCAATAGCAAATCAAAAGCCTCACATGAATTTAGCATTAATCAGAAAATGGCTAATAGATAGTGATGGCGGTGCTAACACACTTCCTTCCAGTAACCAATCCAGTGAGCAGGAACAGCAGTCTCTCCATAAGTCATGAGTGCCATACAGGGATTCAGCATTGACCAAGAGTCCATTGTAACACTTCACCTTTCTTTGGGATTGAGCAGTTTGAGTTTGTGAATATCTGATAGACAGGTAATAAAAATAAACACTGGTATATTGAATATAAGTCCTGAGTGACATACAGTAGTTGTGATTGAATATATCTAATTTAATTATAACAGCTAGTTGATTGCACTAACTAGATGTAATTATGTGAAATATTTATGATTATATTGATTTTTATAAGTATTTATAAGTTATTGAGGGTGCTTAAAATCTAGGAAAATCTCTAGAACATAATTTTTTTCTTCAATTTTATTTATGTGATTTTGGGTTGTGGGGAGTTTTGTACTGGGGATTAAGCCCAGGACTTCACATATATGAAACAGTGCTTGACCACTGACCTAAATCCCCTGACCTTATTTATGTGATTCTTAGCATAGTCTCTTCTTGTAAAGGAGAACCAGCCTAGTCCCTATGTGAATGATCATAATTTGTGACTGTTATCTGAAATAGGCTTATCTAAATTTCATGTTGGTAATTTTTTATTTTGTGCATAAATGATATGACACTATTTTCATAGAGCATGTCTCTATGAATTACCTAATCACTATTGGCTTGATAGAAATTCTCTCAAGCCTTTTAAAACTTGGAAATGTAACTTAAGTTAGTGAGCTTTAAATCATTCGTATGTGTATATTTAGATATACATATATGTTATGTAAACAAGTAAGCCACCTCTTTGCCAGCCTTTCCTTAAATATTGTTGATGCCACCAAACAGTTATATCATGAGGAACAGGACCCACAGTCTAGACTGGATTAAGTTTTGATTAAACTTCTTCAGCCATAACCTGATAACAATCAGGTCCCATCTAGAAGTTATCAGACTGCAGGCCTATATTTTGTGAGCCAACATTAATGTTTATTGCCATCCTTGCATAACAATGCTGTTTGTGACTGCACGTGATTTTTGGTAACTATAGTTTATGTTTAAAAACAGTTCAAATTTTATAGTGGTCATTCATGATAATTTGGACAAGCAGGATGGGCAAATTCAATTATATTGAAAGTGCAATTAAGGAAATTCTGGGGTGTAATATTCTCTCCAGTTTAAAAAAAAATTAGTTAAGGATTTGTAGAATGTCCTAGAATGAAGAAAACTTTGAACATAGACTTTTTTAAAAAATAAGGTTTATACAGTGATTTTTTTTTTTTTAATTCAAGATTTGCTACTTTGTGTTAAAGCTTCAAAGAGAAAACAGAAGCCTCTTCAGAAAGAATTGCATTGTGGTTTTTTCTTCTGCTAATCTAAATGTGCATTTTCACAGCTGAAAGTTTCTTGTAAATAATTTGTTACTAAATGAAGCCCATTTTTTAAGATGGAGAACATTTTCCTAGAATGGAAGAGACATAGACCCACTGTCTATACAAAGAAAGAAACAGTACCAGGTGCCTTCTCAAATAAATTGCAGAATAAAAGCAAACACATTCAAACTGCATTTTCTTTTGAGTTCTCCGTTGTTTCCCTGTGACCTGCCCCACAAATCATCATGTGGTTTGCTTCTGCCCTTTCAACTACTTGACCAGACCTCACGCCATCTCCACCAGAAGCTGTTCACTGAATAGAGTTTCTGTTTCATTTATTTCAGTTTTTAAAGCCACCTGGGCAAATATTTGGCTTTTAAAATGAATGCAATTACTAGCAATCTTTATATTTTAAAGTTTATAAAGGAAAGAAATGCAGAGCTAAAGACCTAATCTAATTGAAATCCAATTCCCTGTTTGCTACTATAGCAGCGCAAGTTATGTAACCTTGTGTAGTTCTCTCTTGTACAAAATGTGGATAATAACCTACCTCACAGATGTGTGTGAGAAGTTGTTTGAAAGCCCAGAAGTAGAGGTTTATAGTCCCATATTTGATGTCAATCTTTGCTGTTTTACTAGACACCTTTGATACTGGTAGGATGAGTAACTTGTTTTTAGATGTTGTATGTAATAAGATCATAGTGCTGAGAATGTTTAAGACACAGTTTTCACAAATTATAGTGTTCTTATTGTAAGACACAATTTCTCAGAAACCTCAAATATTTAAATATCAAGCCTGTCTTTTGTTTCAATAAATACTGTTATTCAGAATATTGAATGAAGCTGCCTTAAGGTACCAAAATACAGCTTTCTGTCAAGACTGTTCACAAATACCCACCGTTAGTATTGTTTTGAGTGGTGACTATGAAGCTGTCATAGCTATGACCTTGAAGGACAGTATTTTGGTATTATTTTGGGAGTAATGGTTGTGTGTATGTGTGTGTGTGTGTGTTTTAAATCACATTTAACAATTATACAGTGATTCTTGAGTGTAAACAATAAAATTGAAAGTTGGAATGTGCTAGGTTATGTGTATAATCATAACATAATGTATTCTTGGATAGTAATTATTTGATTTGTTTTCAGGAAGAACAAGCATTTATTCTTATCCTGTAAAGTAGTCCCATAATGTATTAATGTATTAACTCATTGGTGCAGTGTTAGAGTATGTCTCTATTTAAAAACATTGTTAAATTGTTGAAATGGGACTACATTTTATTGTTGGTTTAAGAACAGAAGACAACAGACTCACAGTGATTTTGTTTAAATAACTATAGATTCTAATTTCAGTTTTATTTGTTATGAGTTAAATGATTGGTGGAAAGGATTTATCTTCAGTAACCATGTAGAAAAGATTAGTGAATTGCAAAGCATTTCATGTTTGCAGGTTCTGTCTAATTATTGTTTGCACTGTATGGAACTCATTGGCAACAAACGCAAGAGAAAAGTGGCCTATCTGATTGTGTGTCTGCATTTTCCACAAAGTCAAATTAAAATCTGGTTAATTTGAAAGCAATTTTTGTTTCTGTTCAGTCATTAACCTAATGTTCTGTGTTTCAGCTAATAATTCCTGAGAAAGCTGCCTTAGACAGAAATTGCTTATGACTCATTAGAGATTTTGCACCATTGTTGTACACTTTTGTCTTTGTTACTGTACACTGTATTTTTAACCTGAGCCATAGCTCAATGTTCTATTTTTATAGCGAATTGCCACAGTTTTAAGGACATAGCACAGATTTATTATATTCTTTGGACATGCCTAGAGTATACTTGGATTTTCTCAGGTGACTAAACACAAGTCATCTACCACTACTACACACACATTATTACTATTGTTAATTACTATTATTACTACTAATAGTAGTAGTAATGCAATAACTACTACTAGTATTTCTTCCTCTTCTTTGTCCTCCTTCCCTTTCCCAGATCTCTATTCTTTCTCCTTACCTTTGTTCTCCTATTTTGTTTTGTTTTGAGACAGGGTCTCATGTAACCCAGGTTTACTTCAGAATCACTATGAAGATAAGGGTGACCTCAAACTTGTGACCACTCTGTGTCTACCTCCCAAGTGTTGGGATTAGAGACATGTATCATTATTCTCATTTTATGCCATGGGTACCAAACCCATAGTCTCATGCATACAAGGTAAGGAGTCTACCACCTAAGTGATGTGCTCAACCCCTCTTTTTACTTTTAAAATACAAATACTTTGCTGACATCTATTCATTGTACATAGTTGCAGATTTTTTTACTTAAGTATAACATCTGCTTTGACCATATTTGTCCCTTCCATTTTCTTTCCATTCTCGTCCATTCCTTTAACAGTTTTGCTTCTACTTTCAAGGCATATGCATTTATATATACACACATATAATTTTATGTGTCTTTATAAAATCTAGATTCCACATGAGGAAAGGTGATAGTTGTCGGAGTCTGATTTATGCTGCTTAATGTGATGCCTAGTTGTAGCCATTTTCCTGAAAATGACATAATTTAGTTCTTTAAGGTCTGTCTGTATGTATGTGTTTATGCCATCTGTGTGCAGGGGCTTGTTGAGGCTAGAAGAGGGCCCCAGATCCCCTGAGCTGCAGTTACAGATGTTTGCGAGCCACCTGACATGGGTGCTGGGAACAGAACTTGGGTCCTCTGGAAGAGCAGCAAATACTCTTAATCACGGAGCCATCTTTGCAGCCCCGTAACTTACTTTTTTTTTTTTTTTAATGGCTGAATAAAATCACATTTTCGTTTTTTCTTTTCCTTCCTTCCTTCCTTCCTTCCTTCCTTCCTTCCTTCCTTCCTTATCTAGGTGAACATCTGTTTACTGTTAAATGGAAGCAATGGCGCTTCAGTTAGTTTTAAACTCACTATTGATTACATTTTTATTCATTTGTTATAGGGGTTTGAATGAGATGGCTCTCCGTATGTTCAGATATTTGAACCCTTATTCCTCAGTTGGTGGCACTGTTTGGGGAGGTTTAGGAGTGGACTTGGTGAAGGAAGTATGTCACAGGGTACAGGGTTTGAGACGTATAGCTTTGCCTACTTCTAGTTTACATTCTCTGCTTCCTGCTTCTAGTTCAAGATGTGAACTCTCAACTTCCTGCTCCTGCAGCCATGCCGACTGCTTGCTGCTATGCCTCTTCATCATGATGGCTTCTTGTCCCCCTGGAGTGGCCACGATGTTTTATCAATAATAGAAAAGTAACTGTGGTACAGAAGTTGGTACCAAGAGTGAGACCTTGTTTTGAAGACCCTAGTCATGTTGGATTTTTTGAAGATTGTCTATATTTGGATATTCTTTTTCAGCAACAGAAAAGTAAGTACTACACTTATCCATGTGTACCCAGCAACTGGAGTTACAGATGGTGGTGAGCTTTTACATAGGTGATGAGAATCTAAGTTGTGTCCTGCAGAAGAGCAGCCAGTGTCTGCAACTATTGAGCCATCTCTGTAGCCTCATTCTAGTGGCACAGGTTAAAACACAGTGAGTTAATAATGTACAAAATTATGAGTAAGTATATAACAAAGTAGACAAAACCAAAAAATACACAGGATGAAAACATGTCTAACCAATAAAGCAAAGCAAATACAAGGGGGATAACTCTTAACCCTTTCTGGTCTTCATTAGCCCATGTTTCTAGTCCATGTTCAGTTCGCAGTAGCCTAGGGTTGTGTTCTTCATTTCCAATGCTGCAGCTACATGAACTCCAACTATGAGGACTAGAGCCAACATGCCCTTATTCACAGGTGGAGTACCTGCAGTGATCTGGCCTTGCTTAGCTGACAGCAGGATGGTGGGCATGGCTGAAGCCTTGGTGAGGGTGATGACCTCCCAGGTGATGGGGAAAGCTTGGCAGTACATGCTGACCTCCAGGGTGATTGGCAAGGAAAAGACTTGGGAAGTGTGCACTGACTTCTGAAGTGATGCTATGGCCAAAACCTTGGAATACTCATGCTGACCGAGATGAATGGTGGGGCTAAATTTTCAGTTCTATAGCCACACTGTTCCCACTGTAGACTTTCAGAATATAGCACAGGTTCTAGCATTTGGGTTCTAAACTTCCTGAAGTTTCAAGTTTTGTTTGTTTGTTTTTAATGACCCAGTCATTGTTCATATTGAATATAAGAAATTAAGTATTTTAAAAAATATTAGTACTTTCTTTGTGTAAAAAAGGAAAAAATGAATTCTACAGATGTCTGTTAAGTTCGTTTGATGTTCCCTTGCTGCTGTGTCTGGCTGATTGTTGGTTCGAGCAGGGTGTTGAAGTCACCTACCTATATTACTATAGGCCTTCATATCCAGCTAGGTCTGTTTAGTGGAATTAGGTGCACTGATGTTTGCTGAATGTACGTTTAAAATTCTTCCTGTAATCAAAGTGAAGTGACCTTATCTACTTCTTGTGACTGCCTTCAGTTCTAAGTCTAATGCGTCAGGCCTTAGGAGGGCTGTACCTGCTTGTTTCTGGTTCCATTTACTTGTGATGATGCTTTAAGGCTGCATTTGTCTTTGTCTGTTGAGGTTCATTTCCAAAGGCCAAAAAAAAAAAAAAAAAAAAAAGATCATGTATTATTTCTTTAAACTTAAGGTTTTATCTTTGAGACTTCAATAATTGCATCATTTCTGCCACTCCATGACCTTTCCTATAATAATTACTGTCTCTCACACAGTCTACCAAATCCTTTTAGTGTTCTTCCTGTGTATTGTGTGTTTAGAGCTGATTCCTTGGACTTGTAGCCTGTTCCTACAGAAGAGGAGTCTCCTTCTCTCAGAAGCCATTGATTGCCTGTAGCTCTTCATCTAGGTTTGGGGTCTTGTAAACTTTTCTTGTAATAAATTTTGCAAAGAAGTTTTTTTCCCCTCCATAATTTGTAGTCCTATCAACAATGAACTCCTTCCCAGACAGTGGCATTTCCTCTTAGCCCAATTCTTGAATGGGTCCCCTGTCTTTAGAGGAAGCCATTCCTGCCATTTCCCACCAGGCCTACTGCTTATCATTTCCCTGAATTTTTTCACAGTTCCCAAGAAGAATATAGATTTTCCTAGTTTGTGTCTGTATTTCAAGTTATAGGCAGAATTTTCTGTCCTGCCAGCTGGGTCCCAAATAACCACACAGAGACTTATTATAAATGCTTGAGATCTTGGGCTTGTTACTAACTGGCTCTTACAACTTAATCCATATTATCTATCTATGTTCTATCACATGGCTTGGTACCTTTCTCCAGCTAGCATGCTCATCTTACTTCTCCCAGTATCACCTGGGACTCCATCCCAGTACTCTTCCCCTGTCTGTAAGTCCTGCTAAACCTCGTCCTGCATAGCTGTTGGCCACTTTGTTCTTTATTAAACTGATGAGAACACATCTTCACAGTGTAGACAAAAATTTTTTGTTTCACAATATGCCACTTCTGCTGTAATACCTTTCTTAACATGTGGTAATCTACTTGTTTTATTCTCTAATCTTTGAACTCTATAAATAACTTTTGAACTCTATAAATAACTTTAGAATGAAAACACTCTTATTGGTTAGTAAGAACATGGCTAAAAACTAGCTTTGAAGTAAAAAGGATGAGGCTGTCAGGAAACATCTTCCATAGTGCCTGCTACTTAAGAGCTGAGGAAGAGTCTGCATGTGTATTTTTGGGATTATAAGCCATATTACAGCAGGTGCCCTGGAGGTCAGAAGAGGGTATTTCATTTGGAGCAAGAGGTACATGAAGGTGCTGGAACCTGAACTTTGGGTCTTCTAGAAAATCAAGAAATTAAAAAAATTGAACAGTTGGAAGCATATGTAGAATGTTATTATCATATAGTACACATCAGGTAGAACCAGAATGTTATTTATAACTCTGCAATTTCTCATGTAAATGAAGTATGTTTTGATAGGTTTTGGGCATAGACAAACTAATTGTCCCTATTTTTTTGTATGAAGTTTTAACTTAAACACTTCTAAACATTTGAAAACGAAAAATTTATAGCTTAGGTGTTTTTATTTTTTGTTGAAAGCAGCATGGTTACATTATTTACTCAGAGTTCATATGAAATGTAGATGTGCACCAAGAAATTACATTCAATGTGTACTGACATCAGAAGTTGACTAACAATCTGCACAGTTCACTGGTGCCATAAGGCACAATGTCTAACTTGGGCTACGGCTCATTAGGCAAGAGTTCGCATACTAATGTTCTGTTTCACAGTTTCTCAAACCAACAGTAAACTAGACATTGAAAGGCAAACTTTGACATGTTGAGGGGTTTTCTTCCGAGTTTCGGACTCATTTGACACAGGAACTGAAGTGTTGTGAGGGTGGACTCACACTTTGGGCACATCCTGACTTATGCAGACTTTCCTCATGGGATCAGCCCTGATGCCTGGGACAGAAAAGAGAACATGTAAACTAGATGGTAAATGCAACAGTTAGGAGATTTCAGATGATTTTGCAAATGGGTTCTGCATGTTTGTTTGGCAAGTATACTCAGAAGTCCAGGACTGAGGCTTCCTCTGATGCAATTCTGGACATTGCACTACATAGCTGGATTTCTCTGTGTAGTCCCAGAACTCACTCTGTAGACCAGGCTGGCTGTAGACCAGGCTGGCCTCGAACTCCCCAAGTTCTGGGAAGCTAGTTTTTATAGCTTCTTAGTAGGTGTGAATATTCCATATCTGGTATACTGAAAATGAGCGCATAGCTCGTTTTCTAATAAAATTGGTAGTCTCTTAAGACTAATACACATGATACTATATGAAGTACCTGGAACTCATGACTGGATATAAAACTCAGCAACTTACTTGAAATGTAGATGTTCAATGAGAACATATCCATCTGTAGAAACAAAACTCACATTACTAACCTGAGATTTCTAGAGAAAAATTTTAATATTAAAAAAAAAGTTCATAAACTCACATTTGCCTTTGGAATTGCGACATATCACTAGGTTTTGTTCAGTGGTGTCGATGACTTCCAGCTGTTCTCCAGGAGTTATTGGCAGATCAAATATTCCATTTCGTGAATTACTGGAGCATGCTACCGCTCTGTTAATGACCACGATCTCTTTACCATACTAAAATGAGAAATTGCTAAAGTAAGGGCATGCTGCATAATTATTGTAACAGAATTAATGAAAGATAAAATATAGTAACCTCAAAAATCAGGATGCTAGATTGGGGGTATTACAGTGTAAGTTCCTTTCTAATGTGATTATTTTCAACTGTTTTCACATCTGATTTATATTAGAACAAGTCCTGGTGGGTCTGAATACCCCATACCTGGTATGCTGAAACAGCAACAAAGCTACCTCTTAACCCAGGAGAGGAAAAAATTAAAACTGTAACTTTCTGGTTCAGGATGATGCTCCATCCTCACCTTTGCAGAGCATATGTACTTTAAAATGGTGATAGTTGGTTATGTTGGGCCAGTGGATGCCCACTGTATATAGTGAAAGACAGGCATTTATGAGGGAGCAATCTCGGGTGGAAGATTCAATTCCTGAACCCATAGGATTGCTTCCTGATGAGCTGGCCTATGGATTCTTCACCTTCTCATGCACTGACCAAGAAAACAAAAACTAGGATAGGTTTGCTTCACCAGATTAGGATGACCCATAATGTCTCTTCACCTGTCTAAGAGCACCTCCTGCTACCCTCACAAACCCCTAACATCCTTCCTCTCTGCAGGTCATTGTTTTAAGTTGGCCACGTTCCTAGTTACACAGTTCTGAAGTCTCTGTTGCCTTTAAGATGAGGTCCACATTTTTTGGCTTGATATTCGGGGTCCTTTGCCTACTGTTATTCCTTGTCCCTTTATCTCTGTCCTTACTGAAACTCCAGGAAGCTCCATGGTGCTTCATAAACATACCATGCTTCGCATCTCTCCAGGCCTTTACTCATGTGAGCTCTTTCTCTTTTTTCTATTTGAAATACTCTGCTACCAACAACTTCTTGTATCTCTGTAACTGCATGACAACTTACTGCTGCAACTGTACTAACTCTATTTCCGTTGTAGGATTTAGTTAAACTACCTTGTTCTTCACCTTTGTACCCTCAAGTCCTGTCAACAGTGAGGTACACAGTATTTTTGTTTTTCTTTACTTTGACCTGAATTGAAATGGCATATTTTTTCCTAAAGATAACTAGAAGGCCACCTCCGGTAATTAGGGACAGACTCATACATACAGAGGATGGGATTTCTGTACCAGTTGGGACATGCAAGAATGAAAGCCTTGATAGATTATAGGGGTCTTTTCAACCAGAGATCACTATACTCTTGTTTTTGATCTAAGGTGTGGCAGATGATAGTATTCGAGGTTAAGGGATTATTAATAGATACATTTCAGTTTGGGATCTTTGTGGAGTATTCTCTGCTGAGCACGTGGATGTGAAGATAATCTATGTCTCCTAGAAGTTCAGTTTAGTATGATAAAGTGTACCAGGAGTTGGTATGTAGGTAAGCAGAAGAGCAATTTCCTCAATCAGAAGTTTGAGCAGGTCTTTCTGGAATGAGGTGCCTCAACTGGGTCTTGATAAGTGGAAACACCAGATGGAGAAAGTAGCAGGGGGATGTCAGATGAAGAGCAGACCAAGTCGGTGCCTGGAGGAAGGAGATGTGAGGTAGAGGTGCAAGATCTTTTAGAAACAGAACTATGAGCAGTGACAGAATGTGAGAAGAGAAAACAGATTAGCTGCTGTCATGACATTTCTTGTCCCTTCAACTCATAGAATTTGTCTCTCTTAATCTACTGTCTACCACTTGGATAGTGTTTAAAATGTTTCCTGAATTCAGTTCTCACTTTGGCAGAATATGAAATCAGGAAGGACCAGTTACTTGGGAGCAGTGGAAAACTCTTTATAGATTCTTAATGAAGGATGTGAGTTTGTGATTCCTCGTTTCCTCACTAGACTGTCACTCAAACACAACACATCCAGTTTTACATTGGGAACATAAAGATCAAAGGATATCCTTCATGATCAGTATTATACAAATGTGCTGATGGAGGGAGAGTTGAATAGAGCCTTAAATAACATTTTAGAAGCCTTAACGGAAGGAAGAGCAGTATACAAAGGCATGCCCATATAGGAATGTATCAGATTATTTTAGTCAAAGATTGGGGCCGAAACAGGGCAAACAAATGGAGCCTTTAGAGTGCAGGTTTCTAATTGCCAACAGTATTAGTTTCACTTTCAGAAGAGAACATACCTGAAATCTTTCTCTAAAAAGTTTTTCTTCTTTTTCCATTCTATTTTTTTCTAAGTTGTGCTTCTTAGTTCTGAAGAAATTTCTAGGAGAAAAACTGGCAAGAAATAACATGGGTAAGGTTAAGTATAGCATACCACAGTCCTAAATTTGTGAGTCTGAAGATATACCTGAGTTTCTCCTGAGACAGGATAATTTTATGTAACTACTGAAAAAGGTAATACCAATTATTTTTCTGTTACATACGTATGTGTTTGTGCTGAGGATAAAACCCATGTATACTAAATCAGCCTTCTACCCCTGAGCTATATCATTAAGAATATTTTTGATTGCAAGAAAATCAACTTGGTATGCAGGAGGAGTAGGGGGATAAGAGAAATAACATGTTTTATAGAATAGGAGGTGTATTAGTTACTCTCCTTTTTTCTGTTGCACTGAGAAAACACCATGACTATGGCATATTATAGGAGGAAGTGTTTGTTTGGGCTTCTGATTCCTGGGTGATTAGAGTCCATAACAGCAGGGAACAAACTAGCAATGACATGAGTCTTTAACCTCTCAAAGCACACCTCGGTCTCCTAAGTGTACCCCCACAGTGCCACCAACAGGAACGAGGTATGCAAGTGCCTGAGACTATGGAGGACATTTGGCATAAAACACCACAATAAGGTAACTGGTTTTGACAACATTTAACTATAGATTTCAAAATATGCTTTCAATGTAAAGAACTATGAGCCAAAATAAACACTAAGTTGGATTAGGGGGATATTTTCATCACAACAGGAAAAGTTAAGGAATTCATGGACAGCTAGATGCAACAAACATGGATGAAACATGAAATGGACTAATGTACCTATATTGGGGTATACAGTTCCATGCTTCTACTTTCTTGCAGATTACTGTGCCAGGCAAGTATAGTTTAGCAAATACACTTGGCAGCTTGAGACTCACACATCTCTGAACAAGTCTGCACCATACTGCCTATACCTTCCACTGTGAATGATCATCAACTTAGATTGTCTTCAGTTATAGATGTAATAAAGAAAATCATGTTCTCAAGTGAACCTTTAGGGATGAATCCCCTACTTACCCATAATTGGGCACACACATGATTAAAATCAGGTGCGTTATGGGATGGGACATGTACAGGAGACAATCTAAGAGAACCACTCTAAAACTACACCCGTGAATAACTGGCTCCTGCTCTCTTGGATCCCATAAACAGCAGCCTCCAAACAATAACCTAGGGCCTCTGAGATCTGCTGCTCTCTTATAGTGCTGTAAGCTCTCACAGTAACAAGGATTTGGAGCCAGCCTACATATCTACCAACTGATGGATAATGAAAATGTGGCAGAGGAGCTGAGGGGCTGGAGGGGCAGCTAAAGGGTCAAGAGCATGTGATGGTCTTACACAGAGCCCAAGCGCAGTTCCCAGCTCACAGTTGCCTGGAACTCCAGGGGATTCTGACCTGTTATAGCTATTTGAATAAAGTTTCCTCAATACTTTGCAATCAATATGTTGGTTTTTATTCCTTTCTTGAATAAAAAGCCAAGAATTTGGAAACATCCATTCCTGACCACTGGTAAAAATATTTCCATGCCCAGAGGGAATGTCTTTCTGAAATTAATCATGCCACTCTTGTTGTTTAACATCCTTCGGTGTCTCTGAAGTATCTACAGCAAAATGCTAGTTCGTAGCATCATACACAGTTTCTGTTTGAGTCATGCATGCCTTTATATTTGAATACACACCCAAACTTTAGTTTAAAAAGAAGTACTAGAAATTTGTTTCACAAAAAGATGGATTTATATTGAGGACAGATTAAAAAAAAAAATTGGACAAAGGTTCAGAAACCTTCCTGACATTGAACTTCTTGGATTTATCTTTTGCAGTATTGTGCAAACAAGTATCATGTTTAATGTAAAAAATAAAATCAACCTTTCTAGTCAGAATACCTCTTTCCAAACTGAGGAAAAATAAACTTAAGGGAGGGTTTGCCTTTGCCGTTGTGAGTTGTTTCAATTTGTTGTGGACAAATGTCGGCCTTCTGAGATACCCTAGGAAAACCATTGGTTTCCCTGGTACAGGCAAACCACTCACTGTTTGCTAAGGATTTCCCCAAAAGGTTTGTCAAAGCCTCCCACCCTACCTCATGCACAGCAACTGAAAGAGGAAAGTAAGCACAAGCCCTCCCCAGCAGCCAGTGCAGTCCAAGCTAAACTTACATTTTAGCAACATCAGTCAGTCCTAATTGGTATTCTACTTAAGCTCTGCCCTTTCAGAGGAATGCTTCTATGGCCTAAAAGACAAGTAGTCTGGAAGGCCTCCGTTTGCTAAGGGCTACCTCATCAGTGGAGAGGAGGGAGGAGGATGGAAATGAATGTAACGAACTGTGTGTTAGTATCTTTGTCTTTTCATCTTCTCAGCTGTGCTGTGAGGCAAGTGTTGCTATTCTCAGTTGCAAACAAGGAACCTGAAAGTCAAGTCTAAGCATTTTCCCAAGGTTGACAGCTGGTAAGCGGTGGGGACTGCAGCAGCGAAGTCATGAGCACTCGTGGCCTTACCTTTTGGATCCATTAATGCTTTTTTTCCCTCTTTTCCCCTTTGATGTCAAAAACTTAGGCTTCCAAGTTTTTAGTTTATCTTCATCTCTGAGGAGAAAATTGTCTTGATCAAGTAAACATTTATAGAACCACCAATGCTTTTAACTCACCCAGGTGTTCCCATCCTCACAGTAAGGCTGTATAGTGAACATACCACCCAGAGATTGTTTCCATCCTCACAGCAAGATGTACAGCGAGCACCTGAGCTCTACAGACCACATTCTCTATAGCAGCTATTAGCTCCACTGTTGTGATTTCATTTACTGAAACTAAGAGCAGGACATACCAGCCCACAGGCTGAAGCTGATCACCCCCACCCCGTCTTAGCTGTCCAAATTTGAAAGCAGAAACCAAATTAGCCAGCTTTCAACCATACCTGTCTCCTTTCTGAGCTTCAGATTTTTTCTTTTTCTTTCCTTTTCTTTCTTTCTTTCTTTTTTTTTTTTTTTTTTTTTTTTGGTCTCTAAAGTGTAAATCCTACTAGTAAACTTGCAATTCACTAATGGCTAAGGATGCACCTCACCCCAGTAGGAATGGCTAATACCACCAAAAATCAATGCTTATGGGAGTACAAATTAGTGCAATTTATTGTAGAAATAAGTCTGAAGTTTTCTAAAATTAAAAAAAAATTGCCAAATAACCCAGGTCTAGGGCATATCCCCAAATGACTTCCTATCTTCTACAGCAGTATTTGCACATCAACTTTCATTGCTGTAGCTCTCACAGTACCAAGGATTTGGAGCCAGCCTACATATCTACCAACTGATGGATAATGAAAATGTGGCAGAGGAGCTGAGGGGCTGGAGGGGCAGCTAAAGGGTCAAGAGCATGTGATGGTCTTACACAGAGCCCAAGCGCAGTTCCCAGCTCACAGATGCCTGGAACTCCAGGGGATTCAACACCTCTGAACTCCAAGGGCAGCTGCACACACATGCTCACACATTCACATATTTAAAAATATCCTCTTCTGGGGGGGAGGAGAGGAAAACACATGCGACTAGGAAGATTGAGTCAGGGTAGGAATAGAAGACAGGAGGGAGAGAGAGAGAGAGAACGAAAACATAAAAGAGGGAGCCATTATTGGTTTGAAGAGAAAACTGAACCTAAAGAAAGCTCTAGAGACCTACAAGACTGCTGCCAACTAACAATTTGAGAATCCGTGGAAAAGCTACCATAAATGCCCTTCCCGGATAGTGAGATCAACAACTAATTTATCCACCATCATGGAGACCTCATCTAGTAACTGTTGTAAACAGAAGCAAACACCCACACCTAAACACTGAGTTGAACTAGAACCCAGATGCAGATGGAGAGGACAAGACCAGGTTGCAGAAACAGAGACAGCTGACCTGAACAAGGAGGAGCTAATGGGCCCCCAGACTGATAGCTGGGAATCCAGCATGGGACTGACTCAGCCCCCCCTGAATATGGGTCTCAGCCAGAAGCGCAGTCTAAGGGACCTCAGACAGTGGAACCAAGATGTATCCCTGGTGCACAAAAGGACCTTGCGGACACATCTTCCATGGAGGGATACTGCCTTAACCTAGAGACAGGAGAGAAGTCCTAGTCCCTACTTCAAATGACCTGACAGATCTACATGACCCCACCTGGATGGCATTGCCCTACATGTGGAACTGGGGTGGGGGGATGGGAGGGGAGGGTGGTCAGGGTGCCTGTGAAGGGGCAGAGAGGGTAAAAGGGAGGGAGGGAAGGAGAGGGAACTGGGATCGACATGTAAAATAACAAATTAAAAAAAAAAAATGAGATATCACCATTAAGCTAGAGGCTCGTTGAGAATTAAAGGCTCGTTGAGAATTAAAGGAGTTCTTGCTTTGTTGATGAGATACGGGGTGTTATGGCATACCTTGCAAAGACTAATTAAAATCTGAAATAAAAAATAGCCTCTTCTAAAGTGTGGTACGTGTATGCAGTGAAATTTTAGCTCTAAATAAAAATGAAATTTGCGGGGGAAATGGATAGATCTGGAAAGTAATATTAAATGAGGTGACAAAACCTAATATTTTTCCTCATGTGGATCCCAGTTTGTGATGTTTACATGTATGTATGTATGCATGGAAAAGTAGATCTTATAGAACAATTGGGGAACATTTGACCACCTATCTATTAGCTTTTCTGCTAATCAGTTTACATAAATCAATCAGTTTTCTACAGATTACTTGCTAATCTCTGGTCACGCTTAAGTTTTCCAGAGAAGTAAAAGGGATGATGGGAGAGATAACTTGTCACAGTGAAAGGGGTTAGTGCTGTTGAATGTAGGTGTGCATGAGTCCATAGGCTTTCTCACCATATGACCACTTCAAAATATCTCTTCCCTAAGTTACTGGAGTGCCCATCATAGATAGGAGGACACCTCCCTGCTTGTACCAGTCATCCAGATGTCTATAGTGTTGACATATCTAAATACTTCAGTAACTGCACAGGGAAGACTATAAACACAAAGACATATGGCTGAGAAACCTTATATTTTCACAGACATTATGTAATGATTCCCTTCAGAGTATGTAGTATTGGGGACTGAACTCAGGGCTTGCACATGCAAGGGAGGCAAGCACTGTGTCACACAACTATATCCCAAATTTCAAACAATGTGGCCCTGGTAGGCCTTGAACTTGCTACTTGCCTGCTTCAGCCTCCTTAGGGGCTGAGGTTATAGGCCTTTGCCACCAAGACCACTTTCCTTCAGATTCTGGTCACAGGCTCCATCAGGAGAGGAAGGATTCAGCCCCTCCCCGGAATTGAAGCTGCAACTGAGGAGGCTCTGATGAACCATTGGACTAGCTGGTAGTCTCTTTGTATCATCTGTAGCCTTTGGAGCCTGGGAGACGACTCTAGGAATCACTAACTGCTGCATGCATGCTCACCGGCTATCTGTGTTCTAGCTCACAGAGGTGGGACTCTTGACACTGTCCACATGGATTTGCTACAAGCTATGCACAATCCTAGGCACAGAATAGGCTTTCATTTGAGCTGTGCATACAATTATTTAAAAGGAGCTACAGCATGAGTGCAAAATAACCGAATAGACTGGGCAAACACCCACTTCCAAGCTTATTTTCTTTACTAAAACAATATGCTCCAAGTCTTTAAAGGTTTTGGAGCAGCAGAAAGGAAGAGGAGACAGAAAATGTGGCTTCTTTCACACTGTAGTTAGGATAGAAGTGACCATGGAAGAGATTAGAGAGCATGGAAACAGACCTTCAGCTACTGAGACACTTGATGTGACAATGGCATTGAGTTGCTGGGAAGCATTCAATAAATCATGAAAGGGATGTTTATCCATATAAAAAGAAACAGCTGGTTACCACTTTGTGAACATAAAATTCAGTTCACAACATACTTGATGCTCCCTGGTTGTCTAATGGTTAGGACGCATGGCACACTCACTACCAAGCCTGGATTCTATTCTGGGTCAAGGAAACCTCTCTTCTGAAGGCCAGTGGTGGCACTCGCCTTAATCCCACTACTTGGGAGGCAGGAGATTCAAGTTCAAGACCTCTGAGTTCAAGGCAAGCCTGGTCTATAAAGCTAGTTCCAGGACACCAAGGATACACAGAGAAACTCTGTCTTGAAAAACAAGAAGAAGGCAAAGCTGTAACTTTTAGAAGATAGTATAAGAGAATGTCATATGAGCTAGGAGGAAGTTCTTTAGAAGATATAGAAAACTATAGTAAAAAATGATAATTGAAAATACATTAAGAACTTGAAATTCTATTCTCTGGAAGACTAGAAACAAACTTGAAAAGGCTAGTCAACGGTTGGAGGAGATACTGTAGGAACTAACATGAAAATAGGAAAAGAGCAGTGTCTAATTGTTTTAAAACTCAAGATGAAGAAAAATACCAGCAACAGAACAGAAAAGCAATCAAAAATATGGACAAACTCTATAGGAAAAGGACATGAGTGTGAGTAACTGCTCTGACACTTGTTAGTAAGGCCACTTACTATAATGATGTGATACTGTTTACAGCTCTGCCTTGACAAAAATGGCATCTCTGTTCCATGTGCTAACATGGGAATTAATGCGAACCCTTCTGTGCTAGGCTAGCACTGGTGAATTTGTATTCCTTATATGGTCTGTATTTCCCTTTCCAAGTGCACACAGGATACATGAATCTTTATCAGTGGAAATGCTGATCACAAATGCAAATCACTCGTGAACTAAGGACCTACCCAACAAGAGAATGGATGAATTACTGTGAGGCACACTGGTATGTTAATCAAAGAGCAGTAAAGAGTCACAGGAGCAAGACAGTGAGTGGATTTGATAAAATCAAGTCCATAATTCTACATAAAAGATGAAATCACTTCACAATGAAAGTATTTTTGTTATCTATAATTCAATAAATCTGGTTTTGTTTTGGACAGGAAAAGAAAAATCAAAAGCAGGGAGGGCATTCTCCCTGGGGGGAGGCCGTGAGTGGTGGGTGTGCGAATGAGGGGTGTGGGTATGGTGAAAAGAACAGGGTTGGCCGTACTCTGGTGCTTAATTGAGAGGAGGTGGTTGGCTTTGTTATGCTTCTTGCCTTCTTGCAATCTCATGTCATGCTACATCTGCTTCTTTTCTGCTTATATGCCTTATGCTCCAACAAACTTCATTTTTTTTTTTCTCAGACAGAGTCTGGCCTCAAGCTCACAGAGATCCTCCTGCCTCTGCCTCCAGATGGGTTTAAAGGTGTGTGTCACCACACTTATGGGTCTACCAACCCATGGCCTGTTTCTTATCCCTCTCTGTGCCCTCAACCCCCATCTGTCAATTGTTACAATTGTTTCTCACTCCTTCAGGATAGATGCTGACGCTAACAGACATTGAAGCTACCGCCTTGGGATTCCAGACTATTTTGTGCAGTTTTATATCAAGTTCAACTAAACCCACTGCATTTTGGAGTCAGGCCTCATGATGTAGATCTGAAAGCCACAGGCATAGGATCACAGAGTTCTGAGGCTACAGGAATACATAGTCAAGAAAATGGATTCTTGCAACTCTGAGGATAATGGGCTATAAAAAGGTGGTACCTAACCCAAGCAGATAAAGTCATAGAGGTGAATATCAACTACCTCCTGACACTTACTGTGATTCAGGAAAACAAAAACAAAAAACTGACCTTGAATATAAAATTTGATATCACTTCCATCCATCATGATAAAAATTGAGTCTTGGGTATGGATGAGAGAACATTAAAAATTATAAAGAAGCCAAGCCTGGGGCATCATACCTATAATTTGAGCAGCTTGGAAAGTGAAGGCAGGAAGTTCAAGGCAAGCTTGGGCAAAACCCCAAATAAAATTAAACAAACAGCACAAAAAACAAAACAAACAAACACAAGGGCTGTGTAGAGTGCTTTCTACTCACCTTCATCTACTTTCAGATTTCTGGTCCAACACAACCAGATAGCAACACATAACTATAAATTTGGTTTTTTCATTCATGTATTGGTCAAAAATCACAAACACACCCCCTGCCCCAAACCTAGGTATTCTAGCTTGTCTGTGAATTGCTTTCTAGCCAATATCTGGGCACAGAGCACATGACCAGTATGTGTTTGTTGAATGAATTAATGATGTTTGAACACTTGAAGGCTTGACAGTTTTGGAGTTCAAGGAACTCCCAGTGGTGTAGAATGGGGAGGGGGGAGTGCCGGCGAGGATGAGGGCTTGCCAGGCCAGTGTGGACTTCATTTGGAGGATAATGCGTGACCACTGAATGTTTAAAGCTGGTGAATGGTGGGTTTGTGCCATGATTATCTTTTTAGCTTAGAAACTTTAGAAAAATGGAGCTGAAATGCAAGTAAAATGGCCACTTGGGGACTTTTGCACGAATCTATTTAAGGAGCAATGAAGGCAGGCGGGAGGGGTGGCTGAGCAGTGGGTAAGAAGCCACAACAGTTTGAAAGGCATTGAAAGGAGAGCTGGGCAGGCAGGAGAACTGAGGAGATCAGGGATAAAGCAAGCGTAAGGTTGTCTGTGTTTCTAATCACGAACGTAGAGATTAGAAGAGAAGTTTGGATAAGAAAAACTGGTATTCTGCATTATTATAAACCTGCTTTGCATGGTTCACTGGGACTCAGAAAATATCTGACCTTAAAATATAAATTTTGATGTTTTGGTTATAATTGAAATCTTGTGTGTAGGTGAGAGAATAGTTAAAAAAAATATACAGGAGCAAAGACTGGGGGAAATCACACCTGCAACTCAAGCTACTTGGGAATCTAAGGCAAGAAGATCCCAAGTTCAAGGCCAGCTTGGACAACAGCAAAACCCTGAAGTGAAATAACATAAAAGGAAGGATGAGGGCAGGGTGGAGTGCTTGCTTAGCATCCATGCAATCTTGCCTCAATCCTCAGAAAAACAAGGAGTGTATGAAGGGAGAATAGAACGGTTATAGGGTATCCTACAAATACACAACATTTATGGATGTGTGACCTAGAACTCACACCCCAAGCTTAAGGAAATCCAAGAGGGGGAACATGAAATTGTTACCGGGAAACACGGGGTAAAAGATACCTTCCCTCTCTAAGGATGGCATGACAAAAATTTTAAAACACTGTTAAGAATCCAAGTATGCCTCTTGGGTTTAACAAAGGGCTCTTAGTGACTTTTCCAAGACCCTAGCATAAGTCCAAGCAGAGCAAGCAGGGACAGGTAGATGAAAAAGAAAGGCCTCCATCACTAGCTGCCTGGCAGTGATGGAAAGGAAGAAGCTGTGAGGGGAACTGAGGTACAAATGGTGATTTAGATCTTGAAAACCGTTCTATCCAACAGCCAGCCCTTGCTATCCTGCATTTTGCAGTGTACACAAAAGATTATACTCTTTAAATGTGTTGACAATTTCACATCTCCAGACTCAAAGCTAAGAAACAAAAACACCCTGCAGCTCCAATGCCTTTGGCTTGGATGCCTGTGGATGCATTCATTGTTTTCTCTTTGGAAATGTTTGTCAAGTCTCAGGATCTGGCTCTCTGAGCGTATTTAACAAGGCATCAGGCTGTAACTGGCCCCAGCAGGGATGGTCAGTGAAGTAAATGGACTTACTTTGATTCTTTTTCACTTGTGTCCACATCGTCATAGATGATAACGTCCTGAGACCTAAGTCCTAGGGTACAGATGGGACCGGAAAAAAAAAAAAAAAAAAAAAAAAAAAAAAAAAAAAAAAAAAAAAAGATAAGGTAGCTTTATACACTCTGGCTCTCCAAATTATACACAATGACCTAATTATCCAGATGAATCCTCAAACCTTTTATCTGAAGAAAATAAGTCTCTTTGGGGAAGAAATTCAATGGAAGGAATAAAAAGCAGTGAGCTCTCTGAATATCTGACCTGCACATGCATTTACATAACTTGATTTCATTAAAATGTAATGAAATTGTCCCCATTTTCCAGAAATGAAAAGTAATTTATATCACTAGCATATTGAGAGGGCTTTTCTTAATATCCAGTGGGGGGGGTGGTGGTAATGTCTTTGCAGATCCCCCCAACATATACAAAACTGAATTGGTTTGAAATAACTGTTCCTTTGCAATACTATTGTATTACATTGAATGTTAGTTAGTACATAATGATAATTAGACATTTCCAGCTTGTAATGTTCACAATACCATGCAGTACAAAATTCCATGATTTTCAGATATTTGTCTTTTGAACAAGTTTGGATAGTTTGATATATTCACAATTCATGTTCAATTTTTCATAATTACTCTTAGCTTTACTAATTTTTGTCAATACATTTAAGCTCTGGGTGAGGGTATAATTTCAACATCACTTATTTTGAATGCTTTGGGATAGATAATTTCAGACGTCAAATCTTTTTGGATTTTAGGGTATTTCCATATAGGCAGTAAGATATGTAGAGATGTATCTTAGATATAGGAGTCAAATATAAACTTGAAATTAATGTTTTATATACACTTAGTACATATATCCTAATGGTAACTTCAACAGTAGTTTACTACTGCTATGTGATACACCTGTCACATGAAATCAAATAGAATTTCTCAATTAGGTTAGTAATAAAGTTTCAGATTTTGGACCAATTTGATTTGTAAGATGAATTCCTATTCCAAGTTGCCTGTGAAATTTTTTATGACAGTATTTTAAAGAACTGCAATTTTATCACATCTATACCTTTACTATTTAGTGTGGCTACTTATATTTCTGAAATATATTTTTGTTTCTTTTTTTTCCTTCTTAAATTTAAATTAGTACCAAGCTTGTTTTACATGTCAACCCCAGTTCTCTCTCCCTCCCATCCTCCCCTGACCCCCCACCAACCCCCTATTCTCATCCCCTTTCTGCTCCCCAGGAAGGGTGAGGCCTTCCATGGGGGATCGTCAAAGTCTGTCATATCACTAAAATACATTCTTGAATCACTGAGTCACAGTTATAAAATGAAAGTAATTTTCCAGCTAGTGTCCATGAACAAAAACCACACAGTCCTCATTTATTGACAAATTCTATGGACTAGACTTGTATTGAGAGCACCCTATATGGCAGGCATTGTGGTAACTTTTCCAGCAAACTTTAAATAGAAAAGCAAACAGTGTTTCAGAAACCCATTCTTATTCAGTTAGTGTGTGAACTGTAGTATGTTCATACTCAATTTATCATGTTTTAATCTAGCTATCAAACACATCAAAGGTATGTGGATCAATGCAGAGTGCCTAAGTTTCATAGTCACAGAGTCTTGGGTATAAATCTCAACCACAAAGTACAGATGTGCATCCTAGAGCTTCCTGTAAAGACAGCAGCATCTGCTTATGAAGTGCCAGAAAAATGTTTCTCATCCCTCCAAAGCAGGAAGTACCATTGTTTAAGATACCTTCTTTCATCCTAATGGGTCTAATTTTCACTGGGAAAGCAGGAAAGATTACCAATGCTCTTCCCCTGCCCCTTAACAAACCAGTCCTGAAGATAGCAATATCAATGGGCAACATCAAGTAAACATTACTTACCTAAATCAGGCAGTGACATGGAAAATCCATTGCTAATGAAGAAAAGAAAAAAAAAAAAAAAAAAAAAAAAAAGGTCAAGGAACAAAGTCATGTTCATTAGCAGATATATCCAAAATACCATTCTGATGACAATTGCCCTGGTCTAGATGGTACTGAAGTGAGACTCTTACAGTTCTGTTCTGATTGGCCCTACCCCATTCCAAATGAGCTCATTCATCCCTGTGGATTGCCTGTAACTCACTTCCTAACCAAATCACTTAGGCTGCCTTGCAGCCTTTTAAGATATAGTCAGAGCTACTGAATAAGCATAGAGATTGATGAGAAGGAACAGGGTGCAGATAAATTCATGGGGACTCTCTGCAGACATTGCAGTCCATCTGAGTTTATTAAGCCAAAGGAAGACTTTGAGAGAGAAACACAAGTCTGATGGAAAAGTAAGATGGCAAATGGCTAAGTGGGAGAGGATATGCAGTCCAGCTAGATTTCTCTTCTCTCACTGCTAAAGAGGTCACATGGAAAGAGATGTGTGATAGGGAAGGGGAAAGGAAGTCTATCTCATGTCTTTCATTTAAGTTCAGTACTACAGGTATTTTTGTAGTAGCCATGAGCCAGGCCCTTCCTTATGCTGACTGAGTAAGATGATTGGATCCTTATGGGAGACAGAAAGTCAAGTAACAAAGTCTCTCTGCTGTGATCCAGACTTGGGTGGCTACACTCTTGTCCATTGGTCTTGGGAGAGTTAGCTCCAGCAGACAACTGACTTAAAGTCACAAAATTTCAAGGCTTTTAATTGGGAAGAACATTAGAGGGAACAGTTCATGCTATCTCAACGCAGATGATGGCCTCCCAAAGCACAGATCTAGACATGCCTATCGGTATCAATATTGTGCAGAGAGTTCTGTCCCCAGAGGCTGTATCATCTCCTTCCATTGCATCCATGAAGGAATCCACAGTTTACCCATGCCAACATGACACATATACATTGCTGCTTTCAGAGAAGACAAAGCAAACGTGGACATGTACACATGTGAGAACACTAGAGTGTGTGCAGCCAAGAGAACATGAAACCACTGGAGTATGTGTGTCCAAGAGAACATAAAGGATATAACCACTAATGTAATGTTTAGTGATAATGACATGAGGGGCCAGAATGACTACGAATTTTCTATTCTGGATCTTGCTTGCTTATACTGGTAATTTTTTTCTCACTAGGTTTTTCTTTTTGAGGGGGGTGTCATGTGCTGGGGCCATTATAGCTGAAGATTCTGACCCACTTGTCACTAGTGATGAGAACTGGATGGAAAACAGCAACCCGAGTGCCTGCAAAACAGTGTTGCTGATACCCAGGAAGAAAGGCTGAAGGGACTGTTTACCTGACATTTTCTTTCGACTTGGTTTTCTTCATTCTGAATATGCCCTTTTCTTTCCTGAAGAGCTGCTGCAATTTTCTCAGTGCTGCTCTTCCATCTACTCTAAGAGGAATGAGGAGATAAAGCAACATGGCGTTTGAGATGGTCCTAGAACTGGGATAGGATGCTGTTGGAAGCTCCAGAGACCTCAGCCTCACACTCAAAAGACTCCCTTGAGAAAGCACAAGGAAAGGCCTCAGCAATCAGGAGTGAAGTCTACTGAGACCCTGGTACAAAGCATATCTGAGGCAATCGTGGAAACAGTAATTATAATGTGTACAAATATCCATGTACTACCAACAGTTTGTAGAGATTATGAGCCAAAAATCTCCCTTTTCAAGGAGAAAATAACTTGGGGAAGCACTCCCTCTAAATGGTGCTAGAGACGCATCAGAAAATTGCCGGCTCCTGGAATGGCCATCACTGGTTTTTAACATATGCTCCAGTGACAGTGTACAGCAGTGGTGACAAAGGATGGGCCAGCTGATGACGAAATTCTGAGTATCCCCTTGGTTCAGGGAGATGGAGTCAAAAGCGAGTTCACCCATATAACCAGCCCAGTACCACTGTGCCCTTAATCCCCAGACTCCTCACTGGTGACCATGCTGTTTGCTTTCCTTTGCTCTTGATAATTAAACTTGACCAATGTTGATCATTTGAACAAACATCATTTGCAATACCAGTGAGTAAATCCCAGAGTCTGTCTGACTAACTCACAAAGACAAAAACTAAGTTATATTTATTGCTTTGATCCTGGAAAAGTAACTATATAATCAAGGCAAATTATATTGTTATTTATTTCCCCCATCTCAATTACTTCTTCACACATAAAAGTTCTCTAGTCTAGAAAATGGGCATTTTTTTCTCAAAGGAGAAAGCAGTGAATGTATAATTTTATGATGTAGGATTGTACACACTAACGAATAAGCTGCCGACGACAATGTACTGTTACAATAGCTTATCATTACTCTCAGGGACAGTGGTGGGATATGGGGGCCATGTCTTAAACCCTGGCTTACTAGGTAAATGGGAAACACCATTAGTTTACAATCCAAATTCAAGAAAGAAACTCACTCTGTTTTTTGGTCATTATTTTTTGCTTTGTAGATATCTTCATACATTTCTTCACTATTTTCTTCTGAAATAAAGGAGCACACCAGAAACAAAAAAATTAATGAGTATCTAATAATGTCCAGGTACTTTCAACTTTCTTTTGTTAAGTGGTTTTTGTTGAAATATGTGCATGTTTTTATAAGCATATAGTAACAATTCATGAACATGTATAAAGCTTTGTACAAATGAGAATTAGGCGTGTGTTCTGAGTCTGATTCCATGTAAGATCTTGTCCAGCCAAAAGACAGCTAGTTTCTCAATGGATAAATTCCTTACACCTTCCATCCTTTCCACAGTTAGTGCAGACAGCTGTATGAGACAGCATGCTAAACACTGGGGGAACAAAGGAAGACCCATGTATGCTAAGAATGCCTCCCTTTGCACAAGCCTAACACATAAGCTTAATATACACAGACGGATGCTGGTCATAGCCTGGAAATGGAGTCCACAGGAAAGAGTATTGGATTCAATGTATAAATGTTAAAATTTCAAGTTTGACCAGACTGCCTGAAACAGAGTACAAGCTGATCCTACATTCCAAACAGCTGGACAAAACAGCCCTACAGACTACAGCTAGGATATCTGAATCTTCTTCGAATCCCCCAAGACAGCGCCCCTTACCAGCAGGAAGTAGTTTGGAAAGAACGACGCCCAAATTCCCAAATATTGTGTATAAATGTTTGTTTTCATTTAATTGGACTTTGTTATATAAAATTAAATAAAAAAAATAAATAAAAAATAATAAAAAAAAAAAAAAAAAAATTTCAAGTTTGACTGAAACACAATTGGGATACAGAGTTCTTCAACTTCCCTCTGTACCTCTGTTCTCTTGTTAAAAGGTGAGTATTGGATTTAATGTTTTCTGAGGTTGTTCCTACATGTTAAATTTCTAGATTCTAAGGAACCAGCCCAGAATAGTATTTGATTAGCCTCTCTCTCTCTCTCTCTCTCTCTCTCTGTCTCTCTCTCTCTCTCTCTCTGTGTGTGTGTGTGTGTGTGTGTGTGTGTGTGTGTGTGTGATATTACAAGGAGAGAGACGGTCTCACGCTCCAGCTCAGTCTATTCTGGAACTCACTATGTATGTCTAAGCAAGAAATGGGGAAGAAGATAGGAGAAAAGGGGGAAGGAAGGGAAGGGTAAGCAAAACTATAGATATCTAAAAAGTAAGATAAGAAAACCTGCTATTTTATGAGCTATTAGGAAACTATCTTTAAAAAAAGGGTCCTCTGTAATGCTTTGAGGATAGCCTCATAATCTCATTATTTGAATGCTTAGTCACCAAGTATTACTTTAAATGGGGATGGGCACCTGCAAACACCTTTTGGTTGCCAAATGCAGAGGTAGAGTTGACAGGGGAGCATCTTCAAAGGGAAACTGAATATAGTGTGAGAAGGAGCCACACAGATGTTGGAGAGAGGGGCAGGCCAGCCAAAGCCTTTAGGTCAGCGCTTTTCAACCTGTGGGCTGTGACTCTTTAGAGTTCAGACACCCCTTTCACCAGGATCACTTATCAAATATCCTGCATATCAGATATTTATAATTCATAACCAGCACTTACCACTGTCTGAGGTGAATGAGCTGGAGAAGTCCCATCTCGGTCTGTGAAGAAGGATATACAGACCATTAACCTAGTGTACCTTCACACATAGTCTTCCCTCATCCCTCCTTCTGGGGGACCAGAGTACACTTACAGATCTTCTCTGGAGCACCCCACATCATCATAAGTCTTCTCTGAAGAGGAGTTTGACCTAATGGTACTTGGGCTTGGGGTTTCTTTGGTCACCTCCAAAGCCTCCACATACCCACCTGTAAGGGAGATAGGAAAACCAGTGAGACAACGCCATCAGTTAGGAGCACATCTGCACTCATCCGTGGCGAGGGAGCAACAGCAGGAAAAGCAGACTGAGTATGATGAAACTAGAATGCCTTCTCAGCATGTGTTAATTTGAGCAGGAGATGTCCCCCAAAGTTCACGGGTCCAATGTTCTGTCTTCAGTGGAGATACTATTTTGTTAGGTTCTGGAAACTTCAAGAGGTGGAGCCTGCTTAGAGGAAATAGGTCAGTGGGGGGGGGGTAACCGTTTAAAGGCTATCACTATCCCTCTTTTGTTCTCTGCTTCCTGCCCACTACGACCTACCTCCTCCACGACCATGATGCTCAGCTCTACTACAGCCCTAAAAATAGCAGAGCCAAGGACTATGGAGTAAAACTCTGAGCCCAAATCAGATTTTCCTCTGTCCTGTTGTTTAGTCACTGTGCTAACGAAACCAACTGTATGGTCTGCATGATCTTAGAGAAGCCACTTCATCTTGTAGAGTCTGCTACAGCTCCCTGAGATTGGGGTAATTAACAGCCCCTTCTATGTGACCGTGCAAAGATCGAGTGAATATTCATAAGGAGTGGAAATTTCCCTGCAAACCAAAGCTCTTTCCCAATGTCTCTTCCTGTTACTTCTGGCTTTCTGGGTTAAAGTCTGCCAGTCCTGGAGATTTTTTTTCCACCATCTAAATGGCCTTTTCTAGTCTTTTGGTAGATTTTTCTCTTTAAGTTTTGTAGTTTAATTCAACACATATCCATGTGTATTATTAATCATAAAATTAACTAGAATAGGGCTGAAGAGATGGCTCAGTGGTTAAGAGCACTGTCTGCTTTTCGAAAGGTCCTGAGTTCAATTTGCAGTAACTACCTATAATGAGATCTGGTGCCCTCTTCTGGCATGTAGGTGTAAATGCAGGCAGAACACTATACATAATAAAATTAACAAGATGATAATAACACCACAGTCTGAAAGTTCATAGGGATTATTTGCACAATCTGATAAATGCAGATAGTTCTCAGCTGTAAACTTGTCATAACCATTAAACTCACCTCTTTATCAGGTGGTGCAGCTTCATATTGAGGCTGTGGGTGATTAAGAGCTATTTTCATTTCAGACATGAGCTACTTATCATAAGAAGTGTATCTAAAAACATGCAACGAGCAAAGTGACTTGTATCTATCAATTAAACGAACCAAATGAGAAGATTTTATCCTACTGCAAGAAGTGTGTGATGCTCAGACTATTTCAAAGAGGGCCAGTTCCCAGAGGAAGGTGGATTACGTTTTCTAGAGAAGTTAGCAGACTAGTTTCCGCAAAAAATAGAGATGCTAAGCGCATAGTTGGACACCTCTTTTTTAAAATGTATTTATTCTACTTTGTAGGTTCTGAATATTTTGCCTGCATATGTGTGTGTGTATCACATGTGGACCTGGCACCTGTGGAGGCCAGAAGAAGGTGTTGCATCCCCTGACCTGCATCCCCTGACCTGCATCCCCTGACCTGGAGTTATGGATGGCAGTGAACCACTTTGTGGGTGCTGGGAACCAAAGCAGATCCTCTGAAAGACCAAAAACTCCTAACCATTGAGCCATCTTTCCAGCAAACCACCCCCCACCACCATTTTCTTAATCTTATTGACTCATTAAAAGCATTATGGAATCATCTTAGAAACGCAATTCACAAATGTGTATCTTCAACAGACCTGGAAGTATTTGTTCCCTTTTCCTTTCTCCCTAGAATATTTTTGCACCAGCTACACACATGCCTCTGCTATTTCTATTGCTACACCAAGACATCTGACAGAAGCAATTCTAGGAAGGATGAGTTTAATTTGGCTCATAGTCCACAATGGCAGGGAGGTCACAGCAGTTGGCACTTGAGGTGGATGGTTGCATCCACAGGCAGGTAGGAAGCAGAGAAAGAGAGAGAGAGAGAGAGAGAGAGATATGCTGTTACTTAACTTGCTTTCTCTTTCCTGTTTTTTATTTAGTCTAGAACCCTAGAACATGGGATGGTGAGGTACACATGCAATGTGGGTCTAGCCTTCCTAGCTAAATCCCTCAGGAAATTCCCTCACGAGACATGTCAAGAGGTGTGTCTCCTGGGATTCTTTATTACTATATATTAATTGTACAGAAGAATGCACTGCATTGTGGCATTCTCTTACATTCAGTTTATGTACTTGATCTTATCACCACATCTATAATCTTGTCTTCCTACCCCTCCCTCCACATGGACCCTTTTGTCTTCCTTGCTTGAGTTGTTTCACATGAGAAGACATGATTAATTCCTTCTGAGTCCATCCGTCTCAGTTTCTCTCCAATTTCATCCACTCTTCCTGCAAATGATAATTTCATTTTGTGAAGTGTTCATGTGTATGTGTGTATGAAAGGCAACAGTCTGACTTAGGTTTTGTTCCTCAGGCCATCTCCTTTGTTCTTTGAGACAAACTTTCTCACTGGCCTGAACTCACTGTGCTAACTCCCAGTGAGTCTCAGGGGCCTTGCCTATCTCTGTCTCTCCAGTACTGGTATTATAAAGCATACCACCATAACTATTTTTGTTGTTTCTGTTTGTTTAAGCACAGGTTGTGATGATCAAATTTGAGTTCCGATGCATACAAAGACATTTACTAATGGAGCCGCCTCCCCATCCTCCTCATTGTTCTTAATAGCATAAAATGTGTGTGTGTGTGTGTGTGTGTGTGTGTGTGTGTGTGTGTACACACACACGCGTGAACTCCCACACGTGTGTGTCCCATTTTCTTTAGCTATTCTTCTGCCGAGGGTGACTCTATAACTTGGCCCTTTTGAGCAGTGCTCTGAGAAACTTGGGTGGGCTGACTTAGTTTTTTTGAGAAGACTGTCATATTGGCTTGCACAGCACCTTCCCTAATTCACAGTCCCACCAGCAGTGTTTAAAGGTCCCCTCAACATTCTCTCTAGACTTTGTTTTCTTTTGTCATGATGGACATTCTGATTGGGTAAGATGGAATCTCAGGATAGATTTGATTTACATATGGCTGAGGATGTTGAATGCTTTGTTTTTTGTTTTATTTTTTTAGGTGGGGGTAGGCTATAAACATCTTAGCAATGGGTTTAGAAGTGAATTATTTCTTTCTTGTTTTTAATTAATAAGTTTCATTTAAATTAGAAACAATCTTATTTTACATATCAATCCCAGTTCCCTCTCCCTCCCATCCTCCCATGCTCTCCATGGAACCCTCCATCCACTCCCCAGGGAGGATGATGCCTTCCATGAGGGATCATCAAAATCTGTCAAGTCATTTGGGGTAGGGCCTAGGCCCTCCCCCATGTACCTAGGCTGAGGGAGTATCCCTACATGGGAAATGGGCTCCCAAAGTTCATTCCAGCACTAGGGATACATACTGGTGTATTCACTGCCAGAGAACCATTAGACTGCCCAGTCCTCCTAGCTGACACCCACATTCAGGGGCCTGGCTTGGTCCTATGTTGGTTCCTCAGGTGTCAGATTGGGGTCCAGGGGTTCCCACTTGCTCAGGTCAGCTGTTTCTGTGGGTTTCCCAGCGTGGTCTTGACCCCTTTGTTTTCCACTCCTCCCTCTCTGAAACTGGATTCCTGGAGTTTGAAACGCTGTACTGATTTCCAAAGTGGCTGTACAAGTTTGTACTCCCACCAGCAATGGAGTAACGTCCCCCTTTCTCCAGCATCCTCTCCAGCATACACTATTTTTTCCATGTAATTTTTTTGCACTTTTTTGGAGAAATGTCTGTTGTATTCATGTGCCTACTTATTGATTGGCTTATTTGATTTTCAGTGTTTAATTTTGAACTTTGTACATTCTTGATATTAGTAGTTGGCTATGGCAGGCAAAGATTTCTCCTCATTTGCCTGTGTGTTCTGCTATTTGCAGTCAGAAGAGTTTGCATTTGCTTGGCCCATTTGTCAATTCTTGCCGCTGCTTTATGTAAGCTGTTGCTTATACCTACATTTTAAAGGTTCTCCCCGTGCTTCCTCCTCGTGACTTTGGGGTTTTAGTTATTGTACTTTTGATCCATTTTCATCGATTTTTGTGCAAAATGAAAGATGGGGTCTTCGGTCCTCTGTGCATGAAGAGGAGGGAATATTTTTTTTTTCTTTTTGCTGTTTCTTTTACTGATAAGTCCTCATCCCTCGAGCATCACAGGTGTGCAAAAGAGCACTCAAGTACTTTGAGTTTTGAGAATGCATCCTCTAACTAGTAAGCTTAACATGCACAGAACTTACTGACGTTGAAATGTTTGTATCTATTTTTATTTAGCATATTTTAAAATTTTTTCTCTGCTTTTTAAAATCTCTTTCCTAATTAAGGCTTCTTCTGTCCATGACTGCAAATTTTCTCATTTTAGAAGGCATATGTGTTATGCTTGTGTTTAATAGTTACCTACTCCTTTAAGGCCTTTATATATTTTTTAATTTAATGATTTTTTTACTTGTTTGTTTGCTTCTGTAGTTTTCTTTCTTCTGCAGTGGCTGTGAATAAAAATCCTCAAGTCTTGTACATGCAAGGCAAGCACTCACGACAGAACTGCATCCCTGGTCCTGTTTTAAGATTTAATGACAATACAATACACAGGGGAACACATCACAAAACTACAGTCCAAGGATTGTCTCATACTGAACATCTTCACACACAGAGATCAAAATAAGCAGCTCCAGTGTCAAAGAGCGCCTCTTGGGGGTGGGGGGAGACTCTCTGCTCCACACTCCTCCCCACCACTGCCCTGACCCCCAGTCTGTTGGTACATTGTCTATTTTTTTATTATTAATTTATTTTTTACATTTCAATCCCAGTTCCCCGTCCCTCCTTCCCTCCCACTCCCTCCACTCCCTGCTCTTCCCATCTGCTGCACGGAGAGGGTAAGGCCTCCCATAGGGAGTCTACTAAGTCTGCTCCATCATCTCACTGAGGCAGAACCAAGGCACCTCTCCACCCCTACACCCTGTGCCTAGGCTGAACAAGGTATCCATATAGACTGGGCTCCACTAAACAGTTTGTGCATTAGTGTTAGATCTTGGACCCACTGCCAGTGGCCTCATATACTGTCCCAGCCTCACCATTGTCACCTATGTTAAGGGAGTCTAGCTCTGTCTTATGCAGGTTCCCCATTTGTCAGACCTGAGTCAGTGATCTCTCACTAGCTGGGGTCAGCTGATTCTGGGGGTTTCCCTCTGTCTACTTTTGACCTTTGTACTAATGCAGCAATGCAGTTTGTACTCCTTGGTGCCATACACTTGTATTCAGCATTATGAGATTCTTTCAGGTTGTTGCAGCGAGTTAGTTTACTATGACTAAATTTTCTCTTCTATTGTGTGGATAGGATATGATGTATTTATCCACTCAATTTTTTTTTGGCAGCATTTTCATCCTCACTAGGTAGTCAATGCTTCCTTAAACCCTCTGTCTTCCTACCTCCATTCCCCAAGTGCTGGGATTATAGGCACATGTCATACCCAGACTTCCATTCTACCCTTCGTTTGAACAGTTGTCTAGTCTGAGACTATGATTAATAGTATAGTTTTGTGAATTAAATACACGTTTCTGCCAGGGATACATGTAGACTTGGATGTCTAGGCCATTGAATGAGCACGTGTCTGGTTTTAATAGTCACAACATTTTTCAAGGTGACGGTCCTAGTTTTCAATCTCCTCAGAATGTAAGCATTCTACCTGGTCCATATCGTCATCAACGCTGAATATTTTTAGTCTTTTCTGTTGCAGCTATTTTGATGGCGGATAGCTTTCACTCACAGTTCAGTGAGAGGCAATGAACTTGAACTTGGCCTCTCATGGCATGTTTACATTTTGGAAATCCTCTTTCCTCTATGAGAAAATACAAGTTCAGGTATCTTCCCACTTTCAAAATCTATCATTCTTTTTTAAAGATGAAATTCTGCTTCGTATTTTGTAAATACAAAAGATGCTTACATAAAAGCTTTCTAAATCTCATATGAGTTCTTGGTGAAACTGGTGAACATGTACAGTGGCTTAGGTGAGAAATGGCCCACGTAGGCTCAAATATTTGACCACTATGTTCCCAGTTAAGTAGCACTGCTTAGGGAAGTTTAGGCAGTGCAGCTTTGCTGGAGGAAGTATGTTACTGGAGGTGGGTGTGAGATTAAACAGCCTTGCCCTGTTTACAGTTTGCTCTCTTTCTGCTTGCCATCGATGATTTACTTCTCAGCTTCCTGATCCTGCCACCATGCCTGCCACTTTCTGCTTTGCCTCCTAGTACAAGGGACAAGAGACTCTTATTCCTTAGCAACTATAAGCCCAAATAAACTTCTTTAAGTTGCCTTGGTTGTGGCATTTTATCACAACAATAATGTAACTGATATAATATGAATATGGAAAACATCTTCACCTTGTCTGTGATTTCCCTGCTAATTCTTTTATTTATTGCAATTAAAAAGTACATCCTAGTTTGCCTACATCTTTTCAGGATAAAATAAATTAATATTTGGGAAAATAGAAATGAGCTGAAGATGAGGCAACTTTGGAAATGACTTTACAGATGAATTTAGAGAGTTGGTGGGACACAGTAAGGTAAGAGAGTGGGCGTGAAAGCATCACAGGTAGAGGGGAGAGATCAAGTAAAAACTTAAGGTCACTCAAGCACACAGCATGCTCTGAAAACACTTGGCCATAGCAGAGAGTGCCAGGGGGCAGATGTGTGGCACAGGGCACGTCCATGAGGCTGGAGTAGATTTTAAAGGATGTTGACTCCATCTTTTGATCACTGAATTCATCCCATTCTGGCTTTCAGTGGACTAATGTGCTGCGATTGACCTTTCTTTTTTTCCATTTTGATTTTTCAAGACAGGGTTCCTCTGTGTAGCTCTGGCACCCTGAACTCACTCTGTAGACCAGGCTGAGTTTGAATGCAGAGATTGACCACCTGTGCCTTATGAGTGCTGGAATAAAGGCATGCACCACCACCACCTGGCTGCAGTGGAGATTCCTTTCCTTCATCTATGCAGCATCTTCTCTTATTCTCTTGATAACAGTTGTCTTATTTTCCTCCCACATGGTGGTGTCTTGGTTTGAATGAGAATGGTCCGCATAAACTCATATATTTGAATACATGGTCCCCAGTTGGTGGAACTATTTGAGAAGGATTAGGAGGTGTGTCCTTGTTGGAGGAATATGTCACTGGGATGGACTTTGAGGTTTTAAAAGCTATTATTATTCCCATTAGCTCACTGTCACAGGCCTCATGCTTTTGGATAAGAAATGAGCTCTCAGTTGCTCCAGTACCATGCCTGCCAGACTGCTGCCATGTTTCCTACCATGATGGTCATGAATTCTAACTCTTAAAACTGTAAGCCCTCCATAATTCTTTCTTCTGTAAGTTGTCTTGGTCATGGTGTCTCTTCCCAACAATAGAAAAGTAACTAAGACAGATGGTATATTGTCTGGTACAATAGACTCCTAGTGCATTGGGAATATGACACAGCCTGGTCCAATCAGATCATCACAGGTCTTTAATTTGTGATGGCATGTGACTCAATCAAAACCTCATGTTATTTTATGTTTGGAAAGATAAAATTTACAAGTTTTCCTTTGGGGCTTACCAGAGAATAGTTTGTAACTATCACTGATTGTGGCCAGCTTGACTTTACAGAAACAGACTCTGCCTGAAAAACAGGGTTGCCTGGGAGAACTCAGCATACTGTGTCCTTGTGATACTATCTGTGTCCCTGGATCCAGGCATGCCTTGATTTTCTGCCAAGTGGGCCTACTTTAAGTATGTGGTTTAACCAAGTATGATTGAATTCTCATTTATAATCAAGGTTTCTTACTACTGTGAAGGACGAAAATGCAGCTGAAATAGCCACTTAGTGATGCGGCATGACATACTAGTTTGCTAATGGCGAGAGCAGGGTCAGTAGACAGACAAGAACAAGAGGGTCACATGACATGCTGTTGGATCTGGTCCTCATAACTCCTGTGAGGTTCGTGTTCAGATTCCTTTTTTAATGGAGAAATTGAACGACTGCAATACAAACGCACCACACGGCTGCTAAGTTCACACTTGTGTAGACTTGAACTCAAGCCAGTTGCTTCTAAATCTAGTGCTCTTTCCATTACTCGGGGGGAGGCAGCCCTTCCAGTCAAGTTACTAGGTACATAATAAATGTCCATTATACACATGTAAATAAATTGTGATTTCAGCCATACTCCCCTTTAAATCAATTTGGTAGGTAGTGAAAAGACTCCAGAGGAAATGCCACTTACCCTTTTCTTGGGAGTGCCTGGTCAGCATCACATCCTCCGGGAAGAGCCTGTTCTGATTGATGTCAACCATAGCTTCCTGGTTTCCAGCTGGAACACTCCTTCTGTCCCCATGGATTCCAGACATCTGGACTTTTACTGGTATCCCTTCAAATACATGTACCTAGACACATGAACAGGGACAGCTCTGCTGGAACTGATTGTCAAATCAGTTCCTCGCTCATGCAGCCTGGTCTTCAGTGTGTGTTCCTTAGCGAGAACAACTCTTTAAATATTGCAGGTTGTTAGGCGGTATCGTGCTAGACCCTACATCTTACCAGAATACATACCATGCCCTTCATTTATTTCTGAAGAGCCTATGGCACAGAGTGGCCTGTGTGAGTGCCAACTCCAAGTCAGGCTCTTTATTCCATCTCAACCATCATGGCATCCCATGAGAAGAAATATCTCTAGTTCTCTTGATAAAGAATCTAGGCAGTTCAAATAACTAATGATGGGTTTTCACTATTAGTATTCTACTGAGAGAGGGCTTAGCTTTACATCCATGTTCTCATCACCTGTAAGGGGGCTTCTGGGTATCCCTCTTTTCTTCCAGTCTACCTGACATTTGTCTATCTATTCACTACCTCATGTTCCTTCTCAAGTCTGCATTGTCTTATCCATGAGACCTGTATTGAATATAAGACAACAGGAAAAGTTCTGAAAGTAGGCCAGTCAGTGGACTGAGCATCCCCAGGTACTAGTCATGGTGAACACTCACAAGGAATTAGGGTGTAATACGATATCACTTATGAAAGTGTTCACAACCATAGAAACAGAGGATGGAGAGATTTTTCCTTTCCATTGGGACACTGAGTGTGGGGAATCTTCCAAAAGCTCTATCTTGTAAAATGTAGGTAGGAGATGGAAGGGGATAGGAATATCTGGCAGATTCATCAGAATGAGCAAAGATACTGGTTATTTGGAGAGGTATTAGTGACCTAATAGCATGGAAAGAGTAGTGTAGAAGCTGTGACAAGAGTTAAGCTAAAGGAAAAGGGGGGAAGAAATAGGAGAGGGAAGACTGAAGACAAAACTCAAAAGACAAATGGGGTGGGGTGGGATTAGCAATGGTTTTCTAGACACAGGAAGGGGTTTTGGTTTTATAAGGAGAAGCAGTAGATGATACTGATTAGATTTGTACTGGAGAAAGATCACATGTCTCAACTACATCATGAGCCCTAGGACACAGATACCTTGGAAGGATGGTTAGGATGTGAATCTCCTGGCTTTGGAGGTTCTAATTCACACGACCCTTTTTCCTTGATGTTGTTTTCTTCGCCTTTAGGTGTAGGTCTGAAATAGGAAGACACCAAGGAAGAGTAAGGTCTTCCATGTAGATGGTAGAGTAAATATTTAAGATGAGGAATTAGGACTAGATCAACCAGATGGATAGCTTATATGAGTGTCTGCCTATTCCAGCGTGTAAGCATCAATTCATGCTTAAACTCTTAGTTGTCTAGTACCTCCAGGATGCAACCTAAGTCCTCAGATAGTCTGCCACTTTTCTTCTTTCCTCATTCCATCTCTCTTTGTTCCTTCCATCCACGTCTCTTTGAGTGTAGATTACCACAATCTCTCCCATCCCGCCAACTTATTTGATCATCTCTTTCTTTTCATTGCCTACTAATTTTTCCAAACATGCCATTTGCCTCTTACATTGCTAACAAATCTCAGATATCTTTTGTCTAAGTCATAATACTTGTGAGACCTCCACTAATACCCTCGAGTAGCCATGTTGTCTCCCTATCTCCAACACTTTGTCCATCTGTTTTGGATTACTGCAAGTTGTCTGTGGATCTATCTCCAATTACTGCTCTTTGCTTTGTCAACTACAGTTTGCAGCATGAATACAATATGGGCTAAGATGATAAGAGCAAGGAAAGCCACACAGGGTCACTGAGAACCTGCTTGGCACTGGGTACCTTACAAGGTCCTGGGGAAACAAGCAGTTCGTGCACTGGGAACATGGCCAGCCCACAGCAGGAAAATGAGTTCAGTCATGAGTCATAGGTAGCTAGACTACGCTTTCCTTTCAGAAATAAAACTTACCTCAGTTCTGGATGCAGAAAACTCCTCCAAGGCTGAAAGCAAAGAGGAAAACAGTCACTTTTTGTGAGTTTACCTAAAGCAGGCTCTGCTGTTTGTTGTAGGTCATCAGGTGACTCAATCAAATTCTAGGTGAAGTCTCAGGACAGGGCACAAGCAGACAATGGTCACAGACATGTAGGACTGAAGCCCAAGCACAAAAGAAACCAATATTTCTGAAGGTACAGGGTGTGCAAGTTAACAGCACACAAAATGACTCAGGTGGCTTTCTCTGCATCCCTTTCCAGACATGCTCCTGAAGGTGAAGAGTTTCTGGATGTACAGAATGTGGCATCCAGGTAGTTTCAGTTGCTAAAGGTCAGTGTGTGAGTCTTGCTCGGATTGTGCCCTAACTACACAATCTCTGATCAAAATTCTACTCCTGCATGGCAGAGGTTTAGTTCTGTTAAGATTACATCCCAGTGATCACAACATGACATGACCTCCCCGCCCTTAATCACTGGTCCCACATCTGATGTCATTAATTGTTTGGAATCTAGCCAAGAACCCTGAAGAAAAATAGAAAACAAGAATCTGAAAGGCTGCCTCTTAGGTCAAGCATAGTGGCTTCCAGACAGCCAGGGAGGAGAGCCCTGCAGGCTTTCTTTAGTGCCTAGTGGCTCTTCACAGAATTCTAGCAAATTAGCACCAGGAAAAAGTCAGATAAACCCTTTTTAATGTCTTTGAATGTTAATTACTGGATATTTAATAGCTCTGAGTCCTCAAGTTAGCATTGATAGTTGGAAGCAGGGGTACTGACTATCAGGGTAATCTTGGGGATTGAATGTTGTTGTGTAATTCCTGATCAAATAAAGGGCTCACTGTTAGACGCCAATGTACCAGCAGGAGGCAGACAAGGTAACTGCCAGAAAGGATGACACCCACGGAAAACAGCCATGAGCTCTGATGTGAGACAACTAGCCCTTCTGTAAGAATCCAGCATGAACTGTGCTCATACAGCACTATGGTCAGGTCATCAAGAAAGATGAAATCAGAATTCTGCCCGCCCAGCTTGAAAATACAAAATGTACCCACCAAGGGTGGACTAGATCCTTAAATGACCCCACAAAAGTGCTTGGGAAGCACCTACTATGTGTCAGACACTGTACCAAGAGCTCACACACTTCATTGCTCTCTGTAATTTGAAGACGTGCCAGTCCCCCATTTACACAACACTGTGGCTGGCAGTGCTAGAAAAGTTTAATGTTCCCACAGGAGAATACTCCATAGAGAGTGGTGGTTCAGAGGCCTGAATGTCAAGTTCCAGGTACTTCTCAACACACCATTCCATCAGTGCTTGCTTTACGTTCCCCCTCACAAGGACTCCAGATGTGGGGTTCTATTCTCTCCACTGTACAGGTGTCCTGCACAATGTCCTTGTTGACTGACTAAGGCAAGTAGCAGTTCTATTTGGGGACTCAACTAAATTGTTACATCACCTCCAAGGTGGCACTTAACACATCAGCAGAATCCCAGGAAGTATGCCTTCCGAGCTCTGGCTGCTTTCTCAGAAGCTCAAGATTTATAAATTTGGGTTGTCCTGAAGGACATTTCTCTCTGAAAGAGAGAAATTAAAGGGCATTTTGGCTTAGGTCATATGAGATGAGAGTTCAGGGATCAATTCAGACCATGTCTGCTCATCTCAGTACACACCTTGTAATTCTGTATTAAAGGCTCAGGGCTCAGAATTCTGACCACTGGATCCTAGAAAAAGCTTTAATCTTGCTGGGAAGTTCCCTAGACTCACTCTGCTGGGAGTGTGCTACTCATAGTCACACATCAATAAGGACAGGAGGAACAATACCTTTTGGAGTTCTTCAATTTCAATTTCATAAGTGGCTAAAATAAACAAAAGATATTTCAAGTCAGTTTATCCACTCATTTCTTGCAATATCCAGGATTAACACAATTTACATGATTACACAGTCTAGTTTTCTCACCCTTCAGAGTATCTATGTATGAGCCACTTTGAGTGGGTAGGAAAATTCTAAGGTCAATGGTCAAGGTTTGAGTTCTATGGGGATTTCCAGGGTGGAATTTATAGCCTATTTTGAAAGCATAAGAAACCATGACTTAAGTTTCCCGGGTTAGTAAATAGATACCTACATCCTGCTTAAAAGAAATCATTGAAAATCAGTGGTAGCACTTAGAGGCAAATGTGAAAGGTGTGTGCACACATCAGGGAGGGCGGGCAGAGTAGGGGGAACCTGAGTCTAACTCAAGAGGTAAATCCAGGTCTTGCCCCAAGTGCTTTGTTTCCTAAATACGACTTGAAAGAGGAGCAGGTAAAGGTGTAAATATCTCCCGACTTTCCTGATGGTTCCAGGGCTGTTACGTAATGAAATCATGACTTCCTTAATTGTTAACAAATGTAAGTAGTGGCAAGAGCTGGCATAACATTTGAGTCCTGCTGATTTCTTCTTGGGGGATTCAGATGAATTCCCACAAGCCCTGGGCTGCTCATCTGTGAAACTGGCCCATCAGTACCTCTCAGATATCCACTAAAGACATTGTCTACAGGACACTGAACATTATATGAAAAGTATCAACTTTCCCAGGAAATTGCTTCTCACATGCTTTTTGCTTAACAAACATCTATAAAATTTTGAACTGTTGAAGTGTGGAGCAGCTGGAGCTTCTGCTATGTTTCTTCTGCTATTGTCCCGAAATTGATTCCCCGCTCCAAAAAAATGCCCCATTGCTCAGCTCCTAATGAAAACATATAATTCACTAACAAAATAAATGTAACCCTAAATTTTCCCTAAAACTTAGGTTTCCTTAGATCTAAAATTCTACATGTATAGTTAATAATGCTTCATGTAGGTAAACCAGATGTTCATCTTCACTGACTTTTAGAGGAAGATACTTTTTGCCCTTTGTTTTTATTTTTTAACACATACCACCTCCCTTTAAAAAAATAATCTCTTTATGGGGCTGGAGAGATGACTTAGCAGCTAAGAGAACTTGCTACTCTTGCAGAGGACCTCCGTTGAGTCCCAGCACCCACATCATGGCTCAAAGCCATCAGCAACTCCAGTTACAGGGACACCGACAGCCTCTTCTGACCACCTGGATACAAACATGGTGCACACACATACATGTAGGCAAAACATGCATATCCACAGAGTAAACTGAATCTGAAAAACGTAAATCTGCTTATAATTCAATTTTCCCCATATTGATTCCAAGTATTGACTCGTTTTCACTTTTTAAAGAGATCATTTTCCCTTTTATGTGTCTGTGCTCTTCATAGAATTAACAATTTATGCTCTTACTTGCTTCTCCTTAAACACCGTGGAGACTATCAGTGCATGTAATGCCTTAGAAACTAAAAAACCAGGACTTGCAGGTTGCCTGGGGATGCTTGCTCCAGTAAGTAGGCAAAGATCATATACATTCAGCTAATGATGTCCTTGCAGTGTCAAAGTGAAGGCTCTTCATCAGGAAGCTTTGGGAACCAAACTTACACCAAGATAAGAATGCAAGGCTTAGTGTTTTGTTGAGAGTCATTGGAGACCTGCCCTTTCCTAAACAGAACTGGCCAGGGAGTGGGGAGGGGGAAGGGAGAAGGGACTGGGAGGAGAAGAAGGAGGAGAAACTTCAGCTGGGTTGTTAAATAAATAAATAAATAAATGGCTTGAAAAAGAGCAAGAAGGGGCACATGGGGAGGTTCAGAGGGAGAAAAAAATGATATAATTACAATCTCAAAAATAAAAGAATGGGAGGGTGGGCTGTACTCAAAAAAAAAAAAAAAAATCAGTGGGGACTAGGAATTGTACCAAGATTTGACCCACGGCTTTGGGGTCTGGGCTCACGTTCTATGCAGGGGTCTATAACTTTCCTCCTATGACATGCCTTTACCAGGGTGACAGAAAAAGAGAAAACTCCAAAAGAGTTTCCTCAGCCATTTCCCAACTGCAGAGGTTCATGACCTGGAGATTTTCCACTTTTCCATGTACTACATCCCATGAGATCTTAGACAAGCCTGCCTTTACATCAGGAGGTAAGAGGACCATCATTAAAATTAAATATCTCAACAATATAAAGCAGCAAACATCTTTATAGTATAAGCAACACGCTTCCTTTTTTGTTTGTTTTTATTTTTTTAGAGACAGGGTTTCTCTATATTTCTTTGGAAATTGTCCTGGAACTTGTATACCAGGCTGGCCTCAAACTCACAGAGATCCTCCTGCCTCTGACTCTTGAGTGCTGGAATTAAAGGTGAGAACCACCAATGCCTGGCACATGCTTCTTTTTGATATTCAAACTTTACTGAATGGAAACCCACAATCAGGGAAGTGAGAAGCTTGCCCAAGGCCACTAAAAAGATTAACTTCCCAGTTTAGAACTTCCTGGTCTGAGGGTATCCCTAAGGCTCTCCAAGATGCCTCAAGAATTCCCTGGCACCAGAAGGCACAGTCACAAGGACACTGGTCTTAATGACCCCTGTGGATCATTATGTAATTTCCAGAACAGCCTGAATCCTGTGACCCAAGACTGAGCTCTACAATGGTGGTCATTGTGTAAACTATGCATCCAAAGCCATTGGGTTTGATTCAAGGGGCAGAATCATTGATGTGACAACAGACACTAAATACTAAATACTATATCCTCCCCTTCTTGTCTGCTCCCTATCTCTCTCCCCCCACCCCTTTAAAAAAGAAATTAGATTCTTCACTTTTGAGAGAAGCACTACTTAAATTAAATTTTATAAAAGGTGTGAAACGAGGTTCCTGTTGGACAATATTTTTTTTTTTAACCTATGGATACTTACATACTCTACCACTATTTGTTAGAAGGCTGTCTTCATTGAGTTATTCTACAACTTTGTAAAAGGGGGGAACAGAAAAAAATTGTTTTGTGTATTTATACCTGCCTGTTTCTGGTTTCTCAGTTTCATCCCTCTACACTAGGTCTCCCCACCAAACCCACATGATCTCCATCACTGAAGTTGTCAGTCTTGCAATCAGGTGGCTAGTCCCACATTTTCTTCTCAAAACTGCAGCTGTCTTAAGTCCCTCTGCATTTCCACATGCATTTTACAATAATCCTGTCTACAGCTACAAACACCTTGATAGGATAGTTATGGGAACTGCCTTAAGCCCATGAGCCACTTGGGGAGAAATGATGTTTTTTTAACTGTCAATTTTTAATCTATTGGGTCTTCTAATCCAAAAACACATTATATCTCCTCACTCATTTGTAATAGATTTGATTTATTTAATCCAAATTTTATACTCTTCAACTTTTAACTCTTATGCATGCTGTGACAAATTGAAGTCTACATGTTTATCTTTTGGAAAGAAAACTTAAAGGATATTGTACTTTTCCAATTTTAGGATCCATGTGCACAAAACCACAACTGTTTATTAGTTCTTGGTGGCAGGGCATGGAGCTTGTTGCTCTGGTGGGTTCTTATAAACCCTTAGGAATTTCTGTAAATTAAGATGCTATCTTTCTTTGTCCTTTCATTTCCTGGTTAGAACTCTTAGCTCTACACTGAGTAAGAGCAGTAGGTGAGGACATTCTTGTCTTGTTTCGAGTTTTGGAGAGAAAGCAGTCCCCTTTATCATGAGTTGCTAGCTCTGCAGGTTCCCTCTGAAGTTCCATTAGCAGAGCCAGCCTCCTCCCTTCTTTTTCCAAGAATCATTATGTTGTGAACAGGGCAGAATGTTGCCCAATGTCCTTTGAATCTACTGTGTGATTTTACCGCTTTGCTCTGTCACTATGGAGGGTTTCGCTGATTGATTTGTGGATACTGGGCTTTACATCTCTGAAACAAACTACATTGGATTATTCTTTTGCATACTATTGCTAATATCCCATGCTAATGGTCTTCACGGCTACTCTTGGAGATCTGAGCTCTACTAGTCTTGTTTGAGTTTTAGTATCAGGCTTATGATAATCCTTATGAGATGAGCCAGGAACTGGTTGCCTCTATTTTTTCTTGAAGATACTACAAAGCATGGGCGGTAGCTCTTTAAGTGTTTGCAAGCATGTTTTGGTGAAATCACCTGGATGTAGACACTCTTTGGAGAATTTGTTTGTATGAAGTGTGTGTGCATGCATGTTCTCATGTATGGATTGTATGTTGGGAGTGTGCACGTGTGTATACATGTTTTCTCATATAAGGACACACAAGTGTGTTGGTAGTATGCATGTGCACTTAGAGACCAGAGACTGGTGTTGGGCATCCTCTTTAATGACTCTTCATTGTACTTTCTGAGGCATGCTCTCTCTCTGAACCCAGAGCTCACTGATTCCCCGTGGAACCCTGCCTCTGCTTCCCAAATGCTGGAGTTACAGGTAGCGGCTACACCTCCCTGATTTCATCTGTGTCCTGGGAATTCTAACTCCAGTTCTTATACTTATATGGGCTCCAAGAGCTGTGACCAGAATCTGTATTTTAAGATTTCCCAAGGATCAACGCATACATTAGAAAGTGAAAATCTCTATGGCTAATATTCTACAAACCAAATGGGAACATCGAGTTTTTTTCACGGGTGATCTGATTTATCCCAATTCACTTTATCAGAGAGCACAAGGACAACTGTCTGACTTCTTAGACTTTTAGAACCCCCACTGTAGTAGGGTAGAAATTGAAAAAAAAAAAAAACAAAACAAAACAAAAAGCAAACAACAACAACAAAATCCTACACCTATGACATACATTAATAATCAGTTGCAGAACTTTCATCCCATGCCTGAATCTGTCCTCTACATTGTAAGTGTTCAAGGTAGCCATCACTGATAATAGACTGGGCCCAGTAGAACTTTTTTAGTAGTTACTGAACTTCTCACTCCTGTAAAGAAAAGTGAAATGTGTTCTGGAATATTATTTTAACGGTGTAAAGGTGTGTTACATTTGTTTATGCTTCATTTTGAATTTGTAAAGATATGTTGCATCGGTTTTACCTTGCCTGCCTAAGGCACCTGATTGGTCGAATAAAGAGCTAAACAGCCATTAGCTAGGCAGAGAAAGGATAGGCAGGGCTGGGAGGCAGAGAGAATAAATAGAAGAAATCTAGGCCTGGGACAAGAATGAGAAGAGCAGAAGAGAGGAGAGAGCAAGGGAGACACTGGGGGCCAGCCAGGCAGTCACCAGCCAGGCAGACATGAGAAACAGTGGAAATAAGATACACAGAAAGAAAGTAAAAAGCCCTGAGGCAAAAGTTAGATACAGAGAAACAAGTCAAAAGATCTAGGTGGAAACAAACCTAAGCAATCATAACTAGTAAGTCCCTGTCATGACTTGGGAGCTGGTTGGTGGACCAAAAGAAAAATCCTACTACAGAAATGTCAATATGTGTTCACGATTTATATCACAGATGTTTTAAGTATATATTCCAGAACAATGACTTCTTTCCTAGAACTTAAGTCTTCTTGTCTGTACAGCAATAACTGGGCCAGAAGACCTCCTGGAGCCTCCTTTCAAGAGAGATAAGCTCCCCTGGGTAAGATGCTGCTTAGATTGATGGGAAGGGCATGGAGTGTCCAGACACGCTGAGCCTGTTCTGCACTGTTGCTCTGCTACACAGTGCTTGGGTCACTATGTATAGCTCAGCCTCTCCAAGCTTCAGTCTCCTGCCTCTTGCAGTGGGGATGGAAGCATTCAACCTGCAGATGTCTGCATAGAGGATCTAGCAGAGAAATACAACCTCTGTAAATCCTGGCATTTACTGTAGCACTGATATTTATTGCTTCTGCAGTGAATTGGATGAAGCTGTTGGTAGAACAAAGACATTGAACCTTGCAGTAGTGTTGCATCTCTGCTTCTCATTCTTTTTCTCTGGGAGACTCCTTTGCACAGAGCATTCTGAGCATCATCAAAGGCTGGAGGATTTAGCTCTGGACTCAAGAACTACTATATAAAGTTCCTTTTCTTAATTAGATTGAACACAAAGTCTACTTCTCATGGTATGTCATGGTATCTCCACACACTACGATACGAGAAGCAAGGTGAGATTTCATTTCCTTAAGAGAAGTGAGAAAAATTGAATCACAATGTTTTGACTTTTCCTCCTACCCACCTACAAAGGGCAAAGCAGTTACGATGACTGGAGATGAAAAGGATGGCAGGAAGGAGTAGGTACACAGTAGGAGTCATTTATTAGGAGTCAAGATCAGTGCTGATGCTCAGCTGGACTGATATATGGGAGAGATAAAAAGGAAATAAGACGGCACAGCAGAATGCATGTGAAAATCTGTACATATCATTAGCTATAGGGAAAATACCATCTTGACACATTTTTACCCTGCACAGGGTTATAATATTAATTGGCTTAGCAGACTTACCCTCAGCAGTTTCTCCTGAAGCACACAGGTTAATGGAGTTGCTAGAGTGACTCAGATAGGAAATTCTTGTGTCATAATTATGTGGTTCTTCCAACTCAGCACTGAAAAGAATGGAGGAAGAAAAGGTTACTTGAACTAACACATTTCTTGACTCCGACCAGGAAAGCAGGTAGGCTAAGATCTTTGCCTTTTCTCCTCTGCTCCAAGTCCAATCCCCCAGTCTCATCCCCAGGTCTGGAGCAGACCACCATCCCTACACCCCATTTCCGGGAGACTAAGCAGATCGTGGTGGATTAACGTCCTTCCTTCCTGTGGGTCACACCTCAGCACCTGCCTCCTAGTGTTATCTGCATTCCTAAGTGTCAACTCCTAATACCTAAAACACATTTTACCTGGATCACCCCAAGGCCACAGCCAGCAGGTATCAGAAGAACTTCCTACCAGGGATCACAGCCACCACACCCTCCTAAGAATCAGAGAAGGCAACAGAAACCAAGGAACAAAACACCCACCCATAAAACATTAGACCAGATATCAGCACCTAGAATTACAATCTTCCCATCCCTGGATTCCTACAAGCTGCATAAAAACAAAACATTAGCAGCCAGGACAATACGTCTCTACTAGAGCTCAGCAACACTACCACAGCAGGATCTAAGTATTGCAACATAGCTGAAGCACTAGACAAAGACATTAAAATAGCCTTTATGCATATGCTAGAGGAACTTAAAGAGGAAATAAATAAATCTCTTAAGGAAATCTATGAGAAGACAAACAGTAGAAAGAAATGAACTAAAAAGTTCAAGACCTAAAAGGAGAAACAGAATCAACAAAGAAAACAGGGAAATCTGGGAAAGAAATTTAGGAACTTGAATAGGAACCTCAGAGGCAAGCCTCAGCAACAAAATACAAGAGATGGAAGAGAGACTCTCAAGCATTGAAGAAATGGATTTTCCTGTCAAAGAAGATGTTAAATATAAAAACCTCCTGGCCCAAAACATCCAGAAAACCTGGAACACTACGAAGAGACCAAACATAAGAATAATAAAAATAGAGGAGGGAGAAGAAACACAGGCCAAGGAAATATTTTCAACAAAATCACAGAAGAAAATATCCCTGACCTAAATAAGGAGACCTAAATAAGGAATATGAAGCATACAGACTACCAAACAGATTGGGGCAAAAAAGAAAGTCTCCTTTGTACATAATAATCAAAACACTGAATGTACAGAACAAAGAAACACTATTATAAGGTGCAAGACCAAGTAACATATAAAGGTACACCTATTATAATGACACCTGAGTTCTCAATGGAGACTTTAAAAGCCAGAAGGACCGGGACGATGCTTTACAGACTCTAATAAGAGACCACAGATGCCAGCCCAGACTACTATACCCAGCAAAACTTTCAATGACAATTGATGGAGAAAATAAGATGTTCCATGATAAAAAACAAAACAAAACAAAAAAATTTAAGCAATATCATCTATCATAAATCCAGTTCTATAGAAGGTGCTAGAAGGAATACTCCAACCTGAAGAAGTTAACCGCACTCAAGAAAATACAAGGAATATTCCCAGACCAGCAAATCAAAAGAAGGGACACACACACACACACACACACACACACACACACACACACACACACACACTCATACTCCAGTAAAATAATGGGAATCAACAAACACTGTTCATTGATATCTCTCAGCATTAACTGTCTCAAGTCTCAATAAAAAGATACAAACTAACAGTAAGGATGGGAAAAGAGGATCCATCCTTCTGCTGTATCAAGGAAAAAAAAAATACACCTTAACATCAAGAACAGACATCACCTTAGGGCAAATGGATGAAGAAAGATATTCTAAGCTTAATAAACAAGCTGGTGTAGCCATTTTAATATCTTATAAAGTAGACTCCAAATCAAAATTAATCAGGATAGAGAAATACTCATTGAAGGAAAAAATCCACCAAGAGGACTTTGCAATTCTTAACATCTATGCACCAAACACAAGGGCATACAAATTTGTAAAGAAACACCGAAATCAGAAATTGACTTCCACACACTGGTAGTGGAGACTTCAGTACCCCACTCTTGCCAATAGAATATTTGGCTTCTATGCACCTCATGGAACTTTCTCCAAAATTGGCCACATAATCAGACACAAAGAAAGTCTTGATAAATACAGGAAAATTGAAATCACACACTGCATCCTATCTGAGCACTGTGGATTAAAGCTGGATATGGACAATAAAAACAACACAAAGCTTATACACTCATGACAACTGCACAACTCGCTACTGAATTTAAAAATGGGTCAAGATAGAAATTAGGAAGGAAATGAAAGACTTTCTAGAATTGAATGAAATGAATACACAACATATCCAAACTCATGGGGCACAATGCACAATGAAGGTAGTTCTAAGAGGCAAGTTCATAGCACCAAGTGCCTGCAAAAATAAATAAATAAATAAATAAATAAATAAATAAATAAATAAATAAATAAAAATTGAAGAGATCTCATAAATTCCCCCATTGCTAACCTAGAAGCTATATCCAATTGATAACTACTTGCAAATGAAGATTCCATTTTATCCAAGGGAGTCTCGCCAGGGAAACAAACTATTATAAGGGCAGACCCCATGCCCAGCAGTAGATGCCAACAGAAAACATGGCATCTTTGGAGGTTCCTTCTCTCACAGTGCCATTTCAGGGCTTTAAATTTTTTCTCATATATTATATATTCTCTCTTTATACTACAGATCCTCTGTGTATATATTGTGGTTTCTAGTTTAGTGTTTTTATGAGATTCCTGCATGTGCAAATGTGTGGGTCTCTGTTTCTTGTGCCTTCTCTTAGGCTTTTTTTTTTTTTTTTTTTTTGTCCTATTCTGATTTGTTAGTTTCTGCTTCATATATATATATATATATATATATATATATATATATATATATATTATCCCTCAGAAGCATGTTTGTTCTCCAATGAGAGGCACGAAGGAGGTAGATCTGGATGGGAAGGTTGGGGAGAAGAAATGGGAGGAGGAGAGGGAGGGAAAACTAATCAGGACATAGCATGTGATTTTAAAAATGTATTTTCAATAATAGGAAAAAATAAGAAATAGCACACATTCAAACACATTTAAAAGTTTTTTGTGTGTTTTTCCTCATTAGAGAAGTAACACTGGGCCCCTCTAGTAGTGACTTATGCAGATGTGGAAGTCAGGTGCCCACCCTAAAGTACAGAGATTCTCAATGAGATACAGCCACACAACGTATTGCAGCGAGATCACAGAGTTTACAGAAGAATCAATAAGGCCAGATTCAGTGAGGAAATGCACAATAAGGAACTTATGTGAGAGCTTTTGAGACTCCCAGGAAACTCAAGACCAGATGAAGAGAGTCCTCATGCTGGGCAGCATGTTGATGGCTAAGTGTGAGGGTCAAGCTGAGATACTTCTCACTGGGAAGCCAGAACTGTGCTGTCAGCAGGAGTCTATAGTGACAGAGGATGCCTGACCTATGATGGGTTCTAGAAAATATCTGTGTACTCTCCCAAGGGAACAAGCAAGAAGGCTTTCTCTCTGTGGCCACAGAGCTAGAATACTTAGCTAGAAGAAGCCAGAAGCTCACAGCTCAGCACTGAGGACAGGTGTGGGGTCAGCATTCATTCCACCCCTGTTGTGCAGACATCCCACAATGGTCCTGGGACTTGAAATCCAGATCCTCCTGTTAGGAACAGGAGATTTCCTAAAAAGGCTGTGTTTGTGTTGAAGGACTGCACATGGATGGTTACAGCTGTGGTTGTAGAAAGGTGGGATGCTGCAGACTGAAATCCAAAGTTATCACTTTTGGATATCTATTAATTTTTTTATCTCAAACATGGTTTCTCTGTGTAGCTCTGGCTGTCCTGGAACTTGCTCTGTAGACTTGGCTGGCCTCAAACTCAAGAGATCTGCCTGCCTCTGCCTCTCTGGTACTGGGATTAAAGGTGGGTACCAGGCACATAAGTGTTTCACAAACATATATGCAGGCAAAACACCCATACAAAAAAAATAAATAAATAAAAATAGCAAAATAACCTGGTAGAGTTAGCTCTGTATCTCTGTCTCTGTCTCTCTGTCTCTGTGTCTCTGTCTCTCTCTCACACACACACGTGCACACATATGGAGGTGAGAGAGGAGGACATAGGCTTCTGAGCAGTATTTTAACTTGTGGAGATCTCAGTACTGTACTGCCCTCCCATATCCCCAGCATACTTGAGACACACTCCCACCTAGAATGTCAGCCACCCAAAAGGACCAATTCTGGGGAGAACCTGTCAAGAGTGGGGGAGAACATGTCCAATTCACACTGTCCAATTCACAGCCCTGAAGCCAAGGGTGGTCCCAGTGTTCCCAAGTAGAGGTCCCAGTGCACAAAGAAGGGAAATGACTAAGCGGACTCAGCTCCAGCAGACAGCAGACACTTGGCCAGTATTGGCTCGATGTGTAAGAGCAAACTCCGTTCCCCATGTTTGTGTGGTAGGAGCATTAGCCACTCAACCACCTTTTCAGTCCCTATTAACTTAGTTAAGAGAAAGCTTCAGAAAATAGACACAAGGCAAATTTTCTAATTTTAAGAGACTAATACAATTTTCACATAAAAACAATATAGTCAAATCAAAGAAAACTGGAAGAGTTCAAGTCTCACTTTAAAAGATTCAACCCAGCCCTTTCTAGGAATTCCTAGAAAAATAAATTAACATGTATTAAAATTACCTGAAGAGCAAATGAATTTATTCCAAGATCACAAGAATGTCTCAATCTTAGAGATTATACCATAATTTTAATGGGGAAAAATCATATTTTAATTAATGTAAAAAACATGACATGAAGTTAAACTTTCTTGCCTGGATTAATCCATTTAATGACAAAGTAAAACACAGAGTTAATATCTATAAATTCTTTCAGGAACTTCAGCAATAGAAAAAAGGGTAGCCCATGGAAGCTTGGATAAAATCGTTATAGTTACCACAGAAAAGTCAATCTGAAGAGCACACAAAATTAAATCCTTAAACTCACAGCAAACAGGGAAATGGAAAGGAGAACAAGTCAGTTCACACAGTCAGATCTGTGTGAATCCCAGTTTGAGAGTGCCACCACATTTGGTGGGAAAAAATTGAGAAATATGGAATCTTTATATTGTTTGCGAAAGACTTGGCACAACTGCTATGGAAGACAATATATCAAAATCTAGCTCAAGTTGTTGAGTTGCGATTATTCAGCAATTCTACTCCTTGGTAAATAAGTGGCTCTAGAGAACTCACTTGGATTCATCTTGATGCAACACTGTTTCATGTGTGAAATTTGAAGCCACATTAGCCAACTCCCCAGGGAGGAATCCATGAGCAAATGTGAGATGTTCACGGGATGGAATACAACACAGCAATCAAAATTTACAGACTTACAACGTGCCTGCACCTACTTAGAAAACTGCTTTCCTAAACAAGCTGTGAAAGTGAGACTAACCTACTGTTTATACAAAAATTTAAAGCTCTATTTTAACAAAAATGAATTTGTAGTTTCAACATAAGAAAAAACAATATGGACGCACTCCTAAATCGATGATAGGTGTCTCTATAGGGGAGAGGTACAATTTGAGAAGTGAACCAGAGGGGGCACCATCACATCAAGTGTGGGACACTGGAGGAGAACTCACACACACAGTCCTTCTCCCTTCACACTAATGAAGGCTTCACGTAGGAGTATTCTTGCTTATTTTTCCCATCTATGTATATCTTCACATAGGTCACAGGAAATGAAGAGGAGGGCATTTCTCTTCCTTTGCTTCCTCTGTATAATATCATAAGAACGTCCTATCCATATATATTTCCTTCACTCAACAATTGGCTACTTTTAATTATTTTCCATTATGTTTTTGGAAGTGTGTGTGTGTGTGTGTGTGTGTGTGTGTGTGTGTGTGTATGTGTGTGTGGTTGCACCTGAATATAGCTGACTGTGGAGGCCAGAAGAATGTGTCAGATCCTTTGGAGCTGAAGTTACAGGCAGCTGTTAGCTTACTGACAAGTATGCTGAGACTAGAACTCGAGTCCTCTGGGAAAGCAGCAAGTGCTCTTTACCTCTGGGCCATTTCTTTTTATCTTCTGGTCTTTATTTGCAATATATATATATATATATATATATGCTTTAGTAACCTGTTCTTTCATGGTTTTTGTTCATCCATCTTACAGGAGATAATTGAGAAAAATGTTGCTAAATTAGAGGCTGTGCTGTGTATCTCATGCTCTAATGCCTTGATGATCTTATCAGATCCATGGAAAATTAACCTTATTAATAAGAAACAGTTGGTGGAGGAATTAAAAGAGGCTATCCAATCAATTCCTGGCACAAACTTTGTCAGAAATGAGTAAGTATCTGACTTTAGATGACTATAAAGGATTTTAACCTCTTCTAAGAAGAGGAGGGGGAGGAGGGAGAGGGGGAAGAGGGCGAGCAGGAAGAGAAGGAGGAAGAGGAAGAGGAAAAGGAGGGCGAGGAGGAGCAGCAGCAGGGTCAGCGTCTTTCCGATCAGTTAACACCAACTATTTACAGGTCTGCCCTTAGGAAAGAGATATTGTGGGTGATACTTAAATTCCCTTCCTTGCTAAGCATTTCTTTGCTGTCTTTTTCTAGGACATTGGGACTAGATCTAGGATCCACCTCAATTTTATACAGTGTGGATCAATATAAAGAACTTGAGTAAGTAAGAACTATGATTCAATTTATTTATCTCTGCATTTATGAAAAATGCTTCCAGAATGGTAGAAGCATGGAAAGGCTGTACAGCAGCCAAGCCAGGAATATGGCTGTAAATGGAGGGAAAATGAACCTTAGCTCTCCTCAAATGCCAGATCAAAAGCACTGGACACATGGCTTAAACTTCCATTTTCCACTCTGCAAAATGCCAATAATGGAATATACTTTACGCCTATAGTGTAGTTATTGAATGGAATATTTTTTCTCTGCATAAGGATGCCATAAAAGCATGCTAGTAATATTACATTGGTAACATTATATATTAAAAGCTGTTCTGAGGTGTCTTATAAAGTTCCTTTATTACAGATACAACATTAAATTTCATATTTTCTTATGGTGAAGCTCTCATAATTTAAATCCAGCACCTTAAAGCTTTAGTGTTTTTTTTTTAAATTTTTGTGCACTGGTGTTTTGCCATGGGCATTGGATCCCCTGGAACTGGAGTTACAGAGAGTTGTGAGTTGCCATGTGGGTGCTAGGAATTGAACCTGGGTCTCCTTGAAGAATGCGCTTAACTGCTAAGCCATCTCTCCAGCCCCAACATCTATGTGCCAAATACAAGAACATTCAGGTTTATAAAAGAAACACTACTACAGCTTAGACCACAAATTGACTCACACACTAATGGTGGGAGACTTCAAAACCTCCTCTCACCATTGGACAGGGCATCCAGAAAAAAAAAAAAAAAAAAAAAAAAAAAAAACACACACACACACACACACACACACACACACACAGAGAGAGAGAAATCCTAGAGCCAATGCTATGAACTAAAGGACCTAACAGATATCCACAGTACATTTCACCCAAACATGTCAGCACCTCATGGAACTTTGTCTAAAATTGGCCATATACTGGGACACAACACAAGCCTCAACTAATAATAAAATAGAAAAAAATCATTTCAAAGAACCAGTGACACAAAGAGTTGGTTCCTTGAGAAAAATCATTACAATTGACAAATCCCTAGGCAAATTAACTAAAAGACAGAGTGAAAAGATTAAAATTAATAAAGTCAGAAATGGAAAGAGGGGGGCATAACAAAAGACACCAAGGAAATCCAGAGAATCATAAGGATATACTTTAAAAACCCATACTTTCATAAACTGGAAATCTAAAAGAATGGATAATTTTCTCAATATATATTGCTTACTAAAGTCAAATAAAGATCAGATAAACAATTTAAAGAGATCAATAATCCCTAGTGAAATAGAAGCAGTCATTAAATTCTTCCAACTATAAAAACAAAAGCAAAGGCCAGATGTCTTTAGTGCAGAATTCTACCAATTCTTTCAAAGATGAATTGATGCCAATATTCCTCAAATTATTCCACAAAATAGGGGGAAAAAGGAGTATTGCCCAATTCATTTTATAGGGCCAATTACCCCATTATCCCAACTCTATAAAGATCTAACAAAGAAAAAGAATTACAGACCAATTTCCCTTATGAACAGATACAAAAATTCTCAATAAAATACTTGCTAACTGAATCCAAGAACACATCAGAAATATCATCCACTATGATCAAGTTGGCTTTATCCTAGAGATGCAAGGATTGTTCACCACATGTAAAATGATAAATATAATCCATCATATAAATCAGCTGAAAGACAAGAACCATATGACCATCTCATTAGATGCAGAAAAGGCCTTTGGAAAAATCCAACATCCCTTCCTGATAAAGGGATACAAGGAAAATACCTAAACATAATTAAATCAGTTTATAGCAAGCCAATAGGCAACATCAACTTAAATGGAAGGAAATTAAAAGAAATGTCACTAAAATCAGGAACAAGATAAGGCTGTCTACTCTCTTCAGATCTCCTCAATATAGTACCTTAGTCTTAGCTAGAGCAATAAGACAGTTAAGAGATCAAGGGGATACAAATTGGCAAGGAAAAAGTCAAAGTATTTTTATATTTATCTGTATGATAGTATATATGAGTGACCCTAAAATTCCACCAGTAAACTCCTATAGTTGATAAACACTTTCAGCAAAGTAGCTGAATACAAAATTAACTCACAAAAAATCAATATACAAATGACAAAAGACTGAGAAAGAAATCAGGAAAGCAGAACCTTTTATAATAGTCTCAAATATAAAGTATCTTGGGGTAACTGTAAATGGGGATTTCTCTCCAATCTACCAATTTCCAAATAAACACTCAGAGGTTTAAAATTAATTATAAATGTTTGGCCAGTGGCTCAGGAATATTACTGGCTCTCACAATTAATCCATTTCTATTAGTTTATAATTTACCACAAGGTTTGTGGCTTGTTACATCACATATCTTGCTTCTCTGGTGGCTACCTGGTGTCTCCCTGACTCTGCCTTCTTTCTCTCCGTATCTTTGTTTGGATTTCTGACCTGGCTCTATTGTGCCTGGCCATTGATCAAGTCACCTTTATTTATCAACCAATAAAAGCAACACATATTTGCAGCATACAGAAGGACAACCCACATCAGGTAACTAACCAAGCAAGGCAAAGTCTTGTATGGTAAAAACTTCAATATATTAAAGAAGATATCAGAAGATGGAAAGATCTCCCATGATCATGGATCAGTAGGAATAGCATAGTAAAAGTGGGCATCCTACCAAAAGCAATCTATAGATTCAATGCAATCCCTATCAAAATTCCAACACAGTTCTTTATAGTTTTTGAAAGGGGAAGTTGTCAACTTCATTTAGACACAGAAAACCCAGGATAGTTAAAAACAATCCTGAATAATAGAAGACCTGCTGGAGATATGACCATCACCAACCTCAAAATGTACTGTGACACTACAGCAATAAAACCAGCATGGTATTGGCACAAAACAGACAAGTTGATTAATGTGATCAAATTGAAGACTCAGACAAATATCCACACACCTATGGACACATGATTTTAATAAAGAAGTCAGAAATATATATTGGAAACAAACAAAAAAAACAACCAAACAAACAAAAAAAGCCCTAGAATTCTCCATAAATGTTGCTGGTCAAGCTGAATGGCTGCATGTTAGAAGGCAAAATGAAGCCAAACTAGCTGAATAGTAAGCTTCAGGTTCAGTGAGATGTCCTCAAAACATAAGGTGGAGAGCAACTGAAGAACACATGTGTCTGACATTTGGCCCCCACACATATGTGCATTCATACATGTACACATACATAAAAAATTAAAAAAACCTCCCTATCTCATCTCACTAATGGGCACATCTCTAGGGTGCTGTTCTCCCCCTAACCATCAAACTTTAACCTAATGGGTCTCCTTCCTACTTTGAAGGACACCAAGTTTACTGTGAGCTTCAGGGTTCTGAAGGGCAGCACCTGAACCTGGGATGGTTTGTTGCACGAAAACCAAAAGACCCCAGAGACTGATATCGGGATTCCAGCTTCAAGCTGAAGATCAGAAAAGTAAAGCAACCTGCCACCAGCTTTTACTCTACCTCAGGCTGAAAGGGCTGATCCACGAACTTTCCACCAAGCCTGAGACTCCTGCCTCTCCTCAGTGTGGCTGGAGAATCCTGAGACTTCAATGTCTTCCCATCTTCAATGTGGCCGAGGAATGAATGCCAGCTCTGAGACCCCGTTCCTTGTCTTAAATATCTCTCATGAGTTCTGGGATTAAAGGCATGTGATCCCAGGTGCTGGGATCAAAGGCATGAACTCTGTTACTCTTTATTCTTGTATGGGCAGTGGTGGCCTTGAACTAACAGAGATCCATCTACCTCTTAATCCTGAGTTCTTGGATTAAAGGTGTGTAACACTACTTTCTGATCTCTGTAGCTTGAGGCTGACTTTGTTTTCTGAATCCTCAGATAAGCTTTAATAAATCATAAATAATATATCATCACAATGGTTTCTGTATAGCCAGCTTCTTTCTACGCCAGATACCACCCACCTTTGTGCTTCTCCAGCTACCTTCTCTGGCAGTCCTCCTCCTACCTATACCTACACACCATTATACTTCACTCTCTGCATCTAAATCATGGGCGTCATCTCCAAATTATTTTCTGACTTTTAAAGGTAGTTTAGTTTGATCTGTTGCTATGGGATCATGTAACACCTTGTGTCATGCTGGGTCCCCAGAACCTAATATAGTATTTGGCATGTTGATGACTGCCAGTTGACAGGTGTTATCACCTTCTGGTGTTCACAACAACAAAGACTCAGAACATCTTATCAGAAAATCATGGGAAGAGAACTGTGTCAGATTTTGATGTTTCTCAGATATTTTGATTATTTTCATACATTTTTACCAGCTGGGTATCCTTAATCTGAATTCAAAATCAGAAATGTTCTAAAACCTGAACGTTTTGGGGCATTCTGTCAACACTCAAAACCACATTGTATCATTTCAGACATTCCCAGGTACGGGAACTGCTCCGAACAGTAGAGGAGTTAGATAGAAAGCAATAATAACTTTTTGTTTTGTTGTAAGTACTCTTTTTTAAACTTTCTTTTTATTTATTCTTTGTGTCTTTTACATCATGTATCTCTATCCTTTCTTTCCAGCTATGAACTTAGTATCTTGGGTGAGGAACCTGAGCTAGAGGCTGTAAAATTGATGTTGACACATTTGACACTGCCTTGTAGTATGTCATCATTGGCTTATTTATCTTTCTTCCAACTGGAAAAAAATATTCTGCATGAGAGCAGAGTCTAAACAATGTCTGGTACATACTTGGGTTTGATAATTGCTTAATTACCTAATTAATAAAAATGAGTCATGTATGACAAGTAGGATCTAGAAGAAAATGGCATAGAAGAAGACCCTTCCATGTTTAGCAGGAGGCTAGGATTTCTGCAAAGTTCAGCAAGCCTGCTTGTATATATATATCATACTTTGGATCAAGTCAAGAAACATCACCACCCCTTGATTTTTCAAGTAATGCCACCCTCAAATGAGTGTAATAGCTATAAAATGTCTAAGCAATGCCAGATGTGTGGCCATATTTAAAATTTAGCTTCCAGTCAACTTTACTGAATAGACCTATGCCCTGCACCTTGTGTAGGCAGTATGATAGAGTCAACCCCATTGGCAGAGGTGTGGTCAAACAGCTCCAATGTTGTGAGCATGGTAGTACTGCCCCCATTACTCATCTGCTATGTGCTGCAAAGGGTGGAGTAGCTAGGGCAATCAATGTAGGAGAGCTCACCCTGGTGGTGAGGACAAAGGAGAGCTAGAGGACTGACCAACCTAAAACTACCCAGGCCCAGAAATAGGGTTATAAGCTGGCCTACCCCGACATCCACCCCATCTGTGATCTGCTGGAGCACATGAAGGGGCATGTCCTACAGACCCAAAGCTGCAGGATCTCCATGACACAGGGCAACAACAGGATAACCAAGAGGAGTCCCAGTGAGGGCCCAGCATTGAAGGTGTAGCAGAAACCAGAGGCCTCGAACCTGACCAATGACTCTTTGCAACGAACACTTGCAAGTAAAGATATGTGGACCAAAGGGTTTTCTGCTTGACTCACTTGTCACACACTATACTTTCCATGACAAGACTGATTTTTCCTTCTCTTTTTTTCTTTTTTCTTCTCTTAAATTTCATTTCTTTGGGAGGGGGCGTATTGCAAGGGCAGAGGGAAGATAAAAAGGGACAGGAAAAATGAATGGAATAGAGGTGCATGATGTGAAAGACAGAGAATAAAGAAGTAGTTAAAAATATAAAAAGTAAAAATGCACTTAAAACAACAAGCAAAAATAGGTTGCAGCCTGCAAATTGTCTCATCTCAATTCTGTCATTTTCTAACTTCTCCTCTGTATGACATTGACAAAGGTGAAGAATGCATGGTTCCAAACCATTTTGTATCTCAGTTCTGCCCTGGCCTGCTCCTAAGTGAAACCTAAAGGGAACTTTTAGAGTGAACTCGGAGTACCCCTCCTAGGCTTCCTTTGTCCTGAGGAAGAGCCACTGGGAACCTCCGCCTCTGCTCCAGAGGCACATTGGCCCAGGCAGGCAGGCCTGGGTATCCCTGACCCAGCTGCATCATCGTAACTGTTTGAACTGACTCTCCAGGCCAGATACCAAGGAGCTACTAGAAGCCACCTCTTTTCCAGGATGACTGTGGATGGGAGTTTTAAAATGAGGGACATAAGTATGAGGTACAGAGCTTTGTGACTGGAAAGTAATAGTAGAAGCTCCTTGTGAATGTTTTAAAGGAGGAATTCTGAAAACAAGTGTGTCCATGCTCCTCACACCCCTGACCTTGTGAAGAGGAGGGAGGGCACACCCTGCTATGTCCCCAAACTCTAATTGAAAAGGACAAGAAGAAGTTTTGAAGTGATTTAAACTCAAGCCATCAGAATGTTCTGGATCTAAGATTCTATAGAATATAAATTTCAAAAAAATTCCTTCTCCATATCTGATCCTCCCTTCCCCCAAGCACTCAAATTGAGCAAACTGGGGTTCCTGGGGGCCTACACCCTCAGATATCAGGGCAGAAAAAGATGAGTTTCTTTTGCTGTTGGTCACTCAGCTGGGTGCCTAGTCTTGATTTCCTGCCCTGTAACTTCTCAGGAAGGAAACTAAGTAACTAAACACCTGGCCTTGAGAGTCCTGTCCCACTGACAAGGACACATCCACATGCTTTGTGTTGTTCTTGCTACAAAGTAGAAAAAGTTCAAGTTGCTTCCCTAAGAATTGTTCTTGTCCTGTGTTAAGCATGGACTGTGTGCCAAGTACCTCATCTGGGTTAACAGCAGCCAGGAGACAAACAGAAAATAACTACAAGTCATCCTAGAATCCCCATCCCCCATCCCCTACCCCAACCTGAGCCAGAAATTACTGGGGTTTCTCCAGGATAGACCAAGTCATTTCTTTTATCTCATTTCTGTCCCCTAGTCCAGGTCTGGTTATGTAACCTCTCTGTTACTTAACCGTCTCACCTATGGGAAGGGATAATGACTACCTGGTGTAAGAACGGACACAAGAAGTCAAGTACTTGAAACCGATTCTATGAATGTTGCTACTTGTTGTAATGACTTCCTAGGCTACCTTCTTATTTCTTCTCTAAATTTATTATTTATACAACATTAACAGTAATCTGTACGCAATAAGGGTCATTCACATCATTCCTTAGTTTGAAACTCTCCCTTGGCTTGATGGGATGTTTAGGGCAAATGCTAAATTTATATACCCTGGGTGATGAGATTCTCCGGCCCTGTCCCTCTTGCTCATTGGGCTGTAGCCATGATCACTTCCTGTCTGGTGGGTCTCCTTTGAGACTCTGAGTCTTTGAGAACACTCCCTCTCCTGGGTGTTTCTATGAGTGGACAGGGTTCTTTGTCAGGTGTCAAGTCAAATGTCAACACCTACAAGAGGTCTTTGTTGGTCACGCTAAACTTCCTTTGGTCCTCTCAATTCCTGGTTTTATGCAAATTCTCTAAAAACTTTCTTTATGGCTGTTCTGGATAAGGGCTCTGCTCAGTACCGCGATTGTCATTGTTTTTACCTGCTTAAGGCATGTAAGGCACCTGCCCCCTCTCTGTGCCCTAGACACTGTCAAATAGCTTCCAGCCCTTGAAAGTTTTGTGTTTCACTCTGCATGGGGTAGGTATACCAAAGCATAGATAAAGAAGTATGTTCCAGAGTTATCAAAGAGACCCACCATATGGCTTGAAACAAATTGATACCAGTATTTTAAACTTTTGTGAAATGGAGACATAAACAAGTTCTCTTAGAGGCTCAGTGGTTAAGGGCATATATTGCTCTTCTAGAGGACCAAGTCTGGTTCCAGCACCCAGGTCAGAAGCTGGCTCCAACTCCAGAGTGATCTGACTCCTTTAGCTTCAGGGGATACCTGCATACAGTGGCACATACCCACACACTAAAACATACATATACATAATTACAAATAGTAAAAATAAATCTGAAAATTGCTTTTTAAAGTTTTCTTGTGAGGTAGAGGCAGAGTGGCCATACATTCATAGCTTGGACTGGATAGTGGGACTCTGTCTTCAAAGAACACACATACACACACACACACACACACACACACACACAATATTAAAGATTCAAGTGAGAATGTGGTAGACTCTTATGAACACACCTGCAGGCTCTTCAGGTGATGGGAGATGCTCTTCTGTATATATGTTTCTCTTACTGGTTGATGAATAAAACATTCATTGTCCAGTAGCTAGGCAGGAAGTATAGCCTGGGCTACCAGATGAAGAGAATTCGTGGGAGAGGACTCAGAGAGGAGCACCAGGGAGATGCCATATAGCTGCCAGGAAGATAGGACACTGGGCATTTTCTAGTAAGATAAGGCCATGTAGAAATACATAGGTTAGTAGTTTTGGGTTAATAACTAAGATCGAGCTAGTCAGTAAGAAGCCTGAGTCATCAGCTAAACAGTTTATAAGTGTTATCAGCTAAATAGTTTATAACCCTGTGTGTTTATTTGGGGCTAAACGGCTGGAGGCCTTATATGTTGAGCATTTTCTCTACTCCTGAAGTAAATGGCCTGTCTCTCTTTCACCGAAGTCAGACATTCCCTGAATTAGGATTACCCTATGCCACTTTTTAATGGGAGAAAGCCATATTTATAGCACATGAATAAGACATTTGTCAACTCTGCTAAGTACTAACAGTGCCCTAAAGCTAACTGTTGTCCAGGGACCAACCTGCTTTGTTCACACAAACTCTGACTGCTGATTCAAGAGGGATGCCAGCCAGCTTGGTCTACATGAAAGAATGATGAGAAGGAACATCCCCTAAAGAGCTCTATCACTGTTGTGAGCTAATGAGGCATTAATATTTCAGATACAAATAAGGATGGTGAGGTTGTGTTGAAGAAGTAGCTAAGACTCACTGAGCATAATCTATATACTGCTTGGTGTATACACTGGTCCCCACAACACATTCAAGGGAATCATATGTCCATTTGCAGATGTGATCATCATATCTCTGCATATTGCCACTTCTCCCAAGTGTGGAAGGAAGGGATTGATCTTATTTGTTGTTCTGACTCAGGAAGCATACCTGTTGTGTTACACGCCATTGATTCTCAGATTTAACACGGTAGGATGATTAATGAAAGATGGCCACTTTTGATGGCCCTGAGTTCTTATCAAGATGATCATAATGTGTGCCCCCCCAATGCAGCAAAACCACAAAGACTTCATCAACAAAGATCAAAGACAAGTGTTTTCACTTAGAGAAAGGTGACCGCCTATGTTTTAAGTGTCATCCTGAGAAGGAGGGCCAAGGTCCTATCTGTTATACACAGGAATCAAGTTCAGATGGGACCAATGGTTGAAACACTGGGGTGTGGAGGCCAATTTTTCTCCCAACTTAATTTGGAGGCATGTTCAGTATACAGAATACAACTGGAAAATGTGTTAAATGAATTAAAATCTGATCAACAAAGAAAGATAGGTACTGAATATTTTAGCTACCAAGTTCCCCATCAATAGGTGTTTGGAAAGTAGGGGTCTTACATTATTCTTACCATCCTTAGGGATGTTATATAATAGCAAAATGAGCTATTCTCTAGATGCCAGATGCTATAATGAAACACATTACAATTCTCATTTCACTATTCCCCAAGAACAGAAACAGGATTGCAGAGGTTAAGGCAGGCTCAATATTACGAATGTTAAGTGATAGTGCTGGGATTCAAAACCGAGCCTCTCATTATCTTCACGCTCATGGCCTGGCTATATCAGAAAACTGCCAGGTTCTTTTCCAGTTATGATAAATCTATGCCTAAATCTTATATCTGTGTTGAGGGTTAGTACACGAACAAGGAAGATTTTTCTTCTCCAGCAAGCATTAGTTTCCATGGAAATTGTATCCAAGGCTACTGGGCATTATGACAGTTATATGTTCAAGCTAACACCTGTCCTGTCATTGACAAGACAAAGTCCAAACTCCTTAGCATGGTACTTAATATACAATTGTCTTCTCCTCAGTATCTATGGGGAAATGCTTCTGGAATCCCTTGCAAACACCAAAGGCTACAGATGTCCATATTGCTTTATAACACACTTAGTATGTATGCAGAACTTACACACCTCCTCCCATGCACTTACTTCACCTCTAGCTTATTAGCATGCTTAGTGTGGTACCAGTGTGTGTAAATGGCTTACACCATGTGCTCAGAGCATAAGGACAAACAAGAACATGTTTTTAATTCTGTCTCACCAGACAGAATCTATTCCAAACTCTTTTTATCTAAGGTGTACTTGAATCTATAGATCAAAACCCCACAGGTATAGATGGCTGGCTATATTTTATAATCTGAACATATCAATTATTTTTCCACATCAGGATATTTTATCTGTCTTTATTACCACCTATATTCAACACATTTTCCCCATCTTGGTTTTCGGTCCTTCATTTTTTGAGACAGGATCTCACTATGTAGCCCAGGCTGTCCCCGAACTTGTGTCAATTCTCCTGCCTCAGCCCTCTTAGTGTTTGGATTACAACCATGTGCTATTGTACCCAATTGAATTTCCATCTAGACTGTTTATCAAGTCATCCATCCATTAACCAGTGGCCCGTCAGGGCTGTGTGTTACCAGGAGGACACTCTGCTCACATCTCATTTCTATGTTACAGTATCATGACAGAGCCTAAGTAGACCATCCTAACCCCTGCTATGGTATAGGATAGACCTCAAATTAGTTCCTCTTCCACAACTCCATCTCTGAGTGCTGTAGTCCCTCTTTATCTCCTTTGCCTTTCATTCTTGTCGCATGTGCCTATGTCATAATTCACATATGGCAAAAAGTTCAGATGGGAGTTGTGTTCTAAAGCCAGTGTGACAGGGGAGAAGAGCCAAGATTGCTTTCATAAATCCTGTAGAAAGATAGTGCCACACAAGACACTGCTTCCCAAAGGACTCTCAGTGTCAAATGACTTTCTGTTGGTGTGGTTAAACTGCCAGAGAAGTCTTCATTTAGTGTCATATGCCCAACATAGTTATACTCGCTCTGAGATGTTTCCAGAGTGACAGCCATGAGACCAGCCGGACTCAGAGCACTGCAGAGGTACCCTGCCACTTTAATTGTCACTCTGGGCCTGTGACCACTGAGTGGCCAGTGCCAACCACTGCTAGAGCTTTCCACATTGTTTCTTTCACTGACCCATCTGCCACTCAACTCTTTCAAATGGACATTACACTAGGAATCTTGAGCTCATGAGTTAAATCTAGTATAACACAACCTGAGCCCGAGCCCGGTAGGACACGGCTCCCTCCACAATCCCTGGGTGTACAAGGTGCATCACAATGCTCCTGCCTGCTCTTCAATTCCATATCTAGACTGTCCACATTCTGATTCCACTCAGCTCTCTTGCTCCATAAAGACAGGTTACACCACACACCTCCTGTCCCCTCCTATAACATCTCTTCACTAGAACCATACCAAGCAAACATTCATCCTCAACACTGGACACAAGTGTTCCCTGTTCACCAGTGGGTTGAGTGGATTAACATCTCTACTTACCACCCTCCCTTCAACCCTCATCCTTCAGCATGTGAGTCTCCAGTCCCTCTAGTCAGACTCTGGACTCAGCCAGTGAGGTGCTTTTTTGAGCAATACATCGCAAGTGAAAGTGACCTGGGAAAGGCTGGGAAAGTGTGTTTATGCTGCTGTCTTGCTTGTCAGCTGCCCCAGAGAGGAGAACATTTCTATTTGGTGATGATGGTCAGCACCAAGTCTACAGGGCCAGTTCTAGGGCAATTCTCAATCAGCCAGCTTCCAGCTGAGCTGCAGACATGTGAGCAACTCCAGCCAGCATCACTACTAGTCTGATAACACATGAGCTATGCTGGAGTTCACATCAGCTGTCCCCAGGACTCTTAGTAATAGACCTCTGCTTTCCCTAAGTATTACTAATCTTGCAATGGAAGAACACTTCTCTAAAGACTTCCTGGTCCTCCTGAGGAAATGTGGCTGCTCTCTTACTGGTACAACCTCTGAATCACGTGCTTCCTGTGGAAGGCAGCATGCTTGACTACTATAAACATGTGATGGAAGACTTGGAATAGGCTCTTTGGCTGCTTGTGTCTCCTCCTAAAACTGTCCTTGCCAAGAGCATCTCTGCAGGGAGTGAGGCTTAGGAAAAACAGTTTGGGCACATCAGGATTAATCATGGCTCAGCCAGTGAGACACTGCTGAAGCTGAGCATCTGGAGCCATAAAATGAGGGCTGTAGTAGCAACTTTGCAGGCCCCAAGAGATGTGCCAAAGAGCAAATCCACACAAACCAGGAGGTTCAAGGCAGGCCACTTCAAAGGGCTCAAGAGATATTACTGGGCTGAGTAATAACTTGACTGTTCCATAACAATAGTCTCAGGAGGGCATGAGAAGTAGAACATGTTTTATCGTATTTCTTACTCCTAACACCACAGCCACCCTGAGCATCCTTTAGCCTCTTATTTGATTCATAACTAAGGGGGCCAATGTTATAATATACTAAACCCATCTGTACAATGAAGAAATACCAAATACTTCAGAGGACAGTTTTTGCAACTTAACATCAGTGCAGTAAAGTGCATCTTACTTAATCTTTTATTTAAAACCAAGAGTTGAGGCTGGAGAAACCCACAGAAACTGCTGACCCAAAAAAGGGGGAGCTCATGGACCCCAGTATGATATCTGGGAAACCAGCATAGGACTGACCCAGACTTCCTGAATGTGGGTGTTAGTTAGGAGGACTGGGCAGTCTATGGGGCCTCTGGTAATGGATCAGTATTTATCCCTAGTATATGAATGGGCTTTGCACAGAGAGGGATACTCCCTCAGCCTAGACACACAGGGAAGGGCCTGGGCCCTGCTCCAAATGATATGACAGACTTTGAAGATTCCCCCACGGAAGGCCTCACCCTCCCTGGGGTGCAGAAAGGGGATGGGGTGTGAGTTGGTTGTGGGGGGACAGGAGGGTGGGGGAATTGGGAATGACATGTAAAGCAAGCTTGTTTCAAATTTAAAAGAAAAAATTATCAAAAAATGACAGAAATCAAATAAATAAACAAATAAATAAAACCAAGAGTTGATGTTTGCTTTATAAGTCTGTTCTTCCTACAGCCTTTCTGGAGGATGTGTGTACTGGCTTTGGGCTTCTTGTCTGTGCTTGAGAAGGCCCATGAGTCTCCCCAATGGGCTGCACTCCTCCAGGAGAGGAACAGGTACTCACCCATCTGGAGGCAGAGGGCTCTCCTTCATAGTCACTGAAAGAGCAAGAGGCAGAAGGAAAAGGGGGTGTTGGTGTCAGGCTGGTTGAATGATGCTTCCACCCTAGTACCCATAGGACTGTCCTTATATAGCCACACATTCCTACACTTCATGGGCACTTTGGCCTCCTGAAGGACAGGAACCCCTGAGTAGGTTTAACCTCTTAATTGCTTGTTTTTATCACCCCGTGGCCTGGTGAAGAGAACTACTCAACATGTGTTCTCAATGACGCTTAGATTTACTGAGCATGCGCTGTGTGTCAAGCATGGTCAAGATACCCTCTCACAAAGATTCCACCAAGATTAGAGGTACCATGATCCCCCACTTCATAGGGCAGGAAAATGAGGCCCAGTGAGTTCCATGCTCAAACTGAAATGAGTACTGGTAAGGACCTGAGATCCACAAAGCCTGTTTCATTATAATAGACTTAGGGTTTTGTTCTAGATAGCCATCTCCGAGTTCTTTAATGTTTATAAAATCACCACTGAGCATGGTGGTACATGTTTTTATTTCACTCAGGAAGATCTCTGACCTTGGAGATAGCCTGGTCTATATAATGAGTTCCAGGACAGACAGGGCTACACAGAGAAACCCTGTCTCAAAAAACAAACAAAAATAAATAAATTAAAACAAATCACACAGTCTCCTCTGATGCAGACCTGGTCACATCACCACCATATACTTATGAAAGCTCAGTCCCTGCATGGGGACTTTTCTTAAAGGGTAAGGCTACAGGTGACTTGTAATGCAGGTCCTCAATGTATGGGCCCCCAGGCCAGCATGCCACTGTTGACATAAAAGGCAAATGCTCAGGAAGCACTGGGGATGAGTATTGGAAAGCCCTCAGGTGATTCTGATGCTGGCTACAGTATAAGAGCCACTGAGTGATGGAGGTTCAACTGTGACGTTGCCCAAAGCAGACAAATGAACAACCGAAGCCTGTATCAGCTCTGCTACCATACCATCTGCTGTGCTGATGGCCCTGACAAAATAAACAGCACTGCCTGGCACTGATAGCACAGCACCCAGAGTGTGCATTTACCTCGTGTTCACTGGGGTAGCAAGATGATGCTGAGGCAAAAACAGAAAGGACCAGAGGTATTCTCTTAAATAGCAGTGGGAGAAACAAAAAGGACACAGAAAAATGGCTTCCACGGCAGCAGAGATTCACAGCTAAGCACTGAGCCAAACTCCTGGAATCCAGTTGTAGAGAGGAAGGAGTGATGAGCAAAGGGGTCAAGACCATGTTGGGGAACCCCACAGAAACAGCTAACCTGAGCAAGTGGCAGCTCATGGACTCCAGACTGACAGCTGTGAGACCTGCATTAAGACCAAACTAGGCCCCCTGAATGGGGGTGTCAGTTAAGCTTAGGAAGTCTATGAGACTGCTGGCAGTGGAGCCAGGATTTATCCCTAGTGCATAACTTGCTTTTTGGAGTCCATTCCCTATGGAGGGATACTCTCTCAGCCTAAATACAAGGGGAGGGCTTCAGTCCTGCCCCAAATGATCTGACAGACTTTGATGCTCCGTCATGGGAAGCCTCACCCTAGTGGATGGGGGATGGGATAGGGAGATGGTATGAGTGAGGAGTGGGAGGATGAGAGGGAGAGGGAATTGGATTGGTATTACAATAAGATTGTTTTTAATTTAAATTTGAAACTTAATTTAAAAAAGAAAAATGGCTTCAAAAGATATATCACATCTTACAGAGGATGCAGGGCACAGGGGTCCAAGGGGACTCTTGTAAGTGTGTCAGGTCAAGCTTACACTGACTCCCCCATCCTCTCTTTTTACTCCTTCACTGACCGTGGACAGCACAGGTTGTGCTGCACACACAAAAATTTGCTGTTTCCTTGCTTGGAGACTTTTCATTTTCTTCTTCCTCTTGGACAGACTCCTGGTCTGCCACAGCTGTGTGTGTAAAAAGGAGTAATAATGTTCAGCTTCTTGGAAGAGCAGCTTGTTACATGAAGTAGGGTGGAGAGGGAAAGAGCATGTGGTCAAGGTCCCGGAATATGACTCTGGCAGGTGTAGGCAGGCCCTGTGCATCCTCTTACCTTCTTTCAGGCTCTTGGAGACAGCAATTGGCTGCCTGTGGAAGTCCTGGAGGTTCACAGATGGGGGTTTTGAAGGCTTCGGGGGCGGCGGACCGAGGATCTCAATGGGTGGCAGTGGCTTTATTTTGGGAAGCTGGTGATGCCTGCTCTCTGGCTTCTCTGAGTATGAATAGGAAAATATGTAAGGCTTTATTTACATTTGTTAGGTAGAACTGACCCCATTTGCTGGCCTCAGCCTCTCACCCCTGACTAGTCCCCCATCCAGCAGTGAGATCACTCAGACCCAAACACACACCTGCTTACATCACTGTCTCAGCATGGACCAATCACTGACGTACTATTTCTGCACAACCTGGACTCACAGTTCTAGATTCTTTACTCAGCCACCGGCCCTGTCCTACTTCTCAACCATCAGTGCACACATCTTCCAGCAGCTTCTCAGTGTTCCAGCACTGGCTTTAAAAGCTGTCAGTGACTCGCTCATATCTGAGATTTTGTGTCTACCCCTCCTGACTGTGGGATGTGGACTCCTTCTTAGCAAGGCCCACTTGTTATTTTAAGGCTGAACTCCAGAGTCAGATCCCTAAAAAGCCTTCTTGCATTTCCTGGAATCAGGGCTAGGACTAAGACTCTCTAATCTGCACCTTCTGGTGTATTGCTAATGTTGCTGCATCTGTGCCATGGTTGGTGGGCTTCTGTGGGGACCCCGTGACACTTCTCCTAGCTTAGAGGGGAGGGGCTATGGTTACTCACTGAAACAGACTCCTCAAGTGCAGGCTGAGCAAATAGCATGGGACTACAGAGTAGGAATTGATGGCAGCACTTCCAGGGCTCTGGCTTCAAGGGCCTTAGAATCTGTGAGTTTCGTGTCTTAGGATTTTCTAAACAGATCCAGTAATAGTGTGTCTTTCTGCTTTCTGTATTCACGAATACAACTCCAACAGGAAGTCCATGATTATACATGAAAATCATATGTGACATTTGACAGAAAAGGACACAAAGTTTTTTTAACAAATAGGGCATTTCCATTCAATGCCGTTGTTGTCTATACAGGTCTAAACTAAACTAGTAGACTGGGCTTCCCATGAGCCTCTGAGAAGTCTGTGCCCTCTGCAGGCTTGGATGGGAGGGAAGTTTCCTTCTTGCCCTCCCATTAGATGCCACATCTCCAGAAGCTCAGGGCCAAATTACTCTCCTCTTAGGCTTTAGCCGTATGTTTGTTGAAATGTTGGGAATTGTAATCATAATAAAACCAAGAAGATGACATAGTAAAAATTACATATCAATCATTAACTTAATACTCACTCCAAGCCCCAGGCATTGTGCTAAGATAATCTACAAGGTTATCCTATTAAACTCTCCATAGTGTCACTTAGAAGATGACCCACCCCTCTTTGTTTTTTTCCCATACATCTTTTCCATTCATCTTGTTTCTAACCTTTCATCGGTCCCTATTAACTGTATTCTAGGCGTTATTGTGGGAGCTGGAGCTAGAACCAAGAACAGAAATAAATATAGTTCTGTTCTGGCTTTAGGAATGTTCATCACAGTAAGAGGAGATTAATGACACATAGGATCAAACAAAAGAGAGAGTCCTGGAGTTCTACCTGGCATGTAGACCATAAGCTGGTGAGTTAGGTGAAGAGAAGTCAGAGATGCAAGAACTAACATGTGAGGCCATTAAGATGATAGTACTTTAGTCTCTATTCTAAGTACAAGGAGATGCCATAGGACTATGTGAGGGTGATCCATTCGTACATTAAGCCATCTGTCCATCCGCCTGTCCATCCAATCAATCAACCACTAAATAAATATTTTTTTGGAGACTTAACTTGATCTTGTTCTTAGGTGATAAGGTGGTGAGGAGAATAGATTTTTGCCCCTGAAAAGTCTGCCTTTACAGAGGCAAACAAGTGTATGGCAACTTACTGGGGAGAGGCTAAGGCCGTGAGAAAACCAAAGAAATGCAAGAAAGCCCAAGGGCAACAGGGACAGCAGAGATGATTTAAAGAGTCCGCCCAGAGCAGGCGCCACTGCAACAGAGGCTGTGAAGGAGGAAGGGATGGGTGGATGGACTGATGTGTGCTAAGACCTGGGTAGAATTAGCATCTTATATCTAAAGACTACATGGCCAGTGAAGCAGGAGACAAGGATGGAGAAGCAGGCAAGGCCAAGCTGTGTGAGGCACTGTTAGAAGGTCAGGCAGATTTTGAGCCACAGGATGATGTGATCTGACTCACTTAGAGGCTTACCAGGTCTGCAGCAAGGAAAACAGAACATGGGATGGGGTGGGGGTGGGGGGAGTCGAGAGTGTCGAGCAAGGAGAGCAACTGGAAAGGGTCCAGTGAGAGAAAAGTGTCAGAATAGGGCTAGAAGATTGCAGTATTCATTCCTCTTAGGCTCCTAGCCTGAAAATGATGGTTTTTTTTTTTTTTTTTTTTTTTTTTGAGCTGTTTCCTACACAGAGAAGACTGGTGATGGATTTGATTCATACAGAACATACCAAGCTTTAAGAAGCTTATAAATCACCCATGCACATGCAGCTTGTGGTAGAACGAGCTGGGATTCAAGTCCAAGTACAGCCAAATAGTGTCACAACGAAATTCTGGATCAAACGCCTATTTAAACCCGAGACTGCAATTTAACAGGTACGCTGCCCACAGCCACACTCTACTTCTATTGTAAAGTCTGCACACACTTCAAGTCTGCAGGCTTGGGATGAGAAAAACACAATGGTCTTGCCTCCAGTCCCACTGCGAAGGGATTTCTTACCTGGAACCAGGCTAGTAAGCTCACACTCATAAACATGCTGGCACAGGCTACTCCTGGGGCTCCCTTCAGCACTAGGGCTTCCTGTCCCTTTCCCGTCATGCTGAGGACATGGCAAAGGGGAGACTTCAGAGGTCACAGGTGATTTTCTCTGGACCATCAAATGGCTCTGGAGAGGAAGGGTCTGGACTCCTGCTACCTGTGGGCTCTTCTTCGGTTTTATCTGAGCAAGCCCCATGGTTTTCTGGCCTTCCAGATGGGAAGTCCTAGTCCCACAGTTGGTAAGGGGCGAAGCTGGGGACATGTCACTCTTCTGGGATGAAAATTTCTCCCAGTTCCAAAGCTTGTATTTGAAGCTGCTGCTGATCATTCCTTTTTCCTCGTTGGATGCCTCTGCTCTCGATTTACTCACATCCAATGGCATGGCAGCTTTCTGGGAATTTTGTTCAGGACACCCAGCGGATTTTTCTGGAGGTCCTGAGGAACTTGAATTCTTTTGACTGTCACCTCTCTGGGCCGATTTCACTTTCTGGCTTTTAGAAGGCTGGGATACTTCGGTGGAAAAATAAGAGAGGGGTCGATGGTGGTGGGATGAGGGGCACTTCCTGCTAGCCAGATTCTGGGGTGACTGTGTATGTCCCCTGTCGTCCTTCCGAGAAACACCAGATGGCAACTTGATAGGTCCTAGAAGAGGTGGGGCATCAAACTTTTGAAATTTGGCTCGAAGTTCCTTGAAGTTTTTTACCCCTTCCTAAAGTACAAAGAAGAACAAAAGTGTCTGGTTACCCTGTGAAAATGTGCATTGTGATTGGCCAGCTGTGAAAGGTCTCCAATGGCTGATGTCACAGAATTGTCCCCAGGTGAGCAATATTAGTCTGTGTTGCTGCTGTCTACTTGAGTGGGTGAAATCATTTCTCCTTCTTAAGTTTGGTTATGTTGGATGCTCTCATGGCATGGAAGGACCAATTAGAGACAGTACTAGCAATTGATCCTAAACTTCTCTGTGTCTTGGTAAGACAGGGTCTCACTATGTACAGCCCTGCCTAGCCTGGAATTCTATGTAGACCAGGATCACAGAGATCCACCTGCCTCTGCCTCCAGAGTGCTGGGATTAAAGGCGTGTACCTCCACATCTGTCTGATAAGCCATTTGATGGCTTCTCTCTTAAAAAAAAAAAATAGTTAAAATCTGCTTTGGCATTGAACAATGCTCTTCATAATATCGTCTCTTTTTGCTCAGGAGACAATGGAATTTTTTATCTCCACACAAACAACTAAAACACGACTAGTCTTACACCAAATGGATTGTTTACATTATGGAGCTGGTGACCTTGACCTCCTACCATCCTGGCCTACTTGGGTCACAAAGTACACTCCCATCTGCTCATCAAATGATCCCTTGTACTTCCTGGTTGGTTTCAAGCTCACTTTCCATCCATCAAGACTGCCTTGGAAAGACCAGTAGGGCCATCAGCTTCTCTGCTTCCTTGATGCCCTTGTAGCTCTTTATAACTTGGCTGTTGAATTTACATCCAAATTCTGACTCTGCCCTTTCTCATCCAGGCAAATCCTATGTGCAACCCTGTCTGAACTTCACAAACACTAGAAGGATTGGGGTTACTATGCAGAAAAGTGTCCAGTAGAAGGCCCAACACATAGTAGGACTATGATAAATAAAAGCCACAAGAGGCCAGATAATATTCTTGGGTTTGTGATTCCCTTTGGAGCACAGCTCAAAGTTAGCATATGAAAGGGTTCTGGTAATGGTTGCCCAGGCTTAGGGCCTAAGGTAGAGGTGGGGAATAGAGAGGGTACACTACACAGGGAGCTGGCTGTTAATCCTGACAAACAGGCTTGGTACTTTTCTACTGTCCCACCTGCTCACTTATTTGGATAAACACATCTGGCATCTTTTGCCTGCATGGGAGAGTCACTTCAAATACTAAGAGCCATCATTATCCTCTCCTGATCACATTTCAAGTTTTTTTTTCTTTCTATTTCATGTACACAGACCATTGCCACGGCAGTGGGCAGTGACTTTGATTTTGCCAGTTGAGGGAATGCTGTGTGACCTTTCTTCACCATGTTTACAGTTGACTCACACCTGCTCCCTGAGGGTTTAGGAAGGGAGGGAATTTGACAAGCAGCAGGAGGCAGGTGGCTGCAAGCTAGTTGGTGAGTTACCCATTGCTATTTCCCCTCATCTCACCCCCACTACACACCTCCACCCCAACACACGCTTCTAGTTCTTTCTCCAAATTGCCAATGGCTCATTTCTTATACTTTTGTCAACAGGTCATCTCTATGTCCCCTCTCCTGATGTGACAGAAGCCTGTACTGGGAGTGGCATTGGGGATCCTGAGTGCGAAGTCTCGGCTTAGTCCTTCTCCAGCCAGGTGCCCTGTGAGATCCTTTTTATGACTCTAAGCCTATTTTCTTACTATAAATTAGGACTTATTCAGGTGGCTAAGTAGAAGGGTTAGGAGTTCAAGACTAGCCTGAGCTACTCATGGAGACCTGTTCTTATAAATAGTACAGGCTGGTCATGGTGGTGAAAGAAATGTGCTTCTCACAACAGTTCAGGGTCAAAAAAGATACTGGATATACACACTTTACAGTGAATAATCTTAACACAAAGTACATGATCTTAGCTATTGAAGGATTTCAGTTTAGTACCATAAAGAAAAAATTGACACTGTTGTACAGTCTCCAGTACTCTCCATCTTACAAAACAAGACTCTCTGCCCAGCGAGCAATGGCTCTGCATTCCCCTCCCATTTCAGTTCCTGACTCTCTGAGTTAGACTCTTGTGGGTATTTAAAAAAAATGAAAAAAGAAAAAAACCCAAAAAATGAAACCACAGCATTTGCCTTATTGTGACTGGTGATTTAACTTAGTACAATACCCTTAAGATTTAGCCATGATATAGTAAGCATTAGAATTTCCTCTCTTCTAGCCAGGGAAGCTAGCAGATATGTATAGTCTCACCATTTGGAGGGTCAAAGCAAGGAGGACCCTCTGTCAAGGCCAGCCTGGGTTATCTACTTAGGTTCTTTGTATATTTTAGTTACTGGGAATTAGGCTTCTATAAACACCATTTTGATGTTCTGATTTCAGTTCTCTTGGGTGTGTCCCCAGATGTTGAATCTCTGGATGATACAACAACTCCATTTTTAAGTTGTTAGAAACCTCCATACTATTTTCCATGGCAACCACATCATTTTTACAATCCCACCAATGGCACACAGGATTCTTATTTATCAACATACTCACCAACCCTTCCTTTTCTAGATCAGCCATCCAAATAGGTGAGAACTGGCCAGTGGTTGCTGGTTTTGAAGTAATGGAATTATGAGTTTTTTCTTTACTATCTGGAGTTATGAGAATTATAGAGTTATTACTTGGTAGAATGTAATCTTCGTTGGAGTGATTGTGCAAAGCCTTAGGAGGAATCACAATTGTGCATTTGATAGCTTTCAAACCAAGGACCTCTGCAAAGATCACTGGTTTAAGGTGGGACAAACTTGATTATACTTGGTTCGTTTCTTCTTTTGATAAATGTGCATTAAGTGCCTACTATGTAGACAAGACATGGTTTTCAACAGTGAAAGCCTCTGACCTCAGATTATCATAATACACTATTAGGGAGATACAGAGTATAAGTAAACACATGAGAAAATCTTAGCGGCAGGGACTAGATGGGGAATTAGGTAGATGCTACAATGGTGTATGTCCCTTCCTGATCTTCAATGGTCCCACAGAGAAAAATCATTGCTTTGCTCAGTCATACACCAGAGTGGGTGTTGACCTTGGTGATCTTCAAAGCCACTTCAGCATCATGCTGTTTCCTTCTCCCTGGTATGCATGGATACAGATATGATTTGGGCTTTTCTGTTTATCATTCTCTGACATTTCAGAGCTGAGGAGGTAGGCTGGGAGCTTCTGGCTGAAACCACAGCCCATGTTTATGAACCCCCACATACTTGTGGGCTTAAGGGTCTTCAGCCTACAAGCTTCCCTGTCTTCTTGCTATTGCTACAACTTGGAAGCCTTTCCCATTGATTTGAAATGACTTAGTTATGGCCTCTTTGCATTAACTCTGAGATCTTCTAATCCTTCATTTACCCAGCTGTTAGACAAATCTGTTTCACAACACAAATCTGATCATGTAAGTCCCTTACATGCTGAAAATCCTTCAAATTGGATTCCCCAGGCTCTCAAATCAGCTAGAATACATTTCCTGAGCATTGCAACCCATCCTGACTCCTCTCCTGAACTCTCTGACCCCACTGGACCCCCTCCCCAGCAGACTGCCTTGTTTCTCACTCACCACATTGCATACAGTGCCACCTCCCATCTCTCTACTTACAAATGTACTATTGCCTCTGCCTGGAATGCCCATCTTCCTCCTAATTCCTCAAGTTAGCAAATCTGATTCATACCAGTTTAAAATATGTATTGCTTGCATTCTAGGAGCTAGACACTGAAGTTATATCTATACCAGTCCCTTTCTGACTCATGAAATGAGGAAAACAGGCATCCGTGAATGGCTGCAATGTACTACAGGAAATTATTACACTCATGGCACAATAAAGGCTTGGAGATGCAAAGAAATCTTCCTGGAGATGACAACAGCCATCAGTGGGGGCGAGGATCTAGAAAACAAGAGCCACAGGCCCAGAGGTGTGGAATAGCATGCCACAGATGGAAGAGCAGACAATTCTACTCACTGTTGCTCTCAGTGTGAGGGGGTGAGGCTGCAAAGTCAGTCTTCTAAGTGTACCCGAGGCAATCTTTAGAGCAGGCAGCATGACTGGTGGTTCCTAACCACTGAAGAGCAGAACACAATCTACAACAGATACACCTTTTTTGTCTCCTCTACACAAACCAGCAACACCACCTTCACTCTCTGCCTGCTCTCCCCTGAATGTAGCCTGACTCATCCAGCTCAATGCAGTGAACCTGCCCCTCTTGCAGAGGCTGGAAAGGTCAGAGTTACATCTCTAGGCCGTCTCTCTGCTACAGTTTTCCAAACAGATATGCACCTTCCCAAACAAGGTGAGCACAAGAGCCCATCTTTTGGGAGCCAAGTGTGGCAGAGGATGGCAGCACTCATGGACTCTCACACGTAGCCTATGACATCTTTCCCACCGCACATGGTGATTCCCAATGCAATCTATGATAACCCCCTTGCTATTTAGACCAGTAACAACAGATTTGGTCATCTGCAATGAAAAGCACCCTGCTATGCTTTCTTCCATAGAACCTCTGAGCACACAGCATATTGCCCATCTCCTTTGGTCAGGGTGGAGACTCCACAAGGACAGGCCCCTGGTGGTATTTTAGTTTTTGATCACTGCTGGAATATCAGGACCTGGAAGAATAGTAGTCTTATGACAGTTGCTCAATAAGAATTTGGAGAACTGATAAAGATTTGCAAGTCTTTCACAATCTAGATGATACAAACACAGTATCTCCAGGCCTGGGGTTCACCAAGTGATTGAATGAAACAGTGAAAGGATGCTTGGAAAAGTTAGCAGGTTCATGGGATAAGCAATGGTAACTGTAGCATTTTAAACTTTCTTCCTTGCACACACATCTTTGTGAGGTCAGCTTTGAATGTTCATAGAAACAAGCAACCCCCTGTAATGACATTAGATAGCACTGAAACTAGCTTTGGAAAACATCCTGGGCACTTTGGCTCTGGATGGACCAGGTGAGCCGCAAATGCTTCATCATTTAGGAAGCACATGGCAAAGCCATGCCAGAGATATTGTGGGAACAATCAAAGATAAAAGGCACAGTGTCCTCTAAACAGAAGAGGCTTATCTCTGATGTGGAAAGGAGGGGCAACCAGCCACCATAAACAAAGAAGGCCCTGCTGCAGACGAGGAGGCAGCCACGACCAAACACAAGTCCAGTTCCCTGTACGTGATGTTATGACGTCTCAATTTAGCCTAACTTGGAGAACAACACTCTGGTGTCTCTCCCTCACTTTTTGTTTTATAGAATCATAAAGTGTTAATGACAGTGGTAACAGAAAAGGCAAACACTTCTCCTGTATGTGCACACGCCACACACTGACCCAAGTTGTTCACACACATTCATCTGTTCATATCTGTTGGTTTCCCAGTACACACACACACACACACACACACACACACACACACACACACACACACACACAACACGGGAAGCCTAAGTGACCCCCTCAAGGTCACAGAAGGTCAAAACTGGGGTTTGATTCAGGCAGCCTGGCTTTGGAGCTCATGGTCACCCCTGACTCAATGAGCACATGTGTTCCAGTGCCCTCTACAGTTCGTCACATTTGACAGTTGTATTTTCTGTCCTCTTCAGCCTCGTTGGGACTCACATTCACAGAGTCTTGATTAATCTCTGCAATGGCCCCACACTGCAGGCAAGTTTACTGCCCCAGTTTTCAAAAAGCTAATACATAAAGAGAGGTTAAATAATACTCATGCTCGTGTAGACCAGTGATCTTCAACCTTTCTAATGCTGTGACCCTTTAATACAGTTCCTCATGCTCATTGCTACTTTATAACTGTCATTTTGCTACTTTTATCAATCATAATGTAAATATCTGTGTTTTCCCATGGTCTGAAGTGACCCCTGTGAAAGGGTCCTGGTCATTTGACCCCCAGAGGAGCCTCAACCTACAGGTTGAGAGTTGCTGACATAGGCCATGACACAGGATTTTGAACCCAACTCTGTATAATCCCAGGACTGTTTTCAACCACTCTGCTAATATCCTTAGAAATGTAGAACCACCTTATAATCTCTTGCTGCCTCACAGAAGTTCTACAACTAATTCTGTGTATGTCACAATTCTATTAGCAATTGTTCAGTAACCACAGCCAGCCAGATGGTTCCATGAGTAAGCAGGCTTCCTGAGCAAACCCGAAGACCAGAGCTTGGTTCCCAGAAGCCAGTGCAGAAGGAGAGAACTCAACCCCGAAAACTACCATCCGACCACATGCACACTGTGGCACACACGTGCCTGCACTCACACGCACCATATACAAACCGCACAGGCAATGACAATAAACATTAAAACAGAAATTACCTAATAATTATTTTATGGAAGCAAATTAAAATCCCAGAAAACCTATCTCTTAAAAAAGAAAAACCCTTTGAAATTTATATTTTAAGTGTATGAGTATTCTCCCTGCATATCTGTATAAGCATTATGTGCCTGCCTGGGCCTGAAGAGGACAGGAGACACTGTTGTAGCCCCTGGAACTGGAGTTATGGTTATGAACTGTCACATGGCTGCTGGGAATTGAACTCAGGTCCTTTGTAAAAGCAGCCAGTGCTCTTAACTACTGAGCCATGTCTCCAGCCCCCCAGGACCCAATCTTCGTTTGCTTTTTGTTGTTTATATTGACAAGAACACAGCATTTTCCTAATAACATTGAAATTTTTTAAAAAAACTTTATAATAAATTCTATAGCAAATATGCTCATGTAGTCTTGGATTTTTAGGGTAGTTCTAATTTGATATAATTTAAAAGAATATAAATATGAAAAACTAAGTAACATAATGTAATTGCTGTTGTAATTTTTTTAAGTAAATTTGCAAATGAGAAAAGTCTTGTGTCAAATCACATCCTCTATCTGAAGTTTACAGAATGTGGGATGGAGGCTAGTTGGCCACATTTCTTTGCTGGGCAGAGTGTCATGGTACACCAGATGTTCGTCCACATCACACTGCAGCTCAACATGAGAAAGGACTGTGGGTTTCCAATGAATTAACAGTGTCTGCATGTGTGAAACTGTCATAAAAACCCTGTGCCAGCCAGGTCCCTCAAACACCACTAACTTCTGAGTTTCCATAGGGTGCTGAGTATAACTGTTCACCACAGGGGAAAACAAGGGCAACATCGGTGGCAAAAGTTTATCCACGGGTCTGAAATTGTCCCTCCTGGAATGCAAATGCAAGGACCTCGAGGAACAGGTAAGCTAAAAACCCAAGGCACAGGGAAGCTGCAGAAGCCAAGAAATTATGCTCTAGTAAAAGAGGTAGTCACAGGTGCCAGGTGCCAGCTAACAGAGACAGAAGGAAAGTTTTGCAAATAACATGGGGTCACCTTTCAGGAATAAAAGTGTCACAGCTCTAAGAGCTGGATAGTGGGGAGACTGCCTGTGTTCCTGGAACCAGAGATTGACACCCCAAACCCTCTCACCTGCCCTGGGAACAAATTCACAGAGGAACTTAAAGCTCCATTGACATCGGTGTAAGGACTGATTATTGCTTCCTGTCCTCCTCGGGTGTCTGGGCCCTAAGGAGGCTTCCCACGTGATCCAAGGAAGGGACCCAGAACTTCTGGGGTCTACAGGTCAAACTCGTGTCTGTCTCCACCCATGCAGCCAGGAGGACAGTTCCCAGTGTCCAGTGTGGTCATGTGTCTCTGGGCACTCCTCTGGGTCAGTTCTGCTTATCACCTTCTTATCTCAGCTGCCCTGTGGCCTCTCTCAGACCTCCATTCTTTACAATGCACGAGCTCTATTCATCTCTGTTATCTTCAGCTGATAGCTGGGTCAGCTAAGCAGAGCAACCACAAACATCCAGTGCCTGTTCAGGGAAGGCAGTTATGGGAAACAGCCACCTAACCACGGGGCTGAATGTTTTGCCAATAAATATGCGGTGGCATCATGAATCAGTTTGGGGCCCTTGAGATGGCTCAGTGGGTAAAAGCACTTGCCTCATTAAGTGTGATAGCCCGATTTCAACCTGCTGAACTCACAAACATCACAAAGATGTGGTGGCTTGACCTGTAATTACAGCACTCCCATGGAGACACGGGAAGCAGAGATGGGAGAAATCTCCCAGACTAGCTAGCCTGAAGTTTGCTAAGTGGCAGAAATTACAAGGTGGGGAGAACTGATTCCTTTGCGCGCACATGCACACAAACACAGTGAGAGGTGGAGAGAGGGAGAGGGAAAGGGAGAGGGAGAGAGAGAGAGAGAGAGAGAGAGAGAGAGAGAGAGAGAGAGAGAGAGACAGTTTGGTGAAGCCCACTGGAAGTGAGATAGAAGGGTCTTTGCTGGAGCGAAGGCTCTGAAGCCATTCTGGGCTAATGGGGCAGCATAAACAAAATCAGTGAGGCATGCTGGTTCTTTGCATTTCAAGGGGCAGCCAGAACATTATAGAGATGATGGAAGAAGAAAGAAAGCCACTCACAGAGGATCTTCAGAGCTTTTACTGGAGAGATAATCTTGGTTGCATTTGTAGAGCAAAAAGAGAAAGAAGGTATTTTGACACCTATGGGCACCTTTCTTTTTTTTAAAAAAAAAAAAAAAATCATTTTATTGTATATACAGTGTTCTGCCTGCATGTATGCTTGCACAACAGAAGAGGGCACCAGATGGTTGTGTGCCACCATGTAAGTGCTGGGAATTGAACTCAGGACCTCTGGAAGAACAGCCAGTGCTTTTAACCTCTGAGCCATCTCTCCAGCCTCTGGATACCTTTTCTTTAAGAAAGCCTTTCTGTTTATCAACAGAGAAACTCTGGAATTGGAACTCAAGGTCCAAATAGAACTTGGTATCAATATAGGTGATCATTTCTCTGGTGTCAAAAATGAATACTTAAGAGCCAACTTTCCTTCAAACTCTGTCCATCCGGGTCTTTCATAGAACCCGTGCTTCATTTCTCTCTGTCTTTGGGAAGTTGCATGGAATCCTGTCTTAGTTAGAGTTTCTATTGCTGGGCTGAAACACCATGACCAAAGCATCTTGGAAAGGGTCTATTTGGCTTATACTTCCATATCACTGTTCATTATCAAAGGAGGTCAGACAGGGACTTACCCAGGGTAGGAACCTGGCGGCAGGAGCTGAAGCAGAGACCAGGGAGGTTCTACACACTTACTGGCTTGCTCCTCATGACTTGCTCAGCCTGCTTTCAGCATCCAGGACCACCAGCCTAGGAGTGGCACCACCCACAATAGGCTGGGCCCTCCCCCATCAATTACTAATTTAGAAAAGGCCCTACTGGCTTGCTTACACCCAGATTTGACAGAGACTTTTTTTCTTCAGTGTAGGTTTTCTCCTCTCGGATGACTCTTAGCTTGTGTCAAGTTGACATAAAGCTGGCTAGCACATATGCTAACTAATTCCTTCAGCTCCTGGATTTGGTCTCAAGCCACTGTAATATGTCCTTTTCTCTCCCACGCTCCGTCCCACTCACTCTCCCTAGTGCTGTGTAAGCCAGGACTTTACATAATGCCAGACAAGTGTTCTAACACTGAGTCCCAACTATTCATGTCTCTACTCTGTGATCACATAGACCTGTTGGGTTTGTTTCCTGGATGTGGACCACGTTTTTCTGCATCCTCATAGCCTCTGCTTCACCTGTCTGGAGTGTCTTTGTCAGACACCCAACTTATCTCTTTTACATCTGGCTCAGAAACTCCCATGAGGCTGTTACCACTGCCCCTCAAAACCTCTCCTCAGACATCTTCTGGCAACCTCTCTCTTGGTCTGGGATATGTCCTGGAATGCGCAGGGGACCCCTGAACATGCCCCCACTGAAGAGAATTCTCTGTGTGTTCACAGTGATTTTTGTATGGCCATGTCAACCTCTTATCTAACAACACATCTGGATGCAGTGCTCTCCAGCTGCCATTCTGTGACACAATAAATAAAAGACCCAGAGACAGATATTGGAGTTCAAATTTCAAGCTGAAGATCAGAAAAGTAAAACAGCTTCCCACTAGTTCTTACTCTACCTTAGACTGAAAGGTGATCCTGGCTCCACCAAACCTCAGACTGCTGCCTCTCCTCAGTGTGCCTGCAGAATCCTGAGTCTTCAATGTCTTCCTCTCCTCAATGTGGCTGGAGAATGAATCCCAGCTCTGAGACCTTGTTCCTGTCTCATGAGTTCTGGGATTAAATGTATGAGTTCTAATTCTCTTTTAGACTGATTCACTTTAATGTATCCATGGGTGGCCTTGAACTAATAGAGTGCTGTCTGCCTTTATCTCCTGAATCCTAGGATTAAAGTTGTGTGCCACCACCTCCTGACCTCTATAGTTGTGCTGACTTTTGCTTTCTGAATCCTCAGGCAAGATTTAATAAATCATAAACAATGTATCACCACACCATTCTCTTCCCATCTTACTGTGTGTTACTTTCTGGGTCCTACTGTAATTATTCAAGTGGATACTGTGTTCCTTGAGCTCATCCACAGCAGTGGAGGAGGAGACTCATCTCAGAGCCCACAGGTACTATGATGAGTGACTCCAAGTGCTCAATAAACATTTACCAAAGCAACTCTGAACAAAATGAAGGAGCAGATTTCTGATAGTGGTCCAGAGGGGATTCTCATTTCAAAGAGGGCTTTCTCAGAGAATTACCAATTAATTTCCTGTGAACAATGCATCTAAATTGCTCTTCTAATCATGGCACTCCCCTTATTAAAATCCTTCAGTAGTCCCCCATGGCCTGATGATAACTTATACATTTCTTAGCCACACACACAAGACCCTGTCTATTTTCTTGCCATCATCCCCATCTCCTTTCCCCTGTACTTCCTACTCCATTTGACTCACCCCTCCCCAAGGAAAACTGAGTTGCCTCCCTGCATTTGTTCATGCTGTCCCCTCTGCCTGGAATGCCCTCTGCTTATTTCCTGAGCTCATTTGCATCATTTGAGACAAGGCTAAGGTGTCAGTTCCCAGAAGAGGAATCTTCCAGCTCTGATTCCCTCAGCCTCTTCCTGCTCCTCTGTTTCCAGTTTCCTAACTTTATCACTGTCACCTGTACATGTGTGTGCTCCATCTAACCCCACCACCTGCCTCCAACTCAGGACTGCGGAGGGGAGGATTGCGTTGTGTTTCCCAACTCATGTTTCTGTCACCATGCTCAGGCACACAGAGAATACACAGACAATACATGCCCTTTTAATTATGCGTTTATGGATGTGGAGACTGAGAACAACGAGGCTTCATTCTACACAGAAGAAAAGAGTGCTCGGGATTCCTGTTGTTACATTTGTCCATGTTACTGCCTTCCCAGGTGTGTATGGCAACATGCCTCTGTTGCCAGCTTCTGTAGCTACATCAACAGGCTCTGAGCTTATCCCTGAGGAGGATGGAGCCAAGGATCAGAGCTTTCTGAAGTTCCCTCAAGTCACCAATGAGCCCTGGAACTGACTTAGAAACAGCCCGAAAGCTGTGTTTGGAAAGCACTCTGTTATGCACACCTTTTCCTTAATGGTGTGGTCATCCAACACTTCAAGAAATCGAGCCTCCCTGCCACCATTTTATTGTGGAAGAGGCCACAGAATGTCACACAGCACCTCATGGACAAGGCTAGGACAGAGCAGGAGGAAGACCGGCAGGGCAGGGCAAACCTCACTGGGTTTGAGTAACAAGTTACTTAACTTCTCAGAGAAAAGGAAGCCTGAAGAACAAACAGGAGCTTGACTGCCCTTAGGAAAAGGAAACCAGAAGTTGTTTACAACCTGTGAAGAAAGGAGGTGCGGCTTCAAAAGGCATGAGGCCTAGACAGGCCAGCAGGCAGAGATTCCTGACCTGAGAGGATTATTGTACTTAATGGCTGGAGTGTGAGGTAAGAAATGGGGCTGGCCACACTCCCAGATATTTCTGCGTGTGTTAATAGGCCCAACATTGACATTGGTCCTCTTCCTTCATCCCTATTTATTCAGATTCTCACTGGACCTAGTGCTTACCCGAGGCATGCCTTACTTATCTCTGCCTACTGATTTGGCAACAGGCAGGCGCCGAGCCTGTCTGCTTTTCTGTGGGTTCTGGGTAATCTAAATTCCAAATTTTACAACCATGCACCAAGCGTTTTTGTCCACTGAGCCATCTCCCAAGACAAAGGAACTGATACTTTAGAGCCAACGGATCCCCTTTTCAAGACACAGGCCTGTAGAGCAAGCACCCAGAGCAGATAGACCCTCAAAAGCAACTGGCAAAGCAAGCAGACGCTCAGTGAAAGCACAGGAGTTACCATGCATTTTAGGAAACAGCCAAGCAGCAGCAGCTCAGCATTGCTTCCAAATACCAAACCGTTGCTGAGCAGAGGCTCTGTGTTGATGTTGAGGGTCTCTGAGGAAAAATTCAACCATATGCCTGTGAGGTCAGTTTCAAATGGAAGCCCCCAGCAAAACAGTTTAGGTTTTAATTATATATCAGTAGACAGGAGAATCAGGGCCTCTAGTCAGAATTTACAATCTATGCAAATGTGCCCACCTACCAACTGCCCCCACTACTGGCCATTTACCAACCACCTAAAGGAGAAGGAGTAAATAGCTCTTCTGAGTCACTTTATTCTTTGACCCTTCACTATATGATGTGAATGCTTTAGCCAGTGGGCCACTTTCAGGTTCTTACATTTGTTCTGTACACTGGAATCCTAGCCAAATGAAGAAGATTAGAAAGAAATCAAACCCCATTTTAGCTTAGAGATGTTAGGCATGTTTAAAGAAGGAACACATAAGTTCCGCCAGAGTTTCTATCTATTCCACATCTCCTTTCTGCAATAATTTCAGAAAGCTTGAAGTACCAGTCACCTGCGTCCTGATCATCATCTCCTCCATCATCTCTCCTTTCTCCTTCCTCCTCCCACTCCTCTCTTCCTCCCTCTGCCCCCTCCCCTCTTCCATTACCACTGCGGACATTGCTTCTGTTTAGACACAACCTTTGAACCCCTTAGAAAGCTGCCAATATGTGTCATTTCCTTCATTTTTCAGCATTATGGACCTGGCTTGGAGAGAGATCAATTTAGTCAAGTGTTAAAAGCCCTTATTGTGGACTTCGGAGGTAGAAGGGTTGTGTCTGGGCAACCTTCAGTCGAATCTTTGTCATCTCAGTTCCCACCAATAAAGTGCTATCAATATAATAGCCAGTTAACTAAGATAATCCACGGTAAGTGTTCATCTCACTTACCTGGGAAGTATGGATGCACGGATCAAGATTCACGGGACTAGTCTCAAAATAGGTTTATATCACTTTATCCAGGGAGAACGCACTTACACAAGGAGTGACTACTACAAGTTCCAGCTCCAAGAATTCACCCAGGCTGTCCTCTGTGACCTGACTGGAAGCAAGAGCCACCTGTCTTGACCCCAGATCTAAAACCTACTCTCAGTCAAATCTGTACCTGTGACCATGCCCAAATGGGTGTGGTCAGCGCTACAGGTGGATATCTCACTATAGGGAAGCCTTCTAAAGCGAGAGGCACTGAGTGCCCTGGCTCTTGAGAGCCACATACCTCCTTCAGCCATGTGTTTATTGTGCCATTAGTGTGGTCCAGTTTTCACCTTCCCGCCTAGCTGAGAATCACTTTCAATAACAGAAACAGGGCTAAGAGCATGGGATTGAGGGTTGAAAAGCCTTAGGTTGGCATCTTGACCTGTGTCACCTTAACAAAGATGGTTCAGTTCTCCTTTCCTTGGAATGGGGAACCAACCACTCCCAACATGGGTGGAAATGTTGGCCTGGTGCCTGGCACAAGGGCCCTGAGCAATGGCGGTTGGGATAAGACAGTTACAATGTGGAGAAAGTGTTGCTGCTGCTGCTGCTGCTGGTGACGATGATAATGGTACTGTCGGCAGGGTGATCATTTGTGGCAAACAACACATGCTGAAGTTAATCAACCTGGTACGTTCAGGTGGGAAGATCATATAGAAATCCTGATAGGTGACATTTTACTTTCTAGTAACAATGATGTTTCAGGTTTGGCCCTCTTTCTCTGTACTCACCATAGCCACTCTTCCTCCTCCTCCATTTTAAATATTCTAGTACTACTTTTTTATTTACTCATTTTATTAGCATTGAACAATATAAAATAGACTTTATTTTGTCTCTAAAACAACCGCTACCCTAGGCATGAGAACTCACATGACCATAGAAGTAATGAAATAAGGGAATGAAAACAGCTTGTTAAGACATGTTAACAATCAGCACAGAACAAAACATAAACATCCAGCATGTTTCCTTTTCATTTCCTGGGTGTGAGGTGCTCATGCTCTTCTGGATTCTTCCCACTTTGTTAACAAATTACTGCACAGTATTAATGTACCATGATATATAAATCAAGAATACATTTTGAAATCAAATTTCAGTACAATAGTTCTCAAAGGTAATGCAACAATCCACACAACCTAGATTTTTTTTTGAAAGGAAATAACACTTAGCCTCTTATGACATATACTTGAAAAGAAATATACCAACAATTAAAAATGAATTATGACCTATAGAGAAAAGGAGAGCGAGTGATGCTTATTGATGACTAATTGGAAAATTATAGGGATTATGTTGTAAGAGTTTTCAAAAGGATGTTTTAAAGTTTGATTTTATTTTTATGAGTGTTGTGTGTTTGGGTATGTGTGTATACACACATGCAGGAAGATGTTCATGGAGACTAGAAGAGAGTTGTAGATCTTTTGGTGCTAGAGTTATAGTAATCAGAATTTTTCTTTTATCTTTTTTGAGATAATTACATCAATTTCTCCTGTATCTTCCCTCCAAACTCTCCCATCTATCCTTCTTTGTTCTCTTTCAAATTCATAGCTTTAGTTGTTGATGATATATATATATATATACACACATATATATGTATATCTATACATATGTATGTGTATATGTATATGTATGTATATAAATACATATATACATATATTTGTATACATGCATACACACACACACACACACACACACACACACACACACGTATTCCTAAATACACAAATACAACCTGTTCAGCCTGTGTAATGTTATTTGTACATATGTTTTCAGAGCTGAGCATTTGGTATTGGGTGATGTGTGCTCTTGTGTACAACCCATGTCCTCTTCCCCAGGAAGACTAATCCTTCCGTTTTTAGCATTCCTTAGTTGCCTATCGTTTTTTATGTAGGGTTAAGGGCTCATGGTCTCCCCACACCCAGTCCATGTTAGCCTGTCTGTTGTTGTCCTTGTTCAGCTGATGTTTAGGCAGTCATGTTGCTGATCTACATATCTTAACACTCCACCTCAAATCTGTGACATTATCCTATGACTTTATTCTCATCTCCTGTTCTCCTTTTGCCCTTATACCCTGGCCTGCTAATTGTGCTCACTCAGAACAATGTCACCAGAATCCCACTGAAAACCTGTATTCTGTCCATTTCTACTGTGTCCCAGGAGTCCCTGGGAGTCAAGTGTGGTCAGTGAAAGGCTGGGAAGGACAAAGAGAGCCCTGATGAGGAGAGACTCTGACCAAGCCACCAGCTGGAGGTGGTCTTGAATTTTCTCACAGGTGCTGGGACAGATCTTGGACTTGGCTCAGAGACCAGCTTGAGGTAAATGGTCAGAATGGGAGAGTAGAATGACGAAGGTAATCCCTGTAGCCTGCATGGCTTCAAGAGTGATGCCTGGCTTTTTCTGAGTGTTAAGAGACAAGAAGAATGAATAAGACCTTTAAAGTCACAGGAAAGTGCACAAATAAAAATCACAGGCAATCATTTATCTTTGAGAGAATAAAAGCTGTGAAGTAATGGTTTTCTGATTCTGTGGTATTTATGTGCTTTGGTTTCCCCAGGAGGATCTGACTCCTGGAGGCCAAACTGAAAGGAAAAATAACACCGGAGAAGTACCTCAGAGCCTCCATCTATTCATTGACAACATGGGCTCTCTTCTACTTTAGGAAGTTAGGGGTGGGGATTAGAAACCCCAGGGTCTACCATAACACTTGAGTAAAAGTCAATAGGTTTGTGTTAATTAGTTCTCATAGAATATGTCACAACTTGAGGAAGAAAGCTAAAACATTTGTTGGCTAATTAAACATCTATAGTCTATTTCTTTATTTTGGTAATATCTAAAATGGAAATAATTGTATTTATTTCTTTTCCTTACTAAAATTCTGATAAATATCAAATCAAGCTTTGGACAGAGTAGAAAGGCCACATGGTCAAGGCATTCTCTTTAAAGGTGTACAAGTGTGATGTGTCTGGGCAGAAAGAGCAGAGTGTGTGGATCTAGTTTAGCAGAGACAGGGTACGGCTAGCTAAGGGCACCAGTGTCTAGCACAGCACATGCCACCTGTCTACACTCAAAAATAACTGAGATCTGATGAGTGAATGAGTAACAAAATCTGGAGAACGAGAAGGCTAGCTGAACATAAGACCCATAATGATCCTGTAAAATGGTTTCAAAACTGAAAATGGTCTCTAACCATCTACTTACTGGCTCATGAACAGCCTGAAGAGGACAAAGTAAAGGAGAAAGACAGTGAATCTGGATCTGCTATGATCATCATCTGCCCATCTCACTCTTTACCTAAGAGTCTTATTCAGGCTTTAGGTGGGTCACAGCCCTCAAAAGGGGGCTACAAGTCCCCATGTTTCATGCACCACCCCACACTATACACTGCAGTCTTACACATGGTCTGTGGCTCCTCAAGGTGCCCTCTTTCCTGCCATAGGCCCATGGGATACACTGTCCTCTATGGCTAGGATATATTCTCACACATGTCCTCCATTGCTTGAGCTACATCGTAATTTATTTCTAACATAGTGGCCATCACTTTCATCAGAACAGCCAGGCTACTCATCTCAAGAGACCTTAAGATTGTAGATTGCTTGTAGATTGCTGACATTCTTTCATAGAAGAAGGGGGTGAGAAAGAGAGGAACTGGATCCTCACCTGTAATTCAACTACTTACTCCCACACCCTCCTAACTATTGTATATAATTCTGCCCTAATTATATAAGGTCTTATGGTATCACCCATGCTCTGTAAGTGAGCCCATTGAAGGCACTTGTTCCCCAAGTTGGGCTTTGGTGGAATTATACTTTGGTTTATTGGTGCTCCAAAAGGAGAGTACAGGTAGATGTATGCTTACTCCTCACTGGGTAAGCCTTCCTGCAATAGTGTTTCATTCTTTAAAGCTCAAATTAGAAATAATATCTCCTTCTCTGACTCACCCAATGAGTCCAGTCACTTTAATGTGGTGTCATTGTCCCCATTGTGAAGATATGATACTGCTTTTGTATATCTTCCTTATTAAACTCCAAATTGCTTAAGAAAGGCCTACATTGTTTCATTCTTGGCACCTTGCCTATTGAATGAAGGATCTCTGGGATCACATAGATGTAGTTTTAACCCCTGCAACCATGATTAAGTTGCTGTGTGGTCTTAGGCTAGAACTATTTAAACTCACTATGGTTCAGTTTTCTACTTGAGAAGGACACATTGATTACATATCAACCCTGGGCCTCCAAACATACTTGGTCCCGTTATAGATATCATTTGTATTGATCACATAAATAAGCAAACAAGGTATCAGACACAAACCGTGCTTTTACAAAAACAGAACATGAAAAATATATTGCATGGTGTACTGCCTGGTTTTGTGTCAACTTGACACAAACTAGAGTCATGAGGAAGGAGCCTCAGTTGAGGAAACACCTCCATGAGATCCAGCTATAAGGCATTGCCTCAATTGGTGATCAGTGGGAGAGGGACATGCCCATTGTGGATGGTGCCATACCTTGGCTGGTGGTCCTGGTTTCTAACAAGAAAGTAAGCTGAGCAAGCCATGAGGAGCAAGCCAGGAAGCAGCACCCCTCCATGGCCTCTGCCTCAGCTCTTGCCTCCAGAATTGTGCACTGTCTGCATTTCTATCCTGATTTCAGTGATGAAGAGCAATATGGAAATGTAAGGCACAGAAACCCTTTTCTCCCCAACTTGCTTTTTGATCATGGTGCATTGTCACAGCAATAGAAACCCAAGCTAAGGCATATAGGAAATGAATAACTGTTTACCTTCTTTAAAAAAAAAAAGTAGCCTGGTGGTGGTGGTGCATGCCTTTAATCTCAGTAGTTGAGAGGTAGAGGCAGGTGCATTTGTGTGAGTTCAAGGCCAGCCTGGTCTACAGAGCAAGTTCCATGACAGCCAAGGCTACACAGAGAAACCCTAACTCAAAAAGAAAAAATGGATAACTACTCCAAAAACAACTGGTCAGGATGGGCTAGGAAGTAGGCTAAATAGTACCCTCCATAGTTCCTACAGGTGTCCATGCCCTAACTCTGGGAACCTGTGGCTATGTCTTATTATGGTGTCTAACAATGGAAAAGAGGGCTTAGCTCAACCAAGTGGGCTCAGCATATTCTTAAGGCCCTTATAGAACAGAGGTGAGAAATTCATTGTCTTAAAAGATACAAGACTGGAAACCAAGACCGGAGAGAAAAGATGACATGCTGCTGGCCTTATGACAACATGTGGTTTCTAAGATGAAAACTGTCAGTAACACAGATTCTTCTCATAGCCACAGGAAGCATGTGGCCCTGTGGTCCCACTTGTTACAACATCAATAGAAAACTAATGCTCTGATGAAAATTGGGTGACTGGTTAGAGAAGGTTTTATTAGACATTAAATCTACTGGCTTTCCACCTCTAGTCCAATCCTCTTTTACATGCCCAGGCTGATTTAGAGGAGGACTCTACACTCTCACTTAAAGATCCACCACACAGCATGACATACCTCAGCACCTAGGGCAGGTTCAGAAGGGGAAAGAGGTTCGTACCCATGCATGGGTGCCTGGGGCATCACTTCCATTCACAGCCCATTGGCTGGCACTCGTCACATGACTCCAAGTCCTTTGAAAAGAGGCTGGGAATTGTTAAGAGAGCAAAGGGATGTCTTGTTGGCCATGGCACTAAAAGGCTGACTTTGAGTTTCCCGAGAGAGGTGCTTTTAAAGTGGAACTAGAGAACAAAGAGGCATGCTAGGAAAAGAGAAAATGAACACAGGCCACCTTTGCTCAAACTTGGGAGCAAGGTGAAAAATGGAGAGAAGAAGAAAGCCTGTTTAATTGCTACAAGGTCTGATGGACATGGACATTCACACTGCATTTAACATGTGCTTGCCCAAATAAGACAAGCCACAAAAGCACTAAAACTGTATTTTTGCATCAGATTTCTGTTTTACATAAAATCCCATCTAGCTGTTTATTGGAAAAGCTATTGATATCTGTTCCCATTTTTTTTTCTCAAAAGGATTCCTGTGGGGACTTGAGATTAATGGACACTTATATTTGCCTTTTTCCTTGACAAGTCTTCCTAGCTGGAGGCCAGGTTGAATGATATTTCCTGCATGAACATTTCCCTTATGTCCTTACTTAACTTATACTTGGGTTTTCCTAACTTAAAGTTACACTTTTATGAGCCTAGATGCCATACCATGACTGAGGGCTAATATTGATAGGAGTGAGAGTTGCCAGGGAAACAGAACTCTGGGCAGGTGTATGAGGGATTATCTTGATTAAGAGAATTAAGGTAGGAAGACACACCCCATTCTAGTTTTATCTCAGTTGCTGTGTTAAAGCATTCTACATACACAGATGAGGAGAGGGTTTATTTCAGTTTACAGGTTACAGACCATTGAGGGCAGTCAGGGCAGGAATTCAAGCAGGAACATGAAACAGAAAACATGGGAGAATACGGTTTTCTGGCTCATTAGCAAGTCCATGTTTAATTAGTTTTTTTACATAGTCCAAGCCTACCTGTGCTGACCAAGCACAGTGCCATCCAATGGGCTGGGCCATCCTACACTGATTAACAATCCAGACAACTCCCCAGAGACTTGTCCAGAGGCAAATCTAATCAAGACAATTCCTCAATGGACTTCCTCCTCAGGTGACTCTATACTTCATCAAGTTGACAGTCAAAACTAACCAAGATACTCACTGACTATGAGGGGTACCATTCCATGAACTGTGGCTTCTGAACTGCATAAAAGGGAGAAAGAACGCTGAATACAAGTATTGGGTAGTGTGATGGCTGTTTGGACACAATGCGACCAGCAGCTTTTTGTTCCTGCTGTCATATATCCCTGCCACCATGGATTGCATTCCCTGGAACTGTAAGTCTAGAGAAACCCTTTCTTCTTTAAGTTACTTTTGCCAGGTATTTTGTCAAAGTAATGAGGTAAGTAACTAATATATCAGGTAACAACTTTAAGAAAAACACTTCAATTCGAAGATGTAACAGAGTAGGCAAGAGTTGTGGCTATGTTCTGCCCTCATCCTACCCCAGGAATTTCTCTGTCATTTTATTCCTTCTGTTTGTATCTTGTATCACAATTCACAAAACCCTTTCCTCATTGATGTCATCTGATCTTCATAGTCATATTAATGATGAGTTATCAATCCCATTCAACATAAACTTAACCTCAATAGCCTTAAGAAGCTTGGCCCTGTGGCTAGGATTTATGACTACAGTTTATGCTCTCTCCTCAATATATTTCCTTTGTATCTCTTCCCTAGTCAACCACAGTCAAATACACCATTGCCATGCCTTCTGTGATAGTGCATGCCTACAAGTTACACCACACTCTACACTCCAGAAAATGTAGGGGATACAAGAATTTTATTGCTAAAAGCCAGTATTAAAAGGATAGTATGAGTTAGGCTATATGCTAAAAACTTTATATCTAAAACTTAGTTTCCCTTACAAACATACCTATGATATTTCACTTTGGAGATGAAGCAACTAAACCAAAAAGCAACGGAGCAGGGTTTCCAAGGGCATGCAGCCAGGGTGGGATTTGTATGTACTCAATGAGTCCAGCCCTAGACTCTTCACTTTTAAAAACTCATTTTCCCATCTCTTTCCATCTCCTTTCCCAACTCAGGGCCTTGTACATGTTAGGTAACTGTTTTGCCCCTGAGGTACTCCCCCACACCATTTATAACTATTCTCAGTGACACATCTACTACAGCCACAACATTGCAAGGCTTTCTGGCCCTGTCTCATTCGCTCTTTATAGGTTTCAGCTTAAAGTCTTCTCTTCTCAACTCTTCTCCATCTCTTGACCCTGTTTGATCATGTTTTTAATATCATGTGCATTCATTGCTTTATTTACCACATCTGCTTTTATGTTTCCCTATAGACTGAATTCTTTCACAGTCTGCCATCATCAGCACCAGCTAACATAGCATCAGGCACAGTTCTATGTGTTCTGTAGAAACCCATGAGCTCACGAAAAGTCCAGGCACTGTTAATGAGTGAGTAGGGCCCTCCATTGAGGGGCTCAGAGAAGTTGAAGATCATACAGCCAGTGGTAGGTGGTTCTGGGATTCAGATTCTGAGACTTAAGGTTGTTTGCTTTGTGGGGCTGGGATTGGAATACAGGGCCTCCTACTACATGATTTTCAAAGCTCTGTCATTGGGCTATAGCGCCCCTCCCCCAACGGGAAAGATATTCAAAGGAACATTCTACAAGAGTTCCTCTCCTCTGTAGTCCCTGGAACAATGTAGAAAGGACAGTCAGCTGAAAGAGAAGTCAACACACCAATACCATGAAATACAAGGCACAATTTGCCTGAGTCCCTGTGGGAAAACAAAAGCAGGGAAATAGCATGGTCAAAGTAATCTCATGCTTCCTCAAATTTCTTTCAGAAAAGATGCTTCTTCATAGTAATAAGACAATAATAAATCTCATGGAACAATGGCCCATTAACAACTTCCATCTAAAAGAGTTTGTTAAAGTATGACCATGGCTGTTTGAGTACTTTCCAACTAAGTCCTTGAACCATCAAGGGATGTACATGTTCATCACTGCCTGGTGGTGCATGAATCTCCCCATTCTTCCAAGCTGAAGAAATGCTGTTGATGCAGTTTCACCAGACCCAGCTCAGAAGAAGATATTTAACTTCAGTAGTCACCATTGGGAACATTTGCCAGGGAAACTCCATGTTTTATCACAACCCAGGAATGCTCTGAATAGTGGGGGCTGGAGGGAACAAGAAGAAACTCTACTTACTGCCTCTCCTTGCTTTCAGCATGGGGTAAGACCCAGAGCCACCCAGATGATGCTACAGTGCAGGTTGGGAGCATGAGCAAGAGCCCCAGGGCTTCAGGTTAGAGCTCCATGCCTCAGGATGTCCTCAATCTTCATAGCCCGTCTTTTCCTGTGAAAAGTTGGGAGTGGTGCTACTTGGACACATAGAACATCTTCAAGATGTATATATAGGCCTTTGGTCCAGCACTCCCACCCAGAAAGAGATGGGAAGCTTTAAAAGAGTCTTTGTCCTGGCAGTTTTTAGAATCTTCTCTCTGAAAAGATGGATAGAGCCAGAGTCTCAATTTCCACTTTGACAGTTGATCGGCACTCCAAGATTGTACACCTGACTGCAAGGAAGAATTTCTGGCTTACAGAGAAGACAATGGTGATGGGTATTTTATTTCTTGGTAAATGTACAAACAAATATTATCTAGAGGAACAAACTCATAGAATGAATATATATATTTACAGGGCCACTCACAAGAGCACCTAGTTGGTTGATTTGAGATTCAGTCAACTTGATGACCAAGACTATCACACTAAACATATTATTCTACTCCAAATGGAAATTAAAAGTTACAGCTCACAAGTTAATGTCTCTATGTTTGTGCTTTTCCAGATAGTAAGTAAACATACAAACAAATGGTACCCTAGATACTGAGCATCTAGGAGCTCTGAGCAAAGCATCTGGTTGAAAGGTTGACTCCCTGGCTGCCAGTCTATGAGACTCTGAACAAAACCAGGCAACCCAGAAAATCATTTCCTTGTCTATAAAATGGAGATAGACCCAATCTCATACGATTGATGATGCTTGAATGAAACTGTGCCTGAAATGACTTGACTGTGTTTTGCAAATATCTTCCATCCTTCTCAGGACATTAAATTCATTAAAATAGTCACTAAGCAAGGAACTGTGGTGAGTGTGAAAGAGAAGTGAGAAAAACTTATCTACTGGTGTAATTTGTTTATTAGTGATACAGGGCCAGACCTTGGGGTTCTTGGTCTATGATCTGAAGATGAAACAAAGCAGAAGACACATATGACTAAGCATCCCTTATTCAAAATGTATGAGCCCAGTAGTATATTGGATTCCAGATTTCTTGAGAGTTTCAAATATTGCATATCTGTAATATGATCTCAAATCTAAATACACAATTCATGTCTGTTTCATATATACCTTATGTGCATGGCCCGAAGGTAATCTAAAGTCTGTGCATGAATGAGAATGTGGTGGTTGGGGTGAAAATCTACTTGTGATACCATGTCAGTGTCAGGCCAGTGGATTTGAAAATACTTCTGATTTGGAGTTTTCAGATCAGGGCCTCTCTGCCTGTACCACATTCAGCAGCAGCACCTCACATCACTCAGACTATCCAGACAGTTCTGCTGCTGGGTGCTCTTAGCTGTCTCCTCTCCAGATTTAAATCCCCCTTTATAAGCAACTAAGCCAAAAGCCACAGAGATGGAATAATTCACCTTCAGGCACCCAAGCACGGGAGGTGGACATCACACTAGACAAGAGTCCCGACACTCCGACACTCCTAGTCTCATGCTTTTTGTTCACATGACAGAAGACAGAAAACGTTCCAGTACCACATTCCACACACTCAAAATAGCATCTTTGCAGGCCAGTGTTGGCACAGACCTATGATATGAGAAACTCCAGAGGCTGAGGCAAGAGGGATGAAAGTTTTAGGATTCCCTGAGCTGCAAAGTGAGTTCAAGACAGCCTGGTCAACTAAACGTTAATGAGACCCAGCCTTTAAAAAGAGGAAAAAACAAGAAAAGGAGAAAAGGAAATGAAGGTTTGGTAGAGTAGTATACACAAAGTGTTAGCATCAATCCTTATCACTCAAAACAAAACAAAACAAAGACAGTTTTTAAAATGCAGCAACAGCAATAAAAAAAAAATAGCAACAAAACCAAAGAAAGCCCCAGCTCTATTGGAAAGAGCACAACAGCCGTGAGTACTTTTTAAAGGGCACTTGAAGTTGGCATGCCTCCATTCATTACAACTTTAAATGACACTGCCTTTAAAAAATTAACCCTCAAAATTATTAGAAACAAGCCTCCCCCACCCCTTTCTTTTCTCTTGTCTCCAGTCACAACTTCTCTTATGGGATAGTTCACCAAAGGTATTCATGGGGGGGGGGGGATGGGAGTTGCAGGACTTAGAAAATGGTTTGTATACCAATGGTTCTGCTATGATACTATGGATGGGGAAGTTTGATATTATCAACAACTGTTAAGTATAGCATTTTAGTTTTATAGTTTATTCGAATATACTATTTAAAATGTCACCCTTACTGGTAAAATGGCAGGTGTTACTATACACACATACAGATTAGAAACATTAAAATCAGAGGACAACTGTCTTGTCTGGGGACAAACAGCAAGTGCATGGCAGATGGTGGTTCATATGCAGGATTCCTGCATATGATTTTAGCCCTCTGTCCCATACAATGTCCACCATCATCATGATAAAAGGGAAAAAGCCAACCATCAAGAATGGTACCTAGAGGGACAGCAAGATGTGATGGGAGATGTCATTTTGTAAGTATGTTCTCATACTGGTTAATGAATAAAGTACTGTTGGCAAATAGGGAAGGAAGATAGGAGGGACTAGGAGAGAAGGAGGAAAGAGGATGTAGGAAGGAGGAGTCAACATGGAGAGACTGGAGAGAACAGAAGTCTGGGTCCACTCCCCGGTAAGATAAGACCACGTGGAGATTAATAGAAATGGGTTAATAATTAAGATAGAGCTAGCCAATAAGAAACAAGTACCTGGCCAACAGCATTATATCAAATACAGAGTCTTGGTGTATTAATTGGGGCTGGCGTGGCGGCAAGACAAGACTGGCGGTGGGAGGAAAAACCTTACTCCTTACATATGGTGCCCACGTGGCTAATAAGAACTTCCACTTAAAATTTAACAAAAGCTTAAAAAAGGGTTTTAGAAGCAAAAGAACAGAGACAAGCAAGGTTTCTTGGTAGCATCATTTTTCTCGGTTGGACTCTGATTTGCGAGAGACAAGCAAAGATTTCCATGGCTCCTTTAAAAAAAGTTTCCTGACTCAGCATAAGCGGCAAAAAACTGCAAGGCTTTTAGGAAACTCTGCTAACAATTCATTGGTGTGTATGAGAGCTGGCAATGGCAGTGACTATATCTCCAAGCCAGCAGCATGCTGCTTGCTGCTGCGTAGGCCAAGGCGATGACCACAGCTCTCAGTGTTAGCAGTTATTTGATAACTGTTGTGTGATATATTTTGCTATGTTAAGGTTAAAACCCTTCTTTTTATTTAGACAGAAAAGAGGAGATGATGGGAGATGTCATTATGTAAATATGTTTCTCATACTGGTAATAAATAAAGCACTGTTGGCCAATAGGAAAGGTAGATAGGAGGGACTAGGAGACAAGGAGGAAAGAGGAAGTAGTAAGGAGGAGTCAGCATGGCGAGACCGGGGAGACCAGATGCCTGCCCCACTCCCCAGTAAGGTGAAACCATGTGGAAATACATTGGAATGGGTTGATATTTAAGACAGAGTACCATACTCCTTACAAAGATGGGTAAAGGTACTTTCTGCCAAGCCTGACTGCCTGACCACCTGAGTTTGATTCCCAGGATCTACATGGAGATAGTTCTCCTCTGATTTCCACACTTGTTCACCATAAACACACACACACACACACACACACACACACACACACACTAAATCAGTGAATAAGATGTAAGAAACACAAAAGAATGACACTGAGTCAAACAGCCCTAGTTTGCACCAGAATCCTGTCCCATCTATAAAATGGGAAGATAACAAAAAAATAGTTAGACAATAGAAATGTAAACTTTGACTTCTTTCCATGGTCAGAGTGCAAAGTCTGATATTCTGAAACACAGTCTATATAATTTATCTGTATTTAATCAGCTGTCATTATTATTATGATGATGATAATTAATCTTTGCCAACCACCAACTTTGATGCCACGCTCACTTCTGTCCAGTTCCCTGTGCAGCACTTTCCCCAAACACCTTCTCTGAAGAGCTAAGCATAGCTGTTTTGGGTAAGGTCAAACAGTGATACAAATTACCACCCTAAATAGTAACAAAATATCACTCTGAATACTAACATCAACTTTCTTTGTTAGCTTGTGGCTAACTGTTAGCTTGTAGCAGTTCTTGCAGAGTTTTGCTGGAGCCTTCAATGACTAAGTGCCACTAATTAATGGTGTAAACAAGAGAAATTTGTTGTCTAATGGTTCTGGAAGGTAAATGTTCAAGTCTGAGTCAGGGTTGGTCCTGTCCAACCTCCCCAGGACTGTCCGTACTCAATTCAGCTTGGAGCTTGATGGCAGTCTTGATGTTTCATAGAATGTTCTCACAGTATGGCCACATGGTCTATCGTGTGAACACTTTCCTGTTTAAATTCCTCTTTTCTGAGGATATCATTCATGCTGGATAAACACTCATTTTTATGACCTCAATTCAACTTGACTAGTCTGTAAAGATGCCCTAAATAAGATGTGTGTTCTCCAAGCACTGGCCTGAGCCTTGAAGTTAAGACTTTGTGAAAAGAATGACACAATCAAAGTACAACAGCCACTGTGTTCCTCCTGATGCCAGACATGGCATTATCTGCCCTCTGAACCCAGTGGACTGGTCCAAGTTCTTTATACCCATGAACATATTTAAGCCTCTGTGGAATGCTAAGAGGCAGATATTATTTTCTCTCCTTTACAAATAGAGTTCCAAGAAATTAAATATCTTTCTCAAAACCAAGAAGCTGGTATTTGTCAGAGGTAGGGACAAAGCAGTCAGGCACCTTTGAGGCTGTGCCTTTAAGAGGCTTATTTTCCAGTCTCTTACAGCAAGATAATGCATTCCCTGGGACCTCACAGTCTACACTTGGATCTACTCAAAGGGCCTGGGGTCTTGCAAGGAAAAAAGAGACCAATTGTAGCCAAGGAGCTGGGGAGGGATTCTTGGGAAAGTGAGGCCCAATATGAGCTATGCCAGCAAGAGGTCATGCCTCTGGGTGAGGATGCTTACAGAAACATTATGCTGGAGCAGGCATAGCCCAGGGAGAGGGCACCATGGCTAAAGATGGAGGATAATGTGTGGATACCAAGACCACTAGCCTTGTCAGGGGGCTAAAATGCACGGCTCTACCTCACAGACATGGAGACCAGCTGGCAAGATGCAGCAGCAGAGTGGCGTGACCAGCATTGCCCACTTTGGAGCATTTCTATCAGCAGAAATATAAGTGAGTGATTTGCAGTAGGAGGATTTGATCTTCCCTTTGAAGCAATGATGGGGTCAAGGGCAGGGCTCACTATGAGGGATGAACTGGCAACAACAGGCCATTTTCTATCTCTCTAGCAAGGACCAAACAATAACAGTTCAGGAAGATACTGTCCACAGCCTCCCAGTCAAGAGAGATGCAAACTGTCCAGCCTTTTATTTGGTGACTTGTAGAATGGCTTATTTTCCCTCAGAATACATCTGAGAAGTTTCTGAGCTTTTAAAAAAAAATGTTTATTTGTTTTGTTTTTCAAGACAGGGTTTCTCTGTATAACAGCTCTGACTGTCCTAGAACTTGTTTTGTAGACTAGGCTGGCCTCTAACTCACAGGGGTCCATCTGCCCTGGCCTTCTGGGTGCTGGGATTAAAGGAGTGTGCCATCAACACTTGGCCTGTTGGCTTGGTTTTTAATGACAGGTCTTACCCAGAACTCACAGCAGTCTTCTGCCTCAGCCTTGAGTACTGGGGTGGCAGGTGTGCACCTCCACTCTCTGCTTTGATACAAACCTCATAATCACAGCTGTTTCTGCTCTCCACAAGACAAACGCACTAACAAGAGACTGTTGCTACAGGTGAGTCCCTAGGGATTGATCTTGCGGACAGGAGATGCATACAGAGAAGGAACAGCTGGCACCTCCATTATTTGATAATAGATGCCCCCTTAGGACCTTTTCCTTAAACATCAGATTATTTAGGTTAAAAACCCAAACATCTCTCTGGAAGCATTACCAAATGAAGTTTCACAGGCTTTCAAAGCAAGATTTTATCCAAACTGGCCAAATGTCATCTTGGTATACTATCTTACTGCCTCAGGGTATGCAGCTCAGCCTCAAGTTTTACAGGAAACACCCTCCCCTGTCCCCAATGGCTCCTTCAGCCCTCAGAATAAAACACATACACACAGCACCAAGGGCCTTCCAACTTCTGTCCTTTGTAAATCCTAGGATTCCATTCTGGCAATTTACTTTCATTTAAAAAATTTCCACCCAGTAACACCCGGCTTCTCGAGTGTCCTCTGACTCACCCTACTACACTTTGAACCTCTGAGCCTTTGTCTGTTGCCCTCCACCCCACCCCACTCTTCCTCCTCTCATACATCGCTATCTACTCCTCCTCTACACTCTTCTCAGATGGCATCTCCTCAAATGGGTCCCCATGCCGGGCTAGGTACCCAGCCACACTGCTGGCACTGAGGTCCGGCTTCATCATTGTTCTTTCCATCATTTGTTTTCTTTAACACTTTTTTTGAAAAGATAAGCAACGCGATGGTGAGTAAGACAGTTCCCTCTCAGAGGCTAATGTGAGCCCTGGCACTTGGAAGATGTTTGTTCAACGGCCATAAAATGGTGAGAGTTGGGCCCAAGGAACAGATATTCCAACTCAACTGGAACAAGAACATTTTTGGGGCATCCAAGATACAGGCACTGGGTGGGTAGTTACAAAACCGCTGCCAACTTCCTGCCCTTTCAGATTTCCTTGTAAAATGGGAGTTGTTAAACTGGTTGGACATTGAGAAATTTCCCAATTCCAGCACTTGTTCAAATCATTTAGCTGCCAATGGGCAGAGGTGAACTTAAATGTGGTTTGATTCATAATTTGGTCCAAGTTCATCCATCAAACATTCAAACCCCATTTGGTGACACCTTGACTGGTAAGCCCTAACTCAAAAATGCTATAATTCTCCCTTGCCAAGACTGTACCCAAGTGAAAACACACCTGACTGAGGGTACAGGTTGGTTACTATTTAACTCTTGAGTTTCAAAAAGGACTTGCCAACCTCTCTGTGTGAGAGTTTAAAAATATCCCCCCCCCCGTTAGTGTGCGTGTGTATGATATATGTATGTGTAAGATGTATGCATGTGTACATATTTGTGTGGATATGCACATATATTTATATGCATGTAAAGACCAGCAGTCACCCTCAGGTGTGGCTGAGGAGCCACCCACCTTGTTTATTGAAGTAGGGTCTCTCACTGAACCTGAAGCTCACTGATTGAGCCAGACTGCTGTCCATCAAGCCCCAGGGACCCTCCAGTCTCTGCCTCTCCTGTTAGGACATTATAAGTGTATACCACGTAACACGTGACATTGTTGACATGGGTGCTGTGGATTGAACTTGGGGTCTCATGTTGGTATGGCAAGGATTTTACAATTGAGTCAGCACAAAGCATTCTTATAGAATTCTTCTGAACCATACATCTATAGAAAAAGAACACACACACACACACACACACACACACACACACACACACACTTGTTTTTTGTTTAGGACAGGGTCACCCCTTGAATGATCTGGAACCATTATGCAGATGAGGCTGGCCTTGGGCTCAGATATCTTCATGGTTTGCCTCCAGACTTCTGGGATTAAAGGGTGTTTTTTTTTTTTTTTTTTTTGTTTTGTTTTGTTTTGTTTTTAAAGACAAAACCTCACTATGTAGCACAGGCTTGTCTAGAATTTACAATCCTCCTGCCTCAGTTTTTTTCAAATGCTGGAATTACAGGTGTGAGCCACCATGCCCAGATAAAAATAATCTTTCTCTCAATAACTGAAAAGAACAAAAGGTATCTATTTCTTCTTATGCCTGCTAATGCAGAACCAAACAACTGAAAAAATTGAGTTGCCTAAAACAAACATCAGTCCTGCCTTTCTCTGCATCTCCCTATTATGTATGAGGGGAATATTGACATGATCCAGCTGGGTGACATTTCTATCCACAGGGTGTTGATGAAAGCCATTCTGTGGCGTCTGCTTCATGCTGGTGTGGTCTATGGAGCTCTGAGAGTAGCCTTACCTGAAGGCTAGCAAGCCAGGCTCAGCCGGAGCTGTCAGTCAGGGGCTACTTGAGGTTATCTTCAGCTGTGAAGATGCTGCTGATCTGGCTGAGGGCTACAAGAATTAGTTCTCAGAACAAGGTAGGAACAGCACAGCTTCTCGGGAGTGTGTGAAGTCCAGCAGTGCCAAGTGTGGCAGCCTGCAATGTTCAAGGCAGCCTGAAATTTTGTCCACATACAGCGCAGGGAGCATACTTTCACCTCTTGAGAGGACTGTTGGAGAATGTAAGGTCAGTTTTAACTCGGTGCAATCTGAAACATCCGCTCATTGTCAGTACTCTTCTCGAGTAGACATTGTCCTGATTATTCTCCTGCCTCGGCCTCTCCCCTTGAACTCTGTAGCTGAGTATACCTCTGTATAATTCAATCATTCCATGTCTAAAGCTGACTCATGATGTCTTTCTAAACTGCTCAGAACTAAGTCCCCTCAGAAAATTCCAACTTCATCCTTCTGAAGGCTCAACCTCCATGCCTTTGGGTCCTCAACATCTTCTCCCTTTCTCCCTCCCTCTTCTAACCAGTCCATCATGTGGACTCTACCCTTGACTTGTCACAAGATAATGACATGATAATCCCATGCTAAGTTAAAAATAGCATGAACTAAAAATGCAGTTAATACATTCAACCTCAGTGCCTAGCAACAGAGAGCACACAGAATATTCATTTACCTGTACAGCACCACACATGGTATGCCCAGGAAAAGGTCATAATTTACAGCTCAAACTAGTTTTTACCAATTGTGTGTCACTTCTGTGCATCATAAAGCCAAAACATCACTACTTCAGTCATCAAAAGTCAGGGACCCAGAACCTGACACTTCTACAACCACCATCCCTGCTAAGTGGCCTGAGCCCACTCTCTGCCTGCTTAGATCCCTGCACTTTCCCTCTATTGGGCCACACAGCTACCGCTCTTATCCTCTGGCCATTTAGTTTCCAAACTACAGCCACATGATTCTTAGGAAATGTAAGCCAGACAGTGCCATCTAGCATCTAGCTACCAGCCACCCCTGGGCAAAGCCGGTTCCTAGTGAGGGTTCCACACCCTCATTATGGGAACATTCGCCCCCTATTTCCTCTTCTTCATTTGGCTGCTGTTCCCCAAAGCAGCCTTTTTTTTTTTTCTTAGCATCAGCTAGTACCTCTCAGTAGACTTGCACCCACTAAAGCATCCACACAACAAACTCTCTAACTTCCTCAAAGTTTCTGTTCAATTCCCTCCTTACCTTTGAGTATCCACATTGTACTAGCTTTCATTTAACCCTTATATTTTTGTTTCTTTTTCCTTTCTTATTAGCATATAAACTTTATGGATGCATTTTGTATAGCTATGCAGCCTAGTATGACCTTAAACTTTTGTTTTGACCTGCCTCACCCTTCCAGGTCCTGGAATTACACATATGTACCACCATGGCCAGCTAAAGCAGGTATTTTTGACTGTTGGACTCCTAGCTATATCCATGATGCACCCAAAACAGAGTTTGTCCATACAAAGGAAGCGCTCCAAATTATTTATTTGCACACACACACACACACACACACACACACACACACACACACACACGGGATGTTTTGTTGGTTTTCTAAAATGAAAGAACAATCTTTTCAAGACAAAGGACTATCCGTATTTCCTTTTGTTTTTGGAGACAGGATTTCTCTGTGCATACATGGTCATCCGTGGTTCTGTAGACCAGGCTGGCCTCAAAGTCACAGAGATCTGCCTGCCTCTGCCTCCAAAGTGCTGGAATTAAAGGCATGTACTACTCACCACCCAGTTCTCATATTTCCTTTGGGTCCTTTCCCCTAGTCTTTCTGAGTAGATGAAAATGTGTACTCAACTTCTCTTGTCCAGTAAAATGTTACTAGGTAACAAATATGTCCTTTTGTACTCCCCTCTCTAAACTGCCAAGCATTCTCTGTTCTACTGGAGCAATTAATACTTGCTAGTGCCACCTAGTTTAGAGCTGGCACCCAGCTGGTGTCATTAAAGAACCAGACCCCAGACCCCAGCCCTGCTTCTGACTGGTGCAGTCATAATGGTGTAGTGGTCATGTTCTGTCCTCCAGCTCCCTCACCTAAAAACTCCAGGGCAATGACCTCCAGTTTCCCATCATACTGATAAGCAGAAATAGTCAACAGTGTGGATCCTGGTAGACAGAGGGCAGAATGTCAGCTACCTTCCTTTTCCCGAATCCACATGATCTGGTCATCTTGGCAAGCTGCCATCATGGAGGAGGGTCCCCAAAGTCGATGAATAGGGTCCATTACAGAGGCATATGCCTGTCACCCAAGCATTTGAAAGGCTAATGCCAGCCCAGGCTGTAAAGTAAGACCTTTTCTAAAATCAAAAGCAATGTTTTCTACCCCACTGTCCCCAAAAGAATAAGTTTCTAGATGGGATAGTAGAGGGAATTCCCAAGGAGATGGAACTGGCATCCTTGGTTCACTCTTCTCCAAAACTCAACCAACTGGATGGAGTGAGAAGCCAGAGACACAGGTGTCCCTTCTTGTCCCTGACCAGTCACAGTTGAACGGGTCCACTATCCTGACTGTAAACCAAACACCAGGGGAAGAAGTAACACGATTTCAGGAGCAGCTGATTTCTTGCAACTTTTGAATAGAGACATGGTACAACACGTGCATGTGTGTCTGTGAAAAGAAGGCCACCAAGAGAACAGCAGAGCAAGAACTGGAGAAGGAAACGGGAAGACGGGGTTAGCCAGGCACTATCTCTGAATATGTGTGCAGTATTCATTCAGCCATTCCAAACTTTGTGTTGCTTTTGTCAAAAACAAAAACAAGAACCATCCAGGGTCTCTCTGTGTGGCTCAGACCGGCTTTACCCTGTCGAGGATCCTTTTTCTGTTTCTGAGGTGCCACATCATAAGCCTGGGCTCTATTTTTTCTACGTACCTCCAGTCTCACAAAACATCCATTCTAGTACACTTCTGTTTTAGGAGAGCCCTAGGACTCAAGAGGCCAAGCACTTTTTCCCTAAGCCACAGCGTAAATGCGGAGGAGCGATGTAAAGCCATAAGCCACAGGGCACACAACAAGGCCACCTTTTCACAGTTACTCTCTGTCCTTGGACCCGGACACCCACTGCAAAGGCAGGACAGAGAGGGAAAGTCAACACTGAAATGGCAAGCTCTCTCTAACCCAGGACCCAGGCAGCTAGCTGTAGAGACACAGGACGCAGGCTGCCTGAGCAAGGCCAGCATGGCAGGTTCTTAGCCTGAGACCTGACACATTTGGTCAGGACCAGGAGCCTGACACATAGGTAGCTCTTTTCCCAGGGCTCCCTGGGAAGGGACTAAAGTTCACAAGGCGAGACACAGACAGCCCGCACCCAAAGCGGGTACCTTACCTCTTCCATTGTGGTCTTCCGAGGCAGTGCCTGGGAGACAATCCCAGCTTCCCAGAGCTGAATCCTAGGTCCAACAGTGCTCTCGCCTCCGCCCGCCAGCTTGCAGTTACTTCCCCAAGTCTGGGACACTCGGATCCCTGGCTTTTCACTAGCCCCACCTGGGCTCTGGCTCCTCCCTCCGGGCTGGGAGAGGGGCGGGTCTCCTCCCAGCTGGACCTGCTGCGGTGGGGGCAGGAGGCTCTATCCGCGCTCCTTAGGCTTCTGCCCTCACTCCCTCTGCCAGGGTTTCACTTTGTGCCTGCGGCCTGTCCTCTCCCACAACACCACACTTGGGGGAGTTGCCGAGAGCCAAGTGCATCTTGTCCCTAACGTTAAAATGAAAGGCTGGGGACACTGGTCTCCATTAGTGACAGCCTGGCCTAACTCCTCCCCTGTTGATGTCTACTGATATTCAGGGAAGCTGCTTGGGACCAAAGAAAAGAAAGCCCAAAGCCTGGAGAGGCAGGCAGGTGCGTTTAGTTGGGGGAGGGGAGGGTGAGAGAGGAAGCTAAAGTAACTACACCAACTACACCTGTTTTTTGTTTGTTTGTTTTGTTTTAAGACAGGCATGGTCATGGTATTTGAATGCATGGCTCCCTTTAACCCTTACAAGTGGTCCCGGGAGCTGCTGCTGTCCTCTTTAACAGGGCAGGCACTGGGGCTCAGAGAGATTGCCTTCATTAGCCCAGAGTGATGCTGGTGGGAAAGCAAGCAAAGTTGACTTTGTGGTCTGATCCATTTGGTCCTGGCGGGAAACCCAAACGGGGTTGGGGGTGGGGGTGGGGGGGTGGTCCATACAGATATCATGGGAATCGGAGGTGGGCAGGATCAATGACCTGTCCCCTGATTTATATGCTGCCTGCTGGGTTTTCTTGCTTTTTATGGACTAAAAACTTGTTTACGTGTTTATTGTTTGATTCAGGGTCTCACTCAAACTGACTTCAAACTCACTATACAACTTGAAATGGCCTCCATCCTATTTTTACTACTGTTACTACTATTGTTGTTTTGGTTTTGTTTTGAGACAAGGTCTCACCACATAGCCCTGACTGTCCTGGAACTCACTCTGTAGATCAGGCTGGTCTCGAACTCACAGAGATACCCTTGCCTCTGCCTCTCTATTGCTAGGATTAAAGGCATGCACTGCCATGCCCAGCTTCCACGTTCTTAAAAATCAGATTCTCCTGTCCTGTCTGGGGCAGTAGAGGGTGGCAGGTGAAGAAGCCACCTGCTTGCTTATCTCCTAACATGTGACAAACTGCAGGACTTTGGATTTGCTCAGCATTTCTCAGTCACTTTTGCTTCCATCCTTCAAGACCCAGGGTCTTCTGTGGCCTTAGCTCAGCATTGTAGTCCATTCTATCCAGGTATACATCATGAAAAGAGCTCTGGGTCCCAGGGGCCTTTGGGCCTCCCTGGTCCTCATGCTCGCACAAGGGCTCCCCCTAGTGGCGTCAGGGAAGCCCACAATGGCAGAGGGGTAAGCAGGGCCTCAGGGCCTCTTCAAATAGCTCCTCTAGATCTAGAGGGGTTTCAAGGTTTGCTCTGGTTTGGCCTGGAACAAGTTAGAGTGAGAAGTCCTAGCGCATACTAGGCACCATTTATTGGTTGAGGGTGGGGACTATTTTGCCAGTAGGTATAAAAATTAGGCTTGGCCTCCTCCATCCCTAGGGCCCCTTACTAGTTTGGTTTCAGTAAACCAAAATATATTGCATAATTTTGTAAAAAGTAAAATAAGTATTAAAAAAAACACAAACATTTTTATGTGTGAGCATTTTACATCCATATACTTACATGCATGCAGTACAAGTATGAAGTACCTGTTGGGCAAGACGAGGATTTTTTTTATCCTCTTGGACTGGAGTTATAGACCATTGTGAGCCACCGGGTCGGTGCTGGGAACCAAACGCAGGTCCTCTGCAAAAGTAAGTGATTTTAACCACTGAGTCATCTCACTAGGCCCACTCTAAGTGCAGTGAGGTGAACAGAGCCCAAGAGACAGTATTACTGAGGAGGGGGAAGTATGCTACCATGGGAAAAGGGTCAGGGAAGTGGGCAGGAACAGGATTACTAAACTAAATGTGTAAAAACATTTTTCTTGGCATTACTTCAAGACTGCATTTATCTGCCATTTACATTGCATTAGCTATTCTAAATAATAAAAACATTGCAAAGTAAACAGACACAAAGAATTATGCTTGGAACCATATACCATCCTGTCGATTCTCATATGATGTAGATGCTAAACACAGTTTTCCAGCTAACACTTGGTCTTGGGAGGGCCCACAAGTCCCTCTGAGGTGTTCTTTGTCTTTAAAACGAAGGCTGACATGGGTAGCTTCAGGGCTCATGGCCATTTGAAACCCTGGTGCGATGCTTAACACTTTGCAAGACCCTCATGCCATTCCTCTTTTCCTTTCTCCCTTTCCCTTAGAGCACTGGGTCAGCTAGGTGTGGCCTGGTGTGACCTAGCTGTGTCCTGTGAGTCAGCACATCTGTGCACCCAGCTTGATAAGTAGGAAAATGGCACGTGCTGACACGGAAGGCTGAAGGTAGCAAATACAGGCACTACAAGGAATGGGGAGGGGGGGTTCATCGAGAAATTTGAACTTGGACTTGAATCAAAGTAGATCTCACTGTACCTTAGGAATGGACACAATTTAGTCAAAGACGAGGTCTATTCAAGTACCTGGTATTCAGAAGATCTGCTTTAGCCCCAGGCCAGGAGGAATTTCCCCATGAGCTCAAGTTAATCAGGGATGGGGAAATCACCTGCTGCATGTCTCTGTCTATTGCCTGCCAAGAGCAGGACCCTTCTTATCTTTATTATGAGCCCTTCTTTCTAGCTGAGAACTGAGGCATGCAAGTTAAGTAGCTTCCTCTGGGCAACACTGAGCAAATGGAAGAGCAGAAATTCCAATCCAGGCAGCCTGGCCCCAGACCCCACCCTCGCAGCCAATCTGTTCCCCTTTCTTCCAATCTTTAAGAAATGCCAAACAATAAACTCATAGGACCTGAGAGCTTGAAGGTTTAAAGTGGTTTCCATCATTCTGATTAGGTTCTGAAATGGGGCTGTTAGAGATGTTAACAGATAGGCTGAAGTTAGGCTCAAAATCTAGATATTTCCTTTAAGCCCCTTGCTTTGGTTTGCTTTTTCTATAGGGGAAATAATATGTGCCCCCATTTAAAGTCACAGCCACTCTTTGGGCCAATGCCCTTCAAGCCGAATAGCCATTTTATTCAGAGAGCCTGTGAGACTACCTGTGAGAGACAAGTTCAGGTTTGTTGACCTTCCCTTATAGAAGGAGAGCTTGGAGAGGGTCATTAGATCCTTACCTAACATTCTAGCTATTCCCTTCCTACCCCCTACCTATAATTCTGCCCTAACTGCCTGTGTTCCATCTAAGGGACATCTGTAAGAGGTGGAAATTTAATTGAAGCAGAGACCCCCACCTTTGTGGTTCAGGGGACTCTATTTTTTGCACTTTGGGGGAAGTCACCACTCATGCTAGGGTGGGACTTTCTATTGGTGAAACACTTGGGGCCACCCACATGCCTTCAAAACCTCTTACTTGTGCATCCATGAGTAAGCTTAGAAAACTCATTGGTTCACTGAGCTAGACTTGGGCGCAATCATTACTTTGGCCCCTGGTTACGGCCTGTCTGGAGTGAACAAACATTCATTCATGAATTCCCAGGAAAAGATAATACAACAGGCAGTGAGCAACAGCCAACTGTATTCCAGCACATTCTTGATTGCCTTTCTTAGTGTGCCCTATCACGTCACTGTTTTTAATTTCTTGGTAAATATATTACTTACATTTTGTGCAGTAAGTAATGGCTTATCCACAATGCCCTAACATGAAAATGGAATATTTCTTTTTTAAATGGGAAAATGGGAAAGCCTGTGCATTCCCCAGTTCCCTGGGTAAACCTTGAGCGCTATCTGTCATGTGGCGACAAGGCTGGGGTGTGCAGATTGATTGTTGGAGTCAGGACGCTGCTGCTGGAGTAACCCACTATTAATATTAACGCTATTATTGGTTACATTAATCATGTCTGAGGACTTTCAGCAGAACATGTAATTTGTTTATGTATAATTTATATCCCGGGTACTTTCAAAAGGGAGAGAAGGAAAGAGGAGAGGAAGTTAAATTTATTGGAAGTCTATTGTGTAACAAGTGACACAACATCTATTTTATTCTATTTTTCATGATAGCGTTTTCAGTATTATTTTCATTTTTCCCACTGAAGACAGCAAGGCTCAGAAAGATCATGGCAGATGCTCTGGCTGTAAAAACGCACAAGTTTGATTCTCCTTTTTTGTGTTTTCCCCCCTCCTCTGGTATGTGTGTGTGTGTGTTGTCTTTTTATGTGTGTATTGTGTGTAGGTACATGTAGAAGCCAGTGAGTGATATCAAGTATCTTTATTATTCTCCACATTATTATTATTATTATTATTATTATTACTGTACATGTTGATCCCAGTTCCCTCTCCCTCCCTTCTCTTCCTTCCTCCCTCCCTCCCTACCTACCTTCCTCCCTTTACCCTCTCCCCCCCCTGCACATGCACCCTGACCACCCTCCCCTCCCATTCCCCCACCCCCATTCCACATGTAGGGCTATGCTATCCAGGTGGGGTCATGTAAATCTGTCAAGTCATTTGAAATAGGGTCTAGGACTTCTCTCCTGTCTCTAGGTTAAGGGAGTATCCCTCCATGGGGGATGTGTCTGCAAGGTCCTTTTGTGTACCAGGAATACATCCTGGTTCCACTGTCTGAGGTCCCTTAGAGTGTTCTGTCCTTCTAGCTGAAACCCATATTCAGGGGGTCTGAGTCAATCCCATGCTGGCTTCCCAGCTATCAGTCTGGGGGCCCGTTAGCTCCTCCTTGATAGGGTCAGCTGTCTTTTTGTATTTCTGCAACCTAGTCTTGTCCTCTCTCTCTCTGCATCTGGATTCTAGTTTGACTCAGTGTTTAGTTATGGGTGTTTGCTTCTGTTTCCAACAGATACTAGATGAGGTCTCCATGATGGTGGATAAGTTAATTGTTGATCTCACTATCAGTGAAGGGCATTTGTGGTAGCCTTTCCACAGTAGCTCAAATTGTTAGTTGGAGTCAGTCTTGTGGGTATCTAGACCTTTCTTTAGATTCAGTTTTCTCTTCAAACCAATAATGGCTCCATCTTTTATGTTCTCTCTCTCTCTCTCTCTCTCTCTCTCTCTCTCTCATCTTTTATTCCTACCCTAACTCAATCTTCTTAGTCGTGTTTTCCTCTCCTCCCCTTCTCTTTCTCCTAGTTCTCTCTCCATTCACTGCCCCCCCACTTCCCCTGTGCTCTGGGAGACTTGTCCCTTCCCCCTTTTGTGAGGGACCTTATATGAAACTCTTAGAATACACCTTGTATCCTAGTTCCTCTGGTGGTGTGAATTATAGGCTGGTGATCCTTTGCTCTAGGTCTAAAATCCATATATGAGTGAGTACATAGCATATTCCTCTTTTTGTGACTGGGTTATCTCATTCAGGATGTTTTTTTCAAGTTCCATCCACTTGCCTGTGAATTTCAAGATACCATTTTTTTTTCCTGCATAGTAGTATTCCATTGTGTAGATGTGCCACATCTTCTTTATCCATTCTTCAGTTGAGGGGCATCTACGTTGCTTCCAGGTTCTTACTATTACAAATAATGCTGCTATGAACATAGTTGAGCACATGTCTTTGTTGCATGGATATGGGTCATTTGGGTATATGACTAAGAGGGGGATTGCCGGGTGCTCTTGGATAGCCAAAAGCAATCTTGCCAAAAGCAATCTACAGATTCAATGCAATCCCCATTAAATTCTCAGCACAATTCTTCACTGACCATGAAAGAATAATCAACTTTATATGGAAAAACAAAAGACCCAGGATAGCCAAAACAACCCTGTACAATAAAGAACCCCAGGAGGCATCACCATCACTGACTTTAAGCTCTACAACAGAGCTATAGTTCTGAAAACAGCCTGGTACTGGCACAAAAATAGACAGGTAGACCAATGGAATCGAATTGAAAATCCTGATATAAACCCACACACCTACAAACACCTGATTTTCGACAAAACAGCTAAAAGAATACAATGGGAGAAGGAAAGCATCTTCAACAAATGGTGCTGGCACAACAGGATGATGGTGTGTAGAAGACTGCACATAGACCCATGCCTATCTCCATGTACAAAACTCAAGTCCATATGGATCAAAGACCTCAACATAAATCCAGCCACACTGAACCTCTTAGAAGATAAAGTAGGAGGTGCCCTTGAACAAATTGGTACAGGAGACTGCTTCCTGAACATAATTCCAGGGGCACAGACACTGAGATTGAAATTAATAAATGGGACCTCCTCAAACTGAGAAGCTTCTGTAAGGCAAAGGACACAGTGGAGAAGACCAAATGGCAGCCCACAGACTGGGAAAAGATTTTTACCAATCCTACATCTAACAAAGGGCTGATCTCCAAAATATGCAAAGAACTCAAGAAATCAGTCAACAAAACACCAAATAATCCTATTAAAAAATGGGGTAGAGAATTGAAGAAAAAAAATCTCAATATATAAAATCAAAAAGGCTGAAAGACACTTAAGAAAGTGCTCAACATCCTTGGCCATCAGGGAAATGCAAATCAAAACAACTATGAGATAATATCTTACTCCTATTAGAATGGCTAAAATTGGAAACACCAATGACAACTTATGCTGGAGAGGATGTGGAGAAAGGGGACCACTCCTCCACTGCTGGTGGGAGTGCAAACTCATACAGCCATTTTGGAGATCAGTATGGCGGTTCTTCAGGAAAATGGGAATTAGTTTACCTCACCTTATTTTTTTAAAGATTTATTTATTTGCTTCATGTGTATGAGCACTCTATCCGCACATACACCTTTATACCTGAAGAAGGCATCAGATCCTCTATAGATGGTCATGAGCCACCATGTGGTTGCTGGAAATCGAACTCAGGGCCTCTGGAAGAGCAGCCAGTGCTCTTAACTGCTGAGCCAACTCTTCAGCCCCTCTCCACCTGATTTTTTGAGATGGGTATGTACATTGAACTTGGAGCACATGAACTGGCTAGTGTGTCAGGCCTGTTCCTATCTCTGCCTCCCAGGACTGAATGACAGATAAGCACTTGACCATTTGGCTTTTTACATGAACATGAAGGATCCAAACTCAAGTCCTCATGCTCCACTGAGCAGACCCTCCCAGACACCAGTTCTCTCTTTGAATTGCCTTTTCCTTCTCTTCATAATTGCCTCTAAAGTTTTGAATGATAAGCTAGATATCAAATAAAACAAGATGGCTAAAATGGAGATTAGGGTTCTATCGATGACAGTCATTTGGGTGGGTAGGAAGGGATGGACAGCCAATCAGAATACAGAATGGATTACTATATGGTATATACTATTTATATATTATATAAAAGGATGAAATGCCTAGAACTATTTTGGAGGCCTGTGGACCTTTAAAGATCTTGTTTGTTCTTTGTCTGTTTGAGAAAGGTATATAATCCAGTATTTAGTTTCTCTTTTGTCTGGAAGGAAGCTCATGTTCCCACTTTCTTACATTAGTCAACATCTTACTAGGAAGTGCTTTAGCAAGATGAAATTTTTCTTTAGTCTCAAGAATTTCATACTATATACAACAAAATATGATCATGAGTAGTCTCCCATTGAAATGGTTCCTAATGACTTATTGTTATACATTGGTGCATTGCTCTAACCCTCCTAAGAGAAGTTTCTTCTTGCAGTAGATGGCAGTTAAAGATAACACAACCTCTCAATGAGCAGAGAATAAGAAGAAACTATGGAGTGCTCAGCCGTAAATGGGACATCAATATCACACCCCTCCTCCAAAACCTCAGGGTCTCTGAGGAAGATGGAGCAGAGATGGTGAATGACTTTTAGAAAACTATTTTTCATGACCCAACAGGATAGTTGAACTTATGAATTCTCAGTGAACATGACAGCACTCACAAGACTGGTATAAGTTCAAGCCAGACAAAATTCCAGCTGGGGTGAAGAGCACTAAAGTCCATCCAGAGATGAGAAGCTATTGGCATTTGGTAGCTACTGAGAAAAGAAGTCTATTTTCTTTAAGCATGTCAGCCTGGTAACTTGACTGCTTTCCAGGGTAGGCTCCATACCCAAGAGTATGTGCTCAACCAAACTGGACCTGTACTGGTTAGTTTTATGTCAGCTTGACACAGGCTAGAGACATCTGAAAGAAGGAACTTCAACTGAGAAAACGATCTGGCTTTAGGGCATTTTCTTAGTTCTTAATTAGTGATTAATGGGGGCAGTCTCTGCCCATTTTTGGGTGGTGCCAACCCTAGGCTAGCAGTCCTGGATTCTGTAGGAAAGCAGGCTGAGCAAGCCAGTAAGCAGCACTCCTCCATGACCTCTGCATCAGCTCCTGCCTCCAGGTTCCTGACCTGTTTCAGTGTCTGTCTTATTTGAGTTCCTGTCCTGACTTCCTTCACTGATGGACTGTGATGTGGAAATGTAAGCAAGAGTAACCCTAAGAGGGAATGAGGGGACTTTGTTTTGTTTTGTTTTTTGAGGACATAAAGTTGGGTGGGTAGGGAGAAAGGAGTAGATCTTGGAGTTGTGAGAGGGACAATGAATATGATTAAAAGTCCATTGAAGTACATTGTATGGAATTCTCAAAGCATCAATAAAAACACTATTTTTTGTTTAGTTTTGAGAATTTCACACTGTCTTAGTTAGGGTTTCTATTGTTGTGAAGAGACACCATGATCACAGCAACTTTTATAAAGGAAAATATTTCATTTGTGCTGGCTTACAGTTCAGCTGTTTGGTCCATTATTGTTATGGCGGGAAGCATGGCAGCATGCAGGCAGACATGGTGCTGGAGAGGTAGCTGAGAATTCTACATCTAGATCAACAGGCTTCAGGAAGTGAGGGAGACACTGCGCCTGGCTTGAATATCTGAAATTTCAAGACCCACCCCCAGTGACACACTTCCTCCAACAAGGCCACACCTCCTAATAGTGCTACCCCTTATGGGCATTTTCATTCAAACCATCATAAATACCATATACAATGAAATATGATCATATCTACCACCCCATTTTCCTCTCCAACTCCTTTCATGGTCCTCCCAACATCTGCCTTTAAAATTTTATTTTGAAGAATGTTAAGCAACTTGACTATGTCAAGTTGCTTTCCTTTTAATAGTATTTTTTTTGGAGACAGGGTGTCTCTGTTTAGATCTGGCTGTCCTGGGACTCACTTGTAGACTAGGTTGGCCTGGAACTCACAGAGATCCTCCTGCCTCTGCTTTCTGAGTGCTGAGATTAAAGGTGTGTGTTACCACAGTCCGGCTTAATAATCTTTTTTTTACAGAGATTGCTTTATTTGTATGCATGTGTCTGAGTATTTTGCCCACCTGTATGGATATGTACTACATCACATGGTACCTTTGGGAACAAGAAGAGGGTGTCTGATTCTCAGGAACTGGAGTTACAGATGATGTGAACTAACCCGTGGGTACTGGGAACCAAACCTAGGTCCTCTTCAAGAGCAAAAAGTGCTCTCAACTGCTATGATAACTCCCCATCCCTGATTTCCTCTTAATGTTTATTTAAGCGGAATTTTAGCAGCTATTTTGCACTAGGTATCCTGCTTGGAGCTCGGGATGTAATGGCCTTTTGGGTTCTTGTACAGGAACTGCCTTCCTCCACTAATGCCAGTTACATTATGTATGCACTACTCAGATGAATTATTAAGATGTTTTCTGATATGCATGTCTTGCTGAGATCAAAGGAAGAATATTCCCCTGTGGCAAGGAGATGTGGAATACTCAACTTCTAGGCAAGTAGGAAGTCATTACCGATATCAATCACTCCCATGTTCCATCACCCAGAAAAGTGGGTCCTTAGAAAACTCAAGCAGGGAATTCCCACCTCTTTTTTGGGTTTTGTTTACTTAGATCAGACTTCAAGGCATAGCCATACTACGTGACTGCAAAACATAAAGGCTAGGAGTTATTAAGATGTAGGCATGATAGGTCTTGCCACAGAATCCAGAGGTCAATTGATAGCTCTGTCCATTTGTGCTGTTAGAACAAAACCCGTAGACTGGCTGATCCATGAACAGAGTGACTGTGATGACTACAGCCATGGAGGCTGGGGACTCCAAGATCACGACACTAGTGTCTGCTCAGAGCCTCGTTTTCACTTTCAGAATGAAGCTTTTAGCACTGCCTGCTCTGCACAGGATGAATGCCACTAGATCCTTATATGGTGGCAGATAGAAGGGCAAAAAGGCTGAGCGAACTCCCTGTCAGACCTTTTATGAGGCCCTCTGAAAACCTCAAGTAAGCATCAACTGTTGGGAAGGAGGCAGGCGTTCAAACCATATCAACTGAGATGTTTCTCATGCATCATAGTTTTAACAGCTGACTCCATATGCACTAGCACGTTCCATTGAAGACTGAGAGGTAACATTGCTTGTCCCCTGAGAACAAGGTAGACATGGCTTTTCTCTAGCACTCACGTGCAAAGCCCCTTTCCCCTTATAATTCCCCTTGAATACCATGCTTATATTTTATGGGTAGAAGGTATATGCGGACACCATTAGATAGCGAGAACAAGGTGGCCTCCAAACTGTGGCTTCAGGGAAGAGGTTTAAGAACGCCAAGTTCAAGATCTATAAAATTTGTTTTGGAAAAAAAAATGGAGCATTCTTTATTTGTTCTTCATGCATCACCTGCAACCCTGCTATAAAACCCGTTATTGTTAGATATTTTATTTTAATGTCTACTCTGCAACAGGGGAAGAGCAAACGCTTTTGATCCACGATTGGGATGGAGTGTTAAATAAAAGGAGAGTCATGTCCTTTCAGGTCAGCAGAGCTTGCAATACTGATTAGTGAGCCATTCCCAGGGCTGAGGGGTCTGGATGAAGGGGTACTCAGATACAGCCAGCCTTCCTCACCTATCAGGGATATGGGGTTCATTCTATAAATATAGGTAAGGAGGGGAGACAAAACACTTTATTCTCACCATATCTTACTTTTATCTCCTGGCCTTAGGTATGTGAGAAGAGTGTATTTCTAACCATCCTTGCAAGCAGATTTGAGAATATGACCAGGTTCTGGGAATGGTACATAGTAAAAAGAGATGAATATGACCCATGGGACTGTTGAACTGTCTGCCTTCCTTTCTTTTTGCAGCAATCCCGTATCACATCTGGTTAAGGTGAAACTGTCACAGAATCAGGGGAGCTGTGTCCCTGAACATCACATCAGCTTCCCTGAGCATCGGAGAGAACTGTGACACTGAATCTGTCAATGAAGCACCAGCCTGGACTCTAAGTCACAGTCTGTTGTTTTAAGTTTCTAAGAATTTGGGGAAATTTGTGACGGTGGCACAGCCTCTCTTATCCTGACTAGCACAGTTGTCTTACATTCACCATTGAATCACGGTAACATTGAAGTGGATTGTTGTGGAAACAAAAGCAATGGGAAGAATTGGGACAGGAGATGAGGAAAACTGCCCTGATATGCCAACTCTGTGGGACATGAACTGACTGAAGATCAGATTGTCATGCTAACTGACATGATCCGGGCTACTGGGAATAGCAGTAGTTATTATATGTATCATGTTAATGTTTCAGGTTAATACCTGTATCATGCATGGTATTCAATTTCTCAACAGTCTTACTGTGTCAGTGTTATTAATCTTCTATGGATGAAGAAACTGAAGTACAAAGCGATCTCTAGGTCACACAGCCCATAAGAAGCAGAGCCAAGTTTCAAACTCAGACCTTGTTGCTGAGGTAACATCAAATGCTGGTAGCCATAGCATAACGGCGGACCTGCTGAAACTCACAGCCCTGGCATTACTGTGATTTTAGGGATAGATAGTGTAAAATGCTTAGAGACTGGCATTTAGGGATGGGTTTCAACACCCAGGGAGAGAGTCTGCTGTACCCAGGAAGGAAAGATACCAGGGCATCAGACACTCAGACAAGTGTTAAGGAACCGCTCAGAAGGCATGTGAACATCAAGATAGAAGCAGCTGCCCAGCTGGAGGGACCAGGAACATACAATGGAGGCTGGGAACCAGGTAAGACAGAATGACACTCTAGTGACAAAAGACTAAAAAGTCTTAATGTGCATCAGACCAAAGGAACAGTGACACCAGGTCTCCTTACAGGTGGGATACCACTACCATCCTGTCTACTAGGTTAATGGTTTCTGGACCTGTAACGATCTGGTCTTGTAATCAAGGTCTCTAGACCTGCTCAGGGTGTGGCCTAGAAATACACCAAGCTAGAATAGGAGAGATCCTTGCCCTAGACAAGACACGATGAAAGCCCCGCAATCTGCTCTGTGGGGAAGAGGGAGAAAGTGTAGATATTATGGATTTGATTTTTGGTCAATCCCAATTCAATGGCTTAGCAGCTCTGACTTTGACCAAGTGATCTTACCTGTTCCTCACCTTTCTGATCTGTGAAATAGAGTCGCATTCTACTCCCCCATGGCTGTAACTGTGAAAACTTAGTAGGCATACATATATCTCAGCCCAGAGAGGCAAGACAGGCTCCACAGAGCCAACAAGGCTTGGCCCTCAGTCCTAATGTGATTGAGGATGGGCCTGTCTAGAGAGAGAGGATCTTGGACAAAGACCTGAGTTTGACAAGCAATTCTCCTGAGCAGAGTTTAAGAGGGCTAAAACGGTGGAAGGCATGGCATCGGCTTTCAGGAGTTGTGATCTGGCCACCTGTCATACTGACAGCAACCTTCCTGTGATGCCCATGTCCCCCACTTTCTGGTCCTGTTACCATCAAGCTGCTAAGAGTCACTGCAACAGCCTGTAGGAGGTGGGGTGTGGCTATGTCATGTTACTTCATGCTATCTGTCACAGTCTGGCATGGCTTCTCTTTGCAGTGACCAGTGCCCACAGGGATGTGGAATGGGCTTCATAACTGCTGCTGCTGCTGAGGGGGCCATGGCGACATCACACCCATGTTCTCACACAAAGGATGAAGAACATCTCACACATGAATTCATGTGTGCTCAGGCGAGAGGGGGGCAGGCATTAACTCCCCCTATAGAAGAGAAGGAATGTGAAAGTTTCACTGAGAGATTGCCTGCTCAGAATTACCCCAGCCATTGTCACACACAGCACATGGTTTTCACTGTTCTGATAGGATACATAGGAACATTGGGATGCCACTTCATCCACCAGCCTACCTTTACCCCATCTGTCTACTCCCCTACCCACCTCCCCCACATACACATAGGCAATGGGGCCTTCAAGAAGAGGATTTGCTTTTTGTGGGGGCAAGGACAGGTTTTGAGATAGGGTTTCTCTGTTTAGACTTGGCTGTTCTGGAATTGGCTCTGTAGACCAGGCTGGCCTTGAACTCACAAAGATCAGCTTGAGTGCTGGGATTAAAGGTACATGCCACCACCATCTGGCAGGACCTGTTTCTCATCCACTCACTCATTTATCCTGTGCCCAGCTCAGGACTAAGTCTTGCAAACACTTACAAGTGTGTTCTTCCAGGTAAGACTCATTAAGATGCATTAGTCATCTTTTCTTTTTTAGGGCTGTGTGCCTTCTCAATAGTCAGCATCCTTGATAGCCAAGCCCAGGAGAGGCAGTATGGGTTGAAGGCTGCAGAAAGGTGGGCTGTGCAATCCTTTTCAAGTAGCTGGAATGCAAACTGCCATCTATTTCCAGATCCTTTCCAAATGCTTGGCTTCTACTCAGCCCAGACCATGGAAATATAATAATGTTTCGGGCAGCTTCAAGGCAGCCATCCGGCTATGTGCCTGCCTCAAGCACAGGGGGACATTTTACTATTCAGTCCAGTGTCCAAATCTGTCTATTTGGCCACAAATATGCATCTTTCCTTCATGTGCAAATTGCACTGGGCTCTGGGAATAACGGTAAATTGGCCTCATTCTGGCTAACGTCACATAGCAGACCCGGAGAGTGGAAGGGTACTTAGTCCTTCACCACCATGCTGCAGGCCCAGCCAGCAGCCTCGGTTCTGTGGGTCTGAAGCATTTCTGATCTGATGATTGTGCTCTGTATTCAGTGTCTTGACCATCTGTCAGGGATGCAAATGCCATGCAGTGCTGGTTGACTTGAACAAGGGTTTTGGGAGTAGGGCACTGAGCTAGGAAAAGTTGAACTTTTCATAAAAGTGAGTTAGAAAAGCTATATTTGATAGATCCATAAAGGTCTTAGAGAGTGGAAATATAAAATTCATCTGTTAGAGGTAAACATGATGGTGATTTATCCTTTCATTGGTTTTATGACTGAGCCAGCCTTCCCCAGATACAGCTGGATAGAGCAGGGAGCGGCTATATCTGTATATCTGGCAGTGTTGCAATTACAATAACAGCGAGTTCCCTCAATACTGGACAGAGGGAATTTCATCCAGAGAACTGGCCCTACCCAGAGAGCTACAAGAAAACCATAGGCTAGTCAAAGCTAGAAGCCACTACTAGCCAGGAGGTGTCAACACAGAATGGGGTGTCATCAATCTGAGATCTGGGAACATCCAGGGAAGAAACCAGAACCATGTGGCTGTTAGCATGCATACCTCCCCAGGCTTCTTAGAGAAGACATACTTAGGCTTCCTTCTATTCTCCCCCTTCAGTCTCCTGGCAGTGCCTCCTACTCACCAAGCCCAGGCAGGGCTCACCTGAGTGATCTTGGGTGACCAGGAAGGTATTCTGCTGGGATGAAGAGAGTAGGACAGGGGCAAAGAACTGTTTGGAGGGTGACAGGTTAGAGTGTGGGCACAAGTGATGAAAGTTTTGCAAGAGAAAAGAGCTCCACACAAAATTAAAATAAACAAATACAACTACACAGTCAAGAAAGAACAGCGAGGTCCTTTTGTGAATGAGGAGGGCTCAGGACAGAGGGTAGGAGAGGAACACACAGGGATCTGAGAGAGCCAAGATCATTTGGATGAAGCCAGAGCAAGCATAGAAAACAGAGGGAGAGTAGATCACAGGTTTCTGGAAAGAGCTTGGTGTCCCCAGGGGGAGAGAACTTCAATCTGGCAGAAGAGGCAGGTGTGTGTGTGTGTGTGTGTGTGTGTGTGTGTGTGTGTGTGTGTGTAGGGTTTTACATGGTACTCAGAGTCCAGACAAAGCCTGTAGTTTGGGGGAACACTGTTGCAAGGGGTAGAAAGGGGTGATACAAAACATTCTGATATCAACCTGCCTCCTTCTAGTCCTTCTATTAAACAAAGAAAATCTACACTTCATGCTGAATATTCATACTCTAACATTTATCCTGTATACCAGGGTCTAAGATATCCACAGACAACAGCCTACATTACATCATCTAAGGGGACAGCCTTTGTTTGGAGTTAGACTGTCCTTGGAAATCTTTACAGGAGATAGGAATCCCCGATCAGATGCATAGTGTGGTTTATCAAGGGACTGTACTTTAGGGTTGAAACTAACATAATAAAATCTAAGATGTGGCTCAAAGACTCTTGGGTGGCATTGAAGGTCACCTCTCTAGGTGACTGGTCACCAAGGAGTATCTAAATAATCTGCTTAAAAGTTGGTTTGGTGACATTGTAATTAGGCACCAAGTGATTTAGCCTAGCTGGGAAGAACACTCCAAACCTTCATGTCTACACAGCCCTTCGTGTCTACAAAACACACACAGACTGAAGGGGAGGAACTCAGAATAGAAAAGGCATTTATTCACTCAAGATTTTTTTTTTAAGTCTTGCACTGTCAAGAGAGAAGGGGAGTTGATATCTGAACATATTTCAATAAGTCAACATTGGAGGGTATTTTAGGAAACTTACTCTCAGAGGTTAGGAGGTTGTAAACCACACTACATAGTTAACAAAAAGATTTTGGAGAGGTTATTCAGAGTGATTGCAAAATAGTATCCTACAACCTGCTTCCTATTGTAAGAAAATGAAACATTCCACATTCCAACTGCAGCTGACATTTTTTGGTAGCCTACTTAGTATCCTCTTCCTCTTACTTACCTGCCATGGCTTGAATAAGAATGTCCCCTATAGGCTCATTAGTAACCAGGGAATGGAAGTATTTAAAAGGATTAGAAGGATTAGGAGGTGTATCCTTGTTGGAGGAAGTAATTCACTGAGGATAGGCTTTGAGGTTTCAAAAGTCCATGCCAAGTCCATCTCTCTCTCTCTCTCTCTCTCTCTCTCTCTCTCTCTCTCTCTCTCTCTCCCTCCTCCTGTCTCTGTCTCTGCTTATGGATCAGGATGAAGTCTCAGCCACTTCTCTAGCACCATGTCTGCCTGTATGCTGCCATGATCCCTATGCCATAATGGACTAACCTCTGAAACCGTAAGCAAACCACCAATCAAACACTTTCTTTTTATTAAGTGTTGCCTTGGTCAATGATAGGACAGTGACTAAACATTACTGTTTCTTCTGTGTAAAAGGCATCCTTAAAAAAAACAGCTTGGTATTGGCACAAAACCAGACAGGTAGACCAATGGAATCAAATCAAAGACCCTGATATTAATCCACACACCTATGATCACCTGATTTTTGACAAAGAAGCTAAAATTATACAATAAAATAGAGAGCATCTTAAATGATTCTGGCACAACTGGATGCTGACATGTAGAAGACTGCAGATAGATCCATATCTATTGCCATGCACAAAACTTAAGTCCAATTGAATCAAAGACCTCAACATAAATCCAGCCACACTGAACCTCTTAGAAGAGAAAGTGCCTTTGAACACATTGGCACAAGAGAGCACTCCCTGAACATAATACCAGTGGCACAGACACTGAGATAAACAATTAATAAATGGGACTTCCTGAAAGTAAGAAGCTTCTGTAAGGCAGAGAACATAGTCAACAAGACAAAATGGCAGCCTACAGAATGGGAAAAGATCTTCACCAACCCCACATCTGACAGAGGGCTGATCTCCAAAATATACAAAGATTCAAGAAACTAGACAACAAAACAGCAAATAATCAAATTAAAAAATGGAGTACAGATCTAAATAGAGAATTCTCAACAGAGGAATCTCAAATGGCTGAAATACACTTGAGGAATTGCTCATCATCCTTAGCCACCAGGGAAATGCAAATCAAAACAACTCTGAGATACCATCTGTCATTTGTCAGAATGGCTAAAATTTAAAATAACAAAAACCAAACCAAAACAAAACAAAAAAACACTGATGACAGTTTATGCTGGAGAGGATTTGGAGTAAGGGGAACATTTCTTCATTGCTGGTAGGAAAGCAGACTTTTACAGAGACTTTGGAAATCAGTACGGCTGTTTCTCAGGAAAATGGGAATCAATCTACCTCAAGACCCAGCTATTACACTCTGAGGCATATATCCAAAGGATGCACACTCACATCACAAGGACATCTGTTTAACTATGTTCATAGCAGCATTATTTTTAATAGACAGAACCTGGAAGCCACCTAGATGCCCATCAACCAAAGAATGGATAAAGAAAATGTGGTACACATATATACAATGGAGTACTACTCAGCAGTAAAAAAACAATGACATCTTGAAATTCACAGGCAAATGGATAGAACTAGAAGAAACCATCCTGAGTGAGGTAACCCAGAAAGACAAACATGGTATGTACTCACTTACAAGTGGACATTAGACATAGAACCAAGGATAACCAGCCTACAATCCACAACTCCAGAGAAGCTAGACAACAAGGAGGACCCTAAGAGACACATATATGGACCCCATGAGAAGGGGAAAGGGACAAGATCTCCTGAGTAAATTGGGAGCATGTGGGGGGTGGGTGGGAGGTAGGAGAAAGAGGAGGGGAGAAAAGAGGGGGGAACAGAAGATGAGGGATCAGGAAGGTCGAGTTGGGCGAAGGACAGAGAAGGAGAGCAAGGAAAGAGATACCTTTATAGAGGGAGCCATTATGGGCTTAACGAGAAACCTGGCACTAGGGAAATTCTCAGGGATCCACAAGGATGACCCCAACTAAGAATGTAAGCAATAGTGAAGGGGGTATCTTAAATGCTCTTTCCCTATAATGAGATTGACAACTACCTTAAATGCCATCATAAAGTCTTCATCCAGTAGCTAATGGAAGCAGCAGAAGCAGAGATTCATAGCTATGTACTGAGCCAAACTCCTTTAACCTTAATAAGTGGGATGGGCTGGCTTTGACAGTGGAGACAGCTGACCCTTTCCACTGTCACTCAGAGTTCTTCTCCTCCTTGGAGCCTCAGCAATTTTGAGTGTGTTCTCCCTTAGGTTAGTTTTTGAGAGTCAGGTGGCACACCCAGGGGAATGCTCTTTTAACAGACGAACTCACTGTCCTGGAGTAAATGCAGAGCCAGTCAAACCAAAAGAGACCATTGCTGAGATGGGGGAGCAAAACAGAGCAATATCAGGGTATGGTGATATGATGAGGAAAACAGGGAATGGGGGCTCTAGTTAGGGAAGGGAGGAAGATACGTATTTAAAAAAGGAGGATAAAATGCCAGTAAGAATGTCTGAAAAAGTCATAAAGAATCCTATTATTAACTATCTATGCAAAATCCTGATAATACACAAGTCTATAAGTAAATATACATATATATTTTAAAGGACATTTTCTCAGATTTATTGCCAATTCTTCCAAGAGTCAATGACCATCTAACAAAACCCATACACCAGGCATGAGAAGTCTTCTGAGTTGTTTGTAAGTTCAGTTGTCCAAGAGACTTCCAAAACAGTACAGGCTATTGATATTGCCCTTGGTTTTACCTGCTGAGGTAGAAGTTAAGGCTCTATTGTTGAAACACCAAGGACTTCAGACCTAGAGCTGAGATAGTCTGGAGTTGGAAATGACCAGAAAGCATTCTCCCTGAGGACTGACTTTCATGGTACCAGAAGCTGCCATGCAAACTTCTAAAGGAGGGAAGTAACCAACAGTCCTACCCAGCTATGACACCTATGAACCATAACGAACACTATGGCATAATAAACCTAAGCGTGCAGTAGTGGTATGTATACCTAGGTGGTGACCAACAATTTTCTAATTGGACTCAAGGTCTAGTTAATAAGATGGAAATCATGTTTAGTACTGGAAACCTAGGCCACTAGGGACATCTTTAATCTTGGAGGAAAAGCTATAACTGCTACTTTTCTAAACCAGCATAATTCTTAACTACATTATAAATATTCATCCTTATATACACAGATAAGTAAGTGTAGTTTTCATCCCTCACCAGAGAAACTTCTTCTTGCAACAAATGGAGAACATGACAGAAAACCACAACCGATCAAAACACAGTTGTGGATTCTAGTCCCAACAGACATATCTACAACATAGCTCCCACACCTAAGGCTCAGAGATCACTGAGGCAGAGGGACCAAAAGACTGGGGAGCCAGAGGAACAGGGAGTTTGCTGTGAGAAGGTGTCTCCTAGGAACTTTCAGAAGCTGCAACCAGAAAGTCTCACCAACATGACTGCTTAAACATGAGCTGAACAAGGACAACAACAATAGATATTCCAAAGTGGGCAGAGGAAAGACCGGGAGGCCTCAACCCTAGATAAAAAACTGCAGGCAACTAAGGGATGCTGAGAGCAGGAGAAACAGTCTTCCCTGGGGAACAGTAGTACACCAGTTGGTTATCCAATACCAAACAGTCAATCCTGAAAACACATATACAAGTAGCATCACACACTGAGCAGGTTGTATGCATGTATGTACTTAGGCGTGTGTGTGTGTGTGTGTGTGTGTGTGTGTGTGTGTGTGGTACACACACACCCTTACTCAATTATGTGTGTGTGTTTGTAAAATGACAACAATAATAAAAAGAGTCCACGAATTTGGGAGAGCAAGGAGAGATGTATGGGTTTGGAGGGAGGCAAGGAAAGGGAGAATGATGTGGTTATGTCATAATCTCAAAGAAGAAAATACATGCCTTCAAAAGGAGAGTTGAGCTCACTTTCCTCCTGTGACCCTGGGTCTTGGGGTATTCCGTTGCTGTTGGTGTGGACACAGGCAGAGTGGGAGCCATCAGCGGGGCCTTGAGTGTTAGGTCAGGATGTGCCGTCTACTGTCTGGAACTGCCACGTAGATCCCCAGCTACCTGCAAGGAAATAGTCTCTCCAGGGAGAGGGAGAGTGCCTGTCTTCTACGCCGAGGAAGGCCCTCCCAGGATCCTGCCTCCAACAGGTTGAAAGTGGATCCAGGATTCTACGTTGAGCATCCCATTTCATAGCTTTCTCTACCTTTCCATCTCCCCACACGCTACACCTACATACAGATTTACACTGAGTCATCCGATCAACACCCTTCACCCTGATTCTCTGACAACCAATTTGTGTTTCTTTCCTCTGTATCTTCTAAAGCAAAGAAGAAACTCCCAGCCTCCCTGACATGTGATAGAACCAGGGAAGCTGTTCCTACCTCAGAGAGATGTTCACTGCCTGGTAATGTATATGAGGAATAGATCATTTACTTACACTCAAAGCAAATGGACTTTATAAAGAGTACTCTGTAACGCAGAAATGGTTGGGAAGAATAAATCAAATCTTTCTGTGTACTTAGGGGAAAAGGAATTATTTAAATGTAGTCTAGTTTCAGGTGCATTTACGGAACATGCAATCCTACATCCTGACCACCAGGGGGAGCGCTAGGCCCATCTCCACACTGGTTCTAATTTCAGAGACTGATACTTGCCTGGGGGTGGGGGGGGGACGAAGAAATAAGACTATAATACTTTTTTTTTTTTTAAATCGGACCAACTTATAAATTATTTGTGAGTCCAATAAAAGGCAATTATCAACATTTCCTACTATTTCAAGAGTAATATATTCTATGTTAGAAAAAGATTCAATTTATTCCTTGGCCATGATTCAGATGATGGAAAACTGGAGACAACTGCAACCAAAAGACAACTGTTCTCCTGTGTAAATCTCGATGCTTGGGAGAGTGCTTGCTATAATTGAAGAAACCACTGTCTTCAAGCTTCCCCTCTTTTCTTCCCAGCCACTTGGGCAAGCCAAGCTCCTGCTAAGTAGAGAAGTGTGGTGTAACAGGACACGTGTGTACAAAACCCAGTCTGTGGCATTCTGGGATCACAGCAGTCCACACAGACTAAACAAGCTGTAATATGAAGCATGATTTGCAGACATGATGCACACCTCTGGAACTCTAGGGGTGAAGGTAGAGGGCTAGCATCAAGGAAGAGCGGGTAGTTCTACAAGGAAAGACCCGGCACAAGGTTTGCTGTAAAGTTGCAAGGTGGGGGCAGCTCCGGTCTCGTAGAATGGGTTTGGCCATCAAATGTTCTTTCTGCCCTTAGTTCTCTTTGTATTACTGCGTGCTGATCCGATCATGTTCAACCCTCAGACGTAATATTCATCTCTGAAGCTCATTCTCGACTCCCTCCCCTACCTCTCCACCACCCTCAGTCTATCTCTATGCCAAGGAAGGCCGAGTCACAGAGAACCATGGCCTGGATGGTGCTGTCTGGTTCCAGCTGGGAAGCTCCAGTGTGTGAGATAAGATGGAAGATGGTCACAGCATCTCTCCTGCCCGCCTCCCACTATGCTGGGGATCAGACAGACAGTCTGTGTGTCCGTGCACTTCCTCATGCCTTGGCCTTGGGGTGGGCCAGAAACTCTGGCAGTAATGGTCCCTGGTCATGACCTCATCACTGGTTTCCTCAACCCTGTCCACAGCTCCTGGAAGGTCCTGTTCTTAACCACTTTCTTTTTGAATCTTGTGCATGGCCCAACTTTTATATTACCTCATTGCAAAGTCTTATTTACTGTCCTGTTTTAAAAGGGAACTTGCAATATGTTAGCGATATATTAAGAGAAAATCGTGTGAGTTATAATAATGAGAAAACACACAGAGAGGCACAACCTGGAAGTAATGGTAAAACTAAAGACACTAGCAAGACACAAACAAATCCCCTTGTTTCACAATGCCCAGTTACAGCACGGCATCAATTCAGTTCAGAGTCCATAAAATACAACTAACCCAATTACCATGCACACATTCACCCGAGTGTAGCCGGGAGCTTTGGCCGTGTCTCTGTTATAATGAAGGGTCTTATGTAGATGGCAACAGGAAGAGGCACACCAGAGGCGACGGCTGTGCAGATGCTCTTGGCAAAAGGGGCGCCTGGTGTTCCTGGGAATCCTAGAATAGTACCCCATGTAGCTAGACCACCCATCAGGGCAGCTGCATGCCTCGAGTCTAGTGGTATCAGCTGATGCTCGCTGGATGTGCCCCCAGTGCCCATGATTGGCATAGCCCACCAGCAGCTTATTAGTGCCATCTCTCCGCCTCTCTTTCTGCTGACAATCAGCTTCCTTCGATGCCTTTAGTCTCCTCAGTGCTCTAGTTACTTGGGTTTAGTTACGTGAATTTCTTTGCATACCACCTAAGAGCCATTTTCTGAACAGCCAACCTCCATTCTGCAGCTGATAAATGAATTCTCCTCAGACTGTATTATGACCAGCCACCTGTTTGGGGGAAGAACTAACTATGTGTGGCTACATGATGACAGCCTTTGGTAAGGTTGCCTACTCTCATGTGACTGAAAGAATAATAGGACAGAAGAGCTACCTGGCCTCATGGCGGCTCGGGGCTGTGGTTTGAGCAGGGAGTTTCCTCTGGCGAAGAACACTGACCCATGTGGACTGTCCACCTGGACTTGAGAAATGTGTTATTCTTTTCATAAAGATGGCTGCATGACTGAACACCCATGATTTTATTTGACCGGGGTTTCCTAGACATCTTTCCATGGCTCCATTCTCCATAAAAGCTGGTCTACTCCAGCCTTGACATCAGGACCCAGGCAGGCTTGGGGGTGGGGGTGGGGGAGAATATGGCACAGGCCCAAACAGAAGGATATTGAGTTTGGTGAAGCTCTTCATTGCGAAGCACAGTGGAAATTGCACTGGGGTCTTTGAAGCAAATTCTGGGGAAGAGAAAGGCTATCTCTGACTCAGCTCAGCACCTGGTACTAAGCAAGGGCCTGGATGAGGTGAACTACAGATGAGGTCTTGACAGGAAACTGGCTGCATAAGGTTGGCAGTCTGGAGAGTGAACTCCTCTGGGGAGGACTTCCCTAGAGAGTTCAGCAAAGGTTCATGATGGTTGAACTAAAGTTCCAATTTTGCCACACAGCCATGTATGTCCTAGGACCAATCTGACGGCTAAACTTGTTTCTGCAGATATGAAATGTGGACAGTAAGATCTGCCTTAAGGAGCTAGCTGTGGCATGAAGTCATGATTGGGTGATTGGTAAGTCCCAGCCCAGATGAACTGACCCAGTCTTATGATGACAATTGTTGAGCAGGGGTACTGACCTGTTTTCTAGCATGTGCACTAGGACTTGGGCTCCCAACAACTTGAGAGAAAAGCGATCCTTCAAAGGAGTCCTGGGAACCCAAGTCACTGATGATGAGGGTGTCCCAGGAAGACAGGGCTGTGTTAGGCAAGCAGAGGCCAGGGCTACTTGTTTGTGCTTCCTGCAGCTCAGTTGGCTATGGGTTGGATAATCTATGGCCAGGCCCAGATTTGAAAATAAATTTTTTAAAGAGGCAGCCATACAAGAACAGATAACAGCTCTCCCCAGGGGCACAGCAGGCTGCAAAGTGTCTTCTTGCATGAAGGCAGGAGGGTGGCTCAGTCCATCATAGCACAACCCTGCCTCTGAAATCCTGGAGTGGTGAGGGGAAGCCCAGGCAACCTTGACCTCCCAGTCTAGTGCACTGGCTCTTAGGACACCCCTCCCATGCTTCTCTGTGAGCTTTTGTTCAGGTGAGGATGGGATTCTATCTGTACCTGCACCTTCCAGGAAGGGCTGCAAAAGGCAGTTTAAGCCTGGATTTTTTTTTTCCTTTTTTCTTTTTGCCTGCTGGGGGAAGGTGCTGTTCCCCTTCAGCCCAAAGGGCAATCTCTCTGGCAGGAAGAAGGGAGCTCCTTCTCAGTTTTTCTGCCAGGCAAGGCTGAGGCAGAATTATCTTGCAAAAGCAATTGAAGCCTACCTTGGCTGGAGTCAGTGAGGTTGTAAAATCACTTCCCTGAGGCACTCCAGCACCCAATTTGGAGATGAGTGTGGATTTACATGATTCAATGGAATGTTTCTTTCCTGTGTCAGGGCTCAGTCAGTCGTGAAGGGTGAATGTGTGAGCAAAGCTCAGCGGCTGTGTTGGAGCTTCGTTCTCATCTGGAGGGGCTAGCTGAGCAGAGGCCAAAAGGGCCGAGTCTTTTGAGTCTTTTGGGGAACAGTGCTCCAAGGAAGGATTCAGCTGCTCCACTGTGATACTCGGAAATCTCTCCCAGTCAGGTCAGGTGGATGTGTGGAGAAAAATTCTCAGTCTGAACCCACCATGAAAAGGACACCCAGTTTCCTGAGTATTCATTAGGGGCTGTGTACTATGATGTCACTTCCCAGACAACTCCTCCTCAGGTCTTCACAAGACTTCTAAGAAGTTAAGTCCTGTTGCCCTCAAGTACAGAGGAGGAAAGTAGGCTCAGAGGAATGCTGAGTTAGAGGGAGGTCACTCTGCTGACTCAGCAAGTGCCACCCCACTCCCTGGAGCAGTCTGGGATTTATACCAGATGTGAGTTTTGGGTTTTTTCCCTCAAACACCTATCACTGAATTTGAGAAGAAAATGAGCCAATATGTTCGCTTTGCCCTTGAGGCCTCTATAGGACCTCACTAGACTCAGGCTCATTGGGAGTGGAGGGCTGGAGAGAGATAGAGTCCACTACAATTCCTGGAGTGTAGAGGACAGCTAGGAGTTGACTGAACACAGATCTATGCCTATCCATATGCTAAGTGCAGAATTTATCCTTTCTGAGCCTCAGTTTCCCCATGTGTCAAGAGTTTGTTATAAAAACATAGGTATAGTTGGTTTCCAGTGTAATGACCTTGCCATGAGATACAGGCTCCAGGAATTTCAAGACGTCCTCTGCTTTCTTTATTATAACATAGCTCACCAAGCCACAACATGGTGTTTTAAGACAAGACCCACCATTTATTTTGCTCACAAAGCTTCAATTTGGTCAGGATCAGCAGTATCGTCTCATCCTGTCTCTAGGTGGCCCCTTCGGGGATCCACTCACATGGCCAGCACAAAAAGCTTGTCAGTTCCTTTCCATATGGGACTATTGTGGTTCCCACATAATAACCACGGCTGGGATAGAAGACCAAGCATTCCCAAAGTCAGAAGACAAAAGAAGTCAGTTTATTAAAGCCTTGAGCCCCCTTGATGGAGGGAGCAGGCACTTCAGGGAGCAGTATGAATGGGTTCAGCAATCATGCTTTAAAAGTACCATGGTGGTCTGCCCTCTGACCACAATCCATTTCCATTTATTCCACAATGCCTGCCATACTCACCACTTCCCAGTAACCACAAAGCCTACCCCCTTGTGGTGGTAGGCTGGGGTTCAAGGTGCAGGATCTTGTCATCAATCAGGCCAGGCTGTCAATGAGGCTCCTTGAGGGCAGTGTCTGAGACAAAGCTCTTTCTGGATCAGTAGTCCTGTGAACTACAAAGACAGGTCGTTTGCATTCCCAGCCAATGACAGGAGATACACTCACAGGACAGCTGTGGAGTCTGGCTTGTCTGCAAGAGTCTGGGGCAGAAGAGAGACTTTCTTGTCTCTTGGACTATGGACTGAGTCGGAGTTTTGCCCTAGAAAATGGTTCTCATTCAAACCTCAACTCGGTCAGGACTCTGTTTTTCTCTTTAACACAAAATAATAAATTTTACTCCATAGGACTTGTGATAGTTAAGTGAGGTGTTGTATTTGAAACTGTCCAATAAAGTGCAGGGTATGAGTGACATATCTAGTTTATAAATAAATTGAGCATAATGATGTTTATCTTGTGGGGTGACTACAAGACTCAAAATTCATGAAAGCTATCTGTGGGCTATAAAGCTTGGGGAAAGAAAAATGTCTATGTTTGTGTATCTTTTGTTAGCACTGGCTGCCTCCTAGTCCTGCCTCAGCACCAGCAAGGTTGGGACACCCTGTCCCGGTGTGTGTGTGTGTGTGTGTGTGTGTGTGTGTGTGTGTGTGTGTGTGTATTCAGGTTGACATGTACCACACTGCATGTGTATGGGTCAGAAGGCAACCTTAGGTCTCTCCATTGTTAGAGGATCTCATGTGGTTTTCCTGCTGAATATGCCAAGCTAGCTAGCCCACTGGATTCTGGGAACCTCCCATCTCCTTGTTCTGTCTCCCTGCAGGAGAACTAGGGTTACTGATGCTGCTGCTAACATGTCCAGCTCTTACATCAGTTCTAGTGATTCCAACTCATGTCCACATGCTTTCCAGTCAAGCATTCTTACATACTGAGCCTTTCCCCACCTAGGCAAGACTTCTGAGAAGGCTGTCAAAGTATATGAAAGGTCAGAGAAACAGGGCAGGGTGTCACTTCTCTTGCTGAGACTGGATGGAGCAGAGTTCAAATCCAGATGCTGACCCTTCTTGGCTCTGTGATGGAGAACATTTTCTCACCGAGAAATGGGGTAAGTAGCCCAGTCAGCTGCTGCCTAATGCTCTCTTCAATGGTACAGGGAAGCAGTGACAGTCACATGTGGTTTTACTGTCACTGGGATCATGGAAGAACAATGTTCTCATCAGCCTGCTGTGAGGATTGGATGAGCTGCGGGCAGAGCACCTCCACAGAGGTAGGCTTGGAGAAAGTGTTCCGAAAATCCAAGTCACTGCTGCTGCAATCAGCCATTTTAATTCCGGCAATAATTCTGCGGATTCCACTCGACTAACAACCTTTGAATGTTTCTGTAAGCTCAGAGACTCTTGGGCTTAAAATTATGTGTACTGATACTTCTGGGAGCTTGTCAGTTGCAAGAACCAGGTATGCACACAACAGATTGGCACAAGGAAGGATGTAACCCTGAACAGAGAGGAAGGCATATGGAGGCCCAATCGTGATTGTCAGTGGTCCAGGTGAGAACATGTGGTGAAGTCTTATCAATGATGACAGCAGTGACAGTTTTAGACAGTGAGAAGCACAAACTGCTGCAGGATTATTACACACCTCTAACTGTGTCTACTAGCCAGATATGGTTTCACTTCTTTCCTGGACAGTGATTCCAGCTAGGCTCTGCCATTAAATCGATTTGCAAGTTACCAGATTAGTAATGCCATGGCTCTTTGGTCACATTGAATAGTGAGGTTAGACTCAATTTTGTATTTTACTCTTCGTCTTAGCCATTTGACTCCATGGGCCTGGCCTAATATTGTTTGCTTGGCTATGTCAGCAAGACTCCTTCTGTCTTTGGAAACTAGGAGACACCAGTCTTTCTGTTTTCATAAGTTCCTAAACCCTAAGGCATTCGAAGAACTTCCTCACGGTATTTCTGTTCATATAAGGGGGGTGCTGGGTGGCCATCTCAGATTCCAAAGCTTACCTTTTGACAGTGGCCCAGGATGTCAGACGACATATTGTCACAGTAGTGCTGTGTAATAGCTGTCACCAATTTGGAACCACATTCTTTTTTCCCACTCATCTGTGATCCACTAGGCAGTTCAGCTTCAAGCCAAGGCAGCTGAAGGACTAGCTGGTGAGATCCAGTCTTCCATGAGTAACCCTATTTCAAGCTGAGCATGCATAGGCTTGCTGGGCTATACTGTTCTGTCTCTTACCAGGGACTAGAGCACTATCCAGGTAAGAGTGGGAACACTTCTGGGTGTCACTCCCTCACCCAACTGTCCAGGAACATGAAAGGGAACAGGCTCTCCTCAAATGTTTCATCTGTTCCATCAAAGTGATTTTTTCTCAGAAGTCATTATTAGCAAAATTCCCTCTGCTTCTCATTCCCAGCAGCTAGGGCTTGGTCTCGTGACCCTTTCCTAATGAGTCCCTGGTGGGAAGGGGGAGGGGAAAGGCCATGACAATGGGCTTGGGACAGTGGTGGTGCATACATTTAATCCCAGCCCTCAGCAGGCAGAGGCATGTGAATCTCTGTGAATTCAAGGCCAACCTGGTTTAAAAAGTGAGTTCCATAATAGGCTCCAAAGCTACACAAAGAAATCCTGTCTTGAAAAAAAATACTGTAGCACAGTATTTCTTATAAAAATAAGTAATCCCTCTCTAGGTTCGAACACCACTTCTAGTAATGAGCGATGACTACACTCAGGTTAAGAGTAATCCAATGAAAAGAAATGCATAGGGGGAGAGGGGGAGAAGGACCCATCGTTGTGTTTTCTGGCTAACTCAGCTCCTCTAACACAAGTGCACATTTTCCATAATATAGTGTGTGCATCAGGACTGCAGTTAGTAAATTAAAAGCATTTGCAGTAAGAAATTTTACATTGTTGATAACAGCGTGCTATAATGACTGCTGGTAATTAGCTATTTCTAATACTTAGGCGGTGCCCACTAAGCGGCAGGCACCTTTCTAAGTGCCTTAAACACATCAAATCATCATCATCTGTTATTTGAGGAGGTAGAGGCAGACAATTTTTTGATATCCATGCCTTTGTAAATATTTATTTAGTCCTATTTTTATGTGTATGGGTGTTTTGTCTGCATGCATGTCTCTGTACTACAATTCCCTCAGAGGCCAGAATCCTCTGGAACTGGAGTTACAGGTACTTGTGAGCCCTAATGTGGGTGTTGGGACTCCGAGCCAGTCCTTTGGAAGAGCAGCCAGTACTGTTAACCGCAGCCCTCTTCTCTGCAGCACCATTATATTCATGACTTTCTATTGTGCCTTCCCCCATTGGTCCTGGGCTTGGCCACTGTGATGGCAACAGAAAGAATTCTCTTTGGGGGTAAGCTGATGTGTAGGTAAGAGGCCCTTGCTAAATGCCTGAGTGAAGGGAGTCCACATATATAAGGAGAGACCAGAGAAGGCAGGAGGTGGGGTGGGGAGGCATCTTGGATGTTTAAGTCACAGTTGAGTTTGCTGCTAAATGAAGCCTGTTAACAACTATTGTCAGATCTTGATAATAAGTCAGCATCCCCAGCCACTGAACTCTAGGGTGGTTTGTTACTCAGCAGCGAAACAGAAATAGTTGTTTCAGTAAATGCGTGCAAATTCCTTGGACAGTTTTTGTGAGAGACTCTATTGTTTGCAATCAGTGAGAAGAGCTTGGATGTTGACAATGAACCCGTGTGTTCATTCCTTCAGCAGTTACAATATTGACTGCCTGCTTTTTTCCAGGCTGTGTTCTTCTGCTGTGGCCCCACAAGGAGGAAAGGTAATGCTTTCTAATTGTGACCAAGGTTCATTCTTCCTGATGCCGAGCTGACAAGCTCAGTAGCTAAGCCTTAAATGTATCACTTATTGTTTTATAACATGCTATGTATTTTCCTCATCTAAATCTGCTTTGACTGTTTTTGCAATGCCCCAAGCAGGGGCCATGGGCAGACTTTAAAGTCAGATTAACCTGGTCTCAAATCCTCTCTTCCTCCTTCACTTCTTTGGACCTCAGTTTCTTTGTATTTGGATTAGCTCTCTCATCTAAAACTACACACCGGTTACAGGAAGACCACCAGAGCTTGATAATGCCTGTGCCTTTCTTTCTTCCCACACGCACTGGGTATCTACAACCAATTCACGACAGTTTTCATCAGAGAGCATGTTACGGGTGGTCTAGTACTTTGTTGTTGTTGCTGTGATAACAAAAGCAACTTTGGGAAGGATAGGGTTTGTTTGGCTTATACTTCCACATCCCAGTCCATCTTTGAAGGGAATCAGAGCAGGGACTTGAAGCAGAAACAGTGAAGAAATACTGCTTGCTGGCTCACTCAGGGTCATGTCCAGCTAGCTCTCTTATACAACCCTGGACTATCTGCCCAGGGAAAAGTGCTGCCCATAGTGGTCTGGGACTTCCTGCATCAATTAACAATCAAGTCAGTCTACCACAAACACGCCCACAGGCCAGCCTGACCCTGGCAATTGCTCAGCTCCCTTGTCAGACTGTATCAAGTTAACAGTTAAAGCTAACTAGGACAATGGACATCTGGTCTGAACCCCTTCCCACTTCCCAGGACTCAGAAGTGGCTCTGCCTCTGCTGAGGCCTCTGTAGACATGCTGACTTCCCAATCCTTTGCTTTGGAAGGCCAAGTCACAGCCCTCATCCACAGAGCTTTGCAAAGTTGTCATGTTACAATTCCCAGCAGCCCTGTGAGGCAGGTGTCCTTAGTCTCATTTTGCAGTCAAGATGCCCAAGAATGAAAGGCAGCCTTATGCAAGGTTAGCAAGGTTTCAAAAGAATTAGTAGCCTAGTATGCTTTGCTTTGCAACCTTGGTATTACACCGGCTGTATTAACTGCCCCTCCCCCACCCCAGGCGCCATACTGTCTTACAACACTGGCTGTATTTACCCCCACCCCCATCCCCAGTCTCACCCTGGGCGCCATACCATCCTACAAAGAAGCTGCTGACATGAAACCAGAGCATTACCAAAAAGGGAGCTGGTGTGTTATTGTTTTTTCTTGCAATTGTGTTTGTAGATGGCATTAACACTTGCCCAGGAGCTGCTGAAACCCACTCAACCAGAACTCTGGTGAGAAGGAGACTGACCACATTTGTTTATAGTGGGCTAATCTGGTGCTGTCTCTCACTTCACACAGATTGCCTAATGAGTTAGGAGAAGGTCTAATTGTAGATTGACAGCCCAGAGTGCCTCATAGGAAGACAAATGTTAAATAAAAGTATTCAGAGAGGCAGAATGGCTTAGAAATATATGTATGTATGAATATATGTGTATTGTGTGTGTATGATATATATATATTCCCTCTGCCAGTTTTATGGCTCTGAAAGGGATTCCCTAGATCAGGATATAGAGAACTCTGAAAACACAGACAAAGGAAATATAATGATGAGCCAGCCCAATGTGAACAGTGAAGTTCAGATTAGTCAAACCACTTAATGTGCTCCTGGCTCAGGCTGGCATAAGAATGAGGCACATGACCCCAGAGCTTCTGGATCTTTCCAGTCGTTCTCCCCACAGGGACTTCTGATTGTGCTGCAGGTGCATGGCCTTTGGGTCTGCTAGGCAGTCTCTAAGCCAGCCTCTCTGTCCCCACCAGTTCACCTTCTTGTGGCCCTTGGAGGGCAAAGTGCAAGTCTGATCACAGAGCTCTACAGCTTCGGTTTCCTAAGGCTGTCCTCATATCCTCAGGCACGCCATTCATGTCAGTCATCACACAAAGACGGTGCCCCAAACCACAGTCCCTTTGATGTGATTCTTACCTGTCCTGCCATCCCTACTCAGGTATGGTCTGTTTGTGCCCACACAGTGGGGAGAGTTGCACCTTGGCCAGGCTCCCAGATTCGCCAATGTGGCTAACTTTCTCTAGAATGGTCTACTTTATTTCTTTGTCCAAGAAAAATAAAATCAACCAATCAACCAATCAAAAAACTGCATCTAAAAATTTCCTGTTCCTCCCTCTGTGTTTCCCCTAAAGCCCAGTCACACATAGGCCCTGGATCACAAATATCCCAAGCTTGGAGCTCCCTTTCAGTCTTAGCCACGGGACCCTGTGATAGGCAGGGGCCGTGCTCCTCATCTGTAATGCCCTCCAGTGCTTAAGTCCAGCCCTGCATGGAGGCAGTGTCATGGCTGACCCATTGTCATGTTACAGGGTAGGGAAGGGTCTTGTATTCTGAGTGATCAGACTAATTGGTCATCATTGACCAGGACTTAAAGCTTAGGCTGTATATTTTTTTGCACATGTAAAATATGTGTGCTGTGCATGGGTACACATGCACACATTTGCCTGTGTGTAGCCACACATGTATATGAGTGTCAAGTGCACATATCTATGCATGTATAGGGGTCAGAGCTTGACATGGAGTGTCTTCCTCAAGGGCTCTCTACCTTGTTGAGGCAAAGTCTCTCATTTAATCCTTGAGCACTGATTTAGCTAGTCTAATGAGCTAGCTTGCTTCAGGCGTCCCCTATCTTGGTCTCCTGAGCACTAGGATTACTGTCAGGCTACTATACAGCCCAACACTTACATGGGTGCTGGGGATCTGAACTCTGGTCCTAGCACTTTATGCAGTCAGTGCTTCAGTGAGCCATCTCTACAGCTCCAAGCCTATGCTACTTTTAAGATCATGGTTACCTATTTGCTGACAACACATAGATGCTAAAAGTCAATACAGAAATGGTGTACACACTGGTCCGCACTGTCAGGTCCTCAGCAATCTCATACTGTCTCCCATCATCCTGGGTGCTGACTGAGAGCATGCCCCCCCAATAAACGGCCCCTAGATGGGGTTTCAGAAGCAGCAGCACCCAAGAGAAGAAGTGAAAGAAATACAAAGAGGAAGTGCTTCCGTCATAATTTCTCCTGTAGATAAGCATTCATTGTATTTATAAACAAATAACCATATTGCCCAAAGTTTTCCAGCTGGATAATGGTGGTATCAAGACCAGGTATGTTGGGCTTAAAAGCCCGAATAATTGTACCTACTGTGTGTCAGCATGAGAAATACATAGGTGTCTTTAATCATGCCCTACAGCTTCATATTCCATGTCTCATGGGGACAACAGGCAGCAGGAAACTCATTGGGGGAAGGGAACGGAGGGCAGGGAGCTATGGACATGGCTTAGAATTCCCTGCACTTGGTGACACATAGCTCACTCATTTCTAGTCTGTGGATTTTAATTGCGCTGCACATACCATGCCTGCACTAGAAGCAAATGAAGCTGGTCTGGCTTTGGGGAGCTCTATTGAGTCTCACATACTGGGTCAGGAATAGCTCTGCCTCCTAGGAGGATACAGATACCACAAGCAGGATAAGTAAAAAGCCACTGCCTTGGAGTCTTAAGGTGAGGAAATGTGGCCAGGCTCTGTGCAAACAAAGAAGGGCCACCCTGCACTAACCTGTGAGTGAAAATCTCATGCAGTAGACAACTGGCCAATGATTGGAGAATTTGCTCCAGTTCAAAATTAACTTTGCTTTTTATTGTTGCTCATTTGCAATGAGGATTTCCCAAAAGACCACCCAGATTTTGCCAGAGCCTCTTAGAATGCTAAATCCTTTCTTGGAGAATAGGCCTTTAATTCTACTGTAATGAGCCAGACATTGACTCCTCATGTCATGTCCTAAAATGCAAATACGAAGCTAGATCAGATGTAGATAGCAGCCCATCCAGAGGACAGCTTTTGATTGAGACCAATTTAACTCAGCCCCCACTTCATTTCCAGAGGAAAACCTACCACTAATGTCTTTTGGCTGCAGCCAGGAACTGGTGAGGCAATCAGGAAGAAAACAGATATAATAGACAGGGGATTTACGAAGGGAGGAGAGAGGAAGTAGTGAAGGCAGTGGGCGGGACATGTTCATTTACTGTCTGCAAACTGTGCCAAATACTGTGTTGTCTGTGGGCTTGTGCACCAAGAAATTAGAACTTTGTGGTACATTCATACCCACACATCTTGCCAGCAGCACCAGTGAACCCCCCCCCCCCATAAAGCTGTGTGCTTGATGCTCTATACTGATACCAAGGAGTATGCTCCTGGGAGGAAACATTTGCTGTGGCCATTGAGAGATTGAAGTTGTCGTGCTGGGTCCTTCCCAGTTGTGTAGCCTGGAGGTACTATTGGAGCCTAGGCAGAGATGGGGGTCTTACCCGCTCTCCCTGGCCTCCTTGTATTTGGAATTATTTCAGCTCTTGCTGGTAGCCTCTGCCCTCCAGGGGGAGTCAGACTCAGTCCAAGGTGCCCAAGTGTGGACTTCCCACATTCTACCCTCCTCTGACTGTTTCTTTGGCAGCCCTGTGCTTTCTGCCCTCATCTCTAGCTTCTGTACTTGAAGGAAATCTCCCATGCATATAAATGAAGAAAAATAGATACAGAGAATGGGAGTCACTGTTTCAACAAGGCAGAAACAGCTGTTCAAAGTACCCGGCTGTGAACAGATTCCTTCATTTGGTGTTTAATCTTGTCCCATTAGGAAAACATTATTTTATCTGTTTTACGGATGATGAAGCCAATACTAGGAGATAGTAACTGGTTAGCAGCACTTTCTGACCTAATGCTGTCTTCTTTCTACCCCAGGGAATTGCTTCCTTTCACATTAGGTTTGCAGATTCAGATCTCCTATGCGATAGTGCAACTGCAGGCCCAGCAGGGTACTGTGTGGAACTTTTCAAAGCTTACCAGAGACCACAAGCCCAGGTGTCATGGTTTCAGCTGCACGAGCCAGCACGGGACATGCTCTGTTCAGAGGCCATAGCTCACAGGCTGATTTCAACAGTGAAGAGTGTTTTTACAAGACAGGCAATGCATTTTCAAAATGAATTACCGTCTTACTGTTGATTCTGCATAGTAGTTTACAGCTATCACTGGCAGCAGGATGCTACAATTAAGGTGAAATTCAAATATGCAAACCTAACAATTTTTCTGAAGCAGATGGGTGCCCCCCCATCCCCATGCTCTACACACACTCTCTCATAGAGTCGTAGCACAATTCCATTGATCTCCTCACCTCTCTCCTTTGAGATTTGGTATCTTTATGTATCCAAGGCTTGCTTTGGACTTTTTGTCTCCTTGCCTCAGCTTCCTGGGTGCTGGGATTATAGGAGTGTGCCACTATATACAGAATGGAATCTCTATTTTAATTCCATCCATGATTCACTTTATTTTGAATCCTTTGTTCCTGGAAATAATATTAATTTCTGCTAATGCATAATAAGTGGAGCTCCAGGCTGGGTGCTGGAAGATCTAACCTTAGCCTGGCACGGCACTTTGTAGCTGCATAAGTAGATCCAAAAAAAATCTCAGGTTCAGTGATGGAAAGATTGTCCATCCATGTTCAGACTCATTCTGTGAGGGGTTGCAGTCAATCTGTTTACTCACCCTAAACTTTGGTGTCTTCATCTCCAAAATTACATTAGTATTCCTGGCATTGAAAGACTGCTGTGAGGATTGGAGTTCAGGGAAGTGGCAGGCACAGGAGCTGGTACTCCACAGTTCTTAGTTATTCTGACTTCCAGAGATCATTTTGAGGAGGTTAGTAAAATTGCTCATTGAGTAAAGCAGTTTGTTGTGAAAGGAAGGCCTGAATAGAATCTCCAGGACCCATGTGGAAGGAGAGAACTTCTGAAAGTTGTTCTTTGATCCCCACTCATGAGCCCATGTACACACACACACACACACACACACACACACACACTCACACAAATAATAAAAGGATACTGCTAAAGGTAAAATGATAAAATGTTATTATGAAAGCCATCTATTTAATGGAGCATTTGAGAGCCATGCAACAATAGTTCTGGTTGAAGATCCAGTACTGAGTGGCATGAGAGATTATAACACAAGTACAGAACTTACCATGTGTAAGTCTCTCTTTCCAGAGAGCCTCTACACTCTAGTAAACAATAGGGGAAAAGTTCAAAGTGCTCTTATGTGGGATTGCTTCTTCCTTGGGCTCATTGGTGTACTGGTCCACAAGGATGGAGAGAGCAGAAATGGGAAACAGGGATAAGATGGCTGCAGATATGATGGAGACAGCTGTCTGGGAGATGACTTCCGTGAATCAGCTCAGATTTATTCCAGACTATAGGAAATAGATAGGACTGGGGGGCCTTGGGACGAACCCTAATTTGCATTAAGTGGCACAGTCCTACACAAGGCTTCATATGGGACAGTAGGTCCTGTAGCAAAACTCCTAGTCAAGTCTTAGTTAGCATGTGTGCTTTGGAGCAGGAGAGTGATGGCAGATTCCATTTTCTTGAAGATGAGCTCCTGGGGCCCACCAGGAGTCAGGTTAGAGTTCCAGAGAGGAATGGTTTATGGTAGTGAAGACAAAGCAAGTAGTAGGGACATTACAGAGAAAACAATGTGATTTAAATGACAGTATTAGAGTATGTGGGGGAGAGGTGACTAAGGCCAGTCAGGAATCCTGAATGTCACTGAGGTTTGGGCTAAGAAGAATGGTCACCAAGTAAACTTCAAGAGGGATATGGACTTAAAACAAATGCCATCCATCTTGAAATTTGAAGGCAAATGGATGGAACTAGAAGAAGCCATCCTGAGTGAGGTAACTCAGTCACAAAAAGATGAAAATGGTTTGCACTCATTCATATATGGATTTGAGACACAGGGCAAAGGATTACCAGCCTACAATTCACACCACCAGAGAAACTAGGAAACAAGGAAGACCCAAAGAGATTCATGCAAGGTCCCCCACAGAAAGGGAAAGGGACAAGATCTCTGAGCATATTGTGAGCAGGGGGAGGACAGTGAGTGGAGAGGGAGTTAGAAGAAAGAGAAGGGGAGAAGAGGAGTGGAGAGAACATGAGGAAGCAGGAAGACTGAGTCAGGGGAAGGATAGACAGCAAAAAAAGAGATACCATAATAGAGGGAGCCACTACAGGTTTGAAGAGAAATCTGGCACTAGGGAAATGTCCAGAGACCTACAGGGGTGACCCCAACTAACAATCTGAGCAACAGTGGAAAGGCTACCTTAAATGCTCTTCCCTGATAATGAGATTGATAACTACCTTATATGCCATCTCAGAACTTTCATCCAGTAGGTGATGGAAGCAGAAGGAGATATCCACAGCTAAACACTGAGCCGAACTCCTGGAATCCAGTGGCAGAGAGGGACAAATGATGAGCAAAGGGGTCAAGACCAGGCTACAGAAACCCACAGAGACAGATGACCTGAACAAGGGGGAGTTCATGGATGCCAGACAGATAGCTGGGAAACCAGCATAGGACCGACCCAGACTCCATGAACATGGGTCTCAGTTAGAAGGCATGGGCAGTCTAAGGGACCTCTGACAGTGGATGCAGGATGTATCCCTGGTGCAGGAAAGGACTTCCAGAGCACGTTCCCCATGGAGGGATAGTCCCTTAGCCTAGAGACATGAGGAAGGGCCTAGGCCCTACCCCAAATGACTTGACAGACCTCACCCTCCCTGGGGAGTGGATGGGGAATGGGACAAGGGGGTGTGGGGCATGGGAGGGTGGGAGAGAGAGGGAACTGGGATCAATATGTAAAATAAGAAAAATATAAAATAAAAAATGCCATAATTATACATGTAAAAAGAGGGACCCAGGAGTCTAGGGAAGAGAAAGGCAGGCCAGACTCTTGTAGAGAGGGTTTCCCACATAGCTTCTATTGACACTTGTGGTCAGATATCTTTTTCTGTAGTGGGAACCCTTGTGCATTGTGGGATATTTAGTTACATCCTTCTCCTCTATCCACAGGATAGAGTCATGGGGCAATCACAAGCATCTTTGGGCATTGCCAAGTGGCCATTGGAGGGCATTGTCATCCATACTTGAGAAGACAGGGCTAGGGGAGGTCTGTTCCCCATGAAGAAATCTATGGAAATGGTTCCAGTTCCAGGGAGCTCTGCATGTCTGAGACGGGAACTCTGTCATACACTGGGTATTGGGGCTTAGGAGAAAGATGGGTCCAGATATAACCCTGAGGTCCAAATGTAACCTCCCATCTCCACATTTACAGACACAGCACAGAAAATGTCAACGTTGTTTCTGGTAGGGAAAAAAAGAAAGTTTTCAAATGATGTATACACACAGGAGAACTGAGGCTAAGAAGATGTAGGTATCAAAACTGATGAGAATGGGAGTCATAAAGACATAGTCATAGGGTCCTCCCAGTATGCAGAACCAGGGCTTACATCTGCCAAGTTTTGCCTATGTCTCTGAGGAGAGGAAAGAAGCCACTACTGATGGCCTTTCTGAAGTTTCCACATATGAAATCAGATATGCGTTTCTCAGGCACTCAAGATAGTCATGTTGTTTCCCCATAGAGGTCAGTAATGATATAACTGGTCAATCCTATGAAGACAAATTTATACCTCTCCAAGCACAGCAAAACAGTTGTGCATCCTTGAGCCAGTAAGTTAACTGACCTGATCTCCCACTTGTTTAATGGCAGTATGGATTTAGTACTTTCAATGTGGTAGACTTCATGATTGAAGATTTAAAACAACACATATTTAGTGCCTATAATATAGTAGTATTTAATGGCTTTTGACTATTTGCTCATCTATCTTATGCCCATCTCTATTTACTTGGTCTAATTTATGTCAGCAAGAGTGGGAGTTTATATGCAGGTATGGCATCTTCTGTCCAGATGTGTTGGCTATGATTGGCACTGTAATTCCAGAGAGAGTTTCTAAAGATGTATATTTAAAACATCTGGTCCCCTTGAGACATAAATAGGCTGGGTCTTAATTATACTCAGTGTTTGTATTGAGAGTCCAGTGAATCACATGCATTCTCAGGCTCCAGATGTTTGGTAATATATAGCAGAACCTCTATCAAACTATTAGGATTCCTGTACCTTCCTGGATGCTTGCATCTGAGCCAAGGCACTAGATGAGCCTTGAACCTTGCTGCTGTCTTGAACAACACCCTTATCTGACCTTAGAAACTCCAAGAGCCACTGGAAAGCCCTGGCTTTCCAGGCTAACTGGATAGTTAGTTAACTATCACCTTTCCCTAGCCACGTGGGTATTTTCCAAAAAGGGCTAAAGGGCTTGGGGCCATTTTGATGGTGTTTAGCTAATCAATACCTTGGTTACTAGTTAATCATATTGAATGGGAACTGAGGAACTTCTGACCATTTAAATATATGACAGATGTTCGGAGTTCCAGCCTGACGATATCTACAACTTCTAAAGTAGATGCTAGTTGGTGACTTCTGGATGACATGCTTGCCGTTGCTTTCTTTAGCTTGTCCTTGATGGTATGGCACCCTGGGGTAACTGCACAAGAGAAGGTGAACAAGTAAGTGGGCTTCAGGTCTTTCCAAACCTGGGATCCTCTGCTTGGGGACTAAGACACTGTGATATTGGCAGTGGACTGGGTTGGCATGGAATATAACCACTTCTCATGCTATTGTTAATCCAGTAAAGGAGTTAGAACAGGGAACAAGCCAGTTAGTAGTAATCTGATCAGGCCAGCTATGAATTAACGCTTTAGTACTCAGCGGTGAGGTAATCTAGACCAAGTCATTCAATTTCTCTGATTCTCAATTTTGCATCTGTAGACTGATACTCATATTATCTCTTTTGTAACAGTTAATGTGGATGCAATAAAGTCCAGATTTAAAATTTCCTCTGCATACAGTTGGCATTTAATAAGTAGCATTTCTCCTCAGGCAGTTCATTATCTATAAAAGAAAATAGCAAAAGTCCATCCCACCTTACACTGGTTAGCAGGATATACTTAGATAATATATGCAAATATTTTTATGGTGGAAAACAAGACACTTTAGAGAGACATAGCCATGTCATTCCAAATCTTTGTTCTGAAGTGATAGCAGAGGTAATATTTTCCCACGTCTGTGGCATTTTGCCTATTCTATTTTCCTGAGACTTCCAACATGTCTTCATTTGTTTATATCTCTCCATTGAATATTTTGTGGTTCTTAAGTAGCACCTTAATCTCACTTTTGGGATAGTTCTTAAGCACTCTTTCTCTCTCAAACATTGGAGGTTTTAAAAACAGAATTACTTTATTCAAATTCCTAGTAGTTTACTCAATTTTAAATCAGTATTGTTTAAATGTTAGAGTAAGAGTAATTCCCTTTAAGAAACAGTTCAGAAGGGTGGGGGAATGTGTTTTACAAGCACTGTATTTAAAACAAATACACTCTTGAAACATCATAAAATTCATCACTAATAATTAGAAGACACAGGCACGAGGTCGATGGTGAAGGAAATCTCAGTTGAGATACTTTCAATTATAAAAGCTTATCACTGTAATCCTTTCTGAAAATGAACAGAGTCTTGATGTTTGATGAACTTATCAAACAAGACAGATCAGTGAAGAGGCAAAATTCAAGACAAGGCAGAAGAGATCCAATTCACCACTTCACAAAGTGCTGAGGGAGAAATGATGGTGCTCTTGTGTTCACTGCCTGCACTTCTGATGTTGGTTTTGAAAATAGAAAGTTACATGACAAAATCTTTCCCCTGGGTTCAAATCCCAGTGCTGGCATTTGCTATGAATAGTTGTTTGATCTTGAACAAATTACATAACTGTTCAGGGCTTCATTTTACTCACTTGTAAAATGGGAAGAAAATAAGAGCAGGGATTAAATGCTTGGTAGTACCTAGAACAATGGAACAATGCCTCCTACTTAGTGAGTATTCACTAAGAGCTGCTCCCAGTGATAGTGACTGAATGATTGTGATTGTTGGTTTTGTCATTTGTTTGGATGGTTGACAGCAATCAGAAAGAAGTTTATAATGTGCCAATTGGCACGGGTCTTCCAGATTTATCCAAATCAATTAGAGACTTCAACTTTTTGTTGGGTTTTTAGCAGGAACATTTGTTGTTTTCCCCTAAGTAAAATTCCACAAGAGCCCTAACATGGAAGGTAGGTGTGTGTGTGTGTTTGTGTGTGTGTGTGTGTGTGTGTGTGTGTGTGTGTGTGTTTAATGGTGCACATTTACTCATGCTTAACATTGGCTTATTATTCTATCTTGAGAGAAACAGGGCTTGTAAAAGTATAAAATCTTAAAGCTATGGAAGGGAGCTACAATTAGCAGCAGACTCAGTGACTCTCTACATGTTTTATACAAGCAAGATGTGTTTTGCTTGTGTAAGTTATAAAACATATTTAAATTTTGAAATCCTTTCAATTTATTGAGATTTCTTTAATAGCTAAGAATGTAGCATTAGTTGTTATTCCATGTTGTTCAGTATATATACTTATAAATAAATCAAGTCAAGCTGGGCAACCTATGGCTTAAATTTTCATCTTTGTTCTATCATTGAGAGGGGACAGTATTTGTAAGGAGTAGGGTTTTTCCTCCGCCACTGGTCTGGTCCCGCCACTGTGCCAGCCCCAAATAACACACAGAGACTCTGTATTTGATATAATGCTGTTGGCCAGGTACTAGTTTCTTATTGGCTAGCTCTGTCTTAATTATTAACCCATTTCTGTTGATCTATGTATTTTCACTTAGTCTCCTTACCGGAGAGTGGGTCAGGCGTCTGGTCTCCCCATCTTGACTCCTTCTTACTACTTCCTCTTTCCTCCTTGTCTCCTAGTCCCTCCTATCTTCTTTTTCTATTGGCCAACAGTACTTTATTCATTAACCAGTATGAGAAACATATATACAGAATGGCATCTCCCATCAAGTATTCAATTATTCTTGTGGGTTTCCTATCTATTTCAGTTCTGTTAGCAATGCAGTGTATCTTTTGAAGCTATATTATTAAACACACACACACACACACACACATGAGAGAGAGAGAGAGAGAGAGAGAGAGAGAATTAAATTGGATTAATTACTTTTTAGAATCACTGTGACAAAATGTCTGAGGAGACAATGACAACTCAAGGGAAGAATATTGCATTTTGCTCAAAAAATTCAGAGGGTTCAATACATCACAGCAGGGAAGTATGATGGAGGAGAGTGGACTGGTTCATTCCACAGCAGAGAAGAGCAGACAAAGGGGAATTTCTGCTCTTGGCTGGCATCTTTCTTTCATACCATTGAGTCTGTCAGGGCCCTCAGCCCATAGGATGATTCCACACATTCAGTGTAGGTCTTTTCTCTTCCATTGTGTTTTCCTGGGAAGGTCTTTATAGATTCACCCAGAGGGTGAACTTTTGTAATCTCCTCTGTGATCCTGAACCCAGGAAAATAGACAATGAAGATGAGCCAGCACACAGGACTGTCTTGATGATCAGTCATTTCATCACTAAGAAATGCTTTCATTATCTTGGATGATTATTTTTAATTTGCAGTGTATTTTGTTTAATAGCAATGTAGTCATTCTTGTTTGCTTACTGCTTGTGTTTTTGTGGCTCAAATGGTTATCTAATGTTTTGTTTTACTATATATAACCACATTTTAAAAATGTATTATCATGTAGACATAGTCTATGATCTCTGTCTTTTAAAAAGACTTAGTTGATTATCTATTATTAGTATCATCATTATCATCACTTTTCTAGTTTGGTGGTGCTGGGTATTGAACTTGGGGCATTAGATATACAAGTCAGGCTTTTTCTAACTGAGCTACCACTCCAGACTTAATCTCTGCTTTTTAGTCACAGTAATTATAGCATTTACATTGAATGTAATTATTGGTACAGGGTGTCTTTGAGTTCATCTTAGTATTTCCTATTTGCCCTATGTCTTTCCATATTTCTCCCTTTCTGAGATCATCTATTAAATTTAGTATCTTAAAATTTTAAATGGATAGAATAACTATTCTACTTAATTTTGTTATTCTATATTCCATATTACCACAGACTATGTTCAAATGATATTATATCACTTGTTATTGTTATTTCATTTGTATAACTTCCTTTGACATTTATTACAGTGCATTTTTGTCTATAAATTCTTCTGTTCTTGTTCTGAAAATAGTGACATTACACAAGACTTAGCATCTAGTTTAACTAACTCATATTACAGGGGAAAACTGAGTGCCAGTGGGAGGGGAGAAAGATTTTGGTAGCAAGATTTCTCCTCTGGCATTTCATGAACATTGAATTTAATCATCACTGCATCTGTCTTGAGTTGCTTTTTTATAATTCTTTGAACTGAAAATCAGGGAAGAACGGAGCAATTTGGTGCATTCCACTGAGATGTTTGGTGGCACAGGCAGTCTTCCAGCCTCTGGACCAGCATTATCACAGGAACCATTACCAGTCCCTCATACCAGGAAAACAAAACAAATGAGGTCCTGCTTTAAGTCATGGGATTAATTTGGAGTTAAGATAACTCAAAGATTTTCACCCTATAATTTCTACTGATAAAAACCAGAATTCATTAGGGAGACTGAAGAAATGTAAATAAGACCTCAATCCTAGAGGAAACATAAACACCACCTAAGCATCCAGTGGAATCCTCACTCCTTTAATAACCGCCATATGTAGTAGATGTCAAGGAAATGTCAATCACCTTCTTCCTTTTTATTTTATTACCTTTATGGGCATCATAGTGTGTTTGCCCAAGTGCCTTGGCCAGAGCCATGTGAATGTTCTCAGCAGTCATCAAGATGACTGGAATTCATATGCACATAGGCAACATGGTCTTCTAATTAACATACACAATTGGGTGGCTGTGACTCAATGTGAGTCAGAGTAATATAGAGATTGATATTCAGAGTAACTAACTATAAGCCATGTATCAAATGGCACTGGGTATGAATTATGCAGGAAAGCCTGGTACAGGTACACTCTTGGAACTAAAAGTATGTGAGGAACGCTATGCGGATTGCAGACACTTGTTTTTTTGGTATCATTCATTTGTTGTTCATTTAATAAGTAAATACTCTAGATATAGTAGTCACTATTAGGAAAATAAGCTAATGATAGCCTGATCCTAATGTAATTTTCAGGCTGTGGTGGCTTTTATGAGAATGGCTCCCATAGGCTCATGTACTTGAATACTCGGTCCCGATTCTTAGAGAAGCTCAAAGTACTGGTAATTGAGTAAGAGAGCAAGTAGAGGTTGTATGGAGGGGGTCAGGGAGAGGGAGCCTCCAGAGGAAGTCACGGCCAATGCAGAGAGAGTCAGATAAAGTTGAAGAACTCTTCAGTGGGCTTAGCAATGAGTAGGGTGCTGAAGATGGAACACTTCAAAGCCAAGTTTAAAATACCTTCATCTCATGATATAATCCCTATGTAATTGAATGGATTAGCTCAAGATTATATCATCAGCGACAACCAGCTTTGATTGTAAGCTGAGCCTGTGTATTAGGATGCCCCCTTGTAATAACCAGACAGGTTTTCTGACCTACTGACTTAGGATCAGTAAGTAGCTAATTAATCATTTTGTTTTCTAAGTTGCTGAGGTGATCACATTCTGGGGTCAAGCATTTTACTCTCAGGTTGCATAGACAACTAGATTTTAAACCCTTTGTTTAGCATGCCAAGCTGAGTTAGGAAGTAGGTAAGGGCTGGAGAGATGTTTCAGTAAGTGAGAGACCTTGAATTAATAAATGAGGTATAGAGCAATTCAGGAAGACATCTACTACGGATCTCTGACCTACATGCTAATTCATACATATCAAATACATACACACACACACACACACACACACACACACACACACACACGGTATCTCAGTGGTCCACAGCCCTGTACAGTGTACATTTCTGATGAAGATGGAGAGGTTTGTGCATGACTAATTTGAAAGTATTAGGAGTAGAAATGGCATGTGTCCTAGGCTGCTGCTCAAGGTCTCATACGTGATCTCACTGCACATTCAGAAGTTTTCCAAGCTGTTATCTCTGTTAGCTATGAGTGGCAGAAACTGGTTCAGATGTGCTGCGGATGGACTCTGAACTCCTATTATCTCAGGGTTTCTTCAACTGTGTTCAGTAGTCTTACAGATGTTGTGTGAAAAAATGGTTTGAGTTTAAAATAAGTAGGGAAATAATGGAGTGAGCAAAATAAGATGCAGAGCCCCTGACACTATCAGGCACTTAAAAAAAAATGTACATCAGGCACTTTAAAAAAAATGTACATGGATGGATGGCACATTCAGATCAATTTGACTGTGGAACTTGTCTCTTGCCTGCCACCTGGATGCACGGTATGAAAACTGCTGCACTAGAGATCAAACTTTGAAGAAATGTGCAGCAACACTACAGGAGATGATGGGAGATGTCATTCTGTATATGTTTCTCATACTGGTTAATGAATAAAGCACTGTTGGCCAATAGGAAAGGAAGATAGGAGGGACTAGGAGACAAGGAGGAAATAGGAAGTAGGAAGGAGGGGTCAACATGAAGAGTCTGCAGAGACTAGAATCACCAGCCGCCTCTCCTGGTAAGACCACGTGGAAATACGTAGAAATGGGTTAATAATTAACACAGAGCTAGCCGATAAGAAACTAGTAACTGGCCAACAGAATTATATCATATACAGAGTCTCTGTGTGTTAATTGGGGCTGGTGCAGTGGAGGGACCAGACCAGGCAGCGGACGGAAAAACCATACTCATTACAGATGGCACCCAACGTGGTCTAAAGAAAAGATTTGGGCTTAATACAAAACTATATACAAAACAGTGAATAACAAGTGTGCTCTAAGAAAAGGAAAATTGAGAACAAAATGACCTACATATCTATGCCTAAGGTGAAGGCATAACAGAGTTTACAATAGAGTTGTCCTAAGCTGGAAAATATAAGTCTAGTACCTAATATATCTAACTAGGAAGAGAGAATAATAGTTGTGATAGTATCATCTCAATAGGTGAAGAAAATAAAGTCCTACAAAGTAACTTGCTAATAATATCAAGCAAGTTAGATGTAAACTCCTGGCTAGACTCACATGCTCCCAGGTCTGGTATTCCAGATTAATTTTCTTACTGATTGAGTAGGTTCTTGCTAGCTGGGAGATACTTTCAAATTATTTGCCATAATTTCAGAGGCCACAGAATTATTAATACCTACTTAAGTATCACTGATTACTTTGCACTGCTGTAGTCAAATATTTGTGTCTGAGCCCTTAGTGAAGAGGCCTATTTCACTCATAGTTCTGGAGGCTTAAGTGCACACATAGCATTTCTTGGCTATGGTGATGGCCTTTGGCTCAGTCACAGCATGGCAGATGGCTTCATGGTAGAAACATATTGTAGAAGGGAACATGTAGTGAAGCAGGAAGCAAGAGGCTGGAGAATGGATGGCTAGGCTGCTCCTTGTATAGCAACCCACTTTCACAGGACCAACCACTGAGAGAACTACATTAAATCCTACATATAATACTTTATGGTAGATCCTACCTCATTTAGATGCCATCATCTCAACACTGTATTGCTGGAGACTCAGCCTCCACTATAGGAAAACATTGAAATGTAAACCAACCAAACCACAAGCATTACATCATTTAAGAATGGATGCAACTCCCTGGGAAAGTTATTTGGCAATGTGTGTACTAAAATCACCCACTCCATCCTACAGAAAAAAAACTTGGGGCTCAAATATCTATTTATTATGGAATAGTGAAGCAATACACAGTAATCATAAATAGTTTATATCTCTTCTGTATTAAGTGGGAAAAAATCAAGATATACAACATGATACTTAGTATGCCCTCAACTACATTATGGAAACAGAATGGAAGGAAATAAAATAAAATATTAATGATGGTAAGATCTGAGATAATTTTTTTATAATCATTGCTATACTTTCTTTAATGTGAATGCATTACTTGTATAATCATCAAAAAATGAACTACATTTAAAAATTCATTAAAATGATGAGAGAATATTGGTCATGTTGGCTGGAGGTGATTTAATGGCAGTTCTGGTGTCTGGCCTCTGAGATAGTATCACCGTGTGCCTCTGTCTAGACATCATGTCATGAGCTTAGGAAGCTCTTGTAGTGTAGCATTGCTGTCTGGGTTTCTGCTTTCAGCTGCCGGACTTTGCTGTTTGTTTCTCTCTATTGTGACATCACAGCACAGGCTGTGGTCTTACAATGACATTATCATGACAGTTCTATAGTGAAGTGCAGGGCTAATGTAAGCCTCCTTCAATCCCCAAATCTTTGGATTGTAAATTCTCTCCATGTTTCTCCAAAACATTTTTTATTATTATTTTAGGATAGCATATCAGAAAAAAGGCTTGTGGCTCAAACTTTGAGCTCTCGGCATTTCTAGATGTCAAGATTATTTAATTTAGTTCTAACTAGGAATAGGGTTCAAACAAATCTCTTAAAAATGTCACTACTTCCCAGAAATTGGCTTTATATTAACTGCCCTCTCTTCCCTGCCCCATATTCCTCTCCCGCCCTTCTCCCCTCCCTCCCCTTTCTTCTCCTTTCTTCTCTTTTGCCTTTTGTCCATTTAAGGACTTTCTGAATATCTTCCATGGGTCTATTGGGTCTACTCATGACAGATGATGGGATTCATTAGCAATAGAGACAGGTCCTGAATTCCAAGAGTCTAGACTCTGGTGGAGAGAGGAGTTTTTAACCAATATTGCAAGCATGCTAATTCAATGTTGAGGAGAATGAGCTTTGAGAATGCTAGAGAGCTGAGGGCTGAGAGGGGCTCAGCAATACCTACACACCTCCTTGTTCCCTAGTTCAGAATTCTATGCTCTGATATAAGCTGAGTTCAAAAACCAGCTGAGCCTCACATTTGCCAACATCCCTTGAAAGGGAAGGAGTGTGCATATAAATTCAATTGAAGTCTTGTATTTTTGGTTGCAAACCTAGCTTTGGTGGCAGAGCAATCTCTCCAGCCCAAGCCACTTCTCCCAGTGGTGGAACCAAACACCAACCCATCCACAAAATCTGTGACCCACAAACTGCTCTGCCAGTAAGACATACTCAGGCATTGGTGGCTCAGAGCTTGTGGGAGTGCCCAACCAATGACTTCTCTAACTTGAAGCCCACACCACAAGAGGGAGCTCAGGCCCAGCACTGCCTAGATGGCCAGGATCCTGAAACTGGATGGCTCAGGGACCTAGGGTAGAGCCAACCATGACTAACTGCCCCACTCCCAAAGAAGTCAATGAAGAGATCCCTAATGATATTCTGCTATATTTATAGATTGATGCCTAGCCCAATTGTCATCAGAGAGGCTTCTTCTAGTAGCTGATGGGAACAGATACAGGGACTTACAGTCAAACATCAGATGGAGCTTGGGGACTTTGTAGGAGTGTAGGAGCCAGAGTGGTGGAGGACAACAGATCAAGGCCTACAGAATCAACTAAGCAGGGCTCATAGGAGCTCACAGAGATTGAAGAAGCAACTACAGAGCCTGCCTGGGTCTGCACTAGGCCATCTGCATACACACCGTGGTTCTTTATCTTAGAGTTTTTATTGGACTGCAAACAATGGGAGTGAGTGTGTCTCTGGCTCTTTTGTCTGTTCTTGGGACCTATTTCCTCCTACTGAGTTGCCTAGTCCTGCCTTGACATGAAATTTGTGCTTAGTCTTATTGCATTTTGTTATGCTGGGGCGGTGGGGGGAGGAGGGAGGAGGGAAGGAGGGAAGAGAGGGAGACAGGGTATAGTTGGGATGTATTGCATGAGAGAAGAATAAATAAATATGTAAGAAAGAAAGGAAGAAGAAAGAGAGAAAGGAGTTTGCTTTTTTAAAAAAGTAAAATGTTGAGAAGATATGTAAGAAATCAGCAAAATTGTATGGTTGTCAGGAAACTTTTCCTTCCACAACTCAGAGCTCTTATGATGCTGAAAGGCAGTTGAGCAGGCAGACAGCATCTGGGTTCTATGGGTAGGTGTGGTGGGAAACATACCTAAGTAAGTGTTCAGAGTGACCTCCACTAGATAAATCTGGTTATAAAGGAGAGAGACGGTAATAGGGGTCTTACTGATAGGGAGGAAGCTTTGGTGTCAAGATAATGGAGATAATGAGGTTTAAAAAAGAAAGATCCCTGGTAACCATTCGGCTCTAAGCTGTGGCAGGCAGGGCCAGGACGGTGCGGCTCAGAGCAGGTGTAAAGAGATCACTCAGAGGAACGCCTCTGCTAGGTTCAGAATGTGACCACGGAGGAAGGAAATGGTCCCGAGTGAGAAGGAAAAGAACAACTGAGAGGAGTGAGTGTCCAGTAGCTCTTTAAAGGAGTGAGTGTCAGGGCAATGTCAGAAGTGAAATGGAAACAGATTTGTGAGCAGGAAAGGAACTTGCGAGCCAGCAGGACACTAACATTTAATTTTGACAGGATGGTTGGGCTAGTGTTATTTTATTTTATGTTTTAAATATCTTTTGAGGATCAGTTTCTACAAGTGTGGCATATAGACCCACTGGGCAACTATAAACACAATAAAAATTACAAGCAATGCCTCTGTGTTATTAGAAAATTTGTTTTGAATTCACAGGCCCAAGTATGTCTGAAACTATTTCGCTGGTGATGCTATGACTTGGTTTCCCCTACTCACTGTGTTTAAATTGGTGGTGGAACTGCTGTGGTTTTAACATAAAAACATTGTCACCAACTCAAAGAGATAAAACGAAAGTGATATAGTAAGTTTTTAAAGCAGAAAAAGTTATTCAACTTACTAAACACTAAACCCAGACTAGATGCTTTGAAATCATTCTTTGGGGAAAAGGGAAGAAGGCTCAAGAACTTGCAGCATGCCAGCCAGAGGAAGAGCAGTCACTTGAGTTGCAAATTAGAGTATCCACTTACTTTACTTGGTATAGGAATCTGTCACAAATTCCTGTGGCTGGTGGCTTTTTCTGAATGTTAGACAGTGAACCCTTGTACGTGATCTGCAGCTCTTATACATCTGCCACCAAACCACATCCTCAGCCAGGCCTGATGACTTAAATGGCAAATGTTATTGTTTTTTATAGTTTGGGAGGCTGTGAAGTTCAAGATTAATGTATAACCACATATAAAATAGAAACATGATATTTACCTCCTATGATGGGTATAAAGACAAAATGATAGGGTCTATTGAAGATCTTAGAACACCACACTTAAGAACAACTATTAGTAAACATTTTATAATTAATTTTATGTGCTTTCGGTAACTATGTTTGATAATGCAGTTTTCAAAATTGTTTTACCAATGAGACAACAGCTTAGAGATGTTCAGCATCTCTTTGAAGTCAGGGCTGGAGAGATGGCTCAACCATTAAAGACTAGGCTCATAACCAAAAATCAAGTTCCTCAAAGCCAGACCCTGGCCTCAGTTGTGTCTAACCATTGAAGTTTCTGCCTCTTTGTCTCATGAAAAACAATGCATCACCAGTGAACTCATATCTCTAAAACGGTAATCATTTGAGAGCTCTCTTGACATTGATAAAGATATAGAGGAATAGTGTTGATGGTGCTTGTTGCATGGACTGGGCTGGGTCTCAGGTTCTTGGCATCTTGTTCAAAGAACTGAAGTGCACACAGCTAGCAATGTAGTAAGGGGTTTTATCTGTTAGCACAGTGCCGGTCACCACCCTTCATGGGAGCAGCAGACTCTTATGTGATTGAGTGAGCCCTAAGTTATGTCTCATGGCTCCCTTTTATGAGTTCAGGAGGGCAGTTTTCTAGAGGTAGGGTTTTTGGTGGTCTTTGTTCTCATAACTGTTGATTGACAGGAGAAAATTTGGGCCTTCTGTGCAGGCATGGGTTTTGCATCCCATAATTTTAATCACGCATACCCAGTCATGCATAACCCCCTAAAAATTTATTTTGAGAGCACAGTTTGCCTGACAGTGCCTGCAACTAAAACCAGTTTGGCTCATTTCTAATACCAGGATATGTCTGAACACAAATTAGCCACAAAAGGGGAATTGCTAGGGCAGAAGGACCAACTGCTTTGCTGAGAAATGGGTGGGTTCAGCTCCAGCCATGCTGGGCTAACCCTTCGTCAGTAGTTTATTTAAATCTTCCAGTATCAATAGTAGCCTGCAACAGGAGTATGATAAATATTTTTACTTTACTTCTTATAAAGCACCTTCTAGTAGCAGGAAGGCACACTTACAGTAGTAGGAAAGTGTACCCATACAACTCTCTTTTGCTTTGGTTTTGAATCTTGAAATTGATGCAGGGTTTCTTCTTTCAGGCGAGTTAGCCGAGCTGCAACCCCGGAAGCAGTTGCCTGTCAGTTGAGCCACTGGTCACAATGGACAGATTGCTTTCCATGTCAGGACAAAAAGGTAAGCCATCTAGGAGGATTTGGGGGCAATGCACATCTGATATGTGCATTAGGTACCAATGGAAATAAGCACCCGGGACTATAAATCTAGGGCTCTAGAGAGAAACTGGATCTGGACATAGGCATTTGGAAACCCCAAGAACCTAGGTGGTGAGGCTTATGTCAGCCTCTCTTGATTTGTTTTATAAGACATGGGGAAAGGCTGCTGAAAGCGTCTGTGCTATGACACAGGAAAATAGCCACTAGGACACAGGCACATTGAAGCTCCTTAGGCTGTCTGGGTCCTGGCCTACATTTTACCCTCTAATGAAGGCAATATGGGGGCTGCTGCATGGCGTAGTAATAAAGAGCCAAGGTACCAGCTGAGCAAGAAGTTCAGCAATGCCACAAAGGGCATTCCCATGGTTGAAAAGCTAGGCACATCCAACATATAGGTATGTCCATGGTGCCTGTTTACATTGTTTTGAATGAACCAAGGCAGTTCCTAAAACTAGTCTCATATGAAAGGACATCATAAAAGTCTCATTTATGCAGAAGCACTGGCTCAGGTTGACATGTACTGTATTGTATATTGTTTATGAATCCCTTCAGGAATTGCTTGCCTTTGTATGGGATATACCCTGCTGGGCTACACCATCCCCAGCCTTTTTGCTTCAAACACTACTTCCTGAATACAGGGCAATACTGTAGAGTTCAAGTGTTTACCCTGCAATTCTACAGTGTAGGTGTGATGCTGCCTCCTACCTGCTCTGTTACTTTGGGCTTATTTTTCTTTACCCTTTCTGCACACCACTGTGGTACTAGGACATGGGCTACAGTGTGCAGTTACTGAGCACTCAATGAGTGACATGGACAAAGGCACATGGCCCATAGCAGGTATCTACACACATCCTGGATTTCTATAATCATAGTATGTACCCCCTCTCTGCTCCTCCATGGCCTTGAACTGAGACCCGATCTTCTGACAGAAGAGCTTGTATGGGCCCATTGATGGTCACCCTGCTTCTACACTCACCTGACAAGCTGAGATGCACTGTTTTGTTGGGTTGTTAAAAAAATCAAAGAGCTAAGACGTAGCGGAAACACAACTTGGACCCGAATTATTGAATTTCAAGCTCTCAAATTCAGCATTCTGCCTTTCCTAGTTCAAACAAATGAGACCCTCATACCTCACATATTTAAAGTAGGTCCCTGTAAGTTGGTTTGCTTCATCTTGATATATATTAATCTCCTGAGTCAACAATAATACATTTCTGCAAACACGGTAGCTTTACACAATAGACATTTGTCCCCTCCGGGTCCTGGAGGCCAGAGGAAAGCAATAGAGGTGTGAGCAGTGTCTGCCTCTTTTTGGAGACCCCGAGGGAGAATGCATGCTTTGACTCATCCACTGGTTGCCAATAGTCCCAGACCTATGGCTGCATCCCTCCCTCCTGTCTCTCTAGATACATTGCTTCCTTTTCTTTTGTGTCTTCTCTCCCATGTGTCTGCCTGCACTCTCCCTGTATCTCCTTCTTCTAAGAAAATATGGTAATACTTTGGGCTACTCAGAAAACTCCAAATAATCACATCTCAAAACTGCTAATATTTTTAGCAAACTGTTTTTCAAATAAGGGCAAGTTAAAACATTTTACAGATTTTTGAGTTACACTTTTTGGTGACCATTACTCAACTTATCGAATGTCCTAAAGCTGCATTTTTCTCATGTGTTTTTGTTTAGGTATCAGATTACACAGGGCTTATATCAGAATTGAATTACTACCTTAAATTCTTGGAAAGATATATGTGTCTATGAAGAAATCCTTGAGATATTAAACCCTGTTAATTATTTAAGTAAAGAACAACCTTTGTTTTATTCATTAATATTTTTCTTCTTCGTAAAGTCACCCAAAGATGTGCATTTCTGGAAAGAAACATTATCTACTACATAAAAAGGAAATTATGCTTTAATGACACAAGCTACAGGCAACAGTACAGAGAAGTCCCTCAGGGAGTATTGACACTCTCCTTCCAACAACCTACTGTCTCCATTATTGGATAGCAACCTGGTAAACAGGACTGATAGAAATGGACTTGAAGGCTTACAGCATTGTTCTAAGTACAGACACTACAAGAAGGACGGTGATGGTGCTAATAGTCATCATTTATCAATTCTTTCCATGTCCCAGGCACAGCAATAATGCTTTACATAAACACATTGTCTATCTTGGCTTTTCCAGACAAGTGGAGGGGGTGGGCACCATTGCCCACTGTCAGGAGGTTGCCCATTGAGAAAGGCTGAGCTGAGACTTAAATCTGGGCAAAAGTACCAGGGACTTACAGGTTCAAGAAGCAACTCATAGATGCTCAAATCATTGCTTCTTGGCTTCTTAACATTCTTGGGGGAAAGATTTTTGGCTGAGTTAAGATCAAAGGCAGAAGATACAGGGCTAAACATTTCATTACTCATCGCTCCAGGATTTTTTCCCAGGCAGTGTGTTTTGTATTATTGTATATTGTGTCTCAACTGGATGCTAAACTTCTAGAAGGAAGCAATGAGACCCCACAGTTCTCTTGATATCCTAGTTTTTGGCCTCTTGTTTCTACACCAATAACCAACCCTTGATCCTTTTTCAGAAAAGTCTTTATCATGAAATGCTAGAGCCCCAAGATTGGCATGTATTTTAATTCTTTCTGTCCTTTTATCGACAAGTATTTACTTATCTGTAGTTAAGGGATTGAGATGATGTCTCCTCTTAAATTTCTTCATTTCTACATAAAAGGCATGTAGCTATTTGGTGCCCATATTTTCAGAAATGTCACTTTCCCCAAAAACATAATAATGAGAAATAACTATTATTGGCAGATTGAGCTGAGACCAATCCCTGAAGTAGTTATTGCAAGCAGGCAGATATGATGCTCTGGTCCAGGGCCTGGCTTATGTTCACCTTCTTCTGTGACTGTGGGAAGAGGGAGACCATTCCTATCAGGACCATACGAGACAGATGACAAATAAAGAGGAGATGGCAAGACCAGAAAAGACAAACAAACAAACAAGCAAGCAAACAAACAAACATAAAACCCTGCAAAGGCAAAGTACCAATGGCCTCTAAAATCTTACCTGACCAGAGATGAAGTCTGAATATATAAAGCTACGTAAGGCTGGCTGCCCTTCCTTCATTTCCCTCCAATGTTCCATCTCAACCTGGGATTTTCTCACAGAGATGGTTGGCAACATAAACAAATAGGCAGATGCTCTGTCACTGCCTTATTTGCCAAGTGCTAGGGAAGAAGGAAGATTTGTAGAGTATTTGATGGAGTCAGGGAAGGCTTTCCAGGGGAGGGAAGCCATGGACTTTGAAAGAAAAACTTGTAACTAGTTGAATATGGGAAAAGAGATCTTCCCTGAGAAGTAAGAAGACCTTCAGAACACATCCGTCCCCAGCCTTTCCTTTGATAGTTCACATCTGTATTCAGAATTCCAGCTGATGACTGTGCCACCTGTCTGAACATCACGGTGCATGCTCATTTGTCCCCTTATAAAACAGCCCTGAAGGCAGCTTTCAATCATGAAACCGCTCTTCCTTATGTTGAGCTGAGACCTGCCTGCATAGATCTTGGATGATTGACTGACAAGACTATATCTGGTTCACAATCTGATTTAGTACCGGCACCGGAGCCTCTTGCAGCCAGGCAAGTTTGGGGGAACCATCTGCAGTGGTGACATCTGGGATGAGACCAGCTGTAATAGCTCCACACCTTGTCTTAGGCAAGCACAGTGTGGACAGGATTTCCAGTGTGGAGAGACAGGTGAGTAGCACGTCAATACAACAACAGCTGCACTTGTCAAACATCGTGTGCAAAGTATTACTTGGAAGTTGGTTGAAGTGCAGACTCCTAACTGTTGGAGGTTTGGGAAAGGGCCCAGAAATCTGTATTTTAAGTCAAGCTAGTAACCCACATAATTTTTATTTTATTTTTTTAAATTATGTGTATTTATGTACATAGAAGGATGTTATGTGCATGTGTGAATGCAGGTGCACATATAGGTCAGAAGAGGGCCTCTAGAGTTGGAGTTATAGACTATGTGATATGAGCCACCACCTGGTATGGATGCTCAGAACTGAATTCTGGACCTATGTAAGAACATTCTTAACTGCTGAGCACATATATATATATATACATATATATGCTCACACACACACACACACACATATATGCACACACACATATATCTTAATTTAGAGAAAGTACAACTCATAGTTAATAGATAATATTTATTAAATAAACAATTACTAGGTACATACATATTAAGGTCTAGGCAGTATACCACCTGCTGTTAATATGCAATTAAAAACAATGTACCTGACCTTGAAGTAGTTCTAATCTGTTTGGAGAAGAGACCTACACACATAGAGGCAGCTGACCCAAATAAGGAGGAGCTAACCACCCCCAAACTGATAGCTGGAACTGACTAAGACCCCTTGAATATGGGTCTCAGCTAGAAGGACAGAGCAGTCCAAGGGACCTCAGACAGTGGAACCAGGATGTATTCCTGGTGCACAAAAGGACCTTGTGGACACATCCCCCATGGAGGGAGGGATACTCCCTTAACCTAGAGACAGGAGAGAATACCTAGTCCCTACTTCAAATGACTTGACAGATTTACATGACCCCACCTGGATGGCATTGTCCTACAAGTGGAATTGGGGTGGGGGGATGGAAGGGGAGGGTGGTCAGGGTGCATGTGAGAGGGGAAAGAGGGTAAGAGGGAGGGAGGGGGAACTGGGATCAACATGTAAAATAAAATAAAATAATAAAAGAGACCTACAAAAGGTCAATTATAGTTTTTTTTTCTCTAGCAGGGGATACCCCAATAAGCTTTGGGGACTCAGGACAATCCTTAAAATGATATTTGCGTTGAGGTTTAGAAAAAACAGTTGAAGCTTCCAGAAGAAGGCATGTAGAAAACATGAGAATTCAGGGACTTACAGTCTTCCCTGAATCTTTATAGTGTGAGTGCTTTAGAAAGAGACAGGTTGGGTGATGGACCCCCTAAGGTAACTCAGAACAAGGCAGCAACCACGGTTCAGATTGTGACATTTGGAAGGGTAGAGATTGTCTTAGTTAGGTTTCTATTGTTGTGGAGAGACACCATGACCATAGCAACTCTTACAAAGGAAATCATTTAATTGGGACTGGCTTACAGTTCAGAGGTTTAGTCCATTATCATCATGGCAAGAAGCATGGTGGCATGCAGGCTTACATGGTGCTGGAGAAGGAGCTAAGAGTTCTACATCTGGATCTATAAGAAGAGACAGTGAACCACTAGGCCTGGCTTGAGCTTCTGAGACCTCAAAGCCTACCTCCAGTGACACACTTCCTCCAACAAGGCCACACCTATTACAGCAAGGCCACACCTCTTAATAATGCCACTCCTTGTGAGCCCATGGGGGGAGGCATGTTTTCTTTCAAACCACCACAGGAACCCTTGGCAGATATATAGCAAGAGAGTGGCATGAGCAGACTGGCATTTTAGAGGATGACTGGAGGGTTTGGTGTAGAGGCTGGATTTGAGAGGGAGAGATGGGTAGGGTGTAGCTAAGGGATACAACACAGGGCTAGAGAGCTAGCAAGGAAGAGATGGTGTAAACAGAGAGAATCGGACAAACTAAGGGGCAAGAGTAGGGAAGCCTGTGACCACAGATGTTGGTGAATATGGTCTAGGAAGCACCCTCAGTCTCGTCTCCCTTAGGTCGCTGCCTGAAACGCCACCTGGTATGCAATGGAGACAATGACTGCCTCGACGGCTCTGATGAGGACAACTGTGAGGATGCCATGGCCACTGAGAATGACTGCCATCAGTATGAACCAATCCCAGGATCAGAAAGGGCAGCCTTGGGGTAAGTGGACACCTTCTGGCTGCTCAAACACAGCAAATGATTCCTCTGTCATTATGGATATCAGTTTTGAGACAGAATAAATCTGTTTTTGAAGGTTCATTGATTTGTTTTTGTCCCTCCAGCCACTCCCCAAATAACCACACAGAAACTTAGTAATAAATATAAATGTTCAGCCGATAGCTTAGACTTGTCTCCAGTCAGCTCTTATAACTTATCCCATTTCTATTAATCTATGTGCTGGCCTGGGGCTTGTTTACCTCATCTATGAATTTCCCATGTTGCTTCCTCCGTGTCTGGTTTGTGACCAGTCAGACTCTGCCCTTTTTCTTCCTGGTATTCTCTCTATCCTGAAAAACCTGCCTAGCACTTGGCCAATCAGATCTTTATTAACAATGAAAACAACACATTTTCACAGTGTACAGGGAGATTACATAGCAGGGCACCTGTAGCTACAAGTAGCTCCTGTCTCCTAGGGTAGTTTGCATGGTCCTGGTAATGTAACATCACTCACACTGTCCCTCTTTTTCTACCTGAGGGTCCTTCTCCCCTCTCTAAAGTCCTTCTCTCAGCTCAATTTCTTTCATCTCCTTGGCTATTATCTTCCATGAAACATTTCTAAATGTCCTCCAAGGCAGCTTTCTCCAGAAGGACCTGACATTTCCAGCAGCCTTGCTCACTGCACCCTGGACAAGCTAACAGTGTGATACAGAGCAAAGAAAATAGACTTCATGGTGACACAGAAGGTTGAACCTCTACCTTGTCACTGTTTGATTCACCTCTTAGACCATAGCTTCTCTACTGGTGTGAAAGCAGCTTCAAGTCTAATTTCTCCTTATCATACACCTATGTCCAGGTTCAATTCCCTGAATGCCTCACACTCAGTCCTTATGAGCATTAATCATTTTCATTTCTTCTATCTTCAGTATCTTAGTCTAGATCCTGACCTGGCTGACTTCTTGTCTAGTGTTGTGGACCAAACAGTGGCTCTCTCCAATTATGTCAGAACCCTAAGCACCTAAAGTGATTGGATTTGCAGACATGGATTTGAGGGGGTAATTAAGGTTGAATGAGGTCAGAAGGGTGCATCCCTAATCCAAAAGGACTGGCATCGATAGAAAAAGAAGAGATCTGCAATGTATTTCCACAACTGAATAGACAAGAATATACATGAAGACATGAAAAGGGCAGCTGTCTGTATGCAAAAACAAAACCAAAAAACACAAACAAAAAAACCTTCTCACTGGAAACCAAACTCCTCAAGAAAAACTGATTTTGCACACAGAACTAAAGAGAAAATGAGTTCTTATGTGTAAGGCACAAATCTGATATTTTTAAGGTACTCAAGAATACTATTACTATGGCTGCTCAGCATAACTTCTAGAAAATCTAGACAGTGTCCCTCACCTGCTCTTGGCTGTGCCTGGATTGCCTTCGCCCCTCTTATTCTATCCTGCTGTGCCAACATGCAACCATCAGGGGTGAAGACAACTATTAGGGTGTCCACATGTTGAGGCACAGAGCTCCTGGTCATCTCTGCCTCCCTGTGTCCCAGTACGATGGCTACCTCATGCCAATTGTCCGGTGTTGCCAGTTTCCTTCTATTCTGTCTCTGCCTTTGGCCTTGTTCTCTACCTGGAGCCTCACCTTCTTGAGGGCAGAAATTGCTTATGACTCATGCTCTCCATGACCTCCACTCTGTCACAGTATGTCCTGACTTCACTTCTCACTGACTCTAGACTCCACTGAAGCACATAATACGAGCAGCCACCTCTTTGCTGAGAAGGGAATGTGTGAGGTACTAATTGTCACAAGTGACCCAGCCGGGTTACAGCCCACCCAGGGACACGAATCTCTCTGTCAGAGAGCTTCTCATTCATAATGCTTAGGTGTTCTGAGATCACAGCCGGCTCCCCAGATGGTCTGGATCCTATACATGTATGGAGATTCACATACACACATGCAGCACCAAGCAGTGTGTTTTTCTCAAAACCAATTGTACCTTTTCATTAGGATGGTCATAACAAAGAACCCCAACCTGGGTAGCTGGAACAACAAATGTATTGTCATGGTCCTGGAAACTAGATGCTTAGAATAAGATGTCAGCAGGGCTGGTTTCTTCTCAGGGCTTTCTCCTGGGCTCACAGGTGGCTGTCATCTTCCTGGGTTTTCACAGAGTCTCATACACATCCATTCCTAACTTTAACTTTATTCTCTGGGACAAGGCTTAACTGCAGTGTCTGTATTTGAACTTAATTATTTCCCTTTTAAAGTTTTTAAACTTCACTTATTTTGGTGTTTGGCCTGTATGTATGTCTGTGTGATAGTGGTGGATCCCCTGAGCTGCCATGCTGGGAATTGAACCTGGGTCCTCTGGAAGAGAAGCCAGTGCTTTTAACCTCTGAGCCAGCTCTCCAGCCCCACTTAACTACTTCTTTAGTGGGTTTGTCTCTAATTAACAACACATTTTGAGATTCTGGTACTTAGAAAGCCAACCTATGTGCATTTGAGACAAATTTAGGCCACAGCACAATCAAATCTTGTTGATTTAGAAAATAGCTGTTGTGAACAGAGAATAAGATGTTGAAGTGTTGAGCTGAAAAAGAATCCTCTCCAACTGATGAAAACATTGCACACTCCCGCCCTGCCCTCCAGAGACTGGATCAGGAGTGGTTCTGACACACTTCCTGTCACACTGTTTCTTTCACACTGAAAATAGAAAACAGTGTAACAGTACTCTCTCCACCAAGCAGTTGATATTTTGACATAATGCTGTACTTTTCAAGGTCTTGGAAGCTTTTCTTGATATTTTAATCCTAATGTAAGCATTTCTCAGATTCAAAGTTTTATGTATTGTTAAAACAGTGTCATCATGTGCTCTACTCACATGCTGGTTCCTCACCCAGTGACCCCTTGTCCCTTCCCTCCTTACAGCTGACCTTGTTAAGACATGGTTCAGGCACTTCCATATTCGAGTTAAAAATAGATCAACATCATATACTATCTGGGAAACCAACCTTCATTATGAGTGTCTTAAAAATTTAGGTAGTACTTATATAAATATCATTGTGACATACATCTGTAACACACTTTTTGGTTTTAGTTAAAAAATGTTCCATTCAACAGTTTTGATCATATTTCTCATCAAGATGACGTCACTTTGTTCCATATTGATCTTTATGTTCTTTCTCTTTCAAAGACAAGAAGCAAATTTCAATTTTTTCATTGTTAAAAATACCATTTGATGATTTCTTTTTCAAACACATATTCTCTATCTCATTTTAAAGAAGAAACATGGTATCCTATAACAATGGCTAACTATAGTATGAAGGCAAAATCCTGTTGTCTTTATAAATACAGTCTTATTAGAACACAGCTTTTGCCTTAAAATGGAAGAGGTAAGTAGCAGCAGTTAAAGTCTAAAACTTCAAAGCACCACGTATTGATTATCTGAACCTTTATAAAATGTATTGTAATTATAAAATATTTCATTTAACTACCTCTCATGGAAAGATGACTAGATGTCTATTCATTGTGTTAGTTACTTTTCTCATATTTGCAACCTCAGGAAGCAACATAGGAGAGGAACCATTCATTTTGGCTTGTGGTTTGAGGACACAGTCCATTATTGGGGGGGCATGGCAACTGGAGTGTCTTATAGATGTGATGGCAATGCCATAAGGATGCTTGCTCACCTCTTGATGAATCAAGAAGAAGCTACATACCTAAAAGTATGTACCCAAAGACACACTTTCTCCAGTGAGGCCCCCACATAGAAGGTTTCACAACCTCTCAAAACAGCACCTTCACCTGGGGACTAAGTGTTCAAACGTGAGTCCACATAGATCATTTCACATCCAAATCATAACTAATTCACCTTTTAGTATCGGATCCCTTCCTGAAATAATACTAAGGGTGGCAATAGAGAGTTATCTATCACATTTGCTTTTCCATTACTATGATTAAAACACCATAACCAAGGCAACTTATAAAACAAAGTATTTAATGTGGGGCTCATGGTTCCAGAGGGTTAGAGTCATTACCGGTCATGGCAAGAGCATGGCAGCGGGCAGGCAGGCAGGCATGGTGTTGGAGTGGGTAGCTGGAGTGCATAGCTGAACTTAGATCTCACCCTCTAGTAAAAGGAAGAGAGAGCAAGTGGGGAATGATGTGGGCTTCTGAAACCTCAAATCCCATCCCCAGTGATACACCTCCTCCAACAAGGTCACACCTCTTAATATTTCCCAAAACAGTTCCACCAACTGGGGACCAATCATTCAAATATGGGAGCCTACGGGGGCCATTCTCATTCAAACCATGACTGAATCTATTCGGGATAACATATGCCAAGTCTGTCTATGGTGCCTTTAACATGTATTAATGTATATCTAACTCCAGGAGGGTGGAATTATTACTAACTGCTTTTAACGAATGACTTAAGTGAGGCAGAGAGATGAGATGATCTTCCTGAGCTCACACAGCTATCTGTGGCACCAACTCCACTGGCTTCTATGCTTGAATTCTCCCCTAACTCAACGGCTAATCAGAACTGCCTCCTTAGGACACTGGCTCAGGTGCTCTGGTTAGAGGCTACCTGGGGCCCAGGCCCAGTCCATCCAGGCTCTCAGTATTGCCAGCTTCCCCTCTGTGCCCTCAACCCCAGGGCTCCAGCAAACACACTTGGTGAGACTAGCTCTTAAACACCAGCTACAGTCCATTGTAGAGGATGGCATGTTATACTTTCTTTGCTTTTGCAAAGATTTTTCCAAGATTTATATTTTACACTTAGGTACAATATCCTGACACAAGAACCAGCCCAGAGTGTGTATGATGCCAAGTATTATGGTGGCCAGTGTGAGACTGTGTATAACAGTGAGTGGAGGAAGCTCCAGTATGACCCCACCTGTGAGCGCCTCTACTATGGGGATGATGAGAAATACTTTCGGAAACCTTACAACTTCCTTAAGTACCACTTTGAAGTAAGTCTGACTGAGATGGTATAGGGTGGGATGGAGGGAGTAACTCATCAGGGGAGATTGGTTGCTCTGGGGGCTTTCTAGTGACTGAAGCCTCCTTCATATCTGCTGCACGTATATGCTCAATGATGAGGGTGCTGAGAGGTGAGCATAAGAAGAGCCAAAGTGTGAACATAGCACCCACCTGCTCAATCTGGGCTCCATTCCCAAACCAGTGAAGCAGATTTGGGCCTTCTTTTCCATCCCTATTCCACAATGGGACTCTGTAAATCTCCAACTACAAAAGACTGTGAACACCAATCTGCCATTTCTCCCTGAGACACTCCCAGTCTGGCAGGTGGGGGTAGGCCACAGATGGGTGGAGCTCTGACCCCTACTCCTCATGTTTCACTAAGAATAACTTACAGCTGTGGTTTTCACATTATTTTTCTTAATATGACTTTGCTTTTTAAGAAATGTTCTTTTCAAAAGGACTTGCAAACTGCTGGTGGTCCATGAGACTCTATTTTTAAACCCCTGCAGTTTCCGGGTCACTCAGAGCATCGAAAGACTCACAGTAAGAGTCAGAGCCAGCTCAAGGCCTTACCTTCAACCTGGAGAAGGGGTGTCCATACTGCCACACTCACCAAAAGCTTGCTGTGTGTGGCCAGATCCTTCTATGGAAGTCCTGTCACTTAACCTCTATAGCAGTAATGAGAACTACGTGTCAGTATCCCTGTCAGATATTAGAAAGAAAACACAAAGGAGTATAGTGGCAGTCCCAAAGCTGTACAGCAATACTTGGCAGAGACAATATTCTCACCAGATTGGTCCAAACTAAGACCAGGTTATGCATCACTTAAGAGAGTGGGCATATATGATTGATACATATATTATATATATACATAATATATATATATATATATATATTCATGTACATTAGATCTACACATATCAACAGAGGCAGATCCTGGAATGAGCAATTATCTAGACATATCCCCCTCACTCCCAAGCCACTTAAGAGAAAAATAGTGATAGGAAGTAATGGCAACCATGCAGGGTCTGTTTTTTAAAGACAACTACTTCCCTGGTTCTGTGGTTACTTGTATTGGATAGCAGGCTTCTGAAAAGCCAAGCTGAAATGCCATTTTCCTAATTACAAGGAAGGTCTAGGGTTTGTGTGCCAGGCAAAACGAGATAATCTAGAGATGGTCACAGGGTTCTGAAGTCTTTATGGCTAACACATCTGTCTGAACATCACAAACCCTTGGGGATTCACTCTGATGAAGGCACCATTGCAGCACATGCTGTCAAGGTCACAAGTTCTGAAAGGTATACTATTGCTCAAACATAGGAAAAGACACTGGCCTTGCTTAAGTCAGCTGGTAAATGCAACCTTGTTGAGTACATGGAAATAGCTGAACCTTTGTGGGTTGCACTAAATCCCACTTACTGGGATTATTATTATTTTCCTGGCCTTCTTGACCCCTTTCCATCCAGGTCAATCCCCAGACATGGCTTTCAGTTACCCTCCACAATACAAGCAAGCAGCCCTCATTCATAGAGGAGGAGCAACCCCTCACCCTCAAGGAAATTTATGCTTTGAATATAATTAGCATTTTGACATAATTATCGACATGCAGGAACAAGCAAGTGTGTATGCAATGTGAAAATAAGTATCTCAGAAATTCCATTTGACACCAAGAAACGTTGCTGGGCTTTCTCTATTTTAGTGAGCCTCAATCTGATGCATGGATTAGCTTCCGAAAGGAGACACGCCAATCTGGTACTTCAGATAGCTAGCAAAGCAAAGATTCTGATAGCACATATAAACTGAGAGTCAGGCACAGTGCTAACATCCAGTTTTCTCTTTTCAGGCCCTGGCAGATACTGTAATATCCTCAGAGTTATATGATGATGCCAATGAGCTCTTTTCTAAAATAAAAAATGACAAGTCACAGTCAAATGGCATAACCTTTGGCATAGGCCCAGCAAAAATGCCTATAACACTAAAGGGGAGTGTATCCTGGTCTGAAAACTCTTCATTCATGAATCAGTTAAGCAAGTATAATGAGAAGGTATTGAAACATAAAGTCTGTGTCTTGAAGTATTCCATAATCTACGCTGAACACGTATTATGTTAATTGCATTAAAAAGTACAGTAGTAATTGAACCTTAATTTGCTTGTGTAATTGGAAATGTCTGATCAGTGGTGATCATGTCTGTTTTTTTATTATGCCTCTGCACAAAATAGAGCTGCACTATAAGATTAGAATGCCTATCACTCCGCCCCTCATCCAGTCTTCGCATGGTCACCTAGAACATATAGGAAAACACATAGAATGGTTAGATTAAAGAAAACCATCCTGGCCTTTTAAATTTGACATGCAAAGTTTCTAAAACAAGATGTATTTTTTCAAATAGACAAGAAGGTTTATATGCGCATCAATCTACCAGACATTTGCCCCTTAGTACTTAACCTAAGTAGGAGTTGCTGTGAACATGACCTGGGTGGGACAAAGAACAGAGAAGGATGCAAAGGAGAGGTCTTTCATATATTGGTATCCAATATGTGCTTGTCAAATCCAGCAATATTTTATTACATGTGCTGATGGCTGTGTTTTCTTCAGCTAATAATGCTAAACTTTTGCATTCATCTCACATGCTATTGTTGTTCTTTTGCCTCGTTTGGATGCCGTTGGAAGAGATACAGCTTCATGAGAGTGTCTACAAAGGTACAGACTGCACATTTTAAGATGAGGAGGAACAATATTATGCTGGATGAAGGAATGCTGCAATCGCTAATGGAGCTCCCAGAGCAGTTCAACTATGGAATGTATGCCAAGTTCATCAATGACTACGGCACCCACTACATTACCTCTGGAACCATGGGTGGCATTTATGAATATATTCTGGTGCTTGACAAAAATAAAATGGAAATTGGTGGTAAGTAGATCCAGAGCTCCAGACACAGTGGGCAGCACACACAGTGGGATATGGGTCTTATATTCATTTGTTGTTGTTGGGATGCAGTACCCTATCAAAAGTAACCCAGGTGAGAGAGGGTTTATCTCACAGTTCCAGGGTATAGGCTAATGGTAGAGAGTGACTGTGGCTGGAACTTGATATAACTGATCAGACTGTATCCATAGTCAAGAAGCAGAGAAAAATGAATGCATGTGCGCTTATGCTTATATACACACAGATCTGTAGTGAGGTAGTCCTTCTGTAGCACTGACCACGCCCATTGGGGGGTGGAGCGATGGGCGGAGGTGACCTGAGGAAGGAGGTCGGAGGGGGCCAGGAAGGCGCTCTCTCTTTCTGGCGTGACTCGGACAGGAGAGGATCGGGATGAATTTCCTGGTGTTCATCTGTCTAGGTTGTAAGTTATTTCTCCCTGAATAAACATCTATTCGGCCTATTTGTTTATCCTGATCCTTATTTACCGCAATACAGATCCACTCCCAGATTCGGCCTAGGGAATGGTGCCACCCACAGTGGGTAGGACTTTCCTCCTCAGTTAATATAATCAAGGTTATTATTTACAGATATAACCACAGGATAACTTGATCTAGACAAACTCTTTAAAAATTTTTTTTCTTGGTTTTTCTAGACAAGGTTTTTCTGTGTAACAGTTTTGGCTGTCCTGGAACTCACTCTGTAGGCCAGAGTGGCCTCGAACTCACAGAGATCTGTCTGCTTCTGTCTCCCAAGTGCTGGGTTTAAAGATATGCATCACCACTCCTGGATTAGACAAATTCTTATTAAGACTTCATCAGTAATTTTAGACTGTGTCAAGTTGGCAGTTAAAACAAAACACTAGAACATGGTTTACAGTGTCTCTAGTGATTCTGACTCTGAAGTTTTGTGTTCTCATTTCAAGGGAGGATAGCATAATTAGAATGACTTGCTAATGAACAGCACAGGGAGGATTTGAATTCAAGACTGGCTTGGTTCCCTACACTATGTTTTTCCTATAACCTCACAGTTACCTTTTCATAAGTAAAGAATTTTGAGACTTTTGTTATTTAAAATGTAAAAACTTGTTCTGACTATAGAGTTTTTGGTAATGCATCTTCTTTCTAATTACTCAGTGAAAACCTAATTCATAATTCCTCCTTCTCAGTCTTTCTCTTCCACCTTCTCACTCCATTCCCACCCTTCTGTGGTAGGCTGGACTTTGATTTTTTACTTCTAGAGGATTTCCATGGTCAGGCTCAGCTCATCTAAACTCTTCCCATCAGTTTTCACCTGACAGATAAATACTTCACAGATTCAATGACTTTTGTTCCTTATTTAACACCATGAAAGATGAAGGATGATGTTTAAGCCCCTTTGTATGACATCAACAGTCTTCATGATCTCACTAAAACCATACAACAGAAGTTCTCAGTGTGAGATCCAAACCAGCTACATCACACCATCCAATAATTTATCAGAAATGTGGATTCTCGAGTCCTCACCCAAAAACCTAACTGAAGGAAACTGTACTGGAGTATACACCCAGAATTCTGTTTTCACATGTTCCCCACTTGATTCTGGTACTTTCTAGAAAGAATCCCTGACCTAAGACATGAGTGGTCACAGATGGAAAGATCCATTCTATTGTAAAACCGAGTTCAAATGTCCAGTTTTAAGATGCCAGGCTGTCCACTCCTCTTCCTGAACCCATTCATAAGAATGAATGTAGTATTGAAATAACTTTTTGGCTATTAGGATTTGTTCCCTATTAGATAGCAACATCATTGAAAACAAGTACCACATTGCATGCTTTTTGTCTCTTTTCTGCTCAGCACAGGCCCAGGAAAAAGTGAGTGTGCAAAGTAAGACAGGGAGTGTTAACTCAGATTTGTGGCTAGCTCATTTTGAAATTTTTTTCATCTATGCATGTACTATTGTGGTAAATAAGGATCAGGATAAACAAATAGGCCGAATAGATGTTTATTCAGGGAGAAATAACTTACAACCTAGACAGATGAACACCAGGCAATTCAACCCGATCCTCTCCTGTCCGAGTCACGCCAGAAAAGAGAGAGCGCCTTCCTGGCCCCCTCCGACCTCCTTCCACAGGTCACTTCCGCCCATGGCTCCACCCCCAATGGGCGTGGTCAGTGCCACAGAAGGACTACCTCACTACAATGTACTCTTTTTTTTTCTTGTAATAATGCAAGGTATGTTTCTGAACACTTACTGTACTTGTGCATGGAATATAATGGTACCCCCTACCCATTTTGCAAGATGTGGGTTGCAATGCAGAGACAGGTCTCAAAATCAATGCATGGATTAAAAAATTTTTGAAAAACATCAATAACCAAGGATAGAACATAAAACAGCCTAGTAGATTTTAAGTACCAAAGGTAGGTAGGCCATTGCTTCAGTTAGATAAAGATACTTGTATGTGCACTGTCATATTAAAATACAAATTAAGCAACATAAATAAGCAATGTAAAAAAGAGCTTTGAAATCTACTCAAATGAGTCCTTTTTCAGTCATTAAAAAAAAGTAAGGAAGGAAAATAATCAACATTATTGAGCACTTAATAAATTCCTATTGTAACTACTTATATTCTCATTTAATTCTGTGACAACACTTAAGAAGATGGTGTTGTACAAATGTTAGACACAAGAACACTGAGGCTCATCTGAGAGGTGAATTACTTTGCCCAAGGCTTCAGGGAATCTGACCTCAGAGCCTTGGACCTGTGGTGTTTCTCTTGTGGTTTGGGCTCCTATCTTTAGTGTTAGATTACTAATGAGTTGCCTAGGGTATCTGATGCCCCCTCCTCTTTAAAATACTGTAGGGCAGAAATGGGCTTCCAAAGTGGTTAATATTCAAAAGGAGCCCACCGACAAATTGTCCCGGGATAATTACCTCAGCTCTGTTTATAGAAAACCATATGTCGATAATAGCACAATTTGCTATTTGTGAAGGGCTGGTTTTCTATAAATCCAAAAAGTTAGTGTTGCTTTTCTATAAATATGGAAATGTGCTAATCATCACCTCATCTGCTGGAGACCGCTAATAAATCAGAATGTCATTTACATATTAACCTACAAAGAACAAAAACATCTCTACCTCCTTTCCTTTTGACAAACAGCAGCGTGCATGCCCTTTTCCCTATCTAATGCCTGGCTGGTTTGCTGTGTCGTCCCTCCCCCTATTCCCTTTCTCTCTAAGTATAGGTCTTTTCTTCTATCTCTACTTTTCTTTGTCCCTGCCCTTTCCACCTTCTTGATCTCTATGACTTTAATTTATACTCTCGTAAGTGCAGTTTCTATTAGACATCCTAGGTGGTCCACACTCAGGTCTCACATGGTTGACCTTGGTATGGGAGGATTTCAGTAAACAAACTGGTTTGCGCCAGGGACTCCTTTGTCCTTGGGTTTACTTCAGATCATCTCTGGGATCGTCTCAGAGGATGCACCAGGATGTTTTTCTTCTAATATGTCCTCTAGATCAAAAGATTTCCTCCAAAGACAACATGGCACTGTGCATTAAAAAGAGAGAGAGAGACAGACAGACAGATACACACACACACAGAGAGAGACAGAGACAGAGAGAGAGAGAGGAGGTTGCACTTGTGGGAGGCAATCTAAGACTTCAGTGTGATCCTAAACATTCCGCAAGGCCTGCACCTGACAGCTCTCTTCCCTCTCTAGGAATCATTATAGCTGTGGCCTACAATTTATGTGTATGTATATGTTTTTTCTCCCCTCCATTCCTTCTCTGGCACTCACTGTTTGTCCCTGGGCTGGGCTTTAACAGGAGTGAGGAGTATGTTCTCTAATCTGGACTGTCTGGAACGTCATCTAGTTGCCCTTTCCCTGGGGTGGACGGTGTTCTTCGCCGATCATGTTCTGATGGTTTCTGTATGCTTTCTCCTTTGCATTAATTAGTTCTCAGTTGTTCTTAAGGCTAACCCATGCAATGCTTCCTTACTGGGCAAACATCAGCTCAGCTCTGTAGGCCATGACTGTGCTCCCTGCCATTCTGGCCTGCTTCTGCCATTTCCTTACAGTTTGATTGTTCCTATATTCACTCACACAGCCAATTTGCCATGTTTGCATTGTATATCAGGTGAAAGAGACTAAAAGAATCCTCATTTTTGTAAATCCCAAATCCTTCTCTCTCCTAGTGAGGCCTGTTGGCTTTCTCCCAAAGTCCACGTGATCATCTCACCTCCAGACTCTGTTGCCATCCATCTTATGCAAACCACCAGCATCTCTAAGCTGCCTCCTGCCGGCTTGTGGTGGGATTTGTTTCTCTCTCATTTATTCTCTTCCTTTCTGGTCATCACCACTGTTCTATGGGACTCTATGTAGCAGGCTAACTTTAATGCAGGGCTAATTGGCCGTCCCTCTGTCTCAACTATCCCTCCTTCTGAGTTTTTTTTTTAACTTTATTTTATGTTATTTATAGTAGTGTTCCTATCATTCGGATCTCAATTTCAAAACCAACATTTCTGAGAGGCCTATCTTATCCAGGGAGGCAAGTCCCTCCTTTTTATATGGCCCTATCTCAAATTTAGGACATCACTGTTCTCTCCCTAGCTGACTTGTCCCAATCAGCTTTTCTGTTGCTGTGGTAAATATCATGACCAAATGTAACTCGGGAAGAAAGGGCCTACTTGAACTCCAGTTCTACATCACAGTCCATCACTGAGGGAAGCCAAGGCAGGAACTGAAGCAGAGACAAAGAAAAGCACTGCTTCCTGGCTGCCTCCTCCTGCCTTTCTCTGCTCCTCTTATGTAGCCCAGGGTTGGCACTGCCCACAGTGGGCTGGACAGTCCACCCTTAGAGCAATTAAGAAAATATTCTAATCTTATGTAGGCAAGTCAAGCACACCACCATATGGAAATACCTGTTTGTGTATGGTCTCCCTCTTTCTGAAATATGAGTATAGGTAGGTACTTCTGCTTTGCCCTTTTCACAGATGTGTTTCCCAGTACAGCGCTTGGACTATAGCATGGATTTAGGAAGTGGCATTGAATAAATTTATCTATCTATCTATCTATCTATCTATCTATCTATCTATCTATCTATCTATCTATCCATCCATCCATTCATATACTTATCTATCTAATCTTCTACAGGGCAGACTGGTATGTTTGCTGAAATCTTCCAATATCAAGATAATTTATGTCACACAGGGATGTCTAATAGAAACTGTACTTAGTAGAATCTAAGTTCAAGTCCTAGAGCTCAAAGATAAGATGCTGACAAAATTTCAAATTATGATAAGGGCCATGTGTAAGATAACATTAACAGAGAACACACTGAAAGATGCTCACTTAGCTTTGGGGTGTCCTGAGATGGTCTCTCTGGGGATGGAAAATCGAAGTCATGATAAGTACTAAGACTAATGAAGACATCTGGGTATTCTTGGCAGAGTGGGAAATTTTGACAAAGACCCTGCCAGTAGGAGTATAAGGGCTTGAGAATAAAAGGAGGCATGTGAGCGTGAAGTTTCTAGACAAAGGAAAGGATTAACAGGAAAGGACTAAGATTTTAAGAGGTGGGAACTGGAAAGATAGCCAGGATGCGGAGTGTATACTGCTCTTGCAGAAGACCTGAGTTCATTTTCCAGCATCCATGTTGGGTAGCTCAAAACTTCCAGTAACGTATGCCCAAGAAGAATCAGACACCTGTGGCAGCTGTGGACCTGTATTCATAGATTCATACACTTACTCAGACAGACACACATACACATAAATGAAAACCAGTAAACAAACCTTGAAAGTAAGTAAAGAAAGTGCCCCAAAGACCCAACTGACCATAGTGAGAAAGATGGAGCATTATTTGCATTATTATGGCCAACTGGCTGCAGTATGGTCTAGCCCATATGGCTACTACGCAATCAATTAAAAAAGGAATGAGGGTGGACTCAGGAAGAACACTTGGAGGCTCTTGCTGATGTCCAGGGAAAAGGTGAAGAACTGAGGAAGGAGAACCTGACAGATTTGGGTCCTGTGATGGCAAGTCTTGATTGCATTGAGACACGCTTAGGGTATTTGTCTTTGATGGTGCTGCTAGAAGCAACCACAACTTGTGTGATCCTCTTTTGAATTCAGAGAAAACATCAACTCCCAAACTTCTCAGAACAGACAAGAATGTCACCATCTCAGGCACCTTCATATGAGTTTTCCCATTCACCAATAGTCCTGAGAAAGGGGAGGTGTTTCCCTGGTTCTAGTTAGTTAAAATGACTCTAGGTATTCTGAGTTAGAATCCACATTTACTTGTTCATGCCAGTTGCCTTATTAGGACTCCCAGCTTGGGAACACCTTTGGCCTCCTTTCTCTGTCTCCCCATACATCATTGGTTACCTGTTTTGTATTCACAATCTATTTCCACCTCCCATGGCTGTTCACTTCTACCACTGATTAGGCTGATTTCTGTTCTCTTTGTCAATCTCTTCAGTGAAGTGGATACTAAGATGAGGAAAGGATCAATGGTGGATGGATAGCCCAGAAATGACACAGGTGGCACAGGTCTGCTTTAGACCCTTCTATTTAGCTAATGTAGATAGGACTTGAGACATTTCTTTCAGTTTTGGTGACCTTGGTCCCTCAAATACAGCTTAAAGTAGAGTGTTTCTCATCAATTAAAGAATTTAAGGTTTGTAATGGAAACTATAAGTTAAACTAATACACCAAAGACTTCACAAACTGACAGTTTTGTGGGTTTGGGGTATATTCAGAATGCTTTGTAGGGGCTGGAGAAATAGTTCAGAGGGATAAGGGCACTAGCTGCTCTTCCAGAGGTCCCGAGTTCAATTCCCAGCAACCACATGGTGGCTCACAACCATCTATAATAAGATCTGGTGTGCTCTTCTGGCATGAAGGTATATACATAATGAATAAAAAAACTTAAAAAATAATTAGAATGCTTGCAAGGATCTTCAGAAAAAAATGATTGCTGTTGATGCTTTGTTGAGAATGAAGGCTGAGGCAAAAGCCTTTTGTGGCCCCTTCAGAACCAGCATGTTGTGTGGTAAATGTAATTCTTGTCTTCGGGGCAATGTGGCTTCTCACCCACAGTCTGCTGCGAAGAAGCAGCAATGTCACTCCTCTGAACCCCAGTTTGCTAAAATATTATATTAATATTATAATAATTTCAAAAGGCTACTGTGTAGTTGAGGGTGGTGTCGCAGGCACTTGAGAGACTGAGGTAAGAGGTTTGCTGGGTTTGGGCTCCATGGAGAGATTCTATCTCAGGAATAAGGAAGAGAGGGTGGCCAGTGTGAGAATTAAACAACTCAACAGTTACAAAAACACTATAAGAAGTAAGGAACCAGCCAAACAGTTACTGTTGTGGGTTGTGATTTCAAGTGCGCTCAGTGGTACTAAAGATATCTGAATTTGGAAACAGGCTTGTTGTATTATAAAGTCAAACACCCATGTGGAGATCTCACCTCTAGATGACTCTGAGCAAAGTACTGGATTTCTTTGCATCCTAGCTTCAAAGCCTAAGTGAAGATTTATTTAGGAATGATTTCATGTACATGGTAACACAGTAAACATTCAACAGATGTTTTCCCCTTTATTGTACAATATTAATACAGTTATTTAACAGAGCAGTTAAAATCATGGGACCAGTTACTTGTGAATTGCACAATTCTGGGTGAATTACTTAATTATTTGAACTCCAATTTCACCAAAAGCTGGATATATAATTCTTTCCCTCATGGTTAAGAGGAGTAAGTGAACTCATCTGCAGTGAGCATTTAGTGTGGTGCCTAGACTACTAGTAAGCACTCAGAAAACTTTCATCGTTGAAGTCAGTTTTGGATGGCAGCTCTGCTAACCTTTAGACTATCCACTCCTCAACTGAGGTCCGTTGTGAACCAGATTGTAGGGTCATGTGTGTCTCTGCTGTTTATCAGCCATGTGCCCCACAGACAAATTAGTTAATATCTTTGTAACCTATATTTCTTTTTTTTTTTCAAATGAGACAGTGACAGAACACATCTCATAGATTTATTTTAAATATGAAACAAAGAAATCTATATGAATGCCTCATATATGGAATGCCCTGAACCTGACATATGGAAATTTAAAAGTGTTGTCTAACTTTGTGTCATTGAATTGTCTTGTCTTGGTCTATTTTCTGTTCTATAACAGAACACTTCATGAGGAGATCCATTCAGGACCCATGGTTCTAAAGGTCAGGTAGTCTAAATGCCCAGCACAGGTTAGACCTCACATTGCACCATCACTTGGCAGAACACTTCATGAGGAGATCCATTCAGGACCCATGGTTCTAAAGGTCAGGTAGTCTAAATGCCAAGCACAGGTTAGACCTCACATTGCACCATCACTTGGCAGAACAACAAAAAGGCAAGTGGCCACGTGGAAGAGACAAAACCCAAATTTAGGAAGAACTAACCAACCAACAGGAGAAAGGCATCAATTTCTGCTGATGACACAGTCACTTATGCAAGCTCCTCTTTCCCAACACAGTAACATTGAGAAGAAAAGTGCAACATGATCATTTTCAGGGGACAAACTATACTCAGAGCATGGCAGTGCTACTAAGACTATGTGATTTTATCCCCAGTCTTCTTCTAATTTTGGAATGTAATCTCAACTGTTCTCTCACCTGTAAAGTGGGGATAACAAGAAGACCTGTATCAAAGGGTTCTGCAACTGGCCAGTACTGAAACATTGCTCAAACAGAAGGGAAATCATTATCACTATGTCCCGCCTGCAGTGGCTGATGTTTCTGCTGTAGACCTGGAGCCTCAGCCATCATGCCTCCTCCCCCACCTGCCCATTTTTTTGATCAGGGTCATTCATTCCTGTCTCTAGAGCTTCATCCAGTTTGGGAGGGTCTGCTCTTCCCATTTGTCAAGGTCACTTCGGATTCTCATCACTATCTTTCACAGTGCTAACAATTCTGCCTAAATCAGTGTGTGCTTTCCATCATCCCTGGCCCTGATGGATGCCAGATCACAGTGGCCCTGGGAAGACCCTTCCAGCAATAGTGTAGTTCATCTAGCCCTTCATTGATCAGTCTCTTCCATCATGGTCCTTGGGCCAGCTGACCACTACTAACATATAACTCAGAACAAGCCACAAGGACAGAATTAATTATGACTTCACTTGCTCTTCCTCCCACCTCCCTGCCTTCCTTATTCATTTATTCCTTTAGCTCTCCATTAAATAAACATTTGTTAAACACACTTAACATGGGAGGCACTGTCCAGATACCTACATGATTAATAAGTGTTCCCACTCATCAGGGGGCTCATAGAAGGCAGTGGGTTTTTCTTTGTTATAATCACCTGATTATAGTCATAGATGATTTACTTTGTGGGCCGCCAAATGAGTTGCCACCCAAAGTGACTAATGATTTAGGTTTTCATTCACAGGATTTAGAATCAACCAAAGTATTTGATTTTAATAAAATATTATTTACATTGTAGTAACACCTAATATTTGTAAAGCAAATATACAATCACATCTGGTATTCAAATTAATCTTTGTAATAGTTTCATGAGGAATTGTGTTATTATTTCCTCTAATTTTATATAGAGAAGGCTGAGGCTCAAAGAGCTTAAATAAACACTGTAACGTGACTTAGTGCTGATCTAGGGTCTTTTGAGTTAGAGTTTGTGTATCTTCCAAATATGTATCCCTTTTCCATATATTAATACATTCTGCCATTCACTCTGATGCTATACACTACCAAAGGCATGATAGTAAGACCAACCAACAGTTACCTGCATTTGCTGGGAGGTTGACTTTGGGCTAATAACTTATAATTTACTATTTTTGGCTGATTGGTGGAGGCTCACATCTTTAAGCCCAGCACTTGGGAGGAAAAGGTAGATGGATCTCTGAATTTGAGGCCAGCCTGGTTTACAGGGTGAGTTCCAGGGTAGCCAGGGCTACAAGGAAACCTTATCTCAAAAAACAAAACAAAACAAACAAACAAACAAACAAAATACCCCCCAAAACCAAACTTCTCTATTTCACTTAATGAGGAAACATTTGTGAAAAGGGTAATAAAATATATAACTTATAAAGGGCTTAGGCTTAACAATGTCAAATATTTTTCACAGTGTCAAGCATCTATGTCAAAGATATACATCTATGTGTCACTGGAATTTGGTGTCAATGTTGGAAACTATAATTTTTAAAAATTTATTCTTCTTTGATATAATACATCCCAACCACATCATCTCTTCCCTCCGCTCTTCCCCTCTCCCCCAAATCTATGGCTCCTCTGTTTCCTTTCAGAAAGGAGCAGACCTCACAGGGATATCAACCAAAACATGGCATAACAAGATGCAATAAGACTAGGCATAAATCCTCATATCAATGCTGGACGAGGCAACCCAGTAGGAAAGAAAAGGTCCCACAGGCAGGTCAAAGAATCAGAGACATCCTCACTCCCAACTAACAATACTACAATGTCTCAAGGAGGTTGTAACCTCAGGTTTTTCAAACTATAGACTATAGTCTATTAGTAGATTTTCAAAGAAATTTAGAAGATCATGACCTGCATTAACTCATACACAACACACTAAAATATGGTAAGATGCAGGATATGAGTACATCACTCAAATATAATAAAGTACTGAATCTTCATTTAGCTGAATGTGTGGAAGCAGGATCACAATGTAAGATGTATTTCTCACTTCTGAGATCCTAATGTAAAATATATTTGTTAATTTTAGGGATAACCAAAAAAGTATTAAAAATCAAAAGTATTAAAAATTATATATTAATGTGGTGTCTTTCATTGATTATGAACATGTACCAAACCACTATAAATAATGAAGCAAAATCACCAATGGTCACAAGAGAGGTATCAGGAAGTCTATCATTTGGGGTTCTCCAAAAAAAAAAATAATAAATAAAATAAAAAAGGAAAGAAAGAAAAAGGAAAAAAAACACACCCTAGAATCAATAGTGGATATATTTCTCTAGAACTTTGCACAAAATGTATATTGTTAATGAGATTTACTATAATGAATAAGGTCACAATAATGCAATATAAGCAATCCACAAATCTTTTGGTAGCAATCTGGAGGCCGAGGACAGCCGCACACATTGTAAATCTGCACTGAGCACCCATGATGTCTGGTACATAGAAGTGCAACATACAGATCCTTGTCTTAGAGAAACATGCTGCTAGCTGTAGGTACACAATAACACTGTTCTTAAATAGAAACAGACACAGGCAAAGCACAAAGGAGAGAACAAGCCCTCTTTCTACTTACTCAGTTTTCAGCTTCTGAAAACATTTAAACTTTCAGGGCACTGCATGCAAATGGCTGGAGCAACAAGTAGGGTGGATGTTAGAAGGCCAGTATCCAGGTTCATCCCAACTCTAGGTTCCATTGAGGAGGCCTTGTTCCTGCATCTGTGTTGTGTCAGGTAGAGTTATGATAGCATTAGCTAGGAAATGAATCCAGTGTTGGCCTCAAAAGTCAAAAGGGGATAGCCAGCTGTAAACCATGAAAAGATGTACACTAACCTGGAGGGTGCCTGATGCTGGGAGTGATGGCTAGAATCTGTGTAAGTGTGCTTTGACCTTGTCCATACTTTATTTAGCCTCCATCCAGGGTGTTGGGCTGTACCTAGACACACATTCGACCCTGAGAATTCTTGCATTGTCTTTGAGATTCTGTGCTCCCCCTCAGCCCTTCCTTAACTGCCTGATGTTCACTCATCTTTATGTCTCTGCCTAACTCATATAGGACATTCTAAGCAAGTATTCTATATCTCCATTTCTGGGCTGCATGCCTGTCTTTGAGAGCTTCGGTGGTCTTTGGACTTAGATATACATTCCACTTTGTTGTATGTACCTCTTTCCATATGCATTGCATTATTGACAAATTCACAGAGCCCTGTCCGAGGATGGAGGCTGAACCCCAGTGAAGGGTGAGGCCGAATCCTATACTAGACATACATTTGCTGTAGCTTTCCTTATACTCTGCAGAGTTGTGTCTTTTTCTAAAGGGTCTCAGGTCCATTGGATAGTAAGGAGGGTGAGATAGAAACTTGATTGTGAAAAGTTCTGTATTCATGGCTAAGCAGTCTGGAATGGCCCAGCAGGTCTTTTGCTGTGCCCGCTAACCAACCAGTCACCCTGAACAGACAGTCGCTGGATTCTAACAAGCTCCAGGCTTTATCCCCAGTTACCATGACAACCAGACTTCACGGTGATGGATAGTATTGATTGACTGACAGACTCCTGGTGTCTTGGCTCTGTCCCCATTCCCCTTAAGTCATTTGCATACACATGGACCTGAGAGACACTCAGTACTATCCTTCTGACTTTGTCCTGATTTTGAATTTCTACTTCTAATATCATTGAAAATAGCTTTATACTTAAAGGAGAAAATCTGGTATATCATAATTCTTCCCACTCTTAGCTTTGTAGACAATATAGCATGGCATAGAGAGCATAGGCTTTGGGTACCTTGGTCTATCTTCTTTGGATATTTACTTACCTATAATCTGGGTTTGCTTGTACTGCCTGCCTTGACCCGTGTCCTAACAGATTATACTATTCAAGTGTTCATGATGAGAACATGTTATCACAAAATTGCCTGCTTTCTCAAGATCTTCCACATTGAAATCAGGAACCCAGGGGCTCAGTGTAGCCTGCAGCATTTCACAAATCAGCAATAAGTGGCAATTTTTAACCGCTAATGTAATTTCTGTGAGCAGTTAACAATGCATGGTTTAATACACTGAACCCTCATCAAAGCCCCATGAGGGGACTGTACTAAAGTCATTTTCTAGGTAGACAAACTGAAGCACAGTGAGGTCAAACAATTGTCCAGACAGAACCTGGTCAGAGATGGATTCCAGCTCATGTAATCTCCACTTCAGATCCTGGCCTCCTATATGCTGCTCCTTGTCATGGCCAAAATCATCGTGCAAAGTCAGAAAACCTGGAGCAGGTTCTCATCAGGTAGACAGAAGGCTGGGCTGCAGCCCTAATATTGCCATCGTGAGTAAACTACACAGCCATCATTCTTTGAGTTTCATTGTGTAATGACATCACTGGAAGGCAGTCTTTGTAAGGCTCTTTGGGGGACCACCATTGATCCTAGTGACACATGATGAGTGTTTCTCTATACAGTACCACGGGCATTGATGCCATAGCACTTGTGGATTTGGGTCAACATGTGTGGCTTTCAAAGGCCTGATTCTTGAGTTTGCTAGTCATGAAACCTGGGACAAGTAAGCCAACAATAATAGCTAAGGCACACTGAGTACTTTGATTGCGCCAGGCACTGTTTTCGGGCATTCACTAATAGAAACTACAATTACCATTTTAAAGATGGGGGAACTGAGGTACAAAGGAGTTCAATAAATTAGAGTCACATTACCAGCTAATGGCTTCAGACTTTATACTCTCAGCCAGCAGACTTTCCCTTTTCTAGTAAGCTCATAATATGGTGAACTCCTCCATGCTCAGAAGATGGTTGACAATGACATAAAACTGATGAAAGCCCTTCATAACATACCAAGATTTAACTATGATTATTACAAAGCGCTGATTCTCACCTCCTTTAAAAGAATGCAAATGACTCCCCCCAAATACACATGACTCCCCAAATGCTTTAGTGGCATCGTCTAGGAACGGGAGGACCACCTGGTACCTGAGCACTCCTGGGGGCTTGGAACATGCCATCCTCCGTGCTGGACCTTGCCTAACCACATAATGACTTCCAGTCTAATAGGAAAAAAAAAAAAAAAAAAAAAAACTGGCCAAGAAAGAAAATTTTCTAGGGTGTGCTAAATACAGTCCTGGAGGGCAACTCGGAAGTATTGTAGAGATCCTTAGGGTGTGGGGAAAGGGAGAAAAAGGCTTTCTGGTCACAAAGAGTAACATGCAAAGGCACACAGCACTCACATCCCTTAGCTGGTCGGCAAGAAACATGAGTTTAAACAGACTAATGGAAACATGAAGAGGGCAGGTGAGTTAGGCAACATGTCTCAGCCAGTCCAGCCACAAACTAATCAATGATCTTTCCCACTGCCACGGCTGGGATAGTCACTAAGATTCCCTTTTCCCGTGGGAGACACTGTTTTTGCATGCAACCAGTGTAGCAAAACAACACAGCAGATAGATCACAGTCACCTGAGTGGTATTTGTTTGCTGCAAAGAGATAAATAATGCATTACACCTATCTGTTTTCCACTTGATGCCTTTAATCTGAGGAACGACAGAGACTTTCTGTGGTCTAGCACCTCAGAAGTCAAGCTGTCTGCTTCTCTGTCAGAGCCCTGCTGATTCTGCAGTACTCACACTGAGGCGTGGGGACTGCCCTCGCTCCTGTACCACAGCCATGCCAAAGAGGAAAGCAGATGGTAGACACAGTGGTGGCCAGAGACATATTACTTGAGTCCTTGGACTGCCAAGCGGACATTAGAGGAGAACTTGGCACCAGACTAGAGCGAGATAGAACCCTGTGGGCAGTTTCCTCTTTCTTCATTCTAGAGTTTAGATCAGCTTTTCTGAATACTGTCTTGTTGCTGGGCATATGAGTCTTCTCTGTGGTCCTCCTCTTCTGCTCTCTACAGCCTGCATTTTCTTGCTGAGTGCCGCTAGTCCCAATTGCATCCAGCATCCCACTTTTGACCCCGGAGGAAGCTTGCACAGGCCTTCTCCATTGTATCAGATCCCTCTTCTGTATCCATTTATCTGTCTCCCCATATTAACTGTCCTTGGTCCCCTTTATTCCAAAGATGCCTTGTGTGCAGTGAGATGGAGTTATGTGCTTATCAAAGTTGCCTCAAGTGCTTTTTGAAACATTATGGTGTGATCTTAATAATTCAGAATGTCAGTGCAAAAAGACCTCAGGAGACCTCAGGTCTTCCATTCTTCTCTCCTCCCTACTGACCCCGGAGAGGCGGGCAAGTAGCCCGATCTGTCCTTTCCACGATGGGCTCTCTCTGCCCTCTAAGTCAGTTCATCTCTGCTTGGCCTCTGATCATGATAAATCTCTCTGGAGGAGCCTGAAGCCACCTTTCTGAAATCTCCATCCATCTGATCTAAGTTCTTATCCCAGTACCCACCCCACCCCCCAACACACAAGCCCTTTAAAATCCCCTGGGGTCCCTCACTCAGCATGTGCCCCAAAGAGAGTTGTCTGGTAGTGTATTACTCACACAAGGAGAGATCTTCACTCTCTCAGATAAACATTTCTGTTTCAAAGGTTATGGCTTTGAATGTGGCTCAGCAGCTAGAATGTTTGCTGTAGAAGAAAGAGATCCAGAGTATAGGTGGGTTCCCAGAATCCAAGTGTGAGCATGATAGCCTGCCTGTAATTCCAGCCTCAGAGGCAGGTATGTGTGTTTGCTTCCTACTGCATAAAATGATTGCATTCCTGATAAAGACTTTGATCAAAATCAACCTGGCTTACACTTCCACATCAGTCAATAGGGAAAGAAATCAGGACCTGAATCGGGGACAGGAACTGAAGCACAACTTGTGGAGGGATCCTATTTTCTGGCTTGCTTATCATAGCTTACTCAGATTGCTTCCTTATACAACCCAGGAACACCTTCCCTAGGGTGCCACACCCAAAGTAGGCTGGGCCCACCCCCATCAACTATTCATTAAGAAAACTCTGTAACTTGCCTACAGGCCAATCTGATAGAGGCATCTTCTCAACTGAGGTCCCTCTTCCTGGGTCAGGCATAGTGACATACACCTTTAATCCCACCACTTGGAGGCAGAGTCTGTGGATCTCTGTGAGTCTGAGGACAGCCTGGTCTACATAGGTACTCCCAGGAGAGCCAGGGCTACATAGTAAGTCCCTGACTCAAAAATTACTTAATTAGTCACTCACTTAATTTTAAAAATAGAGGACCCATCCCTCTTCCTAGATGACCCTAGCTGGTGTCAAATTGATAACAAAACAAAATAAAAATTAATGCTATCACACCATATCAGTGAGCTCTAGCTTTGATTGAGAGACTCATCCTCAAAGATAGATCCAGGAAGGCTATCTAAATTCCTTGGCTCAACCTTGGGCCTCTACACACATGTTCTCTCTCTCTCTCTCTCTCTCTCTCTCTCTCTCTCTCTCTCTCTCTCACACACACACACACACACACACACACACACACACACACCACAGAGGACAAAAATATTTATTGTTACAAGAACACTGAGGACACCTACCCCCTTGGCACTGTAAGCATATAACACAGTGTTATTAACTAGAGGAGCAGTGTTGTACAGAGAGCTCATAACTGAGATTTCATGTCTATTGATTAGCAACCCTCTCTTTCTCCATCCTCCCAGACCTGGCAACCACAGGATCCACTTTAAATGCAATAGGTTGTACTACTTAAGCTACCTCATATATGAGGAATCATGTAGTCTTTGTCTTTCTGAGCCTGGCTTCCTTCATGGGACATAATGTCCTCAAGGGCCATCTGTTGTCTGTTACACATTGCAGGATTTTTGTCCTCTTGTAGGAATTTGAATGACTAGTGTTACAGAAGGAATGTGCCCCTCCCAGGGCTTTATCAGAGTCTGGCTTTTCTCTAGCCTGGGAGGGGACCATGAGGTTACCCCATCTTTATTTTTCTGGTTAGTATTTTCATCGGGCTTTATCAACCTGATAAACTGGCAATAATCAGGAACTTTAGGCCTTGTCTGCTCAGCTCTCCACATCCCTCGAGGTACCTGGGTGGCTGGTATTTTGTCCCCAGGGTAGAATGTTACAACTTTTACAAATGAGTCTACTTTTTCTCAGCCTGTAAATTCAGTTTCTAGAGGGATTTCAGAATCCTGATTAGTAACCAGAACTACCCCTGTTTTTTCAAGTTTACTCTGAGTAGATATGACAAGGTTAATGGCTGTGTCCACATCTAAGGCATTGGTAGAGGCTCTGACAGAAACGGTATGTGCCATAGCGCACTGGAGGAAGCCACCAGGCATCTCTGTGGAACCATAGTGTTCTACTTGATCCTTACTTACCACCTAAGAATCATCCAAGACCCTTGCTTAAAATACAGATTTCTGAGTTCTCAGAAATACAGTACGAACAGAAATAGGGCCCAGAAGTCTATGTTTTAATCCACAGACAGGTGTGGTGACATGAGCTCCAGAATTCAGAATTCAAAAGCATAAGCAAGTCAAGTTTGATCTGACCAAAGTCAAGGTGTACTGTGGAACATGGGTGGGTGGGATACATCTAGCACATTGGCAGGGTGGCAGGTTATTTTACAGATCCAGCCACTTGCTGAGACCACACTGTCACTCCACTCAGCTCTATACCCTACTCGGTCCTCTCCACTATGCCTCTTTACATGTTTACATCCATCCCCCTGGATCTGTGTCCTTGCTTCCAATATCAGTTTCAGCTCCTGCACTTGGATGCAGGTTTGAGCTCCTCTACCCGACCCAGCTCATTGTCCTTGGTGTCTCAGCAGGCTCTGTGTGGCTACTAGTTTGCAGCATCGCTCTCAGCTTTTACTGAGACCTTCTCATCAGCCCTGCTGCATTCCAACAAGCAACTCCCCAATAAGGATTTGTCTTCAGCTTATCCTTGCTTCTCCCCTGCTAGCCTTGTAAGGACAGGACTTTAACCAGATTCACATCCAAACCACAGGGGTTTTAATTCAAGGTGGCTACATTACCAGCACATGATGTACCAGGATGGTACACAGCAGGTGCCTACCAAATTCCTCTCTCAGAGAACAGGATGCTTAAGTCTGACTACGTGATAAGGAAATGCTGCAGGCTTTGGAGCCAGACAGAGATTCACAGGAATCTCAGCTTTGCTGCTTTCAGTACATGGCCTTAGGTGAGCTAATTAACCTTTATGAACCACAGGCATCTTGACTATAAATTAGAACTGTGGGATGGTATCTGAAGGCTCGTTAGCTCTTGGACTCTGATTCTCTGAAGCCGTCCTCCCCTGACTGTCTGGTACCCTACTTTGAGGCTCCCAGAAGGCAAAGCCACTGCAGTGGAGTCTCCCCGCACTCCCTGGCCCTGTGTCTGCAGATCCTAGTCACTCCACAGCACTTTGCAGCTCCCATTCATCAGGCAATGCTATCATTAATTCGGCAGCACTCTGCCACTCACGGAAGGAAGTAATCACTCTGTCTTCTGGTCGTGAATTCTTTTCATCCACTTTTGTTTATCACTGTTGAAGGATTTTTTAATCAAAACAATTAAATATGCTAAATCTTCATCAATTAGTTATGCATTAAAAATTAAAAGTGCTTCTGTGGAAATAGAAGAAGCCCTTTACTTGGTGCTAAGTGGGCTGCTCAGAGCACTTTCTCTTCCAGGCACTTACTTCCAGCTCTTGAGGTGTGTAGAAACTGGTATTTACAGTGTCACATGGGGGCTTCAGCTGAAACATACTTATGGGAGAACAATCCCTTCTCTCCATAAATGACAAACTGAGGCCAGTGGGCTCGTGGCCCTTTGCAGAGTTCGCAGAGGGTGCCAAGGACTGGAGACATCATTGCTTTCTTCCATTCCCTTCCCACAAGATCATGCCATTCTCTTACCCACTTACTTCTTTCATTTATCAGTTATTTATTCTGGACAGATGATTGGATGATTGAACTCCATAAAAAGAACAGTGACATGTGAAGAGACCGAGGATATTCTGTTCGGAAAACACTTCCTGAACAGGAAATGGGTAGACTTCAGAAAGGGTGACATTGGAGCAAAGAAGGCACTTATATTGATGGATACCCTGTGCAAAATGGGGTAAAAGGCAGGGCTGAAGGGAGATGCACGCACTGGAACCATTGCTTCAAGGAGACTTAGGAGAATGGCAAAGGAAAAAGGATGAGAATCTAGGGCAACTCGCATGTGCAGCAACTGGCTCGCCTCATTTTCACAGGTGTTTTGATGGCCATCCCACATGAAAGAATAGTGAGGATTTCAAGGCAGCCCTCCCTGCCTCTAAAGATGGAGTGAACTTTTCCTAGCCTGAGCTAGTTGAACCATTCGAAGCTGTCTGAGTACTTTGTTTTCTGTCTTCCCACTGCAGGTTTTACCACAAAAGACATTCAAAATTGCATTGGAGGTTCCGTGGGCCTGGAGTTTGGGAATACTTTAATTGTTGAAGGAGGTTTATCAGGACTTAAGTCTTGTAAGAAGTCTGGAGATGGAAGCAAGGGTAAGTACTTATCAGTGGGTCTTCCCCCAAAGAGAAGCCAGCCTTCCCTTGGGACACACACTCCATGCAAATGGTTCTCTTCCCCAGATGATTCCATTTCTCTTAATAGTCACACTGCAAATACTAAGTATCCCTAAGCCATGACCAGTGTATACTGTCTCTGTTTGGGGTCCACCTGTTTACACTAAAGCCATCTCAAAAATACTCAACAGTCTAAGGATCCTTCCAAGATTTCAAGGCTTAGGCAAAGCCCCAGCAAGGAACAGGGTGAAAAGGGATGTGTAGATAGGTTGTTACCATCTCATCAGGCAATAGTGGAGGGAGTAGACAAGTCTCTCAGGAGGAAAAATATTATGATTCCCAAGTCCAAGCTCAAGGGATGATGACCAGTGAAAGGGTATACATGGATGGTTAACATTTCTTGAACATGTATGTCTGTGTGGGTGTTTATACATTCAGTCATTCATTCATTTATTCATTCATTCATCCACTCACCTATCAATACAAATTGAATTCTTTTCAGGTGAGGGATAGAGAACAAAAGAAGTGTGAAATCAGCTTATAGTTTAGTAGGTAAAGTCTAACTAAATAGGCTTAAATTACAGTTACTGCTTAGATTATTTATGCCTTGGATATTGAACTGAATTACCCCATTTCCGATGACCTCTTAGCCTCTGTACTTGACCTAGCAAACACTGTAACCAACTCCTTTTCCTTCTTGACTAAGCCCATCTGGATGCTTCCTTTTCAGTGTCTACACTGAGTACTTCCGTCACAGCATCTGCAATCTTTGATAGGGAGAGAAAGAAAGAACAAAGGAAAGGAGAGAGGGACAAAGGGAGAGATGGAGAGAGAGAGAGAGAGAGAGAGAAATGGAGAGATGGAGAGAGAGAAATGGAGAGATGGAGAGGGACAAAGGGAGAGATGGAGAGAGAGAGAGAAATGGAGAGAGAGAGAGAGAGAATTTGAGAGAGAACAAGCAGCTACCAGGTAAACCCCTGATCCAGAAATGAACGAATAGATGAATCACTATTGACCTTCCTTCCCAGCCACAATCCATGTTGAGTTGGGTTGGCTTCTCCATGTTTGCTCTACTCAGAGCACACTCAGAGCACGTTCAGTTTCTGAATATCCTATCCTGCTAGTTACTAGGTACAGTGGAAGCATGGACCCAGCTCTAAAGAGAGAAGATGAATACTACTAAAAATCTTAGAATTCACCACCCAGTCCTTTGATCTGGGGAAAGGAAAGCTAACTCTACCTTTCTCTTGATAGAAAAAAAGCAGGAGAGCTTGGCAGTGGAGGACATCATCTCTCGGGTGCAAGGTGGCAGCTCTGACTGGGGCAGTGGCTTGACACGAAATAGCAGTACCATTACATACCGGTCCTGGGGGAGATCATTAAAGTATAGCCCTGTTGTTATCGATTTTGAGGTAAGTCTTTTCGCAGTTGAAGAAACCCTACGTCTATAAGGAATGAAAGTGAAGCCGACCAGATCATTTCATATTTCTTATTATGAGCCCATCAAAGAACAAGATTAAATGTAACGGCACACTGAACTGGTGGCCTTGCCCAAACCTGCCTGGAGGGAAGATGTGACATTAGACCAGACCCACAGGACATCTGGGTTCAGAAATCTACTGTCTATTCAGGGTTCAGGAGCCCACTGCTATCCCAGAAGCTCTGCAGGGTTAGATGTGAAAACACCAACTTGCATTTTTGCACTAACTTTAAACTAATTTAAAAATCAAATCTACTACATTAGGGGTTATAAATTTTATTAAAAACTGTACTTTATGAATAGCAATATCATTTACATGTTAAACAACACTATAATAAAATGACTGGATATTGTTTTAAAGAAAAGAGGAGATTTCAAGTTGCAGCACACATCCACCAGAACAAATCTGGAGAAAAGAATCACTTTTTCTAAGTATGTCAATGTGACAAACATATTCAGTAACTAGCCATGTTTAATTCCTATTGTGCTCATTGTCAGTTGAACACAAAAGAACCCCCGAATCTTACAATTGTTCCCTCAAAGGAAGAAGGCATGGTGGGTCCCACCGCAATACAAGAATGGTTCTTGCTACTTCAGTACATGGAGGGTTGACTTCACATATCCACCATGACAATTATATAACACTTAGCTTTATATCCCTTTAACTACCTGTGTCCTTTCTCATCACCTAGTATTATCTCCTCTTGATCCCCTTTCTAAGTATTTGTTTTAATACCCATACTCACAGCTATGGATAGGATCTTCATATGAGGGAGAACATGCTTTTTGGGAGGGGTCGCCTCTCCGAATATTATGATTTCCACATACATCCATATCCTTGTAAATTTAATTTTTAACAGCTGAATTCTATTCCCTTGTTCAGAGTGAGTGCCATGCTTTCATGGCAGGCAATACCTATTGAACAGATTAGGAATCAGGCCCAGAAAAAACCCAAATAGTTTAAATTGCTAAAAGAGTTGCTAGGAAATATCTATGTGACAGTGCCTATATCAGGCTCGTAGTCTGAGTGTTCAGTTCTCATTTACTTCTGTCCTAGCACCTTTCTTAAACCCCCCGGTTCTTAGTTGGGCAGTGGTGGTATATACCTTTAATTCTAGTGCTCAGGAGGCAGAGGCAGGTGGATCTCTGTGAGTTTGAGACCTGGTGTATAGAGAGAGTTCCAGGACAGCCAAGGCTAGACAAAGAAACTCTGTTTGAACAGGGAAACAAAAATGGCAAAACACTGATTCTTAGCCATGGAATTGAGTGGCTTTGTTGTCCATGGAAAATTCTGCTAAACAACCCACAGGACACACACCAATGCCTCAGCTAAGAGTCCTCTGTGCTGAAATGACAACAAAGTAAAAAAAAATCTGGCTTTGTTTGTAACCTTACAAACTAGCTGTCAAGACAGATCTTTAAAAACAGTTGTTATTTCAAACTTGTAAGAAAAGTATTATTGTTGTCCCAATTATTATCTCCCCATCTCTGCCTATTTTCTTCATGTATTTAAATATATATATATATGCATATATATGTATATATACATATATATTATATCTGTAAACCAATAGACACTTCTAAGACATGGCACCAGTTAAACATAAAACTCTATTTTAACACCCCACTCTCGATGAAGACAAAAGGTCAGATGGATTAACCTTGATTTCGTTTCTACTCCAATAAGTGAGGGACCACTTTCACACACCTGTAATTCACATAGTGTCTGAAAATTGCTATCATCAAGCTATTAGTGATTTGGGTAAAAACTTTAAAATTGATATCAGAAGCAGAAGAATGTATATATATATATTTATATATTCAAGATGTGAACTTTGTTTTTGCTTGAGCGAAAATTTCAAGGGGAAGACAGAGTCACAATTTGAAGATTTGAAATTCTCTTTGGAGAAAAGCACCCAGGGTTTGGGGAGGAGGTAAGAGGACTGGTTTGGCTCATGGCTCATCCCTGCTTTCCAGGTGTCTCCTTGGTCCATTCCTTTACTTTCAGTACACTATGCATAATATAACAAAGAATGGTAGATTATAAAGTTATAGAAGAGGATACTCAGGAAATCTTAGATGAGGAAACTGATCTACAGAACTAATGGACTAGCATAAAATCCTGTAGCAAGCAAATGACAGTCATGTCCCATTAACTCTTTAGCATTCACCATGTGTTCACAACTTTCACCACCCTCCCGTGACATGTGTGTCTATACACTAAATCATGGGGAGGTTTTAGATTAGTGAAATAAAATGAGTTTTATGCCTTAAAAAGAGAGTGGAGAGAGAGACAGAGAGGGAGGGATAGATAGATAAATAGATGATGGATGGATAGATGCTAGATAGATATACAGATAGATTGATCGATCACAGATTAAGCATACTAGTTAGGAATTATTTTGAGAGCCATATTAGAAATGGTGTCAGCAGTAACTATTCGTTCATAGCAAGTACTTAGAATGAGTAAATCCATGGGTCATGCTGTCTTATTCTGTATTATATATATTGTGCTAAGTATGTATTAGCTTGTTATGCTGCTTCATTGCTTGCCTCTCTGACTGTTTGCTTATCTATAAGATGGGATAAGATCATTGCCAGAACATTTTAAGTTCTAAAATTCTAACATCCTTTCTTCTCTATCCCTCTCTCTTCTTAAAAACCACCAGCCCTCCCCAGGATCATTTCCTGAGGGTTGTGAGGAGAGGGGAGGGACTGCTTCAAGGTTAAGGGGAAACAGTCCTTACCTGGAACCAGCCTTCTTTAATCAAGACCCTGGGCATCCCATTCCATACTTATGTCCTAACAGTGGGCCCAGTTCCCTGACCTTCCAGTAAGTGATCATCTCTTGGCTGGAGCTCCAGCCAATCCTTGCTTGCCCTATCTGAAGGCCTCTGCAATGGCCTCTGACCACTCAATATGTCTGTTTGCCATGAGTCTTTCTGTCCACATTTCCAGGAAATCATTAGAGTTCTGTGAAGGGCCTGCCCTTGACTTCTGGCTGACCCAGGGTGGCTCTATCTGACCTGATCAAACTACTAATCCAGCTGGGGCCCCAGGTTCCTCCCTTGAAAAATAAAAATTAGAGCCCAGCAGAAAACTTGCATTGTAGATCTTCTTCAAATATATAGCATTGCAAGGATGCCAAAGACAGCCAGAGGTAATGCACCTGGAAGACCATAGTCCGTCCGTACCCCCCACTCCCTGTCCCGTGTGTGTGTCTGTGTGTGTTGCACTCATCCCTGAAAATGCATTGGAGGTCAAAGGTCAAAGGCCAAGGGTCTTCCTCTGTTGCTCTCACCTTACTTTTTGAGACAGGGTCTCTCACAAGACCTGGATCTTGGTGATGCCTGGCCAGCGAGTCCCGAGGGACAATCTTGTCTCTGCCTACCAGTGCTGAGGTCACATACAGGAGCTGGCAGCAGTGCCTAGCTTTTTACACAGGTGCTAAGGATTCTAACCCAGGTCTCGAAGCTCACACAGCAAACATTTCACCCACTTCTCCTCTGCATTGCCCTCTTCTTTGCTAATGCCATTTCTAGTGAGAACAGTAGACTGTGTACTGTTCTCTCTTACACTGTTACCTTACACTCACTCCTCTTTGTGTCATGAAGATTCTAGAAAGCAGGCCCCATTCCCAGGCTTAGAGGGAAAACAGCCTCTCCGCCACACAGCGAGGAGGCTAGCAGCATTCACTTCACTTTTCTAGGTGACAAGGCCTTGCTACATGTCACCTCCCTGAGTCCTCACAGTCAGACCAGAAGGTGAGGCGATGGTTCCCACTTTCAGATGAAGAAGGGAGGTACCGGGGGTCACATCACAAAGATCCCAGGGGGGTGACGGTTCCCTTCCCACTCTTCCTATCACTTCTCAGCCCAAGGCACTTTTATATTCAGGATATTAAGTAATGACTTGGGACACCTTTGGTTTTCAGGACAAGGGTGATGCTGGCATCTAGTGATGCTGCTAAATAGCCTGTCACACACAGTGCAACATGGTCCTGCCAGCACATTCTTTATTCCAGTCACCAGTATGAAGCCTGGGAAAGCCTGGTTACCTCATGTGGAAATGACATAACACTGTACTTGCATCGTTAGGGATCTGCTTCCAAAGGCAGTAGAACTCCCTTTATCAACATCTGTGTTAAAGGGTGGCAGACAGAGCAAGAAAAACATACCTGAATATATTACATGGTTCTGCCTTCCTAAAGTTCTAAAGGCAACAAGTGTGTTGGCCCAGGTAGCTTCTAGGTGTTCCTCTTACTCTGGAGTATGAATTCATGTTCAGAATGGCGCTTGCACTTAGTGCTCATGTGACTCCAAGGCAGTCACAGGTACACTCTGAGTCCCCAGTTCCTCATCTATGAGATGGAACACTCAGTGCCATTCACAGAATGGCTGTGAGGATCAGCTTCTCTGCAACAGGGCTTCCAGATGCCTCACAGACAGTTCTTGAGCTCCAAGAAGGTGGGCAGGGCCAAAGGAGAACCCTTAGTTCTTCTTGTACCCACAGATGCAGCCCATCCATCAGCTGCTGTGGCACACAAACCTGGGGCCTCTGGAGACCAAAGGGCAGAACCTGCACCGTGCCTTGGACCAGTACCTGATGGAATTCAATGCCTGCCGCTGTGGGCCCTGCTTCAACAACGGGGAGCCCATACTCCAGGGTACCAGCTGTAGGTGTCAGTGCAGCCAGGGTCGGCAAGGCTCTGCTTGTGAGCAGACGGTGCTGGAGGGTAAGACCCATGCATTCCACTCTAATCCAGCCTGGCCTGGATCTTAGGGACTGGTGCAGAAGGAACCTTTGGGAGCTTTGCCCCTTTGTCCTGGGTCCTCCTACTGACTGCCCTAGGATCCACTGCCAAGGATTTTCTAGTCCACACCACATCCCATGTTTACTCTGTCTTCCATTTTCTCCCTGTTATCAAGGACCTAGGAAGGATGTGCCCCATCTGACAACCACTGGCTTCTAGTGGTTGTCAGCAAATCTCGGAGTTGCTTGGACATATCACTCCAATCTCTGCCTCTACAGTGATATGACTTTCTTCCCCCTTTCTCTGGACTTTTCTCTCTGTAAGAATGCAGGTTGTTGGATCAGGCCCCAGCCTAATCCAGGTAGTTTTATCTTAATGTGGTTTCACAGCCAAAACCAAATTTTCAAATAAGGCTCTGCTCACAGGTAATGGGAGCTGGGAGTTGGCCACTTTTGCAGGGATGCAGTGGGTGCCATCACATAACCAGTTACTACTAGACACAAACTTGGGGCAAATAAAGGTCCAAGAGTATATAGCTTTGGCACAAACCAACTCATTAACCAGCACTATGGGAGAAATTTATCAACAGGAGTAAAAACTCTCCCCCTTTAGGATGAAGTCAGGGAGCCCTGGACATTATGCCTAGATATTTCATGAACTCACTCTAGGACACTAGTTAAGCAATTCTATCTGGGGGTTCCATCTAAATTCCTTTTGAATCTCTCTCTTTCTCCCTCTCCTCCCCTCTTCATCTCTCTCTCTCTCTCTCTCTCTCTCTCTCTCTCTCTCTCTCTCTCTCTCTCTCTCTCTCTCTCTGGCTGGGGAGAGGGCTCCAGGGATTTATGCATGCTGGGCAAGTGCTTTACTGCAGTTCACACTCCAGCTTTCATTTTACTTTTTATCTTGAGACAGGAACTCACTAAGTTGCCCGGGGAAGACTTGAACCTGTGACCTCCCACCTCAGCTTCTCAGGAAGCTGGGATTACAGACCTATGCTGCCAGGCCTGGCAAGCTTCAACGAAGCCTCACGGAGGCTTCTACCTAAGAGTCACTGAGCTTCTGACTTAGACGACTAAGGGAAGGACACTATAAAGAAGAGCTGCTAGTCTGAATCTGGAAATAATCCAACTCCCCTTGGCTAGGAAGAACCCCAGACAGCAATTTCCTTACTAGTCAGAGGTGACCCCCTGATGATCTGGTTTTAAGATGAGATAATAGTGGGTTATCATCCCCTCATCGAAAGAGACTCTCCAGGTGGGAGCATAGCTCGGAGGTCAAACATGCCTTTGAATCAAGTATCACATGAAAGCACACACTATAAAATGAAATTATAGTGGTATGCTCCTCACATGCCATGTTGAAGATTCAACTAGCTAAAACACATGGCAGATGCCATGCCAGCAAGCAGAAGGAAGAGGCTGTTGCAAGCCAGAGGCTCTACAGACAGAGCGTACCTGGGGTGGTCCCTTCTCTGCTCAAGAGCAAACAGTTTAGGTCTCAAACTGCTGTCTCCTCCCCAGAGGAGGAACTCTGAGAGGAGAGACCCATAAGAGTGAGAGAAGGCCAAAGTGGAGAAATGTGGCTATAGAGAATAAAAACTACCACCACTAACTACCCGCTCCAAGGCTGTTGCACTGTCTCCTCCTGGGAGTTGGAGGAAGCCACTGCCTAATTATTTAGGAATTGGTGAATTAGGGAATCGGGTGGGGGAGAGAAAGACACTGTAGCCTGAGATAGCCCAGCTCCAGGGTTGAGGGACCCTCTGATTTCACCAGCATGGTATGTACTTGGTTGCAGGCCCTTCAACCAGGCAACTTTCTCAAAGGGTCCAAAGGGCACTTGATGGAAATAATGGCTCTTCATTCCAAGTCTGCATCATAGCAGCATATCTTTGTGTGTGAGCCTAGTCACTCCAATGATCCTCAGGAGATAAATGTTCTTGTTAATGTCATTTACTGATGAGGGGCCTGGGCCAGGAGGGATGTTGGATAACTTGGTGAAGGTCATGTAGCTGGAGAAGGGAGGAGCCAGGAGCTGGACCACAGGAGTCTGATGCTAGGACCCCAAGGTCTTGACTTAATGTTCACTACTGAGTCTGTCTCATGTTATACTGTTCCTGAAGTTTTTAAATAGAGTAGAGATGACGAGACAATCTCAGTAACAATCACTTAAGGGAGTGGGCAGCAGGCTCGGGCTAACCAGATCGTGGATTTCAGTTAAGCCTGATGTCAAGTCACAAGGGTGATCCTTGGCTTGGCCATTCTAATTATTCCCTTTCTAGGGTTTAGTCCACACAGCAAAGCAATAAAGAGAAGAGGGGTCACTTAGATACATCCCACGTAGGGTGAAGGCCAGATACTCATGCTGGGCCATATTCTATGAGCTTTGGAGGAAGAGCATGGTGCCAGTGATCTGGGTGACAGTAGGGGACAAGGAGCTTTATCTAAGGTATCAATCCTTCTGCATTCATCCCTCTTACATTCAGCTAACTGCCAGTATAGCAAGGAGCTCCAGCAACCCTCCAAGCAGGGTGTAGATATCTAGTGGCCCTGTGGCCACCTCATTAAACTGGCAAGAAAAACTAAGGCAGAGGAATCTGTCAGGGTCCACAGAAACCCATTAGAGTCCCTGGAAGTTTGCTGGCAAACCTTTGCCAGTAGGGACAGAGTCACAGAGGTGGGAGAAACAGAGACTAAGATTCCTGCTGGGACTCCCATCAGGGAGTATAATTACAGTGCTGGAAGGGACTTGAAGATAATCTAATCCAATGATGTTCACAGTGAGATCCGAGGAGCCCTGGGGTGCTAAGACTTGCCCCAGGGGATGAGGGTGAGCCCAATAGTCACCCCAGCTTAAATAGAATTGTTCTGCTTTCATCTGAATTAGATGTGGGGTTCATGGAAGATTTAATTTAGGAAAAAGAAATAGTGATAGAAAATGATGAACAATTCCCATTGGATTAGTCCATACTTCTTATAAAGTCAAAACCTTGGCCTTCCTAGGGGAAAGGGGCTTTCAGAGCCACAGCCCGTGAAGCCAGCAGCCCTGGGTGGGGCTCTATGTGCTGGGTTTCTAGACTCCACACTCAGTGCAAGCATTTGGAAGTTTTGTACAATCTGTCATATCCCAAGACCCATTGGCAGACTATGAAGGATTTGTCTTTGGGAACCCACATACAGGACCTCTAGCCATCCCTCTGCCTTGGATCTGTAGGGTAGCTATAATTCTAGTCTCTCACACCCTCCAGGGACTTGAACCACTTTCCCCACAGTATTTTGCTTCCTGTCTTGCTCTGCTATCTATCTTCCATGCAACTATGCATCCTAGTTTCATGAGCCGGGCTCCCAAGTGGCTTCTTCTCACTTTGTCTGGAGTTTCAAATTAACTGGGAGGCAGCAAGCACAGAGGTCTTGGTTGGCTACCCAGGGCTTTTCCCTATGGAGGGATTGCAGAGCATTCTGGAGTTTAAGGTGGCTTCCTGCTCTATACCCCCAGCCAGCTGATACTCCTACACTAACCTCCTCCTCTGGCCCATTTTCCTGCAGGAGCCAAAGCAGATGGCCACTGGAGCTGCTGGAGCTCCTGGTCAGAGTGCAGAGTGGGCATCCAAGAAAGGAGGAGACAGTGCAACAACCCCGCACCCCAGAATGGAGGTGCCCCATGCCCGGGGAAAAGCATAAGGACCCAGGCCTGCTGACTACCTCTGGATGCAGGCTCAGAAGGCCATGGATACTGGCTGCTATCTGGCCTGGCTACTGGGTAGGAGTAATTGCTGCTCCAAGGGAATGCAAACCAAGAAAGACCAATCTCTTCATATACTCACAGATTTTTTTTCTTCTAGTATGAACCCCATGATTCTTAGGCTCTACCAAGATCCCAAGGCTGCCTTTCTATCAGGTAATTGTTACCCTGTGCTTCTCAGAATCACCTTTCTATCTTACTACATTAGGGCTGCTTAATGATAAACCAGCTGTAGTTTAGACACATCAGAAATTATGCCTCACAATTCTGGGGGTATATACTGCAAGATCAAGGTTCCATCAGGTTTAGGGTCTCAGGAGGCTGTGTCCCCCTTATATATGTCCTTTTGCTGTGTTCTCACATGGAAGAGGACTAGAGAGTCCCTGGGACCTTCCTAATAAAGACACTCATCCTACCCACGAGAACTTTGCCTTCATGACTTAGTCACCTCTCAAAGTGCAGCCTCTTCATGCCACACCAGGTAGAGGATTTCTGGGTATGAATTTAGAGAGACCCCAACATTCAGACCCCAGCACATTTCCTGTGATTCCGAATCTGTACTCTCCTGGGAAGCAATCATATTCAAAGACAGAAACAGAGTTGGCATCATTCAGCACAGCATCTCCAGATGCCAAGGTTGTGCATCCAAGAGTACAGGGGCCCAGTCAGCAACAGTCGCTGGGACAAGTGAACAGACCAGTTCATAGGGGAGGTCTGCACTGGATGGCCTCCCAGAGCTGCAGGAGGACTTGGAAGGGTCAGTCCGTGGAGATCAACACCTAGTCCCTTCCATTCCTGAGAAGAACCAATCCCCCTAGTGTTCCATGCACCCTAAATTAAAGCCTGTTATTGTTCAGCACCATTGCCAACTGCCTTAGTTAGGGGTTTCTACTGATGTGATAAAACACCATGAGCAATAGCAACTTCAGAGAAAAGGGATTATTTCTGCTTATATGTCACATTCACAGTCTGCCATGAAGGAAAGTTAGGGCTGAAAATCTGAAGCAGAGGCCATAGAGGGGTACAGTTTACAGACTTCTTCATGGCTGGTTCAGCCTACTTTCTTATACCATCCAGGACTACCTGCCCAGGAATGGCAACACCTGCAGTGAACTGGGTCCTCCCACATCAATCACTAATTTAAAGATACACTACAGACTTTGCTCACAAGGCCAACCTGGTGGGGGCATTTTCTCAATTGAAGTTTCCTCTTCCAAAATGTGTCAGTTTGACATAAAACGAGTTAAACTAACATCTCAGGCTTCACCTTGCCTTCTCTTCAAACTTGGTAGACTTCACAGCTACAAAGTCTTCAGAAACAGAGGGCCAACTGTGTACATGACAAAAGAGGAGACTCTTGAACCACTGGAAGTGAAATGTTAACATCAACATTTGTAGTTCACAAATGAATGCAGGAGGAGAGCAAGGGGGCGGGGACAGTCTTCCCCGAGATGTGTATTAGGGGTGGCATTGGGGTCTACCTGGACTTGGATGGGCTTTGCCACAGATCAACAGGGAGGAGACTTTTGAAAAAGAAATCCAGCCTAAGACAAAGCTTGAGGGTGAGAAAGAACATGGGGGATATGGGAGGTGGGGGCTTGCAGGTGTGTATGTGTTAGGGACAGAGAGTGGGAAAGACAGCAAAGACAAAGAAAATCAGGTGGACGAGGAGGCCATCGCATGTGGCAAGACGTTCACATCACGACTGTTATTCCCATTGATGAAACATGTGGTTCAGAGGTTTATCTAAATAAACATGGCTTTTCTCTCTGATAGAATGAAAGAAGGCCCTGTTCTTGCTTTCCATCATGGTGTTACTTGCTCTCTCTTCCCCTTTAAAATTAGTTTACATTCATAATAGCTTACATTCTCGAACTGGTGATTGGTAGCGGCTCCACACTAGCAAGTGACTGGGTGGAAGAGGCTGAGTGGGCAATTGACTAGGACTTTCAATCTTGCTCTAAACAGTTGTTCCGAGGCTCCCAACCTTGGCTGCACATAAGAATCACCTGGGGAATTTCATAAACCCTGATGTCCAGAAGCTGCATCCCACACCAATTAAATCCGAATCACCAGGGGCAGGAGCCAGCCATCCGCAGTTTTCAGTGATCCCTTAGGAAGTCCAGGCACAGACAAGGCCGACCGCCACTGAGTCATTATATGCCCACCAGGCACGGGCTGTATGACACACAGAGGGCCTGGGGCAGGAAAGCTTGATCCTTGCTATTTTATATAGCCGTATCAAGGACCTGTCAAGGTTTGCTTTGTGAGGTCTACGCCACAGTTAAGAAAACTACGTGTCATGGTCAGAACTGTGCACCAGATATTTCAAGCACTACTTCCAGCACTTGCTTCCCCTGGGTCCCCCCCTCCCCTCCACCCCGGCTCTACACTGTCTGCCATTGGAGGGTTCTGCAGGGTAGTTTGTGGTGCTCAGGGCAGGGGAGGAGATGAGGCAGGAAGCCTTGTCAGGGTTCTGTGTACTAACCCTGGGAGTAAGAGGGAAACTTCTCAGAAGAGACTAAATGAGCACATGTGAGCCCAGTCCACCAGCTAAACACAGTACCCTTTCCCCAGCAGCATCAGAAACTAAAATAAAGTACCATGGCAACCTTTCATCATCAGCCTCCCCTTTCTCCACAGTGATTCACTCCCACAAACACACACCTCTCCCAGTACATTTCACCCTAGGTCCTTAAGGAGATCTATAATCCCAGTTTTATAGGTGGTGCAGTGTAAACACATGGTTTAAAGTTATACTCCCCAGCCTGATAATGCATCTTCTGAAACATAAATTAATGACAGAGAGGAAAGTGGTAAGGAGCGAGGCTTTCTTCCTTCTCTTCAAGGAAGATCTAAAGGGGCAGCCTGGTATATAGAGAGTTCCAGGACAGGCTCCAAAGCAATACAGAGAAACCCTGTCCCCAAAAACACAAACAAACAAAAAGAGTTCTACACCCAGTGAATTTCTTCTGAGCCACTATGTCTTTAGAGGGAGAAAATGGACATAGAGGAAGGGCAGGCTTCAGAACCTCACTGCAGAAAGGAAGGATGCCTCCGTGAAGCCTCTGGGCTTCCCAAGGAAGCCATGCTGACACCCACTAACAAAGGCATTCCACTGTCCTGAAGGCAGGCTCCAATGTTACCCCTCAGAAACGGGCAGGCTAGGACTGGGAATGGGGCTCGATTAATACAACACTGGCCTAATACACATGAAGCCCTCCTGAGTTCAGTGTTTAGCACTCCATGTCTTTTTTTTTTTTATCTAAATCAGAGCCAGTTATTTATTTAAAACATTTTACTGTTTGTGTTTTATTTCATATATATATATATATATATATATATGCATATACATATATATACACATATATACACACACATATATATATATATTTTCTATTTTACATATCCCAGTTCCCTTTCCCTCCTTCCCTCCCATGTCCCGCATAGACCCCCCTTCATCCCACCCACCCCCCACTCTACAGGGAGGGTGATGACTTCCAGGAGGGATTATCAAATCTGTCAAGTCATTTGGAGTAGGGTCTAGGCCCTCTTTCTAGCCTCTAGGTTAAGGGAGTATCCCTTCATGGGGAATGTACTCCAAAAATCCTTTCATGCACCAGGGATACATCCTGGTTCCACTGTCAGAGGTCCCTTAGACTGCCCAGGCCTTCTAACTGAGACCCACGTTCAGGGGATCTGAGTAGGTCCAATACTGGTTTCCCAGCTATCATTCTGGGGGTCCATTTGCTTCCCCTTGTTTAGGTCAGCTGTCTCTGTGGGTTTCTGTAGCCTGGTCTTGACCCCCTTTCTTATCACTCCTCCCTCCCTGCATCTGGATTCCAGGAGTTTGGCTCAGTGTTTAGCTGTGGGTGTCTACTTCTGTTTCCATCAGCTACGAGATGAGGGCTCTATGATGGCATATAGCTATTTATCAATCTCATTATCAGGGAAGGACATTTAAGGTAGCCTTTCCACTGTTGCTCAGACTGTAAGTTGGGGTTATCCTTGTAGGTCTCTGAACATTTCTCTAGTCAGTTTTCTCTTTAAACCTATAATGGCTCCCAGGGCATTATTTGTAATAGCAAGAATCTAGAAGCAACTTAGATGCCCCTCAACTGAAGGATGGATAAAGAAAATATGGCACATCTACACAATGGAACACTACTCAGTGGGGGGGGGGAACAAAAACAAAACAATGGAATCTTGAAATTCCCAGGCAAATGGATGGAAGCTAAAGAAAACATTCTGAGGTAACCCACTCACAAAAAGAGGAACATGGTATGTACTCACTAATATATGGATTTTAGACATAGAGCAAAGGATCACCAGCCTATAATTCACACTGCCAGAGGAACTAGGATACAAGGAGGAACCTAAGAGATACATACAAGGTCCCTCACAGAAGGGGAAAGGAATAAGATCTCCTGAGCACATTGGGAGTGTGGGGGCAGTGAGTGGAGAGGGAGCTAGGAGTAAGAAAAGGGGAGGAGAGGAAAACATGTGGGACCAGGAAGATTGAGTTGGGGGACAAATAGCCAAGAGCAGGAGAAAAAAAAGAAAGAGAGAGAGAGATACCATAATAGAGCACTCTGTGAGGGAAAATTAATAACTAAAAGATACGGGACTCATGGCAAGAAGGGAAAACTAGAAAGAACAAGTGCTTCTGCCAATAGATATAGATAACTTTCTGACTGGAGAATACATTCTCCCTGCCCCCCATTATCTTAAGGACAAGGTCACTGAGCCCGCAGGTCCTAGAGAAAGAAAACCCCCTATCCTTGTAGGTGCGCTAAACAATCCCACCTTGTAAGCACTTTGTACTCTATGAAATCTCTGTAACCTTGGAAACCTTATGGGCTGGGACTAGGAGTCTCAAACCTCCCTTTCCCTTTAAAAACACTTCGCAATTGTAAGTGGGCACCTTACTCTTCTGATAGAGTGAGGTGCCAGCTGGTTCAGTTCTTAGCAATAAAAACCTTTTGCTTTTGCAGTCGGAAGTCACTTCCTTGGAGGTCGAGGAAACCTGGTAGGCACAACACACTCCATGTCTTAATCAGTGTTCTATTGCTGTGAAGAGGCACTATGACCATGGTAACTCTTACTAAAGAAAGCATTTAATTGGGGCTAAGCTTACCGTTTCAGAGGTTTAGTTCACTGTTGCCTTGGCAGGGAAATAACTGCACACAGGCAGATAAGGCAGCTGAGTTTTACATCCGGATTCACAGGGAGTAGGAAGAGAGACACTGGCTTGGGTCTCTGAAACCTCAAAGCCCACCCCCAGTGACACACTTCCTCCAAACAGGCCACACCCACACCAACAGACCACACCCACTCCAGCAAGGCCACGCCCATCAGAGCAACCCTTTCAAATAGTTCTGCGCACTAAGCAATCAAATACATGAGCCTATGCAAATCACCACACTATATAAACTGAGCATGAGGGCTCAGAAAGAGGTAGAAGCAGAAGTAACAGAAGTTCAACTATGTAGCAAAGAACATCTATTTTTTATAGTAATACAAATTTACTGTCTTAACATTGTGATGGCTTGAAGTTTGAAAAAGCTCTCAGCAATATAAAGTTGACTGGTTACAGCAGTTGTAATCATATTAGCTAAGTTTTAGAACCCACCCGTGTTGAAAAACAGATAAATGCATAAATAAAATGATTTTTTTCCAACCCTAAAGAATGAAATTGTGTTGTTTGAAGAAAATGGATGCAGCAGCAGATAATCATATTAATTAAATTCAGTCAGTCTCAAAACTGAAATTCCCTCTATTGGTGGTTTCTGGATTGTATATAGATATATAAAATCATGTTTGTATATATGACATGGAAGTAGAAGTGGGGGGGGGGGCTGCAGTGGTTAGGAGTACTTGTTGCTCTTCCAGAGGACCCAAGATTGGTTCCCAGCATCCACTTTAGGCAGCTCACAATTGCCTGTAACTCCAGCTAAAAGGGATTTGATGCCATCTTCTGGCTTCTGTGGGCATTGCATGCACGTGGTGAGAATGGACACACAAATAAAAACCATATCAATATTTTTTTTATATTTTTTCTTGATTTTACATACCTACCACAGTTCCTTCTCCCCCTTCCCCTCCTTCCACTTCCCCTCAACCCACCCCGTTCCCTCCTCAGAAAAGGTAAGACCTCCCATGGGGAGTCAACACAGCCTAACCAGGCCCCCTGCATGTGGGTGACAGTTTTGTAGCCTGGTCTTTTTGTGTTATCCCTGGCAGCAGGACCAAGATCTATCCCCAGTGCATGAGATGGCTTTATGAAGTCCATTCTCTATGGTAGGATGCCTTGCTCAGCCTGGAGGTGTGTGTGTGTGTGTGTGTGTGTGTGTGTGTGTGTGGTGGTGGTGGTGGTAGGAGGGTGGGCTTGGTCATGCCTCAACCAAATCTTTTTTAACATGTAGAAGTATAATTGTCTAGGGGAAGAAAAGAAGTTTAACCAATACAATCATACATACACATACAGATAAAGCCATGAAGGCTATGTTCCTTCTGTAAGACTCGGGACAGTTTATTCCAGACCTTCTCCTGCTTCTGGAGCTGATTACAATCCTTAGCTAGTGGTCCTTGCCTCCAGAAAATCTAATCTAATCTAATCTAATCTAATCTAATCTAATCTAATCTAATCTAATCACAGCAACAATAATAGTAATAATAAAAAGAAATTTTAAAGGGAAAAACAAATAGAAAAAAGAAAATAAAATGTCAGGCTAACTTCCAGTGATAGCCGGTGCAGAGGCCACTGTTGGGTGCTGGAGATGCTGACTCTTACCCAGACACATCAGTACAAAGACTTGGAGTCTAACAGAGAAGACCTATGGACAATGGCACTGGGTCCCAAGACCAGGAAGAAGCCCAGGGGACTGTGGAGAAAATCTAGTCTAGGAGTCAGGGAAGACAGCTGGAAGGCAGCCAGCCAGCCTAGCCCTGAAAGAGTGCATCACAGGAAAGGGCACACAGAGGCCCAGTGACCATGCACAGTCACAGAATTGTAGCCCATGGGTGTTTTGCCAGCTCTGGGGTCGGGTATATCTGTCTCAAGCTGCGGATAGTGAGTGTGTACCTCACATTTGGCCATGGGCCTTTCTGGGAGTAGCAGGTACTGCATGCATCTCATGGCCTTTCCTGGCCACCTTTCTGGGATTTCTCTGCTTTCGTAGGGGGCTCTCTGATCTGAGGTCTATATACCATTGTACCTTCGTTATGTTTTTCAGATACCCTTCAACCCATTGTTCCAGATACCTACTATCCCTGGCATGATATACAAAGCTGGCTGTGACTAGTCTTCATGTCAGCCTCTGACCCCAGCTCCTCTCTCCTCCCAGCGTCCTTTGGGGCATGGCTTAGGTTCCTTTCCCAGAAAGCCAACCCAGCTACTCCTACGACTCCACAGCCCATCATGTGTATGTCTCTGCATGGCTGTCTTCCTACATGTTCCATGTCCTATCACCATAGCCAGCCTGTCTGTCCCATTCAGTGACTTCTGTGAAAGACAAAGACTTCTTATGTTGCTTTTAGTACTCCAACACCTAAGCTATACCCCTCCATTTTCCTCTTGTCTTTAGTACCAAAGGCCAAGACAAGTATGGTGTTCATGTTTGGCTGTAGAAAGTTGTAAGAAAGAGCCTCAAACCAAGACACTGAACAGGATTTCTGGATCCCATGACCTTCGTAAAGCATTAGTGGACAGCCAAGTCCATAGCATCCCAGAGGCACAAATTAAAGAGAAAGCTTCCCCTTTCCACCTTAGTGAAAGAAAGTCTATCAAATCAAATTAAAAGTCCCTTTTTCATGGCCTTAGGATTTCCTCCTTCCCCTGGAGAGATAAAGAAAAATATGTCTCCTTCCTGTATTAACAGCTTAAAATGTGAGATAAATCCTGCCATCCTAACCTGTTTTTAACAAATAGACTTGGCTGTCTGGTGGCATGATACATGTCTGACAGATCTATTTATCCATTCTATTTCTTTAGAGATAACACTGAGAAGTTTTATCTGTTATTTGGCCCCCTCCCCCACTCTCATTTTCCTAAGCAAGCATGTGGAGCCAGCAGTTGATGGATGGATGGTGTTTGGGATGAAAGGGGCCAGAATCAGATCGCGTTCAGGATGTGAACAAACTGGATTATTAACAAGCAGTCACGGGGCAGGAGGTGTGGGGGAAGCTGAGTGGATCCCAGACAATGGCCAGTGATGGATGGAGGGACACCTGGGGCTGCAAGGTGTGGACTTGAGATAACTGGTGGCCGCTTCTGGGGTGATAATGGGAGTGCCCGGGCTCTGTGCCGACTCCTGCTTCAAGGCCAATGTCAGGCCAGACACTTGACTCCTGCTGAAAATCCTCCAAGAATCCTCCTCTGCACAGGGGACCATGGTTTCTTCTCTCTTTTCTCTCTATAAAATGCATCTCCATGCTCAAGGAAGCAGCTGGCAGGAAATTAAGGAGAGGCAGAAAATGGGCAGGGTGCTTTAGTATAATACCCCAGCATAGGACATTAGTTTAGTATCCGCTTTGTGCCAAACACTCATGGGTGATGCCTTCCCTTTGTATACACCATGTCATAAAATCATCACACTTGTGGCACATGCATGAAGAACACTACAGAAGAGAGGATGGGTAAAGAAAATGGTCTTCTGTCTGCCACGAAGACCCTCCCCCCACCAATCCATCTGTTTAGTATTCTGCAGGGAGGGCAGGCCAGGGTCCTTGTTCTGTGTGAGTGGGTATATAAATGACTTTCCCAGGTCAAATTTAAGTGTGCTTCACTTATAGTGGAAGGCTAGGCAGGATGATCACATCAGCCTTGGACCACACCGGCTGCTTTGGAGCTGTGTGGTCTCAGGAAGTCACTCTGTCTCTCTGAGGTTGTCCTGTCACCTGTCACAGGCAGGCAATACATCTGCCTCTTGCAGGCACTGAGAGGATTAGGCCTGGATTAAGTATGTGGAGTTCCTTGTCACTGGTAATGGTCTCTGCAAATATTAGTTATTATGCTGTTACATTTCCCTTAATAACTCAGAGCTTGGGATGGAAAAGCCCTCCATGGCCTTTATTAAGATATCCTTAGAAGCTAAGCAATCTTATGTTCTTTTTTATTCTCATATGCTGTAGAGGGTTCTTAGGGATAGTTTGAGAATCTCTGAAAATGACTGTGGCATTGACATGTCTAAGAAAAGAGTGCTTACTGGGCCCAGAGATCCACACAACACGTCTGTTGCTCCAGAAGGAGACATGTGTCATGCCCTTCTTACACATGTGGGGATAAAAGCACCTACTGAACAGAGCACACTCAAGGCCATAGAGCCATCCATCACCAGACTCAAGACATCAGCACTGACCTCAGACCGTGTTTGTGGCATGCTCTGTTATGTTGCCTCTCCTCACAATGTTGCTAATTCCCTAGTTTGTCCAAGGGGTGTGGCATCATGCCTCTGTCTCCATAAACAGACACTTAAGCATTTGGATGCCTCAGGGTAAGAATCTGGCTGGCACTGAAGGCAGTAGGTCATTCAAAGAGGAGAGGACTGCACTCACTAAGCAGGGTATCTCAAAGAGTTGACCAATAGTAGCTGGAGACAGCTCAGTAGGTAAGGTGAATTTGAACTACCAGCACCCACATAAAAGCTGGATGTGGTGATATACACCTGTAACCCTGGCACAGGCTGGGGTCAGGAATAGACAGAGACAGGAGTATTTGGGGAACTTGATGATCAGAATTCCAGATCTGTGGCATGATATAATCAGTATTAATAATAAAAACCTGGAGTCAGATATTGGGAGGAAAGTTGAAAGATCAGAGAAGCAAAGCAGCCAGCCTCTGGCTCTTACCTTTACCTCAGTCCAAATGGGTGATCCTGTCTCCACGTAGACTCAGACTGAATGCTTAGACTGCCTGCTTCAGACTGACTGCCAAAACTGCATTCTTCTCTATGAATTCTCAGTCTCATATCTCTCTCTGTCTCTGTCTCTCTCTCTCTCTTCCTCTTGCCTTATATTCCTCTCTCCATCCATCCATATCAAATTCTGGTCTCTACCTCCCTAGCGCTGTGATTAAAGGTATGTGATCCCAAGTGCTGGAATCCCAGTTGTGTAACCTCTGTTTCTCTTTAGACACATTCAAACTTGTGTAGCCCAGCGTGGCCTTGAACTCACAGAGCTCTATCTGCCTCTGTCTCCCAAGTGCTGGGATTAAATGTGTGTACCACCATTGCCTGGGCTCTATGGCTAACTAGTATGTCTAGCTTTGCACTCTGAGCCTCAGGAAAGCTTTATTTGTTATATCATAAACAAAATATCACCACACAGATCAAATGACAGAGCGTATCTTTAAAAATAAAAAAGTGATAGACATTTGAAGACATCTGACAACCACATCCCATGCACGTGTTCAGGCAAACACATGTGTAACTGCACACCACCACCAAAAATTAAAAAATAAAAACTAAAATAGTAATCTAGAGTAGAGTCTGATGGCTCATTTGAGTAGGTTAAGTTCCTGTTGCTATGTGTAAGGTCCTACGGGTATTTCTCCATCATCGAAGATACTCTGGTTCCCTAGGGTGCTGCTAAAGGCTTTCTGCACCAGGCACACTCTCTTCCAAAATATTTTCTATAAATGCTTGAGAGATGCAGTGTCTTCTTCTTTTGTTTTTCAAGACAGGGTCTCTCTGTTTAGCTCCGGCTGTCCTGATCTATAGATCAGGCTGGCCTTGAACTCACAGAGATCTGCCTGCCTCTGCCTCTCAAGTGCTGGGATTAAAGGTGTGTGTCACCACTGCCTGGCTTTAGTGTCTGTCACTTTTTTAAGACATAGATGGCCCTTCTCTGCCCATGGTCCAGCCTGTGGGAGCTCCCACCTGGCCCCGCAGTTCCTCTTGCTTTCTGCAGTCTGCCCATTCTTGGTAAGGATCTGGATCCCATCTGAAACCTCCTCTGTCATATGCTGCTCACATAAATTCTACCCCACTAAACTTAGATAAAAAATAAATAGGTTAAAGTCTTCATAAACTAGAAAACACTGTAAATGGCAACTATTATTATTAATATTACTATTGTTAAGATAATTATAACAGTTATTATCCCCACAGAAGTTATGCTCTTAGCCCAAGGTCACTTGGGAAAGCCTCCTACCCTGGCATTCAGTGCGCAGAGGAGCTCATGGTCTTTTAGGGATCCTATTCTTGGATGCAAACATCCCTTACACACAGGTTCCTTGGGCTGTACTTGTACTCATAGTTCAGAAACACGGCTAAACCACACTGCTTGGACTCTGCCCATAAAAAATTTCAGCTCAGCACAAGGATACCTGGGTGAGCCACAGTTGCCGAGACTCCAAGAGCACAGTTTGCATTTATTTTGTTTAATTCTTACATTATGTTTCAACTTCCTCCTAAGTGCATTTGTCTGCAGAAAGAGCCACGTGGGGAAGTTCAGCCCACAAATAAGAATATAATTATTACATAGTTTAGCAGTGCCTGGGCGTCACCCGGGTATTTGGTGGTGCTTCACAATTCAATTGTCTCTCCTTCAAGACCACATTTAATAGGATAAACAATTTCTGCTAAATGCAATAAACGTGAACCTGGGCTGTCATCTCCATAATCAACTCAAATTTCCCATTAGAAGTGGTGGCTGTGATTGAGATTCAGAATTTAATTTGGTGGTGCTTGCTTCGATGTGCTACTGTCAGCTTCCTGGGAGCCTCCCGTCAACCAAAGACAGAGTGGCTCTTCCCTGTCTCGGGGGAATCTTAAAAGAAGATAGATTATAACTCAAGAAAATTATACGGCCTCCGTATAATGAAAGAGATAAAACATTATTGCATTATCCTGTTGAAATAACAGCAGACAGCAAAGCAATAATATTAAGCTAAACAAGGGCCCAGACCCGTCAGTTCGATTGCAAGGGATGGGGGGATGCAGGAAGGCAGACAGAACTGCCAGGCTGCCTGCCACCGCCCCAGGCAGTGAGTCCACAGCTCCTTCCCTGTTTCCTATTGACTCCACAAGGGTAGCTGGCCAGGCCAAACTGGAGAAAAGCTTCAGTACCATGGATGTGTTTAGCTTAGGACCCAGCACCAAATCCAGCTGCTACAGATGCAAAGCAGGTGACCTGGCTGAAAACAATTGATTGAAAATGAATGTGATGAATCAATTTACCTTTAGCAAATTGCATTTCCTCATCCATTTTATTTCAGAGAACTCACCTGAAGTTCCTCAATCAGGGAGATGCACTCATGGACAAACAAAGCAATGAAAAGAAGGGGATATATAAGAAATATAATGCTTAACCACTTAGCATTTGAAAATTTAAAAGATATTGGCTACCTGGACATCCGCCGCCATCCTATTGACCTCTTCAGGTTCCTATCCTCCCAAATAGTATTTGCACAAAATCCCAGTGCGCAAAGTAAAATGTACAATGTCTCAGAGGAGGGAGGGTGAGGCTGCAGTGCATACCACCCCACAGACAACAGCCCCTCGACCCATTTTCCAGCCACTGTGACCTTCCCTTTCCATTGTAAACCTTTTATACTGCAGTGATCATGCTCTCCTGGCTCCCAGTCATGTACTATTACTGACCAACATCCAGATTTCCATTGCCACATGCTTTGTTTCTTCTACTAAGCATCAAGCAGCTCAGGGACCCAAAGCCACTCTCCTGACAAGGCAGCAGGCAGAAGCTAGGCAGTACTGTGAAATGCACAAGAACACACACACACACACACATTTGTACACACACACAGAGAGACAGAGAGACAGACAGAGTGAGCTTTCTGCTGCATATTATTTCATCAATAGCTCTTTGCTAACCATATGTTCATTCAGAAAAGGAGACCAGCCTCATAGTTAAGAATTTAAAATTCAGGAGCCTCATTTGCAGCACAATTCTGTCAGTTAATTATATGACCCAGGACAAGTTATTCCAGTCTCCCAACTCTGTTTCCCACATATTTGTGTTGCAAGGTTGCCATGGGAATGGGTCGGTGACACATAGAAATCATTCCATAGATACTGGCTGTCTTTATTACTGACCAAGGCTGGGTACTTACCAAGGGATGAACAACTTCTTACCAATTTACTGTCTCACTATTAGACACCTACTATGTACCTTTGCCACTACCTGGTGACCAAGATAATTCTGGCTCCTAGACCATGTGAGATTAACAAGTGTGCTGAGAGGGCAAAGGGAGACTCACAAAGATGCGTTACCTTCCAAGGACTTAGGGTTTTGCTCAACCCTCTATTTATTCAAATTAACATGCATTGAGCAAACTAAACTCTTTAAAGGGCAGAGTGGCATTGCCTTTTGTTGTGGCAGCCCTGGGTGGGAGCTGGTATATGGTAAGCTTGGCTGAGTGTGTAAGGTCCAGAACTTGTGCTGGACCACCCGCTGGGTCTGTTCTCTCCTCTAACAGTTGACTGTTTCTGAAGCAGGGCCTGAACAGGATCTGCCTCCTTTCTGAGGGAGTGGATTGTTACACTGCCTTTGTCTTGTTTTATGTCCTCCAGAGCAGGCAGACCAGTCAGACCAGCAACTCCACTTCCCATCAATGGGGACATCTATAAGAAAGAAGGATGATGAGTATAAATTGGCCATTATTAAGTTCTCTTGTTCTGGGAGGTGGGGTAAGGTTGGGTGAATTAGCCAACAGGCTTTTGGAATCTGACTTTACCATCTCTTCCCTTTAAACAGTGAGTACCCTGGGAAAGGAATAACTGTAAGATGTGCAAATACCCAATGGTAAGAAAGAGCAAAGAAAACAATGGTCCTTTCCCATTGACATTATCAATCCTATTGGCCCTTCAGATCTCAGTAAACATGAATTTCTTCACAGAAGCCCAGGATCCTTTGTCTTCACCACTTTAAGCTCTCAGAGCATTTGTAGTAGTGATTGCACAGAAATTTTAAATGTGTTTGTGGACAATTCAAATGGCATTATTCTTTCTTGTTGCATCACAATCTTTGTGATGACAGGGAGTATACCAAATTTGGCCTCAATGAATCACAACACCTTGGCTGGCATACAGAAGGCCTTCTGCAAATAAGTATTGGATAATAGGAGGATGGATAGGTAGGTGGTTGGGTGGGTGGATGGATAGATAAGGAGGTGCATAGATGCATAGATGCATGTACCAGTGGTGGGAGAATGGATGAGTGAATGAATACATAACTATGTTAATAGATGGGTGAGTGGGCAGGTGGATGGATGGGTAAACATATTGATGGATAGATAGGTTGGTAGATGGTGAATGGGTGGGTGGGTGGACAGAGGCATGGACAGGTAGATGGATGGGCAGATGTGAGTGTAGGAGGGAGATAGGTGGATGGATAGTTTCCAGATTAGACACTTCACAGTTGTAAGATGCTGGATAGTTTCTCATGTATGGGAGCTATATTAACTACTGTGAACATAGTATGCTTTAAATAAGGTGACTATCATTGGTGCTTATTGTCTACTTAAAGATTGGCTTTGGTCACAGATGCAACTGGTGAATAACTAGGTTCTTCCTCATAATATTTATGTGTATCATAAAAATGCTATAGTGGATGGTTTCTGAGGTCTTTTCCAAACAGAAACACTGTGGCCATATGACCCTACATTCTGAGAAGGTCACTCTTTGAGACCTTGTTGAGATGCAGGGGGAGAGAAAGCAAAGCCAACTTTGAGGCAGAAGGACATGTTCAAAGGCTGTGTCTTCAATCACACCTGCTAACATAGATCTGGGTTCTCGCTCTCACTGTGAATGATGATCCACTGGTCTTCATCTTCTCTATCTATATAATGGAGATTTCACCAGTACTGACTTCAAGGGATTGTTTCCAAGAATCGTTATAAACTTAAGTCAGCTCTGTGAGGCAGTAAGTAGGATCATGTCCCTTTCAAAGATGCAAAGAGATCGGGTGAGTGTTCAAGTCAGAGTTATTAAATGATGGTGATGAAATCTGAACTCAAGTTGAGTTCAGCACCCCAGCCAAAGTGGCCAGTACACAGAAAAGTGCACAGAGGATGTGTAATGCTTTGTTTGTTGTGATATAAGGGTATCATCAAAAAGTTGTGGGAAGGAATACAAGTGGGAGAGGAGTGTGAGCTTGATAATTTTTAGATGACAGAATGGGCAAAGAATTTGAGAGTTGGAAGAGAAATTGATTGGGCTACCTATTTATCATTCTCACTCTCCCTCCCTCTCTCTCTCTCTCTCTCTCTCTCTCTCTCTCTCTCTCTCTATCTATCTATCTATCTTCCTGTCACTGAGAGATAACTGTTCTTGAGTCATGGGGGTACAAAAGTCAATGGGATATGGCATTACTTACAGAAGGAGGGGAGGGGATACAATGTGAAAAGGGCTATGTGTACATGTTTTCAAAATCTTATGGGCATCTACAGCAGGAGCTGACTATTTCCACTGAGGGATGGGTCACATTATAGGAGTTTCTATAGAGGAAAAATATATACACAAACCCTGGATTTTGAAAGTTGAACGATACAACTTTATGCTTTCCACAACAACCCAAGAGGGCTTGGGAATGTCACACATTAGCAGTCCTACACCATGGCACATTGTCCACAGTGCAAACAGTAAAATCCTGAAGGAGCCAGGCAGGACACCACAATGGCAGTCTTTAGTCTACACCCCACCCTACTCTTGTTCTTTTTAGACTTTCTCTACATTTTCCTAGAGTCTGTTTACCCAAGCAACTTTGGAAGTCTCATTACCTTTCCGATTGCTGACCTCACAGGCTATGCCTTGGAAACCAGCAGGGCAAATGCAGTCACAGCGTGACCCTGAGGAAAACAGGGAGAGAGAGTGATGCCAGGACTCAGGAGCTCAGCTCCAAGCAACTGAATTTCCACCAGATAGTTATGTGAATCAAAGAGTGGGTGGGATGGAAGAAACATGCAGGTAAGTGCCAAGACCGGCTCCTTTCTGGAGTGCAGGGGTGGGGGTGGGGTCCTCATGAAGGGTGTCCATTGCCATCAAGAGGATTATATGGTACTATTGAGAAAATTGCTCCTTAGCTGACCTTTGACTTGTATTTATAAGCTTTCAGCATCAGATGCCGCATTAGCAAATTCTGAGCCTTTGGGAGTGCCTCTTAATGTCAGTCTTAGAATATGCCCCTTTGGAGTGTCCTGCTCATGAAGAATGTCTCCTCAGGACATTGCCTGTTTTACCCCTTGCCTCTATTCTACAAGCCAGTGGACACCAACTTCTAGTTCTCACTTTGTAAGGTGAGAAAGACTAGAGTAATCCTAGGCTCAGATTCTGAGTGGATCTCACTTCCTGTGAAATGACCATCATGGAGGGGGCCTTACGCTGATGAAGGAAGCCGCAGGCCACACCTTGTTTCTCAGCTGCCCTGTCTGAGAAACTCCACCCATATCCTTCAGGGCTGCTCTTGGCCTGTAATCATCCTTCCTTCAAACATGTTTTCTCTTATAAACCTTTGGGCTTTCTCTGTTGACATGGGCCCTGCCTGACTCTGGCTGGCACCCTGAGTTGGGGAGCAATCAAAGGCTCCTGTTACCCTGGTTAGGGTTCTGGAATGGACTCTTCCTCAATATTGACAGCCCATCATAACAAGCCTGAGACTACACCTTCACTCTTCCTTGTTTGTCCCATCCACTATAAGGATTGTGGACATGACTGCCCCCCCAAAAAATTTAGTATCAAGTTCTTTTAGTCTGTCTATGATGCCACCTTCAAATCATTTCACCTCATATTGGCAAGGACATTCGTAAAGGATTTCTTTGGATCAGCCCAGGCTCTCTTCTTCGTCCAGAGTTTGATTAAATCAATACGTGGTCTAACGGTAGATCACATACTCCCAGCTCCAAGTTTCAACTAAATGGTACTATCACCCATGATGTCCCTGAGGCTAGAGTACAGCCCTGGCAGCCAGAGCAGAATCTCCTTGCTGCCACCATTCTGACCCCTTAGGAAGTAAAAGTGAGCAAATGGTTGCCTCAGAATCAGCCTCTCTGCAAATGATGCCTTCTACAAAGTACCCAGTGCTCTATAAGGTATACCTTTCAGGACAGGGACTCCATTGCCTTGGCAAGGAGCACAGTGGCAGGAGCTGACTTCCATCTGGAATTCCTCTAGAGCCTTCTTTATGTTCTGTTTCACTGTGCTGGAATAGGCAAAGTCTGTGGCTGTCACAAGCTCATACAGGGGCTCAGCCTGGGACAGATGAGACAAAATACACATCAACCAGAGGCTAAAGCAAAGCTAGCTACAGGGAAAGGACAGGGAGGGCAGTACATTGAAAATGCAGGAAGCCCTTATGGGACAGGACAGGTCCTACAGCATGCAGCTAGATTCCTGTTTTCTCTGCCTTCCCCACCTGCGAGATACAAGTTTATTCCTTCAAGTTTAAATCAATTAATAAGGAATACCTACTAAGGGCTGGGCATGCATGTATAATAACTGCAATGTGAGAATCTCTATTCCCAGAGACTTCCGAAGTCATAGTCAGACGCTAGTGTACACCAGAGGCTTACAGACTGTCTCTGACTTAAATGGGTTCCATGTAAGATCTCTCAACCTTAGGAAGGCAAGAAAGTGGCTCCTATTTAGCTGAAGTGTACTATAAACTTCCCAGGCTAGTGATAGGCTCCATTGGGAGTATTGCACAGCAGCCAGTGTCAGGAGATCTGCCCAAGTTATTTAGCCTCTGGACCATGAGAAGCCCCAAGCTCCCAGGCTACAGTGCTGCCAACCAGAGTTCTGCAGGTCAGGTGTGTCAAACGAATTTCAGGCTTGATGTTTTCAATTCATGATAGGTTTATCTGGACACAACCCCACAGTGCATCAAGGAGCATCTGCCCTGTATGGTTTCATAGAGTAAGAACCAAACCAGCCAAGAAGTACGGGGAGTGAAGGGGCTCATCTGTCTTGGCGTGCCTGGAAGGTGATTTGACAGCTTTTTGGTGTTGTCCCTGCATCATTCCCTTCCAGGTCTATGGGAATCACTCATATAATCCAAAAGCTCACTCCAGGAAGCCTTAGTCCAAGGCACACAACCCTTCCCTCAGAGGCCTCTGAGCTACTCATTCATTAACATTCTGCTTTCTAAACATTCCTTTATAACCCTTAAACCTTTCCACAAGAAGTCTCCATCTCTCCTCTGATTTGACAGTTAGCAGGGTAGAGGGAGGCTTGGTGCCACTCTCTCTTCCTGAGGCACAGCCTCAGATTAAGGGTAAAGAAGATGGTTTGCTGAAATGTGTCTGAGTGAGGCAGTGGTGGAAGGCACAGGAGAGGGGGCAGAGGTTAGAAAAGTACCAGTGGACACCACAGGTGCTGGTCACTGTATACGTGCGTTTTTAGTTAATGCATGTGACTTCATGGGTGAGGAGGACTAGGGCCAAACTGCTGTTTTGCACTGTTCTGTGCCTCTTGGTTAGGGATGCAGCTCCGGCGCCTGGTTCCTCTCCAGATTTTGAGTGTGATCCTGTCCTAATTCAGCCCTGGAGAGTTTAGGGTCTGTCTAAATGCAGGCAATCATGCCTAATAGAAGCCTCCAGTGGGAAGAAAATTGCTTCCATTTCTTAATGCATCTGACGCTGACCTTCGCTCCAGTGGGCAAAGCAAGGCCCCTTGGAGGTCCCATTGTCTCACCAGTCCGTGGTCAATGAATTGATCCAGAGGCTGTTTTCAGAGAGACCAGCCTGCTGGTCACACATGGGGGAGGGTGAAGGAGGGAGCCTGCTTTATACCACTGATAAGGTCCTCAACAGTCAGCTTTTGGCTTTTGCTCTGAGACCCTTGAAAGGCCCACTTTAACCACTGTGGTGTTTCCCTACCAAGACACAGCACTAGCTGGCAGCCAAGCCTGAATAAACTTTCCACATACACTGCACCTGTGGAGCTGACGGGCTTCAGAAAAGGGCCAGTCCTCACAAGGCAACCATGATTAGCACAGTTGTTGGGTGAGGGGAAGCTCCAGGTGGTCCCACAACTCTTTAAAAACAAACAAACAAGAACACCAAGATGACAATCCTGGTACCGCCAAGATTGGAGTTCAAAGCCTGTGCTTGCCCTCCTAGTTTAGGTTGACTGTTGACATGAGCGACTCAGGCATTTCCATCACTAGTCTCACCCATGTGCTCTCTAAACTCTGCAGGCGGTGGCAGTTTGCTTTTGTGCAGAAACCACAATGTCAGGGCAGCCCTTTACATTTAGGTCAATGTGGCTGTGCCCATTATTTGCTTACTGTCTGCTTTCCTATCTCCATCCTCACCTTCCCCTCGTTCCCTCTACCTCTTTCTTCCGGGCCTCTCCCTTTGATACTCATCACTTGGGTCTTTAACACACTTGCCCTTTGGAAAATGTTATTTATCAAACCGTTTAGAGGTGATGCTGGAGATGTCTATTATGGTCCATGCGGATCTTTGCACTGCATCCTGTTGTTCTTAACCATGTCTAATAATTGTCACCACAGCTTGTAACCACAAGGAGCTGAGCTACATACACATCCCTAGGCCGTCACAGCGGTCTGAGAATGGAGTAGTCTTGTGTGTCCTCCTGTGACAGCTGAAAAAGCTGGGGCACAGAACAGCTAAGTAGACTGACACCAAGAGTGGGCTTGGACTGTTAATAATTGTGTTTTGTTGCCTGGTACTCAGTATATATTTTTAGACCTATGGATAATTAGATAATCACACCAAATTGTCGCATAAGTGCAATTTTTTTTTTTTTTTTTTTTTTTTTTTTTTTTGGAGGCAGGGTTTCTCTGTATTGTTTTGGAGCCTGTCCTGGAATTAGCTCTGTAGACCAGGCTGGCCTCGAACTCACAGAGATCTGCCTCCTTCTGCCTACCGAGTGCTAGGATTAAAGGTATGAGCCACAACGCCTGGTTATATGAGGCTCTCCCTGTGTGACTCAGCTTGTGTTGATAAAACGATTTTCCACAGCTTCAGGACACATAGATGGACTGGTTATTTATTCAGCCTCTCTTGTTTGTTAGCCTCTAATTGAAACCTTTGCCTTTCTAGCTAATGCTACTCCAAGTAACCAAAGCCAATTAGTATTTATGCATACTTATAAAAATTAAAATTGGATCAAAGACCATCAACATTTTTAATAATATGGAGATGCTGGTCTAAAAATGTCTTCCTAGACTAGAGTCAAATTGTATTGCCCCTTCAGTACTCGCAATGCTTTCAGTATTACATATTTTAAATCCCTGTCAATTTGATAGGTAAAAATAATACTGTTATGTTATTTTATCAGGAGACATTAAATGTTTGGATATTTATTAGCCAACTGATGGGTGTTCATTTTCCTAGAGATTATATCCTTCTTATTAATTATGTCATTCTTCACATAATAAGCACCTTATTTGTGGTAAATCATTATTATCATTACTGGTTAACTATCTGCCTACACTAACATTTTTTTGTGGTGTGTGTGTGTGTACCCATGCACATGAGCATCCACCTGTCATGCATGTGTTCATGTTGGTGCACAAGAATACCATGGGTCACCCTTGGGTGATGATGTTCACAGGCTGTGCACCTGATGTTGTTTTGAGATACTCTTACTGACCTGGAGCTCACTGGCCAATGAGCCCAGCAGTCTGCCTGTCTCTGCTTTCTCAGCACTCATGTTTAAACATAGCCCACAACACATTGGTTTTTTAAAATAAGGATTCTTGGGACTGAACTCAGGTTTTCATGATTGTACAGTGAGCTATCTTTTGAGCCCCTAGTTGAAATGGTGTTACTTGAATAGTATTAACACATTGCACTTTTGAGTGAATTTGTTTCTTGAAAGCATTAGTACTATTTATCAAAGATTTCAGCTCTCTATTTGGATACAGCCTCTTAAAAGCAGGTTTATATTTGATAGGACTGAAGATCCTCCAAAGAACGATTTGCACATAGTAGAGCTGCATCTCAGTAGAGGAATATGTAGAGTTGTAGCTTCTCAAAATCAGACTTGCACAGGGTAGGGCTACATCTCTTTTGAGGAAAGTTTGCATATAGTAGAGCTGTAGGTCCTCAGAGGCAGGTTTTTATATGGTAGGGTTAGAGTCTTCAGAGAAATGTTGGCACACAGTAGGCCTGCAGGTTCTCAGAAGCAGGCCTTTAGAGTGACTTGCTCTGATCACTGACAGGTGAGTAGGAGCACAGAGTGAAGTAACTTAAAACTTCTGGCAATCTTCAGAGCCATTATCAGCTGCATCTGAGTGAATGTCCATACTGGGCGGAGCACTCTTCCCAATGCTTCTTGGGCATGAATAATTGGGAAGTTAATTCATATTGAACTAAGATGCTGATGTGTGGTTGTTTCTGTGCAGTATGACCTCTGTGTGATCACCATTCACATTTTCTCCTTCTACCCTAGGCAATGCAATGTCATCATCAGCTTTAGTTTAACTCTACCACCTCGATACCTTGACTGGTGCAAAAACATATGCAGATGCCAGACCAATGATTAGGATTTCCAGTTAAACACAAGACACCCAGTTCTATTCAAAAATCAGATAAGGAATAGTTGAAGAATAAGTATGTTCTGTGCAATACACAAGAGATGTTTATCCCAGGAGAACAATTCCTTCTTTATCTGAAGTTTAAGGCTGGATACTCAGTAACTTCATCAGCTAAATATGACAACCCTTTTTTATTTTGTCTCAAAATGCCTTTGGAGTCCACCCACTGAGGAACATCTCACCAGGTTGCAAGCTGTTCCTTTAAAGACCATGGTCTCTAGTACACTGCATGTTGGAATGGTTTTGGCGTTTGAGTTTTACTCCTGGGGATACATTTGTTCCTAATAGCAAAACATGTTAGCGTGGAGTGTTGCAGTATTGTTTTGTTTTGTGTTCAGTACTTCTGCTTAGGTTTTAATACTGTGCTCATCCTGTGTTGTCTGTGCAGGCCAGGTTCTCCACTATGTGCCTGATGAATGTATGTGCACATTTAATCTTGTCTCTTGTTCAGGAGGGGGTCTTTGTGTCTTAGATTTTTTCTTCTGCATTCTATCCATCATATTTCTTTTACATCACTGTTTTAATCTCTTTGTCTTTTGTTTCTGCATTATAAGAGCATTTTTATAGTACCTTCCACATCACTGACTCAATTTTCTGCAGTGTCAATTCTCTTCTTTATAGTTTCCAATGTGGGTTTTAATTCTGCCATTGAGCTCTTGGTTCCCCACATCCAGCTACTTCCTTTTCATCTGATTAGTGTCTAAACAGCTCAGCTTCTATTTTTATTTCATAAATTCCTCATTTTCTTGAATTTTATTGTTGTCACAAAGCAAATGCATTCTCAAATTTACTTCCAGTTTTCTATTTTATAGACATGTGCTCATTTTCTGCAGCTTGAACATAATTTCCATCTTTTTTGTTCTAAAAAAAAATCTCTTTATTTATCTATTGCCATCTCTAACTCTTCTTTTTAACAAGGTGCCACCTCTCCCTGTCTGTGTTTACCAGCAAATAACATGAGCTAGTTCTTGCTTGCATACCTTGCATCTGCAGAAATCTCATCTCAGGTCTTCTCAAAGGGCAATTTATTATACCCAGGCAGTAGCATAGGAATTGTTTATCCAAGGGACTCTGCTGTCCTGAAATCAGCCATCACTCCTCCTGGAAAGCTTCCTTTGTCAAGAGGCCTTATTCTGAGACAATGTGAAGGCAGCCTGCGGCTTCTGAGGCCAGAGAGAGTGCATGGAGCAGGGGGTGGATAACATGTGTTTGCAGAGCAGGTGACAGGTGCACAGAGGTGCCTAGAAGCCTTCTGCACTTCTGCATCTCTCCTGCTGTGCTACTTACAGCACTCTCCTCCATCATGCCCCACTTGATAGAACCAGTTTGACCTCATTAGTCCCTAGCCCAGACAGGCACATTTGGCCTCACTGGGTAACCAAGCCATCCTTCCTAGATCTCAGTTTTAACAAATATCAGATAGGGTATCATAGTACAGAACACAAATTCAGTTTCATCTGAACTCCTTGTTCTCTCTCACATCTGGCTGTGATGTCACCCAGTATCACCATGGCATCAGTCAATCTTGAATTCCTCTGAAGCTTCCTGCAACCCATGCTAGCTGGATCTCTCTCGTGATTGTTAGTGATTTGCTGTGAGTGTCACTAGTGACTAAATACAGAAGGGAGAATTGAATGACAGCCTTATTCTGTGGAGCTAGGTATTTGACACACAAATACAGGTCCTGTTGGAAAATCGTCAGGGTCAGGACTGCAGACTCCCTCAACTAGGTCCAGTCTCCCAGTTACCCTCTTGACTGCAAAGAGAACTCTCAGGGTGAAAATGGCCCATAAATGACAATACAGGCATCAACAAGAATAGAGTGATGTAAGGCATGCTATGGGTACCATGCAGATGTCCCCACAGGCAAGGACCTACCATTGCTGATATGTGTGACAGTCCTGCTTTAACAAGCATCTCTTTAGTTTATTTACAGTTGCAGGATTATTCTTGTGTAGGAGTCAGGAGGCAAGAATCATTATTTTTCTATTTCCCCAGCCCATAAGGGGGAGGAAAGAAGACAGATTCTCTTGTCAATATTGAAGAGATTCTTGAACAGCCACAGATTGGAATAACCTTCCTGACCCTTGCGTTATCACAAAAGAAGGCAAACACATTTGACATGAAGACATGAAAGCATTACTCTAGACAACATTCCTATTGCCCCAGCAGAACACTGTGAACTCAGTAGGTGCTTCAAATGAATTAGTTATCATCATCACATCTTGCCCAATCCTAGGAGATGGGTATGCATGCTGTTGACTTGCTGTCCTTCCTAGGTACTTCTTTTACCTTGTTGTGTCTTTTGTGTTCCTCTGGTATCTTCTTACAGCATTGATGATGCTAATTTCCTTAGTAACTTGGGGACCAAGTGAGGAGTTTGGAATCTGTACATGGCATGGAGTGCTGTGCTCTAACCTGTTCATTTCACATCCATTTTCTATTACAATGCAAGCAACTCAAGGCTGAGGCCTATGCCTTGATGATCTCCACATTTCATACACAGTTCACAGTAGATTCTCAGAACCCATGTTCCACCCGGAGGTGGAGTGGGTATAGTGGTTGCACATACCTTGATTTTGATGATTGCTGGGTCATACTGCACTGCATCTCCCCATTCCCGCATCAGCTCGGCTGTTGGCAGCTCTCTGTATGCCAAGGTGGTGATGTACTCACTTGTCCCTCCTCGCACAAGAACTACCAAGTCTTCTACCATGGTGCTCCTCTTGTTTCTGTCTGGAATGGACAGGAAGAGTGGCATGCAATCAAGGGATCTACTTTCATGTCTTGGAATTTACTTCGGCTAAACAAACAGTTGGGATGCCATGATTGTTAGTGAGCTTGTCTGAGAGACATGGGAAGAGAAGATGTGTTCCTAACCATAAAGAAGTGATAGTGCCCAGAGCAACTGGAAACTTACCCAATCATGCATGGTACAAATGAGAACAAGGATGGAAGATTCATCTTGAAAAATGCAAATGCCAGTGATTGAATTAGTATATGGGAGATAGAAAGAAATCGATTATCGATGATAAATAGGCAAAGAGAATTGTACCTAGATGATAGATACACAGAAAGATGAAAGGTAAATAGACATATAGATAAATAGATGACAGATAGATATAAGACAGATAATAGATTGTTAAGTAGGTGGGCAGACAGGAAGAGAGGCATTATAATTAGTGAGTCTTTGTAGGTGTTGGCAATGTTCTGTTCAGGAACCTGTATAGGCACTAAGCTACAAACCTCCTTAAAAGAGTTTAATGCATCTTGCCCCACCACAAGGGACATATAATCAACAATATCAGCAACTCAATCTCAAGTGTAAGTGGCTGCTCTAGGCTAGCAGCTAATTCCTGTGTTTGTGCTTTTCTGTGTACTGCTCCCACTGCGGGATTCATCACATGGCAGGCAGTGCAGAACAAAGACAACTGGGAGAAAGCAGGAGAGCTAGGTTCAGAAAACTGCCACCCACCCTCATTCCTACTCTACATATGCTAGCTTCCCAACTGCCCATACTGCATACAGGGATCTGCTCATAGATCCTGGCTCTCTACCCAGGCTGGATTTACCTCCAACTCAAGCCTGGCTTTTCCTGTCATGTGGCCTCTGCCATATGGCTGGTGATATGGCAGATTTCCTAATCTCTCTGGCATGCTTATTCTCAGGTGAAGCCCAGCCTCTGCCACCTTGGCTTGGCCCCCAGCATTCTATTTCTAGCCAGGATCACTCTCAGCCTCTTCTAGAGCAGAATGATGCTATTCACACTATGATGCTGTAGAACTCATACTTGGTTATAATTCACAGTTCTGGAAACTTGGCCTTAAGGTGTCAGTCCTTGGTATGGGCCTTTTGCCTTTTACCTACCCTACAAGCTCAGATGAAAATGGGAGTTCAGCCTCATTCATTTTGGTGATTTCATTATACTAGAAGAAGTAGGTAGATTTTAATAGGCTGATTACTATTTCTATTGAAAAGCTTTGGAGTATTCCATTCTTAAAGAACACTTGAAACCAATGGTGCTCTGAGTGCAGAGAAATGTTCTGAGTGCAGAAGTCACATAAGTCTGTCTCACCTTTGATTTCATTCAGAATAGCATTGCATTTCTCTCCTGACACACCCAAATTGAGGTAGACTTTAGAGATGGCACCACCAACTTGGACATGTTTTCCAACACAGTCAGAAACATCGTCAAGAGTGTAATCTGAAGGGAGAAGGAAACATGCCCATGATCTACTAGGTCATTCACTCTGTCCCTTTTCCTATGATTGACTCTAATCCTAATCCTTCCTCATGTCATAGGGTCCTTGGTTCAAATAAACATGCCCTCAGTCAGAAGACAAGAAGTATAGGGGGCAGGGCAGAGACCCCACAGAGATCAGTCCCAAGTTCTCATTTTGGCCTCTTCCTCTTCAGTCTCTGAGGATATTTGCAGCCTTCAAAGAGGTCATCCTCTAAAAAGCAGACTCCTTATCAGGTACTCTCTTAGGGTTACTGTTACTGTGATGAGACATCATGATCAAAAGCAAGTTGGGAAGGAAAGGGTTTATTTAGCTTACACATTCACACCATAGTTAACCATCAAAAGAAGTCAGGATAGGAAGTCAAGGAGGACAGGAACCTTGAGGAGGGAACTGATGCAGAGGCCACAAAGGAGTGCTGCTTACTGGCTTTCTCCCCATGGCTTGCTCAGCCAGCTTTCTTATAGAACCCAGGACCACCAGCTAAGGGCTGGCTCCACCTACAATGGGCTGGGCCCTCCCCCCATTGATCAACTAATTAAGAAAATGCCTTACAGGTGGGTCTTATGGCAGCATTTCCTTAAATGATGTTCCCTCCTCTCAGATGACTGTAGCTTGTGTCAAGTTAACATAACACTAGCCATCACAGGTGCCTAGTGACTGTTCCAGTGGCCAAGAGGCAGTGTCACCCCCTGCCTGCCCTGGGCTACATTTCTTTGATCTTTGTTAAAGGAGGAGAAGGTCTACTTTTATTGGTTGAAGTTATACATATATAAGTCTGAACGTACCTGTGGTGAGTCACAAAATTTCCTCTAGTTATTTGAGGGTTCCTTCCTATCTCATTACCCTAAATTCTTCTCAAGGTATCTTCCTCTTCACGGCTTGCTAAAATTGCATATAAGAACTTTGTAAATTGTTTTAAATTTGGCGGAGGAAAACAGGCTTGTTGACTACTAGGCTTTCCTGCATTATTAATGTAGAACAGAATTTTCCCTCAGAGTATTCCAAACCTGTAAAATACAAATCTCATTGAAATAATAGGTGCTACAAGAAACAGCTTCGGTGGCTATGCAAATTTTCTAACAGTGCATGAAACATGGCAGGTTTTTTTTTTTTTTTTTTTTTTTTTCTCTTGTTCTTTTTCTTTGGCAGTCCTCTGGAGAAACTCTGAGGGTGGCATCAATTGTATATTTCCCTGAATTGCATGATTCTCTAGGCTGTTTATGAGGGGGTTAGTTTTAGAAACCATGGACAGAACCTTTGGAATGACTTTGATCTTGGAAGACCCAAGTCCTGAAGACAGGCATTTACATTCTATGGCCTCTTGCAAATACATTGGAATTCTAATTAACTAGGTCCTGGTTCTACTGATGGAGCAGACAAGTGCTCAGATCTCAGGCAGAATACTAGATTAGGAAACAGGGTCTGCAGCCTAGACTGGCAGTTGAAGACAGCTGGAAAGATCTGGAATGTCTATAGACAAGATGGCTGGAGAGGAAGAGAAGCATTGGGATTGACCATTCATATGGGAACCATAGTCATATGAACCTTCGCTAGTCAAAATGTCCTGTGTGGACCAGAATCTTAGGTATCATCTCCAAGGTTGGTAGAAAAATAGAACTTTGGATCTTGCCTTGATCCTACTGGATAAGATCAATCCCTGTAAAGATTTGCCTGTAATTCATATTCACATAAAAATTCAAGTGTGAATGAAGCCATTGGTCATAGGATGAGTCTATGGTATTAACTGTAAAACCTGACATACAGACTAAGGCTTATAAGGACAGGCAGAATGTTTGTCTTACAAAATGAGTAACGAGTTTGGGTCTCCAGAAACCTATGTGAAGGCCAGGTGGGTACAGTGGCCTGCTTATAATTACAACCCCTAAATGTGGAGACTGGGGATCCCCACAACAGGCTGGCTAGGGAGACTAGCCATATCAACAAGCTCTGGGATTGACTGAGAGACTGTGCTCCAACTATTATTGTGGAAGAACATAGAGGATTATTCCTGGCATCAATCTCAGGCCTGACATGCATGTAGAATTATGTACACATAATCCTGTACATGCATGTGCTCATATGCAAAGAAACCCATGATGTATATATACATATACATAAACACATGAAAAATGAAAACGGAATTTGGAGGTAGATCTGAAGAAACTCGGTGAAAAATAGAAGAATAGAAAAGCTTTTGGCTTGTGCCTCTGGCTGGATGGTGGAACAATTTCTGAGATGTGAAAAACTACAGAAGAAACAAGGTACATTGATCCAGTGATCCAGGATGGATGTGTTCAAGGTTGGATCTGATTGGATACAGTAGCTGTGGAATGAAGGGTCATCCAAAGAGAGAGCTGACCTGGAGGACTGACATGGCCAAGACAAAGAGAGAAGCACAAAGGCCAAGACCTCTCTGCAGAGGAGGAACATGGGGACAAGGTTCAAGGCTCTTCCCCCAAGCATTAGAGTAAGACTCTATCACTATATAGCACTCCTGTGCTGGCCAGGACAGGTGTGTCCCTTGGGCAGTGCACCTCCTCGCTCCATGATGTCTTTGTTCATGATAAGTGTGTACTCGTAAATGCCTCCAAGCACAGCCTCTGTGATAAAGTGGGTCCCAAAGTCACGAAGAAGATCTCGGTACTCCCCGTAGCTGTATTCTAGGGGCAGGCTCTTCACCCTCTGGAGGAATTCGTAATGGAGCATGAGGCTTCTGGACTTCAGCTTGTAATGGGCCACTTCAAGGACAGAGCGTGCGTGCAGAAACTTGCTTTTCTAGATGAAATACCAACAAGGGAAAAACAGACCTTTACAATGAGGAATCGTGAATGGAAAGATGAACTTTACAAATGCCATCCACTGTTCATGCCCACGGTCATCATGCTTGTGATTCCTTTTGGATATCCGAGGGAAGATGGTCCCTTTGAGGAGATTTCAATTCTCATAAATATTCCTGTTTGGCTTGGATGAGCGCTGATCTCATCTCATTAAGGGAGCAAATGAAGACAGTGAAGGAGAATCTGAAACCTGCACTACAGAGTGAATGTGGCCACTTGAGGCCACTCAGATGGGGGTAGAATGTGCTAAGTCTCAAGCATTTGCCTACATCATTTGAGAACAAAAACCCCAAACCACTCAAGTCTAACAACAGTACCTTGGGAAGGTGACTGTGGCAGGTATTGGTAAACCATGGCCTACAGGATGCATCTACTTCCTGTTTTGTAAACACTACCATTCTCATTCATTTACATATTTCTACAGTGTAACACTGCAGTGGGAAAGTTTTGTAAGTGCAACAGGGACTTCTGTGTGTTGTGTAAAGCCTCAATTACTTGTTCTGATCCTTTGAAGGAAAAGTCTGGTGCCCTCTGGAGGTATGGTGCAGAGTGAAGACTGGTGAGAGCTAAGTTATCACCACATGTGAGGTGACTTTCATGGGGTATATCTAGCTCTTTACAGGGGGAAAAGCAGGGGTGTTGGAAATGGTAGGGGTACTCTATTCCAACCAAGTCCTTCAGCTCCAAAGCGCCTTTCAGCTTTGCATGCACTCTCACTAAAACCCCAACTTCAGTCCAACATGGTTTACTGTCACTCCATTCGAGTCCTGGTCAGTGTTTCAGAATCCTTTTTCTCCCACTGTGACTGCCTAAGCAGTCACTGGGTACTTGGTTCACACCTTTCCCAAATGTCCTAGACTCCACCTCCTCTCTGCAGCTTTGTGAAAGTTGTCAGAGTCAAAATGGACTGGACTGTGTCAGCTCCAACAAAAGGTAAGTAAAAATACATCAGCCCTTGAAGTTATGAAAGAAGGGTACTCATTCAGGATTGTCTAATAATAGGAGCTGCCACGGAAGACAGCCACAGAAACAATCCACAAAAATACATGACTTCAAGGGCCTTTGACCAGTTGCTGCCCAGCTTTAGAACGGTTTTAGCAACTTGTGGCCAATTTTTTTTGTTTGTTTGTTTGTTTGCAATTCTCATTTTTGCCTTTAAAAACTTTTCATGTTTTAATCTCCTTGAAACACACATAGCTCACACCCATTGCAATACTCTGCGGTTCACAAATACACAAAAGCATTCTCGGACAGCATTTTCTGATTGTTATTTCAATTGACATATTGTTATAAAACTTCCTCTCTGCTATCCCTTCTCTTGCTAGTCTACTTTCAGTGCCCTAGTCAGTCAAGATCCTGAACCTCTGATAACATTATGATATAACATTATAATACTCCTCCAGGCAAAACAAAACAAAACAAAACAAACAAACATGGGTGCATTAGCTCACTATTGCCTTCAGTCGTAATCAACTCTCTTACTTTGGATACATAACCTTCACATTCATCCACCAGTTCTCTGACTATTATCAGCCACCCTGACATTGAATGTTACTTTCCATGTCTGTTCATTTTCCATCAGCCATAATGTGTATCGGTATTAATCCAATGCCGGCCGTTCTGATTCTTAAACCTGCATGAAGTAACTGTGTAGCGACTATTCCCACTGCTTCTAAGTTCTTCCCTTTCTTCTGTATATGAGTTTACTTGTCTTCCAATTCTCTGTTTGGCTCTTGCCTATTTTATACCATCCCAGGAAGTTCCAGGTACCCTCTCCTTTTCTAAGCTTGCAGAACATGTCACTCATATTTCCTTTATAACTTCCATTGTGCTATATTGCAGCTGATATACATAATTGATTTATTGTTTACAAGCTTACATCTCCCACTAGACTGAGAATATGAAGGCAAGAACAATTTATTATATACTTTTATAAAGAGCTTCAAGAGATAAGTTTGAAGGTGCCCAACAAAAAATGCTACAAATCAAAAGAGACAGAAATGTTAACTACTTTGATTTGGTCATTTATACCTTGCATACATGGTCCAAATCATCACATGGTAACCCATAAAGATACCTGATTTTTGAGATAATATACCTAACTGAACAAAAACATCCTTGTAGAATTTGTCTTAGGACCCAAGGCTCATGTCAGGTTATATACATGCTAACATTGCTGAACTGGTGATCTGAATCAGGGAGGTGAGGTAAGCATGGGGGAGGAGGAAAAGGCAGGGCATGATGGTACCCACTGTTTTTCTCATAATAATTTCAATTGAGTTCAGTCCTGTCTTCCATTCCTACAGCTCAGTGGTGAGTGCCTCCTACATGCCATTCAGTCTAGAGAAGAAGGAAACAGATCTGTCCCCCATAGGCCCCTGGCCCATAAGATGAGTCAATAGATGGAAGACAGTTGCAGACTAATTAATGCTGACTACCTGTTTTCTCCTGCTGGCTATATCTGTAGCAGGGGCCTTAAGGAGCTTCTCATGGCTTCTTTTGTTTCCATATAGACTTTAAGTCTTGATCACTTCTCTTTCACATCTCCTTAGACCACTTGCCTATTGCATCCCTCCTGAGTGCACATTCTCAGTAACTAGTCAAAAATGTGTACCTTCTTTACCCCAGAATTCAGTCTCAAATATGCCTATCATCTGTTTCTTTACCACATTACCTCCATCTCTTCCCTCTCGCATTGCTTTTTTTTTTTTTTTTTTTTTTTTTTTCCAGTAAGTGACTGGCTTTGACTTACCTTGTGGCCACCAAGAAATAGACGATGATTAGATTTAGTATTTCAGAATATGTCTGGGGAAAGATAGGAGTCAAGCTGCTGTGTACCAGGGGAACACAAGGCAAAGCAGCCTGGGCTAGTAACCATGGGTGAGGGAACTGAAATGAGGTATAAATAAAGTAGGAGAAAGGGTGGTGGTGGTAAAGATACCCCACCAGACATCTAGGAAGTCACAGAAGAGTGCAGCCACTTCCCAGACATGTATCTCAAACAAAAGTCAAATTAATGGTGAGTTAAAAAACCACCAAATAGGTTTCATTGGGGGCAAATCTGTGCATTAAGCTTTTTGAAAACCAAAGGAAAGGGCTTACAAAAAAAAACAGAAAATAACATTACTAGGCTTGATGGCTCCTAAAAGTAAGTCAATGTGAGACTAACAAGTTATCTATGAGAGGATTTGCAGGACAACAGAAACTTTCTTGCTTGCTTGGACCAGGAATGATACGGACTTCAGACACATTTGTGAGCATAAAAGACCACACATACATTTAAAAGCAATACACTGATATTTTTCAAGAGCAAGAAAGAATTTTAAGTTGGGCAGGAAGGGTTGTGGGGGAGGACCTGGGAAGGGTTGGTGAAAGGGAATGAATATGATCAAAATACATTTATGAAATTCTCAAAGAGTAAGTGAAAACATTATTTAAAAGTAAGCAAATGAAAGCCTCAGACAGATACTTACAGTGTGGGAGAATCTTTTGGTTCTGCTAATGTAATGTCTGCCTTTGTTGCTTTCTTCTTTATATCCAAACTCAAAAGTGTTAATTATTTTAAAACCAAACTTGAAACTAGACTTCCTGGTTTCTTTCTCTGTCACATTGCGTTCAAAATCTGAATATGATTCATATTCTGTAAGTGCGAATTCATATTTGCCTTGGGTCTACATGAAGAAAAGAAAACGTGTTTTTAAATATTCTTTGGTTGGAATTGTTGTCATCAGGCATTCACTGTATTCTAGTGACTAGTGACTAGTTCCAGCTAGCAACTCTGAAAACACCAAACTATCAGAGACAGCTTACATCCCTACTCTAGGACCCCTGCTATAGCCAGAAAGACAGACATATTGAACACTATAGTTCATGCTCAAGTTGCAGATTGACTTGGGTTTCAATTGGCAGGAACACAGGGTGTGGAGGTGTCCAGGGCTGTGGATTGGTCTTGAACAGAAGCATGAAGCAAAATGGAAGGGTCTCAGCAAGTTCCTGATTGCCAGGGTAGATTTATCAGGTGTGAGAGTGAGAGAAATGGGCAGGTGTTGTAAAAGAACTTTCTGGATTATGGAGGCTTTTAAATCCTTTGTTATGAATTGTGGCTTACTGCAAATATCAGTCAAAAGAGGAAGGAACGGGGTGGTCATTCTGGGACAGCATGCCAGTTATACCGGAATGAGCAAATCTAAACATGGAGTCGCAAGCCAAGGAGGAGCCCTGAGGAGTGTGGTGCACTGGTGATGTGGGGCTGAGGCAGCAGCAGGGCAGTGAAGGAGATGCACTTGACTGCTTGTCTTAGAGAACTCAAGAGAGCTGCTAGCTAAGTCATTATGCTAATTGTTCCTGCACTGGGGAACTGCCAGAGGCAGTAGTACCTTGATGGACCTGGAGTGACCAGTTGTCTCCACCTCTACTCCCATGGGCATATCTGGATGCTTGTCATTTCTATAAACCCCACAGCACAGAAGGGAATGGTGATGATGCTGATAGACATTGCCTAAAAGGGGGGGGGTCTTCTGGGCACTGCTTTCTTCTATGTGGGTGATTTGGAACAATTGATTTCTCTAGGCCCTAGTGTTCCCATGTATAAAAGAGTTGTCCCTCTCCTTAGATCTATCCTGAGAACCAGGCTCACATGGGAGCCTGTGGGAACCTTCACTCAATGCTGGCTAAGGCGAGAAGCTAAAAGTTGCATGTGATATCTGGGCTGGGATCTGGCTCCTGCAATGTGTCCTTGGAAAGTAGAGGTTGAGAAAATGGAATAGACAACATGATGGAAAGGACTTTTTAATCCTAGGCTGTTTCTTCCTTTTTATGGCCAGTATGTATTACAAAAAGGACCAGAGAAGGGGATGAGAAGAAGGGATGTTGCCCAACCTTTAGAACTAGGCATCTCTGGTCATGGAAACTACCACATAGATGAATTTCTCAGTCAACCCCCCCCCCGCCCCCGCTTACTTCACAGACGAGGGACCTGAGGGTAGAGTGGAAAAGGAACTTACCATTAGATGGTAAGTGTTCTGGTAGTATATCTATATGGTGTATTCTACACTCTACTCTGTGATTGGTGTGCCTTCTGGTCTATATGAGTCATAGTACAGATTTATATGGGTGCAGCATCTTATTTGATTATTTAAGTGTGTGTGTGTGTGTGTGTGTGTGTGTGTGTGTGTGTGTGTGTGTGCCTGAGAGTGTATGTATGTGTATCTGTAAATGAAGGTGCCCACAGAGGCCAGTAGAGGCTGTCAGATCCCCTGGACTGGAGTTACAGATGGTTTTGAACCACCTCAATTGGGTGCTGGGGACTGAACGTGACTCATCTGCAAGAGCAGAACCTGCTCTTAATCACTGTGCCATTGCTCCAGCCTCAGGAGTATGCCATTTTATAACTTTAAGTACTTAGATCATTGTCTGGCCTGAGAGGCAAGAGCACAGTAGTGATGGGAAGAAGTGTTAATGTGAGCTGGGGACTCTCTGTGACAGCAGGAGTAATGCTGTCCACTCAGCCACATAATCTCACTGACCATGTCGCCTCAGGGAGGAAGCTTATAACTTGTAGTATAAAGATAAAACAATACAGGCACTGAGCATTTAGATCTGTGTAGGAAGCACCAAATCCCAAGCTATCTTTAGTGTAGCTATTGATACTACTGTGCTAACATTACTGCTATTACAGCTCCTGTATCTGTGGCTGCACATGGTATACTGCTATCATAAAGGGTCTTGTGTTAAGGGGCACACACTTGGTACCAGAAGATACTGGGCCTCCAAGAGAAAGGGGCACATAAAAGCTACACAGCTAGCAGGCTTCAGAGTGCTCTGTGACTCCCTCACTGCCAGCATCAGCTGCCTGGCTGTCCCTTACCTGTGGGGTGTAGCCTTCCACGTTGTATGGCTTCCTAAACTTGGTGTTCAGGATGTAGTGGGGGGAGCATCCACCACCATAATAACGGTGATCGAGAACTGGGCCCTCAAAAGTGTTTGTGAACAGGTTTATCCTGGAAGGAAGGCACAGACAGGATTTGGGGTTGTGTCACCTCTGTTGGAAGCTAGCAGATCCCAATGAATGAAACTCAAACCTTTTGGTCCACAAGCAAGGCCCTAGAATTCTGGTTCATACCAACTCAACACTCACTCTTTTTAAAACTTTGTGTTATTTTATGGGTGTTTTGGCTGCATATATGTCTGTGTACCATCTGTATGCCTGGTGCAGTGTTTAGAGGTCAGAAGAGGGCATCAAATCCCCTCAGGCAGTTAGGAGCTACCTCGTGGGTGCTGGGATTTGATCCCAGATCCTTTGGAAGAGCAGCTAGAGTCCTTAACTGCAGAGCCATTTCTCTAGTCTCATTTTCATCTCAGACCACTAGCTATACACCTGCACAATCCTGTCTCTAGCTCTTTGTTCTTCAGCCACTGTGTTCTGCTCCTTCTAGGGGAAGCATCCCTGCTATAGGCTAGGCTTGGTTGGACCCCACTACTGACTTTGAACGTCTTCTCCTCTTCCTAGCTATGTGACCCCTGGAGCTCACTTAACTTTGGAAGGTCTCAGCCCCCAAGGAAGCTCCCATCCAAGTGAAGAGTCTCTCTCTAATGATGACCTGTAAGGGTCAAGATAGGTAAATGCCTATGGAGGAGGTGAATTCTATTTACCTTCTTTGCCTTTCTTTCCAGTGGCATCATTTACAGCTTTTGATTCTTATCATGCAGAAAGACATGCTCTTACTCATCCATCTACACACTTAGATGTTGTGGAGCATGGTAAGTAAGTAGGATGGATGCTGGGCCTGTTTGGCTCTTTCTGACCTTGCTCCTTTGACCTTACAGAATATTGGACCAAAGCTCATATCCCCAGAAGCTGAGACACGCATGGACTACAGACCTATCTTGAAAACCAATGTTCAGAAATCCTTCTTTTCAGCATGGTGGAGAGTGAGAACTAAGGACAGGAGCAGATAAAACCCATGACATAAGCTGTCTATGGGATTCAAGAGCCATGCTTGAATTCCCCTGACATAGCAAATTGTAAGAGTTAAGAATGAGGCTCACCCTAGACCTTTAACAGTCTTCGTGTTCCTAGGTCAACCCTCCTGTGACCCATGTCTATTCATGGCATGTGCTTCTGGAACAACATGGAATTGATGTCGGAGAATACACCTACTTACATGACAGGCTTTCTATTCCAGAAAGGAAAGCAAGTAAGTGTCCCTTTCCATCTCGCTGTCCATCCTTCAGAATTCCATTTAACATTGTGCTTTCTCATCTACCCAGCATGACTGCAGCTACTCACCCGCTGGCCAGATTGCCAATCGCCCAGTACTGCTCCATTTCCTGTTGACATTTTTTATAAATCCTCTTACAGTTTGCTTCATCTGACTGGTCTCCACAGTCATTGTCTCCATTGCAGAGGAGTCTTCGATTTACACACCTCCCTGGGATGGAGAGAGAAAGGATCACAGTCACATGACTGTGACAACAGGAAACGTTCTGCTGGTGCCAGGCATGTGGCCAGCCCTTTAGTGGCTGTTCTGATCAGCCTTCCTATATCAGGCCTGTCTGAAAAATGATACTAACAGTTTGTCCCCTTCTTGTCCCCAAAGGAGTTCATTGCCACAGTTAGGAAAGCATTGAAATGAAATTATTTGGAATCACCTGCAAAGGAGAAGCCAGTGTGCTTAAAAAGCAGGCAGCAAGTGGACAGCCAGGCTGATAGTCTGGAACTACCCTTCCTCCTGTCACCAGGGCTAGGAAGAGATGGTGAGTGGATTCTCTGAATGGCACCAGCTAAGCCATCTTACATCTGTGGACCAGCATCCTGGCCTTGATTCCCTCATCTGTAAAGCAGAGAAGCCATCACAGCTATCCTGCCATGGCACTGTTGTTGTGAGTGAATAAAATAGAACCCACCATTGAAACTATTGTGAAAGCCAGTTGTGGCTAGAGTTAGTGCTTTGGAGAGCCTGATACACATTCTAAGCATCTGCAGCACAATTGCGACTCTCACCTGCCTTATGGGAACCCTCTCCCTAACACACATTGCCTTCAGCACTACCATCTTTCTTCCCCTATGACTTTTTCTCACTGACTTCACTTTCTTTCATATTTGTGCATTCCTGGGGAGGTAAAGCCCACAAGACAGGTACTTCTGCTTCCTTAGACATATTGGGTCATTTTTAACTAATGTCCTTCGGTTATAAAAGACAGAAAAATAACAATCTGGTCTTCAAATGTTTCTTACAAGGCATTTAAAATAAAGCCTGCATGGATTGCCATTATGGCTCTAGGCAAAACCATAGAATACTGGCTATAATGAGTCCTTGGGTACACTGTAAAAAAAAAAAAACATGTTTCAGATTTATTGGATTAAATTTTATATTTGCAGTAAGTCCTAGAAATTGCTCTGGCAATCCTGTCTGTCTTTTGGACGCTCTAGACCACAGTTCACATGGGTACTGTGAATAGAACTCCCTCCAGATACTTTAGGGCATATATCTCTGTTTGTGTGAGAGATTTGAAGAAATGGAAACACAGAGATTTACTTGGATCAGATGAATGAATAAATTGAGAAAAGAGTTTTTACTTGTTTCTGCGGTAGATAATCATTCATTTGTGTGCTGTTTCTTTCCTTCTGTCCATCTTCCCAACTGGCTTCCATATTCACTTTTCTTCTTTGTGAAAAATCAACATTTTCTACTGACTCCATCACTTATGGTAGACTCACTGATGCAGAAATACAAATGACAAGGCCCATGTTGCCAAAGCCTTTCATTGCTAAGTGATACTGATCACTCTCTCAGCTGTTTCAGGTTGGAGCATATTTTACTCCACCCAAGAGCTCTGAAAGCAGTACCAGAGCTAATATATGACAGACAGCTTTGACCTCCATTTTTCACATGATGCTTATGACCAACTTGTAAGGTATTAACTTCACCCTTGTAGTGGTTTGAATAGGAATTACCCCTCTTAGGCTCATGAGGTTCAACAATTGGTCTCAGTTGGTGGAGATAATTGTGAAAGATTAAGAGGTGTGGCCCTGTTGGAGGAGATATGCCACTAGTGGTGACCTTTGAGGTTTCCAATGACTCTTAACATTTTGAGTTAGCATTCTCTGTCTCCTGCTTTCAGATCAAGAGGTAAGCTCTCATCTGTTTTTGCTGCCATGCCCTTGACCTACCATCATGGACTCTAACCCTTTGAAACTGTAAGTCCAATTAAATCCTTTCTTCTATAAGTTGCCTTGGTCATGGTATCTTAGCAATAGAAAGGTAACTAATATAACACTCAATTACTATTTTTGTAATCAAACTTCAAATAGCTTAAATAAGATCTTGTAGATCACACAGTCAGATTTAGACTGACCCAGGACTTCTAACTCCAGCATATCTAACTTCTAAAGTTGGTGGATTCCAGATTCTTAGCTGAAGATCCTCTATAGACCTGCTCAATGATTTGTGGCAGCTAACCTCTCAGTTTCTTAGGATGCAAGAAAGGGATAATGATACTACCTTACCATAGGCATGTGTTCATGAAGGATACACAGAAAAGGAGGTTTGAGGCTTGCAGTAAGAGGTCTCCCTGTCCCACCAACCTGATCACGACCCCTATATATCTTCTCCTCCATCACCACAAGCTACCCTCTGCTTTTCAAGCTTCTTTCCCCATTCCCATACCTGTCTGTGCACACACAAAGCCTTCACATCGTACTTGACTTCTGCATGGCCGGTTGGTAACACAGTCTTCAACTTCCTTGTCAGAGAAGTCACACAATTCCCCATGGAACTGGGAGGGCTGGAGCAAGTAAGCATGTCTGTACTGTAGCAGCCAGAAACAAAGTGAGTCAATGGTGTGAACTCAGTTACATCCAGAGCTAAGGATACTATGCAGAAGTGGTCACCAACCAGGCAGTGGGTGGGAACGCATGCAGTTGGCTAATTGCTACTGCCCAGTTCTTGTTCTTCCTTCACCACATACACTGAGGGTCTATGCAAGGTTGGCTGTTTCCCCAGTTGCATTGCATGCTCACTGAGTTTGGGGTAACTGTCTTGAATCTCTGTCTCTGCAGTGGTCTGCCAAGATTTGTTCAGCGGGACAAAGGCATGGGCTTTGGAATTTAAAAAGCCAATAAAGGGGCTCATTTAGTCAGTTCAACAATAAACTAACTCAGTTTAATTATTCCAATGGGTGATTCATGTATTGTCACATATTGCTTAAGGCATCAGCATGATAAAAACAAAAAAGTATGTGCTCTGAAACTCCAACTGATGCTAGTACTTCCTAGTTGTATGATGTTGGGCAAGTAGCTTTGCCTCTGCAGTCCAAATTTACTCATTTGTAAACTGGGGGGAATGAATTACCTGAATGTACAATTTAGAATTTAAATAATTATGTATTTATTAACAGTATTTATATATTATGAATTATATATTAATTTCTGTCACATATCATTATATATAATCTCAAGCTCATGTTTTTCTGGCACAAAGTAGGTGCCCAATTTCTTGTCATTTTTTTTTTTTTACTATTATCTACTATTTTAGGAATCAATATTGCTATCTGTCTCTTCTTGTTCATTTATCTTGAGAATATTGATTAATTTATCTCATATTTAAAAGGGTAGATACTTTTGTTTACTTGCCTGCTGGTTGGTTTTTAATCATCATTAAGTCTTCTGACCTGCCTTCAAAAGGAGAGGGCCCACCAACAGTGACAACACAAATGCAGTGGGTATAAGATTGGGCAGGTGCAATGTGCTCTATAATCTCATGGTGAAATCCCCAATGCAAAGGGAAGAGACAGTGACAGGTTTCTAGTAAACACATGAGGGCTGAGACCTAGAGGTTAAGGAGGAATGTCAGGTAAACGCAGAGGGCAGGAAAAGAATGGTCAAGAACAACCTGGTAGAGGAAGGTTTCTGGTCAAACTGCTAGATTAGTGGGTGTGTCTTCTTATTCCACAAACCAGAGATAAATTCATCATGGATGGAGAGGAGTACAAGAAGGAGAGTGAGGGGAACTCGAGAGGCAAAGCAGGGTAGACAATCAGGGATGCCAGGCTGGGTGGTGGAAGGGAAGAAGTGATTACATTTGGGTGCTTTTCTAATGTTATCAGTCAAGGTTTTGGTACACAACATGTGGCAAATAAATAGAATAGCACCTCCTCCCTTCAGAATGACAGAGCCATAGTTACTCCTTATATCTGTACTGTGAATCTGGAAAAAAAAGGGATTCTAGACAGCCATGTCCTTGGAGACATGGACCTTAAATAAAGACTTTGAGGAATAAACAAACAAAAGCAAACAAAGAGATTACCATCATGGGAGGGAGAGGGACCTGGGATCAATATGTAAAATAAAAATGAAAAAAAAAAAAAAAACAAAACTACAATCTCATGAAGTACAGAGGGAACATACAATATATGACAATATATACATACAATGTCCATACAATATATGACAAACCCACAGCAAAGGTCATACTAAATGGCAAAAAGTTGAAGGTATATCTTTAAAAATATGGAACAAAATGACATGCCTATGCAGCATGCAACTGGAGTATGAAGCTGAACCATCAGATAGAAGAAAGAAGTAAAAGACAGATAACTCGAAAGGGTTCTCCTCAGCGGCATGACCTAGTATATAAAATCTCTGAAGTCTCTACCAAAATGCTGCTGCCATTGAAAAGTACAGTAAATTTGCAGGATATAATTTTAACCTACAAAATCCAATGGTAGATTATATGCTTCTAACAAACAGGCTGAAAAGGGCATTGAGATAATTCCATTTACAACATCCTCAAAATTAGTAAGACAGAAACAAATTTAATTTAGGCAGTAAAAGATTGTCATAATGAAGATTAAGAAGACAGGAGACACTTTGTTTTCATGGGCCAGAAGAAATAATGTTAAAATGTCCACACAAGCCAAGGTGATCTGAGATTTGATGCAATCCTATCAAACAGGAATTACCCTGTTTCCAGAGCTAGTGAAGGGAGGGAAATCACAAGATTCATATAGAAGCACAAACCATCCAGAAACAATCCTAGGCAGAAAGAACAAGGCAAGCGTATCACAACCCAAGACTTAAGACACACTACAAAGTTAGGGTGATCAACAAGTACGGGGCAGACACATGAGCATGCACATGCTGGTGGCACAGAGAGAAAACCCAGGGTGACTCCACATACTTACAGCCAGCAGAGTTTTCCAAGGCAACAAGATCACATACTCTAGAGAGGACCATCTCTAAACATAAGAGGTGCTAGAAACTGGGTATCACTCAGTAGGTCATGTGCTTACCCTGCAACCTTGAGACCTGAGCTCAATCACCAAAGCCCACCTTTAAGAAGCCAGGTTTGATGGTATGTGCTTATTGTGCTAGGGGTGGGCAGGAAGCTGTGGAGAGACAGGCTTAACCCTGGGATTTCCTGGCCAGGTAGTCTACCCTGCTTGGTGATTTCAGACAAATGGGAGACCCTATATCGAGAGAGAGAGAGAGAGAGAGAGAGAGAGAGAGAGAGAGAGAGAGAGAGAGAGAGAGAGAGAGAACAGTGAATACAAATCTGTAGAAGACTGAAACTAGACAGGCCCTTATATAAAAATCCAACTTGGCAGGTATAATGACTTGTGCCTTTAATCCTAGCATTTTAGAGGCAGGGCTTAAAGCATCTGATTTTTTCCCATCACCACAGCATCACCTGAACATGTTTGGTAGCCTTGCACCTCCAGCTCTATGGTCAACAGCTGGTAGTCCTGCAATAATAGCTAATTAGGAACAGTCAGTGGGTCTCCAAAAGCCATACCAATGGGAACAAGGTTGTATAGATGACGACACAGCTCCCATGAGCAAGGCAGAGAAGATCCAAGGGTCTGCAATTCCTCAGAGAGGGCCAATTTTGAGACAGATATAGGCAACCCAGTGAGTTGTCACTTAAAGGGTGGGAGTCAAGGGCTCTGAACCAGAGAGAGACGGGGTCACCTGGTACCAGGACTTTGAGAAAAGCCAGAAGTCGTGGGAAGGACTGTGCTGGAAAAAGAAAACCTCACATTCAGGCGAATGGTCAGAAGTAGATAACCCCACCAGAAACCCAGTTGCTGGTATTGCATGGAAGGCAAAGCCATCAGTGAATGAGAAAGCAGATTTGTTGCAGGTGGAAGAGAGCAGATCTATTGAAAGTGAAGCTGGTGGGTAGGGTCCCAGCATGAAGTAATTACAAAGTGCTGAGAAGTGGATTTTTGCTAGGCTTATTCCACGTGAGTGAGGCATTGGCTTTCATCAAACAAGGATCAACCGAGAAAGGCACAAACTGCTTTGGTGAGTTGTCAATAAAGGGTCCAGGGTCCAAAGGACCAGAGGGCCCTAGACTGGCACAGGCCACCCAGTGGGTTGTCATGAAAAGGGCCCAAGAGTCGTGGTTGCCTGATACCAGGACTTAATGAGGCCAAAAGGCAAGAGACCACACTGGAGAGATGAGTCCTCACTTGTGGGAATAGCCTAAGGGGGGGGTGGTATAGCTCATCACTCATGATGATTTTGGATGGAAGAACTCAGTGATCTGAGAAGTGAGCCTGTCAAATCTGAACTGGGTTCCAGAGTGCTAGCTTGCCGCAAACTGCCTGTGGGCTGGAGGAGACATCAGCAGAGCCTTCTTGATCATGGAACCAAAGTAGTAATTTAAGAAAAGCAGTTCTTGAGTGAAAGACACCATGCAACAGTATTCAAACAGAGGTTTTTTGTTTGTTTGTTCTTCATTAGGGAAAGGGATCATCAAAAGGGAAAAGGGAAGAGGGGAGACTGGCCTCTGGAAACAGCAGCATCAGGAGAGAGGAGAGGAAAGAGAGAGAGAAAAGAGGAGGAGGAAGAGTGGGAGTGAAAGGGAGAGAGAGAAGGATGGGAGGTGGCCAGGGCCCTTTTAAATGGGAGCACAGGGAATGTACACTGGTGGTGCTCTTAGTGGCTGCAGCTGAGGGCGTATGCCATCAGAACCCCAAGGACAGGCCAGTACAGATGGCTGGATACTAACAATCATGGATTACAGAAAACAGTACTGGATACTCTCCAAAGGACAGAGGAGGAGGGGAAGAGGGATAGGCAGGAGGATGAAGACAAAGAAGAATAAATTGTTTTTTAAATTAAAAAACCCTGAAAATAGATTTACCATATGAGCCAACAGTCTAAATAATGAGTATATATCCAAAGATAATGATGACATTTTATCAAAGATAGACCAGAACTCCCATGTTTATTACAACAAGATTCACCATAGCAAAAATAAGAAATCAACAAAGATGTTCATCAAGAGATGAGCAGATTAAAATGGTATACTTGACAATGGAATATGAGTCATCTATAAAAGGATGATCTAATCATTTGTAGTAACATGAATGAAATCTGAGGACATCGTGTTGAGGGAAATAAGCTAGGCAGAGAAAGTCAATCATAGGTTCTTGCTCATTTGTAAAAGCAAAAAGAGTTAATCACAAAGTAGAGAATAGACGAGAGGTTACCAGGGGCTAGAAAGGAAGGAGGGGCAGAGAAGGGGAATATTGATTATCAGAACACTATGCATGGAGGATTCTAATGTTCTATAATACAGAACATAAGCACACAATAATTGTATAGTTCAAAGTAACTAGGAGCATTGCTATTGAAGTTTCTCTATATGTCAGCAGTAGATAACTATCATGTTTGAGTGATTTGATCATTACCCAATGCATATAGGAATCAAATTATAAAGCTATACTCCCCAAACAAGTACAAATACTCTAAATCAATTAAAGGATAAAAATAAAGCCACACATATACAAGGAGACTCTCAGAAGACTATCCCCAGGCGCCTAGGAAAAGTAGGTTGGGGGGATGTTGGAAAGAATGGAGGAAATGCACCTCTAGGTCTGGGTTGAGAGGTTTCACTGAGCCCCAGCCATGGAGCCTGCAGACAGGGATGATGCCATGTGAGGAAGTCTACAATGAGTAACAGTGAGCAGCTCTGGCTAGCAGGCTCATGCTCAGTCCTTCTGGTTTATGGTGCAGATGAAGCAATTATCCAGATAATTGGATCAATGTTGATAACTTCAGCAAGAAAACCTACTCTGGGAACAGAATGATAGTGCTTGGCTCTCCCCATTGATCCAATTAAACGTGCAATTGCCCTGGGCCGACTTGCTCAGCCTCTTCAGAGAAGCCTCTGTGGAGTCTTTGCCATGATAGGTCTGAGTTCCCAAGAAGCCAAGGGAAGGGTAACCATTCTCTCCCCCACCCCTCTCCTGGCACATATGCTTTGTTCAGGCCTGGGGCCCTGGGTCAGCTCTCCCATCACAGGGACACGAAGGATAGGCACCATGGAGATAAGCTCTACACGTGGAAATATCAGGAAGGACCCCATGGCCTGAGCTTAGGCTTATCTGCTACTAGAGGGCCCCAAGAAGACACTTACCTTGCTCTAAGTCTCCACTTAGCGGTCTAACAGACTATGTGACAGCCATGGTATTTTCCTTGCAAAGACGTCAGAAGGCAGAATGAGCTCAAATATAAGAGTGTTGGAAAGCTCCTGTTACATGCATGCACACTTATAAGATTTCTGTTTATGGCAGTAAATGATTAAAAACTACAGTGTGATATGTGCTAGTGTAGAGAGGACCTGGAGAAGCATACATAATAATGCTTTATCTAAGTGGAGCTGGGCCAACTGGTGAGCAGTCAGGTAAGGCTTCATGGAAGAGGTCGCCCGACACAGGGAATCAAGTTGAGTCAGGTTAGAAAGTGAAGGCAGTGGGAAAGGTTATTGCTGGCTGAGAAGACAACATGAACAGAGGTGCAGAGGGAGCGACACAGCTGAAAGATTACAAGATACAGTACAGAGATGAGGCCCAGTTAGGTGACAAGGAAGTCTGGCTTTGATCCTTAGGGATCCTTTGGGGGGAGACTGGTCAGATACAGCTTCCCTGGCTATTTCATGAAGGATGGGTAGAAAGAGCAAGTCAAAGGCAGGATGCTGCAAAGACAGGTGTGTGAAAAACACTGTAATACCAAAGGGAATACCTGTTTGCTGTCTGAAAGCACAGAGAAAGGAGTCATTTCCACAGCTTGCATCTTAAAGGACAGTCTATGGCCTCTTGCAGAGGTACCATCAGTGCCTCTGCAAGAACTGTTGAAAGACTAGTCTCCTTCTTTACCTCCCAACCCTGCCCAGACGTTTAGTGCTCACCCAAGACCTGGGATCTTACCCTTTTCTTCTGACAGGGGTCACATGCAGTCCAGGAGGACCAGCTGGACAGCTCACAGTCAACAGGTGCTGGGGTGACATCCACACTCCGTACTTGTCTGCTCTTAGCAAGGCTCTGGTTGGCTGCATTTGTGTCAAAGAAATCTGGCTTCTCCCCTCTAAAAATTATCATAAGAGGAGTCACATATCCTAAAGGAATTACATTCATTCCCCACCACCCATCAATCACCCATCCCATAAATGTAGACCAGATCACGGGTGCAAGGTAGGTAGTTTATCATTTCAGTGCTTGTTAATTCATCTGACAAATATGTATTGAGGCCCCAGGAAGTATCTTATATTAGGACTACTGTGGTAAAGAGTACTGAGTGCCTGTTAGAAGACAGTACCACAGCTGCTTGTGCAATCTGATTCCTGGTCTGTGTGAGCTTCAGATTTCCCCTCCACACAGTGGCTAAAGTGTATTCCCTTACACTGCTGTTTCTGGATTATAAATTATAATCACTAGACTGAGTATTTAAACTCTTATGGGCTATGGATACACAGGGAATCCAGTTAGAGCAATGTACTCCCTATCTCTGGGCCTCTTTTTTAATCCTCTGAAGATTGAGGGGTTTACACTAGGTGATGCATTTTAATATTAAATATCCACAAAACACTTGCTAAGAATAATTGATACTGAAGACATCAGGCTTCCAAGGATGTGACACAGGCCCTATTCAACAGAGAAACATGTCTTGCATCTTAGCAATGTTTAATTGCATGCAGGCCTCATGGCCAGAGCTGGGCTTGAAGCAGTGTGGAGGTTAGATATGAATTAGTGGAGCTTGGAGGCTGTGGGAGAGGATGAGAGGCTGGTATAGGATGATGTGAACCTGAACTACAGCAGGGCCAGGGCAGAGGAAGGAATGAGCAAATTCTCAAGTGGAAGTGATAGAACATGGAAGATGTACTATGATTCTTCTTCTTTTTTTTTAATCTCTTCCCACGAGAACACTTGTAACTTATACTTCTTAAGCCAAAAAATGATTGGAATGAAGATTTATTGAGGGCCTAGGATGTTAAACCTAAGCATTGTACTAGATGTTTCCTGATGCTTTCATCCCATCCCACAGATGTTCTAGAAGGTAGCTATGGAATGTGGTCATCTGGACAGGTGCTGAAATGGCTCAGAGTGACACAAGGTGTCTGCGGCAGTGAACCCAGTATATAGATGCCCTGGGATCTAAGCTCAGGTCTGTCTGATGCTGAGTATGCTCTATGCTCCTGCCCCATGATGTCTGGGAGCAGATCCAACCTGTATCCATTCCGATCACCTCCCATCACTATCTCTCAAGTGTCTGCAAGGCCTGTTTAATCCCTGACTCTAAGATTAAGTCATTAGGGAGAATATCACAAAGCTTCCACTGTCAAACACACAGGATGTCACTCCAAACAAGGTCATTAATGATACATTCTCACTTGGCAAAAGTCCTAAAAGGAGGATAATATTAACTACTGTGAGCTCCATTCCCATGGCTGCCCCAGAGACTGGCAAAAATCAATTGCCTAGTAAAGTTGGATCTTTAACAAAAGGTCAAAGACTCTACTGGAAACCACGGGTGGGTACTTGAAAGCGGTTACTGAGGCAGGATGCTGTATACCAGCAGGGTCCCTCTGATGGGCTCCTATCTACTAATTTGCCCCGGTTTGACAAAACAATACTTTCTGTAATTTGGCTTCTCCTAAGTGTGTATTTGACAGCGCTGTAGGGTTCCTTCTTCCTATTTCAACCACAAAGCAGTTACACTATTTTTTTCCAAGTGTCACCCCAATTTGGGGCCACAGTGGAGACCAAGTAGATAGATAACTTGCACAGTTGCTATTAAGAGTCATAATTATTTTCCTCTCTAAGATTTGAGAGCCTGTTCATGGGCAAGATGATGGCTTACAGAGGCAACTTGCAAGAAGTTGTTATAACTACTAGATCTCTCATTTTTTACACTCAATTTCCATTATGGAGGTGGCAATATAATGAAATAATCAGCAGAATAAATAGTATCTTTGTACATTACATTGGGTAAGTGTGGTTCATTAGTGCTACAAAATGCAAATCTAAAAGAGAGGCTAGTGTCAAGTCACATCTTGAACTTGAGAATGGCATGGAGCCACACAGACGACAGGTTCAGCTGAAGCCTCTGCATTCGGTTATGTGCACCTTCCACCCTGAGGGATTTCTATGGAAACAAACCCACTGGCTTGGCTTCTGCTGAGATGCCTCCATATGGGGAGAGCAGATAAGAAAGAGTAATAGAGGCGGTGCATGTGGTCAAAGTATATTATGAGCATGTATGGGAGTACCATAATGAAAGCCAGACATGCAATTAACAGACACGGATGCAAAGCTCAACTCGTCTGTAACATAAATCTGCCCCAAGAAGTACTGAAAGTTAATAACCACTCAGGGCCCCACACCCACATGGACCCCTGTCAATCTTTTGCCACATTTGCATGGTCTTTAACTAAAAGGCATCTCCAGGAATTGGGCATCTGAGTATTACAACAGACCCAGTCCTGTTTCTTTCTTTTTTTTTATTTTTATTTTACATATTGATCCCAGTCCCCTCTCCCTCCTTCCCTTTCTCCCTCCCTCTTTCCCTTCCTTCCTCTTTCCTTTTCTCCTCCCTCACATACACCCGACCACCCTCCTCTCTTTTTTCTTTTTTTCCATTCTCTTCAGAGGCAATAACTGTCACAGACATGCTATGTGTCATTCCAGAGTCTAGTAAATGATTACACACACATGTGCAGCATGCAGCTTTCCCTTCCTGTGCTTTGCTTCTGTCTATCCACATCAGCTAGATCCATACTGATTCCTAAAGGGACCCAGTTTGCTTCTTACGTGCTGTCTCCTAGAGTATCTCTTGGATGTCATTGAGTCCTTTGAGGTACATTCATATCCTAACAACATTTTGCACTTTCAAAACAAAAGTGTTAGTGTAAGTATCATTTTATACTTCACTGGAAATGCACACCTTCTGCCAAAGTGCCAGCAAGGTCCTGCCTTTCTTGGGGGTGCACAGAACTGTTGCCAGCCTTAGAACACATTGCTGTGGGTCCAGGTCTCCTACTTTATTTCTATGATCAAAATAAAGATGGATCCACTAGGCACAGCAGGATTAGGTCAGCAGTAAATTTCCAGCCTTCAGCTTATATGGATGGGCCACATCAATATATTTTGGCTTTCTGTGGAAATGTCCTGACACAACAACTTTCTTGTCACACACAATTTGTTTGGCAGCTGCAGCCCTGTACAAACAGCATCTTCCACTTTGCTGTGTGTGTGGGGTGGTGGTTTGTGGGGAAAAGGTTTCCCATTTTTCTCTGTCATTTGCTGTTGCAAACATGGAATTTAAAGCAGCATCTCAAACTAGCAAATGTGTCTCCCAGAGAAACATCCTGAGTGTCCATCAAGTCAGGTGGATTTTGGGGAAAGGTGTTAATGAGAGGCAGAAAGCAGAAAGAATGCTCGAATTCTGAACACACCCCCAAATGGACTGAATAGCTTTGAGAGTGGCACAGTCTTCAAGCCTCAGTTTCCTTCTCTCTACAGCTATAAGTGACAGAATGACTGTGAAGATGAGAGCTATGCCTGGAACAGAGTGACAATCAATAACGATCAATAGGCCATGTGACAATGTGACCTGAGCAAATGGAATGACAAAATTTATGATCTGAAGGAGGTTGCAACACTTTCTGTTCCTACACAGAATACTGTTGTCTTGCTTTTTGTGTCTGATACTGAATGGCATGTTGTGCTCAGGACTGGAGTGGAAGAATCATGGGTAGAGAGCAGAATATTCAACCAGGAGTGTGGGAAGGGCTGGAGGCTCATTGAGTGCGAGCCATTCTCTTCTCCCCTCTGGGGATCAGTTTGCCCTTCCACAGAGTGGGAACAACACCCCCTCTCCTATGACACAGCTGTGAGTTCCATAGCTTGCACTCCTCACCTAGTGACTTAGTGGAACTCCAGCCGCTACCTAATAGAGAACTTGCCCATAAATGCATCCCATTATGCCACCCCTTCACTTCAACCCTTCTATATCTGAAGGATACAGTTCACATCCCCTAGCTACTTATTCCTACTTCTCCTCACAGGTCCCACCTTGGTGTCTACTCAGTGAGACTGAAATGTACCTGGAGCATTTGGAACAAGCTCTCTCACACCTCCACACATTTTGCATATGCTGTTACCTATGGCTGAGGCACCCTGTATCCCTTGCCAGGACCCTTGCTCAGGAGAACCAGCCACTCTCACTCTTGCTCTTGATTGCTGTCATATTGTTCTCTTATGTCTCACAGTGCAATGCTCCTTGAGTCTGGGGTCTTGTTCAGCGCTGGATACTCTGTCATCAACAAATAGCTGCATGCAGGAACAGGCTGCCTCTGGGAGGGTTGTATGAGCCCTCTGCCCCAGGCACAGTTCACTGGACACTGCAGGCTTCTTTGTGCCCAAAAGTAAATGCATGGAAAGCATTGGCAGTATAGTTGGTCTCTCCACCAAGTTGAGAGGTGTGCTAAAGTCGTGCTAATTCTAAGGGTGAGTGCTGGAGGCGGCTGAAGACACACAATCCTGATCCCTGGGAAGGTACTCAGAGCTCAGAACAGAAGGCACACAGAACACGTGGCACTGCTCAATCTAATGAGAGGTTGCTATCAGGGAGCATTTGGAAAGTAAAGAAAGACCTTTCCCTCCCTCCTCTTATAGCAGTGATCATGAGCATGTCCACATCTCATGCTGGGAACTGCTCAGGCACAAGGAGGGCCTTCAGATTGCCAAGGTTCTACCACATCTTTCTCTGGAACCCAAGTATGAGCCCCAACCAAGATTATTTCCTTAGCTCTTTCACATTCTATAAGAGGAACCTCCATGAATTAAATCTGGTGTTTAGCTCCTGTGAGTCAGAGAGAGGAGAAAGGAGAGGAAGAGTCCGAGAGACACACTAGACATAATAGGCTACTGGAAGGGTAGAGTAAGACAGTGTCATTTATTAAGATCATTCATGTGAACTGGTTCATTTTTCATATATAATAAACCTTCTTTTACATAAGGAGCCAGACCAAAGCTTCATCCAGAATATAGACCATGTATCCTATTCTTCTTGACATGACAAAATTCATTTTAACATGACCGTTCTTTAACAGGCACTTTTGTTGAAGCCGGCCACTTGGGTCCACAATAACTCAGAGGGAGTTGTTGATTATTTTATCAGACACATGCAAATTGCTTTGAGAGATGTTCTTCTGCCCACAGGCATGTGGCAGAGACGGTCAGCATTCTGTGGTTTTATGCTCTCTGCCATGTAACTAACTGATTAGGGAATCATGTGTACCCATTACTTACCTGGAACCAGAGAAATGGAGACATCCCAGGGCAACACAGAGAAGACATGACTTGGCCAGTGCCCTCCAAGCATGGGCCCCTGTCTTCATGTCTGTGTGACAGGCGTTCCAGTGAGGTCCCCAAATTCCCGAAAAGCCTACTCACTATTGCTACTTTCCCTTCTATGCCCACAGAGCAAACAGCTCAGCAAAGCAAACAGAAGCCGGTGCCTGGGACCTCAGTTGACTTTGCACAGCAGAAATGTATTCATGACACTCCAAACCAAAGGCAGTGAGGAAAACTCTAACTCCATGCAAGTTACCTTACCTGAGTACTTCAGGTAGCCACTACCGCAGATGCCCAAAAGGGTGAGGGCTAGATAAGTCAAATATGGGGAAAGTAGTGCATACAGACACATGTTGGGGGTACCCAGATACACACTCAGTTCTCAATGAATCGAGTGCAGGGTCTGTCTGTAGTCAAATGGGTCTGAGTCCTAGGTTTGTAGCAGCTGTAAGCAGGGCTCCAGAGCCCAGCTACCAGAGTATAAGTTCTTTCTATATGATTTTCACCTGAGTTCAAAGTCTTTCTTTATGATTCTCAGCCGTGTTACCAAAACACACATACTCTCCTTGTAAAACAGGTAATAATAGTGCCGGTCTCCCAGTCCTGTGCTGAAAGGGTTGGTTAGTGGAAGGGTGACAGGAGACACATTATAAACAAGCATGAAAATGTCACAATGAAACCCATTATTATGTTGATAATTAGATGCTAATAAAACTTGGGTAAATCTAAATATTCAGAATTCATTGAGCATTGCCAGGCAAGTACCATGCACTCTCCATAAGCACCTGGTGTTCTCTGTTTCCTCTTGATAAAATGCCTCAGAACTGGAAGAATCAGATGTGATACTCATTGTGCAAATGTCATGCCAAGAGGTAGTGTAAAAGTTATCATTTTAAGAAAGTATCCTAAGATGCATTGCTGTGTTAACAGGGCTTCTACAGGCTCTTATGTATAGGGCTGATCAGCTCTGACCTTGCTGAGAAGTGAAGTTTAGCAGATGACAGCTTCAGGAAAATACAACATTTGTCTCTAATATTTGCTGGAGACTGTTGAAAGCCATAGGTTATACACCTGAGTGGCTACCATACTCTTCACCCACCACTTCCGTCATCTGCCAGGTTGTAGAGAATGCAATTCCTTCTCTCCGGCTGAACCACAGCAAAGGCAAGCGTTACTCACATCCGTCAGTATACTAGGCTAGGAAGACAGGCACCCCCACCCACAGCTTTCTGTTGCTCAGGGTGGCTCCCAGGTTCACCTGCCACCCCTCCCTGTTCAGTCAACTGAACTGAAAAGACCAGAGAGAAGCATTCTAGAAAAAGCATAATCTAATGCTTCTCGGGGGCTAGGGAGATGGCTTAGTGTGTAAGAGCACTTCTGCAAACAGAATGCCTAAGCTCAGATCTTCAGTACCCATGTTTGAAGGAAAAACAAAAGAAAACAAAACACAAGAACACAATAAACCCTACTAGGTATGATCACAAGCACCTGTCCAGGACCAGGACACCCTGTCTTAAAGGAATAAGAGAGAGAATGATAGAGATAGAGGAGGGCACCCAATGCCTTCCTATGGCCTCTGTGCATATATGATTATGCACACACAACATGAAGGAAGGAAGGGAGGAAGAAAGAAGGAAGGAAGGGAGGGAGGGAAAGAACCTGCCAGATTGCCCATGACCAGATGTAATGTGGGTATTTACACATTTCAGTCATACTTTGACTCCAACCTGGAGACAGCTGTAAAGAGTGTAGCACTGGGGATGGGATGTGTGAGTGGTGTGACAGGTGCACTGTGCAATGCTTAGGCAAGATGCAAATGTTGAGGCCTAGAGAAGCAACTTCTAGATTTGTGATAATCAACAAACTAAAACCAAATCACACATTATCCTCATCAAATGGTGTCAATGAACCAACCTGCAGCTTGTTAAAGGCCAGATGCTGGCTGAGTTGGGAACATGGTACAGAATCTCTGAGGCTCCGGAGAGGTGACACGTAACATGAGGATTGAATAGGAAAAACAAAATGGTGTTCTTTCTGTTATCTATTTCCCCCAAACTCTTATTTATAAAAATGGAGACCATTCATTGACATCCACTCCATAAGTTATTGACTCTGGGTTTGAATGTTTAAAGTTTAAAGTTTAACCTACTTCCAAATATAAGTTGGGGTGTTCTCCCAGCCTACCGCCTCTCTGTTTGCGGGAGTAGCTGGGCTGGGGTTGGGCGTGCAGGAAAGGGGTAGAGGGACATCTAGGGAAGATAATGGTCCCTCACATGCTATGCAGTAGATCAACCTGTTCATATTACAGTCACCATTAACTCAATCACAAGGTATTGTTTCACCAACATCCCCAAGGGTTCAGCTGATCTGAACTTTGACACAATTGATTGCTGCAGTTAATCATTGGTAAACAGGCAGAAAATTGAGTTTCAAGAACTATCCCTGTTCCCATCCATGGGTGCATTCATTTACTTTCTATTGCTGTGATGAAGAAACCACTACCAAAAGCAACTTTGTTTGGCTCACTCAACCCATTCATGGACCATCATGAAGGAAAATCATAGCAAAAACTCAATTCAGGAACCTGGAGGCAGGGAGAGAAGCAGAGAGCATGGAGGCATGCTACTTACTGGCTTGTCTCCATGACTTGCTCAGCTTGTGTTCTCATATAACTCAGGTCTACCTGCCCAGTAGTGGTACCATACATAGTGGGCTAGGCCTTCCAACATCTATCATTAATCAAGAAAATACTGCATGGGTCAATCTGATGGAGACATTTTATCAAAAAAGCTAATGACCACAGCCCATGTAAGAGGAATCAAATTCTTATACAGTAAGGGTCTCCTTTTGACCTACTCACCACCAATCGTTCATGCAGGGACCTAAAAGTCAAAGTTACATGGGTGAATCATGGACTATCACCTCTAGGCTTGCCCAGAATAGATGCCACAGGGGGTTAAATACTACTCATTGTCTTATACCAGTGTCAGGTCCTTTGATCCCTAAAAGAACTGGAATTTTAACCTCATAACACCTTCCAGGGTTCCCTGTGGTGCTCACCTGAGGTCACATGGGAGGGAGGATGGTTGCCTGCAGTTGCAGAGATAATAGCACACATTTCCATGGCCAGATTTTAACAATGTCATAGTCTTCCTATTCATCATCCTGTTTGAAATCAACAGTAAACTAACAAACCAAACATTGCCCCTGAGCCTGTAGATGCTGGCTCTATAGATGCTTCCACAGCTGGCTGGCAACAGATCCCTTGTTAGAAATAAGATTTTTTTTTCTGACCTCTAGACTCTGTCTTTTCACATTCAGAGGCTATCCAGCTCTTAGAGAATGCCAGCATTGCTTCAGGTCTGGTGAAAAGATGAGAAGATAATACCTCATCAGTCCTCTGGTCTAGCTGCTGTCCTAAGGGCCAGAGCTCTTATTGCCGATCACAAGTTATAGATGGGTCATGTGATTCTAAGCCTTTAAACTTTAAGTAGAAATCCACTACTATATGAGCCCATTTGACAACCTCTGCTGGTGGAATGTTGTAGCCTATAGCCGGGTCCATAGCTGACGCCAAGTTTCACAGTTTTACCACAACAGCACTGTGATCCTGGGACACACTTACCTTTCAGTGCACATCAAATGGCTGATGCCATTTTTTTTTTAAAAAAGAGGCTTGGGTCAAGCTTGTAATTCTGTCTGTGCAATAAGCTACTGGGTGTGTGTTTTAGTTAGTTTTCTACTGCTCTGATAAAGACCATGATCAAAAGCAACTTGGGAGGAAAGGGTTTATTTGTTCATGTTACTAAAGCACTTGACAGAAACAGTTAATGGGAGGAAGTAGTTAGTTAGCTTTGTGGTTTCAAAATGTCCCACGTGCTTGGGCAGGACATCATGGTGGCAGAAGCAAGGGGCAAAGATTCTGCATTTCCCGAAAGACAAGAAAAGATCATACAGCATACAGGAGGAGGCCAGAGCAAGACGAAGCCCCCTAGGGAGACTCCAAGAGACTCACTTTATCCAGCTAGACCTTAAGCCCTACCTTAAACCATGTGCCACTAATGCCACACTATGATGAACTCGCCCAAAATCAGTAATATGTGTTAAGTGCTAGTTTGTACATCATTAAATCTGTTCCTTCTATGGGTGCCCTCACCATTGAGATGCCTTTCCTCACACACCCAGGGGCCTGCCTTACTAAACTCCCAGGAAGTCTTTAATGCAATCAAAGTTAGTCACTGCATCTTATCTAATAGTTTATATACTGGAAAAATCCTTTAAAGCCTCCGAGAAATACCTACTTTAGTTGCAATTGAAATCATGCCACAGTGGTCATGTATTGAGCACCTACTAGACAATGGGGACAGTGCTAAGTCAACAAGTCAAGATGCACTATCCCTTCCCCATGAGAGCGGACCACATTCTGAGGAAGCTGTACTGTGAAAGAGGTCTGCCTGGTGCAGTCTGGGCACATGACAAGTGCATGCCTGCATGCATGGCTAGAGGGAACGTATTTTCTAAAGGTAGCTGATCTTAAGAGCCAAGGAGAAGTCAGAAAACCAAAGGGAGGGCATGTTGCCCTGCAGGGACAGAGGGTATCAGGGTGGGGACACAAAGGTGTCCCCACTTAGGGGATCAGCATGAGCAGTATTAGAAAGGAGCGAAAAAGGGAAGGCTGGCTGGGATCGTACTACCAGGGCCTCATGGGCAGTGCTGCTGACATGGACCTTATTCTATGTGCAGGGAGAGCATCTGAGCATCAGGGGCCGAGGGAGAGGGCAGCTTGCTTTGTGATAGGGAGTCTTTCTGCTGCAGTGCAGAGAATGGATTATGGAAAAGCACTGGAGCAGAGAGCCCTGAGGCATTGCAGAGATAGGAGCAGAGCAAAGCACTGAGCCTGTCTCCGAGAGAGGCCAATGCCATGCTGTCTGTGAGCAGCTTTGGATACTGCACAGCTCTGCACAAAGGCAGGATTGCTGTGAGATAGTGGTTCTGTTAAAGACGGTATATTAACTTCCACGAGCTGAGAGTGGCAGCTACTCAGAGAAGCATTGTTCTGGGCAGTATGCAACTGTTCCTTCACCATGTACACACTTCTGGGCAGCAGCATAGTCCCCCAGAAAGGAGAGCCTTGTCTTCCAGGGCCACTATTGTGGGTCCTTTTAGTTGCTCCAGAGTCTCAGGCTAAGTCTGCAAACTCCTGATTTCTGTAGGATTGCCTGAAGGATTTTCCTTGAGGTCCAGGGCACCTGCTTTGAAAGAGCTGGCTGTGCTAAGTGCATCCCTCAAGGTGATTGTGCGCACTGCAACTCTGTATGCATGGTATGCATATTAGCATCACCGTGGCTTAGAATTGTTTCTGGAAGAAGCATGGCAGGTTTAGTGGACAGCAAGCTCCCTGGAGGAGACACTGGGGGAAAACAAGACCTAAATGAGAAAGAAAGAAAAAAGAAAGGAAAGAAAAAATAATCATAGCCCCGATATTATGGGAGGGGTCTCATTCCTTTGTGGCCAAGAGAACAACTGTTGGTGGAGGCCACATCCCCTTCCTGTTGAGCTCCACTACATTTCTCAGCTGCCATTGCTGTTCATTATGTGCAGCCTTGGGTCTAAAACCTGTGAAATAGAGAAGCGATGTATTCCACTTCATCTATTTCCTTTATTATCATTTAAAATTTGTTGAGAATTTCATAGTTGTATACAATGCATTCTGATCATATTCACCTTCTCTAACTTCCAGACACTCTCAGCATGTCCCTCTTTCTACCTCATCTGTCTGTCTGTCAATCAATCAATCATCTCTATATATCCCCAGTTGTGTCCAATTAGTGTTGTCGGTAAGTCCCTGGGTATGGGGTCACCCATGGGAGCATGGAAAACAGACTAGTGGCCATATCCCCAAAGACATACTAACTATCCCCCCTGCTGTTATCAACAACCAAATGCTAGGAGTGGGACTTCCTATGCTCAATCTCAAGCCAACAGGGACACTTGAGAATGGTCTCCCATGTTGGTTGACTAGCTTTCATAGTGCCAGAAGGGACTATGAAGATACTGGGGAGGAAAGGCTGCAATGGTCTTACCCTGTGCTGGACCCTGCAGCTACAATTCTATCCTGCCAGGCAAGGTGTGCAATAGTGATGTCACTTTAAGAGATGCACATAGGACATTGCATGATCCTCCACACTCTCTCCTTCCCTTCTTCCCATTGGTGTGGACTGCTGGAATGAACTGGGAAGCTGTTGCAGAAGAAGGTCCCATGGCAACTTAGGTCTCAGTGAGTCTGAATGGAGCAGAGTCTTTCCCACTCTCTGCTGACAGGTGGTTTGGTTCTTGACTGAGAAAGAGTCTGCCATTGTTCTGAGCCATGAAGATGCCAATGATTTCCTGCTCTATTGGCTAGAATTACCTAAACTAATATTGCATCCTTCCCGTGATTCATCACTTCAAAGCACGGCACACACTCACTAGAAAAAGTCATGGCTGAGAAACAGCTGTGTGGTGACAGCTCCAGAGGGCCACAAAAGGTGATGTCTACGTAGTGAGAGAGATTCATTGCCTCCCTAGGGTTGTGTTTGTCCTGTATTGACTGAGAGGGGGATTGTGGGCCTTCCCTTTGTATCATCTCCTCCTGTGGTACTGTGTGGATGTGTACAGGCTTCTTCTAGCATGTGTTGGGTCCATGAAGCACAAACGGGCCATTCTCTATTACAAACATAGAGAACAAGTACCATGGCTTAGACAAGGCTTCAGTGTGTCCCCCTAATGGTGGTGTGTGTGCTGGAATCCTGACCACTAGCATGTTAGTGGTGGTGATAGTGGGGGTGGGGAGAAGTGTAACATTTGTGAGGTAGGGATAGTAGGAGCTCATGGGGGGATTGAACTATTCTTGGAAGGCACTAATATGGCTAAAGAGTTGATTACATATTTATTTATTTATAATTTTTTTTTTGAGAATGGGTTTTGAAGTCAGGCAATTTCATGCTCTTGGCCTCTTTTACACACCATACTTCTGTGAACCTTTAGTCACCAGAATTGTAAGCCAAATAAACCTCTTTGTTTCATAAAGGACCCAGCCTACGGCATTTTGTTATAGGAACATGAGGGAAAGTAATAACTAGAGACTGACAACACAGAGTATAAGCCGCATAGATGAAGAGAAAGCAGGAAGCACACCAAAAACACGTGATTAGTACTGCTGCTGTGGCAGCTGAGAACTGTGACAGCCAAGTAGAAGTAAGGGACCAACAATGAGTTACAAGATGTGGAGTTGGCTGGAGTGTGGAAGGGAGAGCTGGCTTTGCAGTTCTGCCCCAGCTTTCAGGGCATGCTGGGGTGAAGCAAGTTCTCAAGGTAGATACGATTTAGCCCTGTGGGTGGGTGAGATGTTCGACACTTCACTGTTGCTATCCAGGAAGGACTTATCAGTATTATGAAGAGCAGTGGTCAAGAAGCAACACTAGAACAGGACAGATGCACCATGTTGGTGATAAAAAATAAGCCCGCTGTGGGTAGAATTCCTGATGAGGAAACATCAGCCTCAGCCACAGAGCTAAGGAATCACGGAATATGGTCTCCATGGTTCCTAAGTGATAGTTTCACATGTCTGTGAGCCATCTGGCATGTGAAACTTAGTATCTCTCTAGGACTAAGTGTCAAATGCTTGAAGCACAACACTTTCTGTGGTTCCTCCAAATTTGAACATTTTATTAACCCCATCCATGATGACCACTGACGTCATCAGCATAGGCATAGTAGTATCTTGAGTTCAACTAAGGGAGACACATATTTTTGTGTATTTAAAAATGCATGCAAGTACAGGGTTAGTGAGATGGCTCAGAGAGCAAAGGCCTTCACTGTGCAAGCCTGGCAATCCGAGTTTAACTCTCGGAAATCATGTAAGTACAAGGGGAGAACTGACTCCACATTGTTTTCTGGTCTCGGACACACACCCCACAGGGCACGTGCACATGCACATACACTAATACTGAACAAAAATAAAATACGTAAGTATAGGCACTTGCATTTTAAAACAATAAACATATTCAGAGTACTCATTTTCTACTTCAAATATTTCCAGGAATGTTTAAATGTGTGAGGAGGGAAATTGGGATAGTAGCTGGCAATGTGCCACAGAACTAATTACCTGGGGGACTTTAAACAACTGAATGGATTATGTATTTGCATTGATTTTGTGGATTAGCTGCAGCAAATGGTGAAATTTAATCCACTTTGTTCATCTGCTCATTCACTCATTACAGGACCAAGTTCAAACTCCTTAGCCCAGCAAATGAACAATTTTCCAATCTGCGGGCTTCCAAATGCGCTCAACTTCATACAACCTAAACTTTCCATCGATTCATTTATACATTCAAAAATAATTATTTTTCAATGTTCACTGTGCACTGGACCAAGCTCTATGCTAAGGTTGAGGGTGCATCAGTAACTCTCATGCCTGGCTCACTATACTCATAGATCCTTCATTTTTGGAGAGAAAGTAAATTCAAACCATTGCATTTATCTCTAATGATGGATTAGTAACTGTAAATTGACTCCTGGGTTGGGAACTAGGACAAATACTGGAACTGTGAAGGCTCAAGCAAAGGAGAAAAGAAGTTGAAGGCTCAAACCTTTTATAACAGTCATGGATGTGCAGAGTTTCTGTTGTGTGGTACTGTCAGAAGAAATTGGTTTAGTAGCCAACTTTCCCACTACTGTCACAATTCTGTAGGTCAAAAATTCAGGCTATGCACAGCAAGAATGGTCACCCATTCCATACTATGGTGGAGGTTGGACTATCCCAAAAAATACTTAACTACCAGGGTTCTTGGTGTGGATGCTTAATGATTAAGAGTTATCTATGACAGCTCAAATGGATTCTGGATTCTCCCAAGGGCTTTTCCTTGCCAAGAAGTCTTTCCACCACACAGGTCACTGCATGTTCTGTCTACTATGGAAGCTGGGCATCTTATAGCTTACATTCCAAGGTCCCAACTTAAAAGCAGAGGCTGCTGCATCTTGATGAACTCAGAGTGACTTTTTAAGCTATCACATTCCAGGGTAAGCCCAGGCATGGTCTGTGAGAGACCATGCTCACTGGAAACCATCTTTGAAGATTAGGTACAACCCAAGAAATTATACTACTATGGAGGGGGATATTTATGTTTTTTTCTAAGCAAGCCAAGGGCCTGGAGAGGTGACTCAGTGGGCAAAAGGCTTGCTGCACAAACACAGGAACCTGAGTTTGGATTCTGAACTTCCATGTAAAAGCTGAGCAAGGCAATACATACCAGGAGGGGTTAAGGGCACAAGAGAGGCAGGTCCATGGGGCTTTGTTGGCTTGTCTGATTAACTGAAATAGTTAGTTTTAGTTTCAGGGAAGAGACCTTGCCTCAAAAAATATCAGGTAGAGTGTAAGGAAAGAAGACATCCCAATATGAATCTCTGGCTTTCACATGTGCATGCATGTGCATGTATATGCACACATACGCATGTGCACACACACACACACACACACACACACACTCACTCAAATAAAAATAAAGTTCAAAATTTAATGTACACCAATTGCTATGACTTGAATACAAAATGTTCCCCAAAGGCTACTGACATTCCCTAGGGAGGGCCAGGAGACACTTGCCTTTTCTCCCCAGATGTTGCTCTCTCTTTTATAACATCTGCTAGATTATTTATAGGAAGTATGAGGCAGTTGACACAAGGACTCCACGATGAAGCTTCTCTGAGGTAGCTACTAATGTTGGGTTGTGGCTTTGTGGTGATACAACTGTTTTGTGATCACCTACTCTCCTGTAAGTAACCCCTGATCCATGTTCTCTACACAAACTAATGGATCTCACCGAGTTGGACTTTGGAGAGGTATTGAACTCACCCTTAGCCCTGTTGTGGGTACCCTCTTGGGTGGAGTTTGTGTCTCTCTCAGGAAAAGTTCATGCAACAGTTACATTCAGGCCAAAGATCTGTACATTTTCTCTGTCTTGGGATTTTGAGTGAACCTGAATTTAACACTAATATATTAATTTGGTGCAGAAAATTTCAAGACAGAATAGCATTCAGAGTGTTACATGTTTTCTTTATTAAAAGGAGGTGTGTGTGTGTGTGTGTGTGTGTGTGTGTGATGCATGAATGGAAGTCAGAAGACTTTTGGGAGCTGGTTCTCTGCTTTGATCCCATGATCCTGGAAATCTAAATCACATTACTAGGGTAGACAGCTAAAACCTTTACCTACTGAACCATCTTGCTGCCCCCTGACATATTTTGTACTGGCTGCTGTTTGTCAAGGTTATATAGTAAAACCCAGTAGCAAGAATTTTAGTTAAAGATTTGAAAAACATGCAGTTTGCTCTGAAAATCAACATGTTTAAGCTTGAGTAAATATAAAATGGGCAGGCAAGTTTGTCAAAGGGATTAATTCGATTAAAAGCAAATCAAGTACATTATAACAATAGGAAAGATAGGAATTGGAAATTAAATAGGAATTGGTTGAACTCCACCCATCCATCACAGGACCAATGGTAGAAAAATTTTATGCCAGTTTAAAGACTTTGCACTGAATAGAGTTTAAAGGCACCTGGCATGCACAGGGCCAGCTGGGAAAGTGTGGTCTCATGTTTAGTCATCTACTTAAGGGCTCGGCTGCTGCAGTGATGTTCTCAAGGGGTGCTGATGCTGCTCAACTTGTTAGCTGTTCTTCCCATCATCTTTGTGATGCTGTTTTATATCGATGCAGAGAGCAAGAATTAGGGAGTCATAGGATGCTTCTACCCAGATTTCAAAGGCCAGAGAAGTCAGGCAAGTGTGGCAGGGCAGGAGTCCCTGAGAGTGGGCGGGTAGGGAGGGAGGGAGGGAGAGAGATGCTGTGAGGGTGAAACTTAATCTGAAATGAAAATTCTACTCTACCAGAGATGCCAGGACCATGAAAGTAGGGTTAGCAGAAAAAAAGAGGTCATGTGGCTGCAAACAGTGAAGCCATGGGAGCTGGGCTCTCCAAGACCACATGACTCAGATGATAGATGCAGTGTTACAGGCTATGGTCTTTTCTTCAAATGGTTGTACAACCCACAGTGCACAGAAGTGATGTAATATAGAAGTGTAACATGACTTAAGAGTGGGGATATTCAAGGTGAGTGGTGAGACTACTTTACAAGCAAATTCAAGCCAGGAGAAGCTGGTCCTGCCTCTCTCCTCTCTCTCTCTCTCTCTCTCTCTCTCTCTCTCTCTCTCTCTCTGTGTGTGTGTGTGTGTGTGTGTGTGTGTGTGTGAGAGAGAGAGAGAGAGAGAGAGAGAGAGAGAGAGAGAGAACATTTCCCAAACCCATAATAGCCATCCTTATGGGATTCCCCAGGCATTTTAGAGCCAGGCAGACTCACTGTGGCAGTATGAGCTCACATGCTCAGGTGTGAAAGCCAGAGTCACCCAGATTCTTTTGGCAATTGGAAAGTAGATGATGATCAGAGCCCACCAGCTTGTCATGCGGCAAAGATGCCTCAGAGCCTGGAAGCTTCAGTGGCATATGCTAATCTGCTTTTAGAAGGAATGCCTGGAACTCCTATATCCCCAATCTCATTCTCCAGGCCCCTGAGTGTGGAAGGACTGCCAGTGAGCATTCCCTAGTGAACTGAGGCTGCCCTGGGCTTCCATGCAGGTCCTTGATAGTGGGGCCTCTTTTCAAACCTTGCACATTGTCCAGGCCTCCCTGGCCAGCTCTGTGGCCTGCTCATTTTCTCTATTCCTTTTAGGACCCTCATTGCTGGCACACTAAGCATCTGTGAGTCCCATTATTTGGCCATGTTTGGAAGGAGCTACACAATTCTGCCCTATTTATATGGTCAAGTCTCTGGTTTGAGGTTTTTTCTTTTTCTTTTTTCTTTTTAAAGAGAGTTCATTGCTACCTAGGTTAGCCTGGTCTCAAATTCACTGTGTAGTCCAGGGTGGCCTTGAACTAACTTGAGATCCTTCTGACTCAGTTACCAGAGACCCGAGATTACAGTTGTACATTATGCCCCGTGGGGACTGGTGCTTTTGAGAAGCAATGTTGAAGAGTGGCACACTGTGGACATTTGAGGCACAGCAGCCTAAACTGGACATGGTTCAGCCACTCACCAGAGTATGACTCTAGGCAAGGTGCTATGCTTCCCGGATCCTCGGATCTTTCTTTGCAAAGGGAGGAGAGTTGTATGGGGTTGTAAGGATTTGGGATGCTTTATATAAATTCAGGGGCTTTGCTTGACATTGGGCAGAGTTTTCCACACTTGAAGCTAGTTTTTAGCCTGTAACTATGACAGTAGGAAAAGGGTCACACAGATAGAATACCATTGAGCTGTCAAACTTGATCAAAAGGCTGTTCTCTCTCAGGGTGCCCCAGGGCCAGACTTGAGTCTGAGACTTAGTCAAATCTTAAATTATTGGCTTAAAAGCCTGCTTGGAATACTCACCACATTCTTCCTTCCTCTGCTGTCTCCAAGCCATAGTCTCCAATCCCACAGGTAGCTGGAAAATAACTAGCATTCTCTAAATGCTGAATAATTCTCAGTGACAGTGATAATGACCATCATAGAATAAGGACACTAATAGAAGGGTTTACAAGACCCCATGGTGACCACAAATAGGTGTCATCAACGCTTCCCATGGTGCTTCTGGGATATTCATTTTCCCCCACGCAGCTCTGACCCAATTGTGGAAACAGACAAAGCAGACACAAAACTTTGGGGCAATGCAGAGTGTCTGTTTCCACGTCCCTCTGAAATTCTCTGAACACTATTAGTCTCTGTTGGCCAGGAGGTGAGGGAGTCAGTGGTCAAACCTCACCGCCATCTCCTTGCCAGACTTCTTGTCAATACCTGTTGACATTTTCCTGAGTAATTGTTCCAGGCACCTCAGTACATTTCTTCATATCACCAGATAGATTAAGGGGCTCTATTGATTTTGTGGTTTCATGTGTGAAAGATCTAATCTTAATCCTTGACTGTTCATTTTCCTTAACCTTTTAATAACATGATAGGGAGGCGGCCTGTCACAGTGGAAGTTGTTTCTGAGGTATGTTGCCATAAATACACAACACAGTTGGTTTTGTTCTTTGGGAGCAGCCATAATTTTGGAATAATAATAGTGATGATGGTGACACTTGTGGCATGCAGTGCCGTTTACAAAGCACTCTCCCATATCAACTTATTCAATCCTGACAGGAGTCCTGATGGGTTGGAGTTATTTTACTCATTTTGATTTATTTATTCCTAGAGTCCTTCTACAACATGAATTATTAACATTTTCTGCCATGTCACAGATGAGGGGTCTGCACTGCCCAAGGTCACATAGCTCTTAGAGATAGGGCATGGAGTCAGAGAGATCAGTCTTCAGGTGCTGCCAAGGGTCCCTGTGTCACTGTGGACATGAGGCCTAGACTCTGAGGTGTGCTTCTTCACGCATGCAACAGGAAGGCTTCCTTTCTGGGATTTGTCAGGATTAAGGATTATGTGTGAGAGCCACCTCCACTGTACCTCACACCCAGGAGAGGATCAGTACAAGTCAGGTATGGTTTAAAAATAGTAATTATATTAATTATTTGATAATGGCAAGATAAGAACTTTATAGCAAACCTCAGATTTCCATTCTCTTTACTGGAAGCACATTAGAACATTAGAACTGCCCCCCGCGGCCCCTAGTCCCAGTGACATTCAGCTAAGGGCTCTAAAGTTGAACATGAATGTCTCAGTTGATTCTGGTGATGAAGTCCAAGGGTCAGGTGAGGAAGCAATGTTTGGGAGCCCTTTTATTGGTGTCAATATAACAGTCTGGAGGTTAAAGGAGGTTAACAACCCTGTTGACATCAATTTCATATTCATCAATGCATTTATTACCAGGCATGAACTATTCTATAACATCACAAGGGTATAACACTTAGCACCCAGTCTCTTAACTGTACTCAGAAATCCAGGTTCAAAAGAGGTAGATAAATTCCTGCCCAGGTATGCAAATGCAAAGCTGCAAGCCAACTTTAGACTCTCATTCAGCCCAGGCTTTCTCTAGCTTTACTTATCCAGCCAACTGCATGCCATACATCTTGATTCTAGGCATGATGCTCTGTGCAGAGAGGGCCATCTTTCTGCTCCCAAGCTGTGCAGTCAATTATGTAAGCAGATATTTTCATCCACTCTACCAGTTCTCACTCAAGTACTGATGTCCACCATTGGACTGAGCATCTTATAAAAGTGGGTCATGAAGATGCTGGTGTTCTTTCAGGAGCCCTGCTCTGTCTTTCTTACCCTGGTGCTGAACCCTTTGGTCTGCATTCTTGATAATTGCTTCTGTCCATCTTCTGCCTTTTTGCAAAGGTAGAAGGGCTTTATCTGAATTTCTTGTCATTTTGTGCCCAGGCTTGTTCATGGCCCCGAGACTCTTCTCAATCTCTCTATGTCTCTGTCATGATGAAGGCACCCAACCTCACTGCCATTGCATTTTCACTTGCTCTGGTGAATCCAATACAGAGAGATGAACTTGATCTGGCATGATTAAGAGACCCATCCAAGGGCCAAATTTCTTTGCAGCTCTGTTGATATTATGTTGAGTTTTTTGTTGGAGAAGTTGCTAAAGACATTTTTTTGAGATGATGGCTTCAGATGCAGCAAAATCACACCATCATTGACAAAGCCACATTCTTGTTCTTCTTAGGATACATTCAGAATACATGGTTTTCTTTTTCTTTTCTTTTCAAGACAGGGTTTCTCTGTGTAGCCCTGGATATACTGGAACTTACTCTGTAGAACAGGTCAGCCTCAAATTCACAGAGATCTGCCTGCTTCTGACTTCTAAATGCTGGGATATAGGCATACACCACATTGCCCAGCAGAAAATATGGTTTTCATGCTATTTTTTTTTCTTTAAGATGCCCATTTGGGGTTTGGGTAAACCTATTTCTCATGACCTGCAAATCCACTGTTTCCACAGAGATGTGGCATGATTATCAGTGAATCCTACCCATAAATATAACAGATTAGATCAGAACTCTCTACCCTCTGCTCAGGTAGGTCTGGAATAAACCAAGGAATACACTGGGCAGATCAGAGCCCACACACTTTCTGAAAGCAGTGAAGGTCCCCCACTTTCTCCTGGAAGCTTAGGTAGTAAAAGAGTGAGGGATTTCTAACTTTTAAGTCAGAGGTCAACTACTGGCTGTAATGTTGATATAGACATGACGCCTTTCCCCCCACTCAGCTTCAATTTCTTTCTACCTTTATAAAAATGGGTGACAATATACATATTTCTTGTGAAAAAAATAAAACAAGATATGCTAACTCTAGATTCCAAACATTCACACAGACAGACAGACAGACAGACAGACAGACAGACACACACACACACACACACACACACACACACACACACACACACACACACAACTTGAAAATAGATGAGGACTAGAGAAATGACTTAGCAGCTAAGAGCACTGGCTACTTTTCCAGACGGCCTGGTTCAATTTCCAACACCCACATGGCAACTCAAAACTGTCTGTAATTCCAGTTCTAGGGGAGCTGACATCTTCATACCAATGCAATGAAATAAATTTAAAGGCATCCATTGGAAAGATTGTAACTTGAATGATAGAGATGGCTTATGAGCTGACTAAGGTGCAGATTCTTGCAATAGCCATTTGGAGATGACATGGGAAGACCTGACCAAATGTCAAATAACCACAGCTAGGGAGAATAGATAAATGTTTGGTATCTCTCACCAAGCAACCAAGGGGGCTTATGAGACAGGGGTGACTATTGTTTGAAGCAGAGTCCTAGGACATTAAGACAGGGAGAGTCTTCCAGGGACAAAAAAAAGCTTTGCTGCCAAAACCCTTGGAGCCCAGGCAGACCATCTTGATGCTGTGGGGGGCACTGGTCTCCTGAACATCACTCACTGGAATTAAACTTGATTGGGAATGGGCATTTACAGTCAGATCTGAAAGGAAGGCCCTGGCTCTTCGGAAACACATTCTGAGTTGGGATGACACAGCATCTCCAAGTCCAACTGCTGGTGGGGTAGGATTGCTAATGCTGAACTCTGTAGTCAGAACCCACTCAGTGCTGAGTGGAGTGCTGCTGGCAATGAACACAGGGCAGAGGGAGAAGAGACCTGAAAAATTGTCCCCTGCTCCATCCAGTTTCCCATTTGGGCAAGAAGATATTCCATTAAGTCTCCTGGGATGTGTATAAGAAACTGCAGTTGCTCAGGTCTTAATTTTGTGCCGACACTTTAGGAGCTCTGCCGCTTGTAATCTGGATCCCTCCTAGTTTGAATGCCTGGTAGATTACTAGACTCCCCCAGACTCACTTCAGTAGATAACAGGGAGATGCAGACAGCCTTAGAAAGGCAGTTAAATCAACAGAACCATGGGAGTCATTTAACAAGCATTGTTCAAGATAGATTTCAAAGGATAAGAACAAGAGGAGGCTATTCTCCAGTGGTGGGATGTGTGGGAGGAGGGACTAGATAGAGATAGACACAGATGGTCAAGGTGTAATGATCACAATGCACCTGTAAAGACTGTGGGAGGCTTGGCTAGCAGAGAGGCCCAACAAATATCAGGGCCCACTTCTCCCCTTGTTACTGAGCCTACGCATCTCAGGAGGAAGGCGGAGCTATGTTAGGAGTAAGGTTTTTCTCCGGTCTGGTTCCACCACCATGCCAGCCCCAATTAACACACAGAGACTCTGTATTAGATATAATTCTGTTGGCCAGTTACTTGTTTCTTATCAGCTAGCTGTCTTAATTATTAACCCATTTCTACTAATCTAAGTGTATTCACGTGGTCTCATCTTACCAGAGAGTAGGGCCAGCGTTCTTCTCTCCCCAGTCTCTACATGCTGACTCCTCGCTACTACTTCCTCTTTCCTCCTTATCTCCTAGTCCCTCCTATCTTCCTTTCCTATTGGCCAACAGTGCTTTATTCATTAACCAATAAGAGAGCTACTTCACCTAACACCACCCTCCATGCACCCCACAACCAAAGAGAGTTGAGGATAATGACAAAGGGTGAGGCTGAGAATCCAGCCACGTGGGCTGCCCCAAACAGCCTTGGAAAGAAGGGTCTCCACCACTTACTCCCTAGCGACACTGACGTTTCCAGCCCCGTCTGGCTGGGCAGGACTTGCTCACACAAAATGTGGGATATTTGACAGCTCCTGAGTATGCTTCACTATGCTTCAGCGAAGAAAAGCATACTGCACAAAGTTCATGAAAACATTTATTTAAAAAGGAAACATCTACGAGACAAAGCTAAGTATTTCTGTGGCAAACACTTGACAGATGTGGATTCAGGAGAATGCAGGAGGGGATGCAATGTGAATCAGTGGGTTTCCAGGGAGGGAATCAGGCACAGATTTGCAAATATTTCATACTCATGTTATTTTATAGTTTCAAAAATTTTAGTGTTTATGTTTACTAAGACAAAAGGCACATCTTAAACAAAGATACCTCAGGTGTTCCTTTCTAACAAGGTTTCTTAAACTGTGGGTTTTAACTGAACTTGAAAGTGGTGAACCCGTTCCTTGTCAAATTTCTCACCACTTTCAAAGTGGAACAGATCTTTGGTGAACACAAACCTGTACTAGACCCTGAGTGCTTCAGACAGTACCCTATGGTGCATACATTTCTCTCTGACATCATGGGACCTCACTCCAGCCTTCGTTCTGCAGTGTGTCCACTCTTAACTGAGCTTGTTCGCTCACACACCGCTCAGCTCCAACAAATGCTGGCTGAGCATTATGGTTCAAGACTGCTGCGTCACCATTGGCACATCCGTTCAATCTTGGATTGCTACTGATCTTTGAACAACCCCATAACTTACCTTTGTGGTCAAGGAAGACTGTCTCTAAATTCATATACACCTCCTCAGTGTTTCCTCCTTTACACCTTTCCCTTCACTCAATCCTCGAAGGATGCATTCCTGGTTTCCATGGCTGCACATGCTGCTGTGACATACTGTCTGCTTATTACTCAGCTAAGATGAACATTCATCAGTGACATCTTTTGACAACTTGCATAGGTTGATGCCTTTACATATGCTATTTCATTTTGCACTGCCTTAAACTGTGGAATAATGTCAATAAAAGGTCTAATGCAAAAGCTGACAGCCTTGACCATTAATTTTTATTTTAATTTATCTTTTTTTTTTTGAGACAGGATCTCACTATGTGTCCCAGGTTGGTCTGAAACTCATAGAGATCTACCTGCCTCTGCAACCAAAGCACTTTGATTAAAGGTAGGTGCTACCATGCCCATCTTTGACCTCTGATTTCAATAGAGGATCTCCCCCAAGGTTCACTGGAGAGGTTTTTCATATTAGCTATTGGTTTGAGGTAAGTATTTTATGTGTTTTCTGGCTAGTTTTATGTCTATGTGACACAATCTAATGTCATCTGAGAAGAGGGAACCTCAATTAAGAAAATACTTTATAACATGAAGCTGTAGGCAAGCCTGTAGGACATTTTCTTAATGATTGATGGGGGAGGGCCCAGCTCATTGTGTGCTGGTACACCCTGGACTGGTGGTCCTGGGTTCTATAAAAAACAAAAACAACATTCAGAGCTAGGCAGTAAGCAGGACCCTTCCATAGCCTCTGCATCAGCTCCTGCCGCAAGGTTCCTGTCCTGTTTGAGGTCCTGCCCTGACTTCCTTCAATGTGAAAGTGTAAGCCAAATAAACCCTTTCCTCCCACAACATGCTTTAGATTATGATTTTCCATCATAGCAATAATAGTCCTGACAAAGTATGCTAAGGGAATATTACTATAATTCTATTTCTTAATACTCTTTTCTTCCTTATCCCCAGTATTTAATTGAGGACTTTGGGCACAGTAGACAAGCAAACAGGCATTCTACCACTGAGCTATGTCCCCAGCCCCGCCCCTCTTCTTTGTGACAATACTAGAAAAAGGCCTCACTAAGTTACTTAATTATTCAACTCACTCTGGAGCCCAGGCAGACCCTGAACTCATGACCACCTTGAGAACGAGGAGGGATGCCACCACTAGGCCTGACTCTCTAAGGTTTTTTTCCTTGAAGAGGTTAATGGATTTATCAGATGTCTTTGACAGGCTGGCTGCTCTGGACTTGAATTCCAAGGACCAGCTTTATTTAGTCATGGTTTATAACTGTGTTTGGTTTGAGTTTGATTTAGACATATCTGATTATCTATTAGACAACAAGGATATAATTTGTGCCACTCTTTAATGCTTTGCTGTCCTAGCTTTGAAATACGAACTGAAAAACTCTGTGTTATTCAACAGCTTAGATGGGGCTTTATCCCTTGGCTTAACTTGTAGCTACTGCAGGTACTTCCTTTCCACTGGCCCTGCTATCCCTGCGGATATTCTTCCACCCAATGCCATTGATCTTCCTGCTCAACTATTCATCCTTGAGCACCTTGAGCTCAGCCAGTGCCAAAATATTAGCACAAACTCAAATCTGAGAATCTACTATACAATAATTTATTTCTCTCCTAACTTTTCCCCCCCTTATCAGGCTCTGAGTTTCTTGAAGCTGGGACATTCATGCATGCATTTAAGTTTTTGTCTTATAATCTCCAGAGCTCATCATCGGAGCTGGCACACAAATCAATGACACATTGTGGTAGTGAAAATTTTCCAAGACTTGTGTATACACTTGTTGTTTTTCTTTGATAGTAAAAGAGGGCTAGTAATCACTCTGCATTCTTCAAGCTTTCAGAATTACTACCCTAAGACAATGGGTGTGAAAAGATAATGCGTAAAGTGAAGGACTTAAGTACAAATGCACACCACAGCTTACATCCTTTCTTTGATAATAACAAAAGGCAGTATGCATTGAACAGCATTCGCAGCAGGTGTGAAATTACAAAATTTGTCTCTCATAACTGCCCTCAGGTTTCTAGAGATCTTAAGTGATTTGTTTGAGGTTGAACAATTTGGCAGGCTGAAGAGCCCTAATCTAAAGCCATATTTTCTGGATTCAGAGCCTATCATCTGAATATAACTCTTTTTGCCTTACCAGTAGCAATAATCCTTCCCCCCATATATGAGAAAAGAGGCACATGACAAGTAGAGGATGACAACTTGCTCATATACATTATTTCCTTAAAAAGGTTTTGCTTAATCTTGTTGCCCAGTAGTGTCTAGATACCTCCTCGAGTTGCTCCTCTGGGTGAACAGAGGCTAATCACCCAGTCTCATTTTATTTAGTTCATGATATGACGTGCTCTATCCTGAAGGGGTAAGAGTAGCTGTGGAACACCGTTTCATTCTTTCCACAAAGGTCCAAAAGTGCACAAGACAGATAGGAGGAAACACCTTCCTGTCACTAACGTCTTAGACCAGTGGTTTCAACTTGTGAGTCGTGACCCCTTTGGAGGTTGTACGTCAGAGATCCTGCACATCAGATATTTACTCTATGGTTTATAACAGTATCAAAATTACAATTATGAAGTAGCAATGAAAACAATTTTATGGTAGGAGTCATTACAACATGAGAAACTATACTAAAGTGTTACACAATTAGGAAGGTTGAGAGCCACTGGCCTAGACTCTTGAGTTCAAGGCCCTCAGTTCTTAGTTATGACCCCATTATCTGAGATGATGGAGGCTTTGGCTTCTACACCATGTACTCCAAAGGCTAGGTATAGTAGAACTATTACAAGCACAGTACAAAGAGGGATGCTTTGACATTTTACTGTGACACCATGCCAGCATCTGGACCTGCTTATTCTACCCTTAGCCACCTGGTCAGTTTCCCACTCAAGTCACCAGAGGCTGCCATCTCACAAGACCACTTAGACATTTTCTACTTGGCAGTCATTAATATTCTTCAGCAGAGAGTGAGCAGGAAGCCTGCTCAAAAATCCTCTTCAGATTTTGTACCTTGGAAAATAAAGACAGTGTGAGGGTTTTGTTTGGGAATTAAATATTCATTGGACTGGGTTAGTGTGGTTACCGTTCTTGGAAATAAAACTGGATTCCCCCCTTTGTTTTAACGTAAGTACAACCATTTCACTTAAGAATCAGTTTCTGGACCAAGTCAGACAGAATAACATGTGCTGTGATTTTTCTAATTCAGCTTGGAACTGAATACCAAAGGACTCTAAGCATTTTCTACAAGGACACAGCGGCTTGGCACTGTAGGAAGAGGCAGGCCAGGACAGAGGACAGAGCTTGGCACTCTGGCTGGGCTCTCTGCCATCAACCCACAACTGTTCTATAACATGAGGGTTGGTTTCCGAGCCTATGAGATGGGGCCGGTGCTTCTTCCCTCCTATGTTTTGCAGGACTTGCAAATGGCAGGAAGAAAACAAGTGGCCTGAACAAGGCAGGAGCAGACAGTGGCGATGACTACTCACAGTTTAGCGCAAACACCAAGAACTGGTCACTGAATGCTTGGGAGCTGTTCACATCTGTCCCCATCCCCCTTGCCCACCGCATCTTTCAGACATCGTTGCTCACATTTCCCTTGAATTTAAACGTCTTTTAAAGGCTTTCAAAGCTCCAAAGGTTGATTTCAGTGAAAGCTGTTTTTATTCTATGCGTTTTTCCTACTGTCACTCTTGGGTAAAACAAAAAACAGTCACTGTCAAAACAACAAGGGCTTGCTCTCAAGCCTAGAATGAAAGCAGGTATGCCTGCTTGATATATTTTGGCATACACCTCACAGTTAAATAGGGCACGTTTTAATTTGTCACTTCTTAAAGATTCACTTAGACTTGCAAAGTAAACCCTCAGGGCTTGGTTTTAGTTCAATGTGAACCAGTTGGGCAGAAAGGTTGATTCTTTACCCTTTGCACATCCACCTCTTCTAAGGTGCTAATTAAAGAAGCAAGAGCTGTTTACCAACTTAGATCATCAGCACTATCAGTGGCCTTTTGTTTTTACTTTAACCGGGAGGAGTAACCTGGAGAATTTAGAAATCAAACTTGGCTACCAAAGCTCAACCACAGGTTTGTAGTGAGACACAAAAGCCAGTGTTTTCCAACAGCACCTGGATGGTTATTAGTACAGTGGCTCTCCAACTAGTTTTAAAACAGAAATCAGTTTTAAGCAGAGAGACTCAAAATTCAAACTCTGCAGGCTGGTCATATTCACTATGTGGTAGTGACTTCCCTGTGTCTTAGTTCCTAAGGCTAAGGCTTTGGTGATGACATGGATCCAGTCTGGACTGTTTCAAACAGGAACAGAGGCAACACACACACACACACACACACACACACACACACACACACACAGAGAGAGAGAGAGAGAGAGAGAGAGAGAGAGAGACAGACAGACAGACAGACCCCATTAGGGTACAGCAGTTGCCCGGAAGTGTGTATGGACATTAGCACCAAGGGGTCAAAATGCAACAGCTTTGAGTTCCTCCACCCAGATTTAGCATTTCTTCCCACATGGGAGCTGTTTCTCTGTCTGCTTCAAATTTACTTTGCTGAAATCGAAGCCATTTCTCTCATGTTCTCAAAATTGGTGATAACATCTGTTTAGTCCCTTCAGTGTAACAAGGCCAGATTGAAGGTTTGTGTTTATGCAATCATTAACACAACCGCTGTTAGACAGAAGTGGGGGATTTGGCATCTCAATCACCTAATTGAAATCTGGTTCATTATTGGATGTGTAAACTGATTCAGTTACAAACACACACACACACACACACACACACACACACACACACACACACATTAATATGTAGATATGTAGATGCATTTTTAGTTCTTCAATATACATAAATTTCCCCTTTCCCCAGACTCAGATTTTCTAAAACTGTGCACATGTGGAATACATGAAAGACACTAAATGCTTCTTAAAGACCAGTAGAGCAAACAGCTTTTGACGAAGGCGGGAAATCCCACGGCAGCCATCATAAACCATAGTTTTCCAGTCCACACACTCAAGTAGACTTCCCTACCTTTGCTCCGTACTACCTGTGGTCCAGATACCACATCTGTGTGTTTCTAGCTTATTTTCTAAACCATGTTAGTTTCTATGGATACAAATAAGCCAATGCTTCACCCTGAGGCCGGGCCATGCACCATCAATGATGCTTGCTCTTTCCAGCTCAAAGCCAGGGAAACTGAGGTTGCTTTCTGGTGAGTCGCAAACCAGTACCTCCTCTACTCTCTGGCCTGCCTGGCTGTTGGAAACTTGTGGAATAAAATCAGGCTAAGCTGTTGTTCTCAAACATGTTTATTTGTAACCGTTTTACATGGCGTGTTACAGAAATTAATGGAAAATTTCTAAAAATTTTGCTGTTCTGTTGAATGCATTGTACATAAAGTTAAAAATAATGTGTCCATATATGTTAACAAACTGTCATCTGAGGTAAAGTTAAAGTAGGTCTAGAAACGTACTGCAACAGTCATTTTCTCTTTCTCATCTTTATTAAAAAAATATGTGTCAGAACGCAGAAGTTGAAAGGAACCAAATCCACGGAGTAAACATTTTCTTAAAAGAAGGTGCCCGGTACATTTTACATGATGGGGTTGTTGTAGACGCTGGGATGGATACGAGTTATCAAAAAAGTCTTGTGGCACGAAAAAATTGAAGAGCTATGGGGAATGGGAACAGAATGACAGGTGGCGTTTCCCTGGTTTCAAAATTTAAAGTGACAAATTTAGTGCTAATAGAGGATGAGGAAGTGAGTTGTACACATGGATCTTTCTATATATCTAACCAGAACTGTGTAGACTCCCCATGCTCTTTTGGTATTGGTACCTCAGCTCCTGTTTGGGCATATCATTACATTCCTGGGAGAGGGGAACAACAGTGGTTCTGAACTCACCAATTGGTGCTTGGGGGGAAAAGTCAGTATTCTGCCAATGAAAATATAGGTGACAGTCTAAAATCTAGACTCTATCCTCCTCATTTTAATGTGTCAGCTGGCCATCTTCCTCAAGTTCAGATCCAGTTACATTTCCATCATGCTCAATGGGGGGATGACCACCGGCTGAGCTGTCACCATTTGCTACGAAACTGACTGCAGATGGTAATACCTGAAATGGCAACGTCAGTCAGAGTGCACTTCATGTCATAGTAACCCAAAAATGGGGATAAGGGTGTGACACTGATGGACAAACTCAAGACAGCCATTGGGAGGGAGACGACAGCACCACTCATAGAGACTCATGACACCAGAGCCACCGATGCTGTTTCCTGTGGCAACCACCTATCTTGCCAACACTTCAGAGAAGCAGGTCTGCTTTTAGGACAGTTGTCGGCCATTATACCTTCCCATTTCTCCTTTGTACAAGAGGGTCACCTCATCATGGCATGGGTACACATTTGGGAGGAATCCTGTACCAACAGGTAGCAGCTTCAGAGGGCAGTGAACAAGCCTTCTGGTTTCTCTAGTTCCTGGGACCTTCTACAGTAGAGTAGCACTTACATGTATTTCCTAATGAACATGTGGTTCATTTATCTATTTGGGAAGATTATATTCCAGTGAAAAATGCCTGCTCTAAATAATAACAACTTGACATTGTATTGTGGGTTTTTTTTTTTTCTGGTCTGGAGTCACTTTAAATCATCTTCAAAACCATTTTAGTTCCTATTAATATGAAGAAGCCAAATCATACAGGCCAAGTTCAATCACTCATGTCAAGGTAAATTTGACTTTTCAAATTTTAAAACTAAATGGAGTAATTACTCCCAAATCCAACCACAGGACTCTTGAGTGTTTCCTTCTTTATGTTAAACCACTAAATCCAACATGTAACTGCATAGGAACATCAGGAAAACATATCTGACCTGTATAACAATTCTTTATAGGGTAAAAAATATATAGTTTCTTCATGAAAGTTGTGTGCTAAACATAGGAACTGAACCCCAGACTTTTGTCCCACATGTGTAAAAATCAGGAAGTTAATCCTTCTGTTTCACTACAATTTGTCAGTGACTGATGTGAGAGGATGTGGGAGTGGAGAGGTGAGCGATTTCCCGAATCTGAAAATCTAACCTTCCAATGTGAGCCTCCTCTTTCTCTTCCCTTGGTCTTAAGGTGAGGACTCTCCAGAAAAGCTGCCTATGAAGCCCTGCTCCCTCACGTTCACTAGCTACTGATTGGCCCGAGACTCCTGCCTGTCTCTGAACTGTAGCTTTCTACCAGAAAAAACTTGTGGAGAGTGAGTCCCATCCATCATGTCCGCTGTACCTTACACTCCATCTGCTACCTTCTCTACAGTGTAATGGCATTATTAAAAGCATCTTCATGGACATATTTACATCATTAGAACTCCTTAAAGCCATTTCCCTTAAATAGTTAAAGAGTTTAATGGTAAGGTTTTCCTTTTCCAGTTAGAAAATAAAAAAATCCCATTTGAATATTCTGATGTACAAAAAGAGATAGAGATGAACCATTTGACCACAGAGTCAGTTTGTTACATTGAATATTTATGTCACGATTAGAAAGTTGGTTTCTAAGATCCAAAACCATATTACCAGAATTATTTGGCAAATGACTTTTCTTTGAAAATGGCGCATGGAGAAGACACTTGTCTGCATAGTATCACAGCAGCGAAGTATCAGAAAAATAAAGACATCATTTTATTGTACTTAAGAGTTCAGAGTTTCTTAGGGAACTGGATGCATTTTCCATCTTTCTCATCAAGGGGATTTGATGTCCTTTGCTACCCCAAGAATGAAGGTTCCATCCAAAAGCTGTCCTTCTTCATCAGGATGCAGGATAACTAAAGGGTTGTTTTGGCAACATTCTTGATTATAATGAATAACCAACCACTTGTTTGCCTTGTGATTTCAAGTTAATTCACATCATAAGAGACTTTCCCTCCCCCATTTAGACTTCTTCACCCATTTCTAAAAAAAAGTCAAAAGCAATACAAAAATTTGTACACTCATTAATTCTCAAACATGACAAAGGACAGGGAAAACAGGATGGCAGACCAGGCCCTGTGGAGAGATGCCATGTACATCGCCACAGCCAGAAGGCATATGGATGACGACACTGTGGTCACAAAGGATCCCTTGCTTTGGCCTAAAATGAGTTAGTGCCAACCTTGTTGCAATCCTCTGATGCCTGCCACTCCAAATCTTCGTTCTCTACAGTGGTCAACAGGTAGCAAAATAAAAGCACAATAATGGTTTCATATCCGGGACATTTTAGACCCAGCTGAGAGAGCTCAAGGTATTTGTTGGTTAAGCATCAGCTTGACTGGTGGTGATCAATGTTGGGTTCTGGGTTCTGCTTTTTGATTTTAAAAATACTTTTGTGGGGGTGTTTTGTTTTGTGCTGCCATAGGTATCTGCTATTGGTTGCCCAAAACCATTCTGTTCCCTCTTCAGATAGTTTCACTGGGCGAGTGTGAGTTTCTCCGTGGGATGAGGTGAGGTGAGAGTACAAGAGAGCCTGCTGCACTGCTGATTCCCATGCCAGTCTTGAAGCACCCACCATGAGCTCGCATTGATGCTATTTCTTAGGTCTGTTGATCTGCGCATAGAGAGGCTCTGGCTCCTGTGGACAGAGGCACAATAGTCAGGCCTGCCTTGCCAAGCCCAGGTTTGGGAGATGGCTTTAGAGAGGAGTGCTTGGGAATAAAAATAGAAGGGTGACAGCTGATGATGAATGACCTTAGGTTATTTTTGCATTGTCTCATCATGGTGCTTAACATTTTGGCAACAGTTTTGGCACGCCTAAGAACACATCCCAATTTTAGTGTGTGTGTGTGTGTGTGTGTGTGTGTGTGTGTGTGTGGTGTTGCTGTTTTTGTATATGTGCACATGTGTCTGATGTATGTGTGCATGTAGTGGAGACCCAGAGACAACCTTGAGTTTCATTCTGTAGGAATTACCCATCTTGTTTTTGAGATAGGGTTTCTGACTGGTCCAGAACTCACCCAGTAGACCAGATTGGCTGGCCAGAGAGCTGCAGCCCCACCTGTCTCCACCTCTTAGCTGGCTCTGGGATTACAAGTGTGTGCCACCATGTTTGGATTTTTGCATGGCTGCTGGGGATAGAGCCTATGCTTGTGTGGCATACTTTAAAGATGGGGCACTCTCCTCAGCTCCTAGAGGCAGGTCTATCCTTGGTTTTGAAGCTGATTCCCATTAGGAAATGGCATAGTAGAGTGAGAGCACTAAGTTCTGTGTTGTGGGAAAGATACTTAGACTTTTTGAGCATTAGTTTCTCCAACCACACCATGGGAATAGTATTGTTTAATCCTACAAAGGTCTTCAGAGAAGTGGAGACTAGTCACAGAAAGTACCTAGCACAATCCTTGGTACTATTTGAGGAAAGGGGAGGAGAGGAAAGGGTAAAGAGGAGATGAGACAGATGTCCTCCTGCCAGCTGAGCACTTAAGAATTTGTGAAGCACCTTCACGTCTTACCTTCCACTACCTAACAGTCATGCAAGTAGACTCCTTCTGTTCCCATTTTGGAGACAAAAAAACCTTTTGTTCCCAAGCAGAGAGTAAGAGATTGTGGAATGCTCAGCCCTAAATGGGACACCTACACCATAGCCTCTCCTCCCAAAACTGGGGGATCATCTCAGAAGAGGGGGCAGAAAGATCTAAGAGCCACAGGCGGTGGGCGACTACAACGAAGCAGTATTTTCAGGACACAACAGGCAGTTGCACATATGAACTCACACTGTTTGTGGCAGCATACACAAGATTTGCGCAAGCTCAAGCCAGACAAAATACCAGTATGGAGCGGGGAGGTGGGCGAGAAGTCTCACCCCCTAGCTGAGGAGCTATTAGCAAGTGATGGCTGCTGGGAGAGAAAAAGTCAGTATTCAAGGATGCAGCCCCAAAGAGGCTCCAGTAGATGGTCCTACATCCAGGCACATACTGGCATTGCTGAGTGAACTCAGTGGTTTAAAAGAAAAAAACAAAACAAAAAAACAAATCACATGGCATTGGGGGCCAATGGGGAGGAATTGGAGTGGAGCAAATGACGGCAGTGGGGGTTGGACTTGATCAAAACACATCATATTTATGTGAAAAATTCTGAGAGAATAAGAATTAAAAATATTCAAAGAATTAAGTTGAGAGAGGTTGGACAATGTCAATGTCATTGTGCTGTCTCTTCCATATGATGTATCACACTGTTTGCTCCTTGTTTTATACTGGGAATGGCCTAGAAGATGAACAGTGTCTGAGCTATCACTTTATAAATGAGGGGTCTGCAGAGCAGTAGAGTGCTTCTGTGTTTCCCGTGTCACATGAGTACTGAGTAATCATGCCAGTCATGCACTCGCCTCCAGGACCAAGAGGTATATATACTCTCTTGGGAGAAGGAACTTTTTCTGTCCTTCTAGTCACAGTTCTTGGTAATATAGCAAAACAATTTGTGTCCACATCTCAATGTTCTACCCATGGGATCTATACTGCAGATGGAAAGAGAGAGCTAACTAAATGCAATCTGTTGAAATGCCTGACTACAGGAAGGGCCCCATCTTCCTGCTGTCCCTATTGACTTTTACAGGTAGAAATGTGATGCAGTAGGTCCTCACTGTGGGCATGTGGGTCGGGGGAAGGTCTGGTGAGTTAGTGCATGACTATGACATGATTTCTAATATCTTTGCTATTTTGATTTCCTTGTCTTCAACACACTTCAATTTGGCTTTGTTTTTCCAAAGGTTGACTTTATCAAAATCTGTAGCAGTGCAATCTGTTAAATTCTAATCCATTTCCTTCCAATAGTTGAACTATTTCTAATATCTGCTGTTAGATTAGATAGAAACTTTTGTATTCTCTGTCTCTCCCTCTTCCCCGCCATATGTATGTGTGCGTGCACACACACACATGCATGTGTATGTGTATTTTCTAGGGATGTGGTGCACTGAGTAAACTAGAATGGGATAGAACATTTGTTAGAGACAATAAACAAGGAGGAAACACTTTCCATCATCCATTTACCGCCATGCTTCCTGTGTGGACTTCCTCTCCCCATTCTTCTTTCTGAGTTCCCCAAGAAGTCAAGCTGCCTTGATCTCACCCTACAATTTGCTCTATTCCAATTTTGGAAACTAATTTATCCAACTGAGAATGACACCTCAAACCAGAAGACGACAGCAGGCTCAGACAGGGTAATTAATGCCGCACTGCATTAACTTTCTGCGGTAGAGATAAATATGCACACAGCTCCTGCTCGCTGGAATCTAGCTTCAAATACCCATCACAACAGTGGTAAAAACTGCAGTCAGCTCTCAATTATCCCCACTAATGAAGGGGAGCAGTGGTGTGGAAAACCCCAAGCAGCAGATAATCCCAAAGTCTGACACTGTGATGCATTATTCGTTTTGGCAATAGCTTTACTTTCCTTGTTACAGAACAGTCGACTGTAAGAGCTGGAGGAGAGCTAAGAAATCATTTGATCCAGAAATTTCTAGCCTGGCTCTGGAAAGGTCATGGAGACCTCATGCTATTTTCAGTATTCCAGAAAGTCTTGCTAAATAAGTTGCCATGATTTAGAGATTCTGTCTTCTTACTTAGCTGAGACTGAAGCTTGCCTGAACAGGGTCTGTCCCAGTGCAGATTTCCATCCCAGCTTAGAATGTTAGCAAGTACCTCTCTTTCTTGTCAAATTTGTGAAGCAGGAATGAAAAATAGCAAATTAAGTGGCGTCCCTAGTTTTTAAATATATTTCAGTAGTGGTAGATGAGAGGCACTGCAATTGCTCCTACTCAGTATTTCTAGAAACACTGGGTATAGTCTCCATCACAGGCAAGCAAACTTCAGTACTATTGTGGAAGCTGCCTAGTTTTGCTCATGGAGTAGGACCCAGCCACCTCCACTCATTAGCCTCTTCTTTGCTACTTTCTGCTCACAAGCACAGAGAAGCTATGCTGGTCTGTGCCACCTGCACAACATACAGAACACAGTCTCCTGATCTCTGGTCCACAAGGGAAGCATATTCTTGCATCTAATACTTAAGTGGCTGAATACCATGTTGAAATCTTAATGCCTACCCTGATTTTACCTTTGACCTCCAGAGGTATGTCCAGTACCCTGATGTCTTCTCTGCTTGACTGTCTCTTGAGAACCTCAAGTGTATCTGGTCCCAATGTATACTTATTTGCTTCCTGCTCCTGCATGCTATTCTGTGCTCTACAGAACAACTTAGTTCCACATCTCAAAAAATGTAGCTCATCACTGCTTCTGCATCCCCCATGTCCTTCAGTCTCATCTCCAGTCAATTTCATCTTTAAATACCAAGATCTTGACAACAGTTTTCTCTATTCATTCCAGCAGACACTTCCCTTAGACCCTGGTAATTTCTCCTATTTCAAATGTTTTTCCAGCTGGGGACGTCAAAGAATGGCACTCCATGAAGGTCTGAGGAAATGGAACTGCTCACTTCAAAAGCTTAGGCTAGACTTGCTTCTAACCTGTGCATCCACCAAACAAGCAAATTTGAATGAATAAACAAATACATTATTTCTAAGGTCCTATTGTTCAGTTCTATTCTAAAAGGGAATAATGCTCAGGTGTGTCACTGGAGGCTGAGGCAGAAAGACTCTGAGGTTGGGGCCAATCTAAGCTACAAATTTCAAAAAAAAAAAAAAAAAATTGGAAGAGTCAAAATACATGTATTTAACTTTGACATGTATTTAACTCTGAGACTTTCTAAATTACCTCACATGTATGTGTATGTTCATGTAAATAGATGCATGTGTGGGTCTGTGTGGATGGAGATCAGAGATCAGTCTTGGGTGCTGTTCTTTCTGAACCATATACAGTCTCTCTCTGAGACTTGGCTTGCAGCTATTAGGTTAGTGGCTAGCCATTGAGTCCCAAGGACCTCTTTGTCCTAACCTTCTAGCACAGGGATTGCAAGTGCATGCCACTATGCCTGGCTTTGTATGTGGATGCTGGGGATCATGTCAAGCATTGTACCACTGAATGATTTCCCCAAATTCCAAAGTGTGTTCATACTCATATCATGTGATCCTTGGAAAGCCTAGACAGGGCACTGGTATAGTACTTGTCCTCTCCATGGAACATGCTTGCTTAAGACCACTTGGTTTTCAGCCTTATTCTGACTCTGGCCCTATGTTTTCTCTATTTCATTTACTAAAACAAACAATAAAGCAAAACCAAATATTCACTCTTCCCTAAGCATTTGAAGCTCATCTTTCTTTTCCCCTTAACACTAGAAATCCATCAGGTAATACTTTATACGCCTTGGGTTCCCACTACAGAGATCAGTATTAAAAAAGTGACAGCAACTTATTATTTATGGCAGTATCTATTCTTACAAAGGGAGACAGAGCAAACGATTGCCATTGTTACGGATGCTACTTTGACTTGACAGCTGGGAAAGTCTGATAGGCAGTTTATTTACTTAGCCATTTAACTAAATAAATGTTTTCATTTTTCTTTCATCCCTTCAAAGGCTAACATTTCGCCCTTAAAATTGCTCCAGCAACACATCAGTGAAGTACAAATTACTTGCCATTCCCACACCGGCCATTATAATATTATTTTGTTGGTTTTTTTTGAGGGGGGGCTCTTGACTCAGTCTTTCAAAAACACATGATTCTCCCAGATGGGAAGGTAGGGGGGAAAGCGTGAAATAATTGAAGATATTTTCCTTTATTGCTAAAACAGAAACATTTGGTATTGGCCCTGTAGCTTCCACCTGTGGGGATTGAGTCTCTTTATTCTGGAGTGATATGGCTTTAACTTATCAACAGATGTCATCCTTGCTTAGTCAGAACTGGGTGGCTATTTCTAATAAAAAAAACAGCTGGAGATAGTAGCTGCAGGAGTGATAAGAAGGACAGGGACTTTGCTTTCCAACTGCATGACAGTGGAGGGGAAAATGAAGCCACAGACACAACTATCTCTGCATGGAATCCTTTTTCCAAGTGTCTGCAAAAGCGCTCAGAAATTACAGTCAGTAAATTTCCAGTTGGTTATGAGCAAAGGGGATGGAGACAGAAAGATCACATTTGGCTTGTGCAATTTTGACACTGATGGAGGGACACAAAGAGTCACATGAGTTTCCCTGTGGATGCCATAGGGAACCTATCTGCAAGGTGGGTATTAACTCTACTGCACAGCTTCTGATAGGGAACTGTAAAATGGCCAGGCTGAACTTTTGCTTCATCATAAAGCATAATCTAACTCTTTTCAAAGCTGAGTGGGTCTTTCTGTGATTTACATATGAACCCAGATTGCTTTTTGGGGGAAGGGTTGGCCTCTGAGGCTCAAATAGAAGCGATTCTGATTATGGGGCAGGGTTTGTCATAGGGATACTGGAAAGGCTTCACCTCACTCTCTCTGCTTTAATCTATTATGGGGCATACCAAAAATTATCTAAAACCAGAAAGCATCAAGCAAAACCTCCTAGTTATTGACCTTATTCAAAATGGGGTTAAATCTAAGAATATAGAGCACCAACTCATATTGAGTTCATACCATACTGATTACGGTGACAAAGGCAATAGTGATGGCAGCAGTTGTGATGCCGATGGATGTGCTGCAGTAATGATAGTGTGTAAAAGGAGTTCTTAATTGGTCTAGATAATAAAAAGGCAGAGTCAGATATAGAGGGAAACGCTGAGAGATCAGAGAGAAGGAGCAAACCACAGCACACCTTTCCTTATAAGTGTCTCAGCAGAGAAGAGAGCCATTTCCTGCTTCTCTCTGCTTATATCCTGTTTCTGCCCAGCTACATCACTTCCTGTCTGTACAGGCCTCCAGACCTCTATGGTTAGCTAGTGGCAAGCTCCATTCTCTGACCCCCAGACAGTCTTCATTTGTGAAAGAATGATATCAGCACAGTAGTGGTGCTGATGCTGATATGTGTTGCTAGTGATATGGTAATGAATAAGGCAGCAGTTATGAGTAATGGTAGTAATGGGAATATTTGTGATGGTGGTGATGGTGATGTTAATTGTAATGAAGGTAGTGACGGTGGTGATGGTGGCGGTAGTGATAGTGATAGTGGTGACAGTGAGGATGGCGCAGGGTGATAGTGATGATAAGGGTGGCAGGGGTGGTAATAATGGTAGCCATCAGATATTCTAAGTGCTAGACATTGCATTAAGAATTCCATATATATCACCTCTCTATTTCACCCAAATGTTCTGTAAGACGAGCATCACTTTTATTCTCATTTTCCAAATGAAGAGAGTGATGGTAAAGCCTGATCAAGGTGACACAGACAAGAAGGATAAATCCAGGTTCTGGACTCTAACAATGTTACTCCCCACACCAGACTAAATGTTAGGCTGAATTATCATGGCCTGCCTTTATGTCACAGACAGGACTTATGACATGCTAGTTAATAATATAATCCTCTCATAGCAATGAAAAATAATCAGAAATGAAAGAATGTCTCTTGCCCAAGATTTCCCACTTTTATGTGGCTAAGATTTGGACTCAAGTTCCAAATCCTGAACTCTTGCCACAACATCATGTAATGACCATTTACAACCCAGCTGTGGGTTGAGGAGACAGATGGAGCATTTAATGTGGAATAAACCAAGCCTTGTGAAACAGTCCAGCTTGTGTAAGTGCGTCAAGCCAAACAAGCTCATGAAGATGAGTGCTTGAGAATGTTGACCTGCCAATGGTGTAAGTCATCTTTTAAAACCAGTACTTCAATTCTAGAATGATGTTCACCACCATCATGATGAATGGATCTTATCACCTCTAGTTCATTCATTGAATTTCCTAAAGCAAGTCTGAACACAAGAAGTACAACAAACACAAGAGGTAGAAAACCTCCTTTGAATCACCTCAAGGAATCTTCTTATAATCCCTAACATTTCTCATTCCTAGAGCACTGACTTGGCCTTTAAGAGGTTAATTCCCAATGTGGTTGTGAAAGATTGACTTTTTAAATGGGTATTTGGGTTTTAGATAGTATGGTGTATCATTGCATTTTACTGATATAAAAATATAACAAACCATATAGTGTTCTAAATTCTTTAATCATAAAAGTATCTATCGACAAAATGTACTTTCAAAACCTGAATTAGCTTTCAATTACTGTCCAAAGGACCCATGTGCACACTAGGAGTAACTGTGTTGTGGCCACAGTACCCAGTTCTGAGCTATTCCCCATTTTCATGGCCATGATGGTGCTGTTAGGACTAACGGAATCTTTGAGTTTGGCCTAGCAGTCCTCCACGTTTATGGAAAACCAGGAAGATATCTGAAAATTTGACACGCTTGTCAAAGCTGGCTTTAGAAATCGTGTCTAAGTAACAAGGTATATTTCTGTCTCCTGAGAAGGTTAGCTTCATCAGGTCTTCATGTTGATTGAATCAAAGGTATTGAAAGTTGAGTTCCAATAGCCACTTGTAGTAAATGTAAGGATGCCTCTCTCCAATTAGCTACTGATGGAATCTGAAGTTATTTGGTAGTAAGCCCCAGGCTATAGCACAGGCGCAAAGAGCAGTACCTCCAGAGTGGCAGCTACATGTCTTTGGGCCTTGAATTTCACTGACACACAGGAAGGAGGGTATAGAACCCTTCTTAGATAGGTGGGAAGGGCTACTATGACGGCACACTTTGATCAATCTTATTTCAAGCATGGCTTGCTTTTGTTGCATAGTCTGGGTTCTCAGTGTGTTTGACTAGTGACCTCTTGAGATCTGTGGCATGTAGGCAAATGCAGTGACATTTTGCTTAAAAGAGTAAAGCATCTGGAGCACCTCTCACTGAGAAACTATTGTGTGTGTGCATGTGTGTGTGTATGAGAGAGAGAGAGAGACAGAGAGAGAGAGAGAGAGAAAGAGAGAGAGAAAGAACGATGTCCTCATTCCAGAGGGCTCATGTTAATCTCAATCCACATTAGGTAGTGTTGACTGGATCTCATCCTATCACTGTCACCAATGCAGAATGTCAGAATGTATCATTAATTAAATAATAAAACTATTTGCCACATTCCCTCCAACCCTACCTTTTGGTGTATGTCAAAGGTCATTCATTCATCCACGTGAGAAAGCAAAGTGCAAAATCGAAATGAGTCAAGGGGAGATTGTACAAACACTGGTAACTGGTGAGATGGCTCAGGCAAGGACTGAGGGCAGAAGTACTGGTAATATGGTAACAGGCATGAAAAACGGTGCAAGCATCAGGAAAATGCAGACAAGGGGAGATGGTATGGATACTATATACAGCACAGGCAAGCAGACAAAGCACAGACACTGGGAGATGACATCAGCGGTAAATAGCAAGCAAAAGGGAAAACCTTGCAGGTGAAGGAGATTAAAAAGGACAGATACCTACCCAGACCTGCGCTATCTAGCTACCGTCTTGTGGACTTATATTATCACCACTGGGCTCACCACTGGGCTCCCCAAATGGATCACTGGTGGAGGACGCCTGTGATCCATCAGGCTAGAACACAAGAAGATAACACTTTTTTCTCTCTCTTCAACAACTGAAAATATAAGGCAACTAAGATTATATTCGCGCGGCATATGTAACCAGTTAATTTAAAGCAGGGCAGAAACTTCCACAGAGGGTGCCACCTCTCAGACACGAGAGAGCTCCTAATAACTTAACAAAAGGTCAGTGTTTCTGGCTGATGCATCCAACCATACAAGAAAGTTGCTTCAGAGGCCGTTTGAACATCAGCTCTGAGCGACCATTCTCTTTTATGTTGGCATCCTCAAATACTATGGGGAGATTTTAATTTTAAAGAGAAGTAAGGCAATCAGTAGATCACTTACAGCCTCTTGTTCTTCACTCTTGCTGGGACTTTCAAAGCCTTCTTCGAAGATGTCATCTGGGTTCGGATCACTGGCATGGGATGCTGATGATTTAGATGGAGAGCTCTGCCTAGGGGCTGGGGTTGGAGCTATGCAGAAAGAAGAAATGAGGTAAACAGAATTATAAGCCACAACCATTCATATCCCACAGAGATACCTGGGGTCCCTTATATTTGAGTCAAGTCTCCCCTTCCCATCTCTCCCCATCTCAGGTCAAATCTATGCAACTGAATTCGTCCCATGGTTATTCAGGAATGCCTGTCAGTGAACCCTACAGGGCCATAACTCAAACAGGAGCTCTGAACAACTCTTATAGTGCTTCTGACACACGAGCAAGCTTCAAGCTGCTGGGCCAGGCTGACTTTCTTCTCTCTCTTTTAGCAAATGACATATTTTTTTCAAAATGACTTTTGTAGATTGGTCACTGCTAGAAAATTTAAGGGCAGTAGTCCCCAAACTTGTAAAGCTTCATTGAGATAGAGGTTACCTATGTTTTTCCCCCAAACTGGAGATTGCTAATACCTTCATGGCAACTGCTAAACCAGGCTTTGCATTCCTGCACTTAGTGTTTAATAAGCACAGGCTGGGTCGGGGGAGCGATAATAGGTGATGCAAAACTTGTGAAAACTTTGCACCTGCTGCCATGGCTTTCCTATGTCTTCCTCCTCTTACTTGTTCCAGAGGTTTCTACCACAGATACCACTGGAAGCTTTTCTTTTAACTTAGCATAGAAAACTCTGGTCACTGGCTTAGTTCCTAGGTATAGAGTGACTGAATAGGTGAATAGCAATGTCACTAATAAGTGCTCCCTGTCACACTGTTCCAGACCTCAGCAAAAATCTGGTATTTTATAAGAAAGTGAATGATCGCAAAAGTTAGTGTCTATCTTTTACCACACAGGCACAATTCCAGATCCTTTATCATGCACAATATGACAACGATGCTAACACTGACCAAGCTCTTTCCCTTCATTATGCTCCTGATACAAACAACTACATGCAGTATTGTACACTTCCTTCAGGTGTTCAGGTCCAGAGCCCAGAGGAACATGGGCGAGCACTCACATTTATACAGATGTGAGTATGACCTATGGGATGACACAGATGTATCTAACACTAGTCAATCTTTTCTACTGGGGTTATTTGTGAATAAAGATCTCTTGCTCACTTCTCAAAGGAATGCTGACGGAGAAGAGAATACAAAAACTGCCTTTACACAAAACACATCTTGTTTTGTGAGTTGGCTTTAGAGCAACCAGCCTTGCTAGGTTTAATGTTGTAGAAAGATACCTTGCTGAATGGGTAATATTAGCTTAACTGGGTTCTGAGTTGTGCTTGAAGTGGCTTATTGCTTACAAAAGGCTGAGAACTCAGGCAGAGCCATCAGTCCTAACATTACACTGCTCACAGTTCCCCAGTGAAACAAACCAATGGGAACACAGCTAGGGTTTATTTACACGAGCTTCTCAGTTGTCACAAGGCCTTACAGAGCACCTCGGTGTTTGATGGCCATGCTTTCTCAAGGTGGGTGGTCATTTCATATTGCCTTTCAAGGGACACTGGCAATGTCCCCTGGCTGTCATGAGTGAAAGAAAATGATGAAGATGCTCTTTACCTTTGGTTGGGGAGAAGCTTAAGTGTTGCTAAGGACCATACACTCCATGTGACAGCCTCCTGCAACACAATCATCTGTCCCCAACTGTCAGCAGTGATACGTTGGCACAATGTATGGTGAAATGGCCTTTCAGGAAGCCTATCTCATTCTCCACAACCTTTCCTAACATCTGTATGTGCCACCCTGCTAGCATTCAGAGAAAAGTGGGGAGGATGGCAAGACAGTCCCTGTCCTCAAACAACTTGCTTGTTTGTAGGTAGCCCATGGTTCATTGAAAATTGAGACATATGCTTTTAAAAGACTCTTGTTCATTTACACACGATTGTTATTTCTTTAGTGTTTCATTTTTTATTCATTATTCTTCATTGAAACCCCATGGATTAGAATTAATAGAAATGCCTTGGCTATGTAGCACCCATGGCCCGAGTACAAGGCCTTCATTTTCAGAACAGCATTCTGAACCTGGCTGAATGACACAATCTAATTGTATTCACATTAGATTTTTTTTTTTTGACAATTCATGGTATTGGCCATCCAGTGATCCGTATCACCAGTGACAGTAATGAAAACGCCAAAGTCATTGTACCATGAACCTTTTCTTTCCCCTTATCAATTGTCAAGGCTCAGGCTCAGGCTGAGTCACTGGAACACTTTTTCTGATTGTGTCTGACAAGCACATGCGAGCTCTAGTGTCTGGATCCCGACTTGTCAACAGGCTTTCTATTTTTGTGTTTGCAGTGGGGAAAATAAGTGGAAGCAGCGTCCCCAAATGCTAAGGCCAGAAGGAAGCTGCTCCTCCTCCAAGGAGTCCAGAGACTCAGAGCAATGGCTTGATTTGTCTTAAGATACAGCTTGTCATGATGGAACCAGCACTAGAAACCTGGCCCAGGAGCCTGTAAAATCCCCTGAGTAAGATTCCAGAGATGAAGATTCTCCCATGTTGTAATGCCTTTAAATAACTGGCTTTATAGAGTTGAGAGCCACGAAGCTCATGGAGGTCAAACTACTGTTACTCCAAAGCACACAGTCAATGGGAACAAAGAGAGCTACATGTTCCCAGGCAGGGCTGTCTGCCCACTCTCATCCCATTCTAATCATCAGGCTCCGATACGACCTCAAGGCTATATGCCTTACATTCCTCCTGATCATAATTTCTTTTCTAGTTATGAAGCCTAACAAGGCTAAATTTAATTTCATTAGTGTGTGTGTGTGTGTGTGTGTGTGTGTGTGTGTGTGTGTGTGTGTACAATGAGGTCAGAAAATAACTTTTGGAAACCAGTTCTCTCCTTCTACCATGAGTTTGGAGCTTAAACTCAGGTCTTCAGGGTCAGTGACAAGCACTGCCACCTTCTGAGATCTTCCTGGCCCCTTGTTTCTGCTTTTTTTCTTTTTAAAAAGACATTGATTTTCATTTTAATAAGCCGTGCTAAAATGGGTATGCCACAGGCTAACATACATGCATCACAAATGAGCATATTAACTAAGCTATAAGAAGCACAGTGATGTTGTGGGCACATACTCATTTGTATCTCTTGGTGTCTGTGAACCTTACTGCCATTATCTGTCACACAAATCTAGGGCAACTTGGTATCAATGTTTTGTAAGAAGAGAGCCAGAGAATGAGGTGGGGGTGTGTGCTATAACTGGTAGGCCACTTGGTGACCATGAAGACTGTTATCAGTACTACCAACAATCTTGAGATGCAAGTGAGATAGACTCTGTCCCCAGTAGCTTAGCTACCAGCAAAAAAAGGCATTCTACTCATCAGGTTTTAGAGTCTAACGAAAGGACACTCACGTGAGTTGGTGGATGGTGTGGTGGAAGTCACAGGTGTCAAATTCAATTGGGAGATGTCAAAGTCATCACAGTCATCTGTATCTTGTGCCACCCCGACTTTGTTGAAGTAACTGGAGAAGGCCTCTGAGGTACAGGTCAGGGAGGGCTGGTCAGGCTTTCGGGAGGGCACAGGTGGAGGCTGGACCATCTGGAAATCCTTAAACATTTCCTTCCCCATTTTCTGCCTGGGCTTGTCACTCTGGGGACTTGACCTGGCAGAGTCATTCGTGCCTGGGACTGCTGCAAGGGGGGTGAGGGGACCTTGGAACATGGCAGCTGGTAAAGGCATAACAGTTTGTGTGGGCATGAAGGCGGCTGGCGGGAACTGCCCGGCCACAGTTGGCCAGGGTTGCTGGGTTGTAGGAAAGAGACCTGGCTGGCCCCATGCAATGGGTTGAGCTCCTGGCATCACCTGAGCAACGGGTGGCTGAGCACCCATGGCGATCTGCTGTTGAACAAGGGGCTGCTGGCCCCAGAAGGATGGGAGGACGGCACCCATAGCAACATAACCTGGAATAGGAGAGAGGAAGTTCAGGTATCCTGCAGAAGAAAAGTCTATGGATCTGAGTGATTGACAGGCATGTACTGGTCATTTACAGCAAGGAAGCAGAGGTCTGTTTTTTTCACCTCAGCCTCTGAAGTTCTAACATTCAGAGTTTCACACTGCATGCTGCCTTGAGACTGAGAAACTTAAAGAAAGTTAGGTCTCAGATAGCCTCAGCAATTGAGACTGTTGTCAGTTGACCAAGTAGAGGCAAAGGGAAACCAAGGCCGCCTTCCACTGAGACACTTCAGCTCCTGAAGTATGAAATTTGGGAAAGTAAAGCAATGGTAAGAATGCTATTATAATTTCCCAACTCAAGCTGTGTTTCACTCTCTATTTATGACCTTTCCCATTAAGGCTCTCCTGGCACACCCTCCAGAATGTAGTTATCCCGAGGTCAGGAGGCTTATGTCTTTCTCATGTTATCCTAAGTCCTAGCATGGTCGGGCCTCTGTAAATGTTCACTGTGTGTCAGGTGAAGTCATCCACACTTTGTATATACAATTACATTAGCCTTCAGATCATTGCACTGAAATAGAAGATGATATATGCCTGTCTTATAGATAGGGGCCTGGAGCACTGTGAATATTAAATCATATAGGATGTATGACCATTGTTCCACATCCTCACAAAATCCCTGCATGAGCTCCCAGGAGCTGTATCCGTGGGTTTCCCCACCATGAACTTGATGCCCCTTGATCATATAATCTCTCCTCTTTCTTTTCAACTGGACTCTCAGAGCTCAGCCCAGAGTTTGTCTGTGGATCTCTGCATTTGCTTCCATCAGTTTACTGGGTACAGGTTCTATGATGACAATTAGAGCATTCACCAATCTTATAATAGGAGAAGACCATTTCAGGCAACCTCTCCACTACTGCTAGGAGTCTTAGCTGAGATAATCTTCATGGATTCCTGGGAGTTTCCCTGGACCAGGTTTCCCTAACCTGAGAAAGAAATGAAAGAGATATCTTGATAGAGGGGGCCATTCTGGGGCTATAGAGAAACCTGTGGGATGCTTTAGTTGTTATGGTAACTACAGAGAAGCCTGGGGTCTCATGGTATTTAAGGAGCCACCAGCATTTATAGCAGACAACATATAATTTGTGAGACCAGTGCACAGGACAATGAACAATTCCATTCTCCTGTTTATGAATGGGTAAGCCTAGATGAACTGAACGGCTCAGAAATTCAGTTTCTTTGCACAGTCAACACCTATGATTTTCCATGAATGAAACAAGTGTACACACTCAAGGAAAATACATATTTCATTTCATGTGGAACATTCAAGAGTGTTTTGGAAAATAGTGGCCATAGAAACACGTCTCATGGAGGCTGGTCTCAGCCTGTATTTCAGCTGTAGCTTTTACTGGTGACTCTATTATTAGGTAAGATCATCTCATTACTCATCATGTCCTGTAGTATGGTCATGCCTAAGTATTTCTAAATTGAAATACATGCTTTTATTATAAATCACTTCTCACTTCAATTCCATATTATCAGTATGACATTATACTGATTAAAAAATGGTGTCAGAATATTATCTATGAGTTTCAACACTGCAGATATTTGTTATAAAAAGAATGCTCTAGGCTTCACAAGTGGTGACTTATCCGGGGAACTAACAATGACCCCAGTGACTGTATTGCCAATTTTAGTGAGAGAGTTTCTATTCAGCCATGCCCCCATCTTCCTTCCCTCTTCTCTTCTAAAATGCAGATGCATCTATTCTTTGAAATACCCACAGTAAACGCAAGATACTACAGGTTCTAACCTACTGTATAGCTTAGCCGCCCAGTACATTGTGCAGTGACCTTTTAACCTTCTGATTGCATGGCTAACTGGAAGCCAAAGCTCCCCATGGCTGCCCAGCATCTACAGAGAGCACTGAACCAGATATTGTTACCCTGGGGAAAGACCAACATTCACAGTGTGGTTTCTACTGAAAGCATATTGCCATCACATAAACACAAAGAAAGAAACCCCAAGGAGAATCATTCTGAGCCACAACTTAGGGGTCTGTGTGGCATTTCGCTGTCTTGAGCATACAGCTCAGATAAGGCTTGGCTCACGAGCATCAGCTGGTGTATGGATTAAGAGGATGGATATCTTCACCATATTTTCCTAAGAGTCCAATGTAAGATCCATAAGCACTGTGATCTTTGATGGTTCGAGGGCTGGTGGCAGCCCCGCCCCATATTTTCTTTCTTTTTTTATTTTTCTCCCACAGGGAACTAACAGATGGGCTATACACAATTTTTGGGAGAGAGCTATTAGCATGTCTCTCTGGCTCCAAGCCATCTGCTCCAGACCAAAGTATAATATTCAGAAGAGAGAAAGGCAGCTTTGGGTAATTGGTCCCATGTTGGGGAGTTTCCAGATCTTACTCAATCTTCCTGGTTGGAGGAGGAGAGGCTGTGCAGCCTGAGTTCTCCCCAAACCTGAGAGAACTGCTTTCTAGCCACAGGCTGTAACATGCCTGAAAGGGCACCTCAGCACCAGGACTAAGGCAGCATTGGTCTCAGAGAGCAGCTTCATGGCAGCCACTGCAGCTGCCTAACAACTTGTTAGCTGCGCACCTCTTAGTATGTGCAGCAGTGGAGGGATGAGGTACCAAGGAACATCTGTTTGTGTCACAAAGTTTGGGTAATACAAACCTCTTTGCTGCTACCTAACTGCATTCCCACTTTGCAGAGAGGGGTTTATTTATTATTTTTAGATGTTAAAAAATTGCAATTTATAATGAGATTCTAGCTCTGGAGACACCCCTACCTATGATTGGGGAAAGGAAAACAAAACCAGACTAAACTATAAGAAACACATGGAAATCAAAGGGTCTCCTAGCTACTCATTCATTCTTCCAAAAGTATCATCATTGGCTTTGATTCAGTCTCTACAGATGCAGAGGAGAACAAAACAACAGCCCATCAGCCCCACTCCCTTTTTTGATGGGGGAGTAGATCCTTGTAATAGGCCTCTTGGGTAGCTATTACCACTATCTGTTTAACCTGTATGCATACAATTCTTCTTCCATGAGGGCATGGTTTGCATCAGCCAGTTATATGAGCAGCAAAGCATGGACCCCTGATAAGAAGCACATACCATCCACAGAGCATCCTAAAAGCACATTTCTGAGCAACATTACAAAGGTCTTCTACAAGACACCACTCACACGGCTCTCAGCTCTAGGAGGTTAAATCATCACCCTCCATTTTACAAGTAAGGGTCTAGGCTCAGCAGAGATCAGGCTGGCTCATCTGCAGCTGCTCAGTGGTAGAGCCTATGTTCTCCAGTCTACCCAAGCTACCTCACCTCTGACACAAGTAGCCAAAAGACCAAAGACCTAAACTTTACTATATGCGTTTAAAAAATTATATAAAGATAAGGGAGAAAAGGTAGGATAGGACAGGGCATATGTCCTTTGCTGTCATAATCAGAGCTGTAATAATAAAGTAATAACAGTATTTTCTACATTGAGTAGCTACAATGCACCAGTATTTTCCAAGGTGCTTAATTATCTCATTTTGTTCTCATGATACTGACACAAGGTATTGTTTTTCAATCCAGGCATGAAGATGAAATTTTGCCTCTGGCAGATTATCTACCCCAACATCTAAAACCAGAATTTAAGATTCTCCAGGGTCTTTGGAAGTCTTCAGCAGTCAGTTAGACTTTATGGGACTGGCCTACTTCTTGACTTGTCTCCCATTTGCTGTCTAGATAGATAATTTCTGCAAGGCATGGAGGCACAATGGCTGGTGACATTTGAATACCAGTTGAAGAGGGGGGGCTCAGATTATCACTAGCTGAGGACTATCTTAAGTATATTTTATGTGAAGACTGAAAGTAAAATACACTAACACAAATTAATTTTTGAACTATGCTCTGAAAGCTGATCAGATTTTTCATGACTCCAAAGAGATAGCATTGAGAAGACAGATAGCTGGTTAAGTAGTAGGAGATTACACTCTTGAAGCTGGCCTGGGAAAAAGCAGAGTAGTACTGTGTCTAACCAAGGTCTCCAGGGCATTTGCAGTCAAATTTGAGTGCAGGGGAAGGCATGAAACCTAGGGCCATTTTGTCCTTTGGAGAGAAGATGATGGAAGTAGGAGGGGTCAAACTTCCTCCCCCTGCCTGAAAAACCCTGAACCAGGAAACCTGTCTGCTTTCTTGGCCCTTCATATTCTTGATGTTGCCTGGCTTAAGAGATCCTTCTGACCACACATTCTTTGGCCAGGACTCTGATGTCCAGCCTCTGCATCTTTTTATCCCCATAACTCTCATTTTAACATATTGATCATCTGATCTGTATTGTGGCTTATGACCCCAGATAGAGAGAAGCCCTCTATGTTCACGGCTGTATTCCAAGCACCTGGCATGTAGTGGGTACTCAGTGAATAGCTGTAGAGTAAGCACACATGAAGACTAGTAAGTATGGAGTCTAGCACTGTTATCATTGATCTTTGTAGACAAAGCAATGGGGACAAAGCATGTGTATGTGATGCTAACGTTCAAGCACAGGCACATTCCTGACAGACATTTTTATTCATATTTTAAATGACATTCTATTTTACCATTCTCTAGATTTTAATGCCCATTTTATACTCAGAAAATAAGTCATCACCACTATTCCATTTCAGAGATGACTAAAACATTCAACTGGGGGGTGGAAATGCATACATTTCTATGTTGCCTATAGATACTAAGCTATAAGTCAAGGGCAGTCGCTATCAATGTTATTGCTTCTAAAAGATTGTGATGATCCTTAGACTCAAGAGGAAGAGCTGTATTCCAGAACAGGCGGTGAATTTTTAATTTACATACAACAACAGCAAGGTTTATATTTAGTATCAAGAATTTGCTTCTAACAACATATAATTAAAATTAATTATTTACATAAAAAAGCACAAGCAGATTTGTATTCTAAAATATTCAAGCTCTCGTTTGCTGTTTACAAGAATAAACCCAAGAAAGAAATAAAGAGTCTCCAACTCAGAGAATGTAGGTAGAGGGAAATGCAATATTCCTTTAGGCTCCCAGATAGTTAAAAGAACTAAACTCTTCCATCAGTGGCCCTTTCCAAGTGGAACGACCTACTGGCAGATTATCATGAACACAAAGTATAACCCCTGAGATGCTACTCATTTCTAACTTACCTGCAGTACTGTGATCACAGGTATTTTTACCCTGTTGTAAATACAGTCTACACCTTTTAAAAAATACTTGGAAAATAAAAAGGTACTTTTTAAATCTCTAAAAGAGATTCTCAATTCACCACTAGAAGTTCATCATTGCCCTACAAGGCTCTCCACGTGGGTGGGAGACCTCTCTTTCCTTGATCCCAGCAAGGATTCAAGAGGTATGTCTCCTCTTTCCTTCAAACCATCTTCCCTGCCTCTGATTGAAGTGATGGAGAGGAAATACACTTGTACTGATTTGCATGTCTGTGTGCATGATGCCATGTTTTTGCAACAACCCTGAGTCTGGAATTTTCCAGGTGGCATCAACGTCCACAGCTTTGTGTTTGACCACTTGCCCATGGACATGGCTGCCTCATGTCTCTTGGTGAGTCATAGACAAGAACAGCCCTCCTTAGGCATTCTAACAGTATTTGGTGCTGGATGTGATAGTTGTCTAAGTGAGGTCTACAGGAAGTAGGAGGGTGACCTTACCTGAGGGTACAGCAGCAGTGCCAAAAGACACAGAGCCAAACACATCTGCACTCCCCGGAAGTGTCTGGGATGACAATGGGAGAAAGGCATCACCTGGGGTTGCTGGAGTCTGCCAGACAGAGAGGGGCAAGGGAAAAGATGCAATGAGAGATGCTCAGAAGTCCACATAGAGGGAGGACACAACCAGACACAGTCCAAGTCACCTGTGTGCTTCAGTTTGTGGATTGGTGACAGAAAAATTATCTTACCGCCCCCTCCCTCCAGAGCTGCAGTGAGGACTAAATGAAAGCATGCACCTAAACCATTATTTTTATTAAGTTTTATTAAGTACCACACACAGGCACATGGTCGAAGTTCAGCACACGATGGCCAGTATGATAATTCTTTTGAGCCCCTACCTCTGTGGGTTTTCAGGCCACCAACTTATTTCACCATACATGGCTTTCACCACTTGCAAGTAATCAATTCAATCTGAAATATACACACTTGAACCCTACTGTATCCTCAGTTCAGAACTTGCCATTGACTAGGTGGTGAGTAAACAGTTGGCCAAATAAACAAAGAAAGCTTGGCAAGTGGATGGAGTGCAGGCCAATGTATCCTAGAGCCTCACAGACTCTTGCTTGAACCTCCCACTTGCAAAAGTGAAGGCAATATTTTCATGATGACAACTTAACAACAGTAGGGTATCTGGGGACTTCTAGCATCAATCTGGCCCAAGCTGCAGCTCCTGGAAAGGTCAGATGCATGCTGTGTAAGGAGAGATTTATCAATAAGAACATCCACACCTGTTAACTGGAGGCTTTTGTCTACAGAGTGTAAGCTGCTCAATGCCATAATATTCTTGTTGGTCCCTGCCCCCTCCATTGGAACAGACTGGGGCAAGCAATTAATCCTGAAACCATGGCAATTAGACAGGGCCATTTTTAGATCATCAGCTTCCGGGACGAGTGGCATTGTTCTGGGGATTACTAAACATCCATTTGGATGGCGCCTGGGTTCAGGGCCAGAAATGCAGCCCTGAGCTGCTGTGTTAAGCATTTTTTTTTTTTTTTTGCACATAGTCAGAGATGTTCTATTTTCCCCACATGTCCTTCCTGGGTCTCAGTTTGCTCATCTGTACAATGCAGGGGTTAAAGAAGGGAGAGCCTTTAGGCCGTTCTCTACCTCAGCTGTTATCTGAGGGTGCTGTAGGAGAGAAAGGCTCATGAGAGTGGCCTGGCTTCATTGAGAAGAAGGCAAGGTTGCAGTGGACATCAGGTATTGGGTGCAGGGCAGCTGTGCCTGGATTACCCAGTGGCAACTGAGTCTCAGGCCAGTTGCCTGGGCTGCATGGTCTCAGGCCATCTGTCCTTGGTGGTGGGATCACAGCCCTTTCTCTGAGGTGCATCTTGCCAATGAACCACATAGCTCCTTGCCTCTGTTTGCACAACCATGTGGTGCTCAGAGGAGAAGTCCTTTCCCAGCAGCTTCAGTTGGTGCAGATTCTGCCAACTGCTTTCTCTCTACACTTCTGGGGAGCAGTGGGGGGGGGTACGGTGGGCTGTGGCTGAAGAAGGCATGCTGGCTACTGCAGGGGCAGGATTACTGATGAACATGTCCAGCACCGAGGTGCTATTTTGCTTTGTTTTTAATTTGATTTTCTTTCCTTTCCCTTTGGTACTTTCAAAGGAAGGCTCCATGCAATCTCCATCCTCTTGCAAGCAGTGCCCCAGATGCTACTACTGAGCTGTGGCTGTAAACCTGGAGTTTCGTGAGTGGCTCCGAGAGGCACAGACTATGATTTATAAGGCTCAAAGGCAAGCCAGTAGACAGTGAACACAGAGTGAAGTGGGAGAGGACAAAGGGAAGGGGAAGGAAAGGGAAGGATGAGACAGAAGAGGCTGCCCACTGTGCTACAGGGGATAAGGTAGATGATGGCACATGCCCTCTTATGCTTCCTGCCCTGTTGAGTTTCTTGTCCATATTCCCAACTTAGCTACCCACTCTTGGTTGGCACAAAATACATATCTTTCCCAACTCCTTCCTAGAGCCCGAAGAACAAGCCACAATGTCCTGAGTTGTCAAATGTATTGAATGCATGGTGTTATTTATTCTTCAAACCAGAAGTATTCATCCAAATTCCTTCTCCTTCATAGTAAAGGAGACCGAGGTTCGGGAACATTAGTTGACATTTACCAGTCAGGCTCTTTCACCATAGCTTAGACTGGATCACTGTGTGCTTGGGGGAAGGGGCAGCAGGGCTCAGAGGGCAATGCATACTTACAGGGGGAGAGGTTATATCAGGTGGGGTGGACATGTCTCCAAAAAGTTCTAATTGAGTCACAGCCTGAAAAGACACAGAGAGAATCACGTAAGCAGGAGAGTGAATGCTGCTGGGCTTACTTTAAACCTTCTTGTGAGAGTAGCCATCCTTTCCACCATACCACCATGTAAGCGGTAAGGCCAGTCCTTCACTGCTACACTTCATGGTCCCACAGCATAGGACCAGAGTCAATTTACTTCTCCGCGTCTAGTTGTTTCTCTAGGTTTGTTGAGTGGTACACAATTGCTATAAACATTGTTATCGGCACTTTATCCTAATGCACTATCAAACACAGCCATGGACAGACATGCAATCCTATGACACCCACCCAAAAGCCACCTACATGTAGGAATGACAAGGGATGACTACAAGGTACTTTCCAGTCACTACTCCCCACAGCCCTAACCCTGAGAGGCAGGAACCCTTATTCACATTTTCTGTAAAGAAACTGATTCACAGAGAGGTTACACCAAGGTCATCCAAGTCAGGATGTCAGGCTTTGTATTTTCTAGATAGAGAGCATGCAGTCAAACTTGCATTCCTCCCCAAGTCTGTCTCATGGATAAAAAATGCAGTTGGGTGAGAAGAAAACATTTCATTTAACACTAGGAAGGGCATCAAACCCAGCCCAGTATACACACTATCAATCACTCCTAGGAACTCCATCCCTACAGACAGTGGACCATCCATCTTCCCGTCCATCAAACAGGGTGTGTGAGAAAGCCTGGCCAGAGAGCAAAGAACCTTTTTTAATTTGAAACAAGCTTGTTTTACATGTCAGCCCCAGTTCCTGCACCCTCTCATCAGAGGAACCTTTTAAAGATACACTTAAGGATTAATATGCATACACTTTGGCTTCAGGGACATAGGAATTCGTTGGCCAGGAACCAAATGTCCTGACTTAATTATGCAAAGCACTGAGCAAAAACTATTTCCCACTCATCTTCATATTTTAAGCTAGGACTTGTAATGCAGGTAACCATAAAACCCAGTTAACAGAAGGTACAGGAAGAGGTTGGCTGCCCTGCTACTCTGGGCCCCCACAGACATTCAGCTCTAGTTTGGTCATAGTTGGATCTATAGGATTCATGCCAAAAGAGGGATGACTGCTCATTCTGATGAGTGAGCCAGATCTGAGTTCAGGAGAGGTCCCACAGTTGAGTGTGTATGTTGAGTCTAACCATTCCAAGCACTTTCCAAGCTTCACATCCTCAGCTGGATGACAGAATTGATAATATCTCTTTATATGTTATAGATCTATCATCCCTAATTTGAAAATGCAAAACCTCAAATATTCCAAATCCCAAGAATTCTGAGTGTTCATGGGAGGCAATAAATAGAAAACTCTACACTTGACTTCCAACAAGGGTCCTGGTTAAAAGGCTGGGACACTAAATATAATGTGTGAAATTATACGCAAGGCATGGGTAGAGGTGTATATGAGGCAGAAAGGAATTTTGTGTTTAGGCTTTGGGTCAATCTCCAAGATATGTCATTCTGAATATAACCCAACTTCAAAATCTAAAACAAATTTGGTTCTAAGCATTTCCAACCAGGGATGATCATAATAGCAGGCTTGTTTATTCTAATACTTGGCTAAGGTTGGCTAAATGGTACAAATGACTCTTCCTTGACAAGAATGAAGCTCCATTGTGTGAGTCCCACTTCCATTCCTTTCCCTTGGGTTCTCAGACTGAACAACAGTGCCTGGCACACGCAGTGTTTTGTTTCTACACAAGTACACACCATGCTTCCCTTGAAGGAGCAGTATGGTGCTGGGCACTGCACTAGGTGTTAGGGGCACAGAAAGGAGAACCGCTAATTCCCAACTGCAGGTAGTGATAGTATGGTGGGGACGGCAGTCCTCAGATACAGATTCTTTCAAGGTAACATGACAGAAAGGTGTCAGGAGTCTTGGGGGTGGGGGTGGGGGTGGATAACTGGAACCCTGTCTACTAGGGCAGGGAATTTAGTCAGAGTTTTTCCAAAGGAAACAGCCTGTCTCCAAATCCTGCAGGAGAGGTACAGTTAACCTGGTGACAAAGAAGAGGAAGGACCCCAGGGACACAGGAAACTCCATGAGCCAGGAGGAACACTAGGGGAGGGGGAAGCTGTTTGGTTGGTGTTACCAGCATGAATTTCTCCTAAGAGATGGATGAGGGGACTGGGCAAGGCTATGGAGGCACTTGTGTACATTTCAGTCTTTCCCAGCGACTCTCCTAACAGCTTTCCTCTCACACAGTGACAATCCAGCAGCTGATGTACACATGGCAGCTGGCATGTACGGTGTGCTCCCAAATCTGGACTCCGCTATTTTTCTTCTGCAAGCCTTCTTTGGCATGGCAACAACATCTCACCTGATATGGTGAGGCCTACCCTTTGGTCCCTGCTCCTTCTGCATAAAAGACTAACTACTTAATGAATTCAGCTGAAGCATTTGGGCTTCCTGGAGTTTGGATCTCTATGCTTATAAAATAGCTCAGGACTATTTTCAGCGTTGGGAAAATATTAAAATGAAGTTAATAATTAAGTCACACAATTTACATCTCAAATGTGTTGAACTCGTGGCATACTTTTACTAACATCGTAAAGATAATTTATTGGCTAATTTTCTCCTTAAGCACAACTTTTAAAATAACCTTCTTTCTTGAGATATAGCCCTTCCTCTTGCCAAATGATTTTCACTCAAGGATTAAACGAGAAAAACATGGGGAGGCATAAAACATAGGCTGTTATTTTGTTTCATTGGATTTGCTGTTTAAATAGAACCTGAGTTAATTAAATTTTATAGAAAAAGGGGGTTCTTGGGCCATAAAATTAAAAATAATCTGAATAACCACATATGATTGAGAATCAGGAACGGTATCTATTTTCACAGTCCTCCCCCATGTGAACCCCAGCCGCTTATTTGTAACCTAATAAACCATGTTCTATCTGAAAATACTGTCCTCATCCATCATTTTAAAGGCCTCAAGAGAATAAAGCTAAGAGTTCACATTTGTAAAACACTTTACAGCTTACAATAAGCTTTCCCATACATTATCATCATTTCTGACACTTCCTGAGCCCAGGAAAGTCAGCTCCATCGCCACAGTCTGCCCTGTACTGATAGGTTAACTGAGGCAGAGGTGAGTGATCTACCTGGGATCAGCTGCTGGGGGGCTTGGGATGCGTTGCCCTGCAGAGCAACAAGATCCTTTTTCAAGGTCAGCCTTGCTTAATGGTGGTAGTTAGTGCTACGATATCTTTCCACCAAAAGCCAGGGTTCCCAAGAGACCCGCAATGCTGCCCACCCATGGGAGGTTATTCGAAGCTTAAGCTCCAGACATCTGCTCACAAGAGAAGGACCTATTCACCATACAAACATATCAAAGGCCTTTTGTAGAGGTGTAGCTATAAGTGACAGATGTGTTTCTTTTAGAAGATACTGGGTATTTTCCAACAGTAGGTAGAGTGATGCTGAGGCTGCCATGGCCAGTGATGGAGATAAGGAGCTGACTGGTTTAGGTCAAGCCCCTCAATATCTCCCTGAGGCCTGGTCCTAGCCTAGTCACTTTAATTTGAACAAGTGAGAGTTTCCAAGGTATATAGAACACTGCAAAACAGCTGGCTCAAGCTTAGTTCCCTGGCCCTTCTTTCAACATAACTGTAGCAAGTAGTCCTAGAATTCCCCTGAGGTGATGTTTTCGTGACACAATTGATGAAGGATGGGCTGATCCCCACAACACATTCTCTCACAGGGTTGATCCCTATGTTTTGGGAACAGGAGATCCTGGGATCCTTCAGGAAATGATAGGCATTCTTATCATACATGGGCCACTGTGCCAAGAGTAGGGACAAAGACCCGAGGACAGCATGTTCCTGCCCCTATTTTCAGGAGCTGGCTACTATATGGAAGACAGACCTATACAGTCAGTTCATGCATTACTAATGAGGGCAGGGTACAGAAGACCCTAAAGGAAATCCATCTTCAGGCTTCTGCATGAGCTCCTTCCATAGTCACTTATTCTTTTCCGGACTGCCTACTCCCCTTTCTGTTAGGACACAAAGAGTTTGTTATCTCCCTCCCCTTCACCTCCAAATGTGTTAGGAGGCCTCCAAAATACCAGTTGAATGAAAATAAGGGATGCTATCTCCTTTCCAATTCCCCTTATCTTACACACTCATACACACACACACACACACACAACCATTTGCACACACACTCTTACTATTGGATCTCATGGCACCTTTACCTTTCCTATGAACATTACAATGGGCACCTACTGCAGCAGCACAGAATAGAAAAATCTCTTATTTATACAGGTGGATGAGGGACAAATGAGACACATGAGGATAACAGAAGAACCCTAATGTAACAGGACCCTGGAGGTCTTACCTTGGTTGCCTCAAGAAGCTCATCAAAGTCCACTGACAGATGTCTGTTCTGCAACCACAAGGCACGATTGATGAGCATGAAATGAGTGATGGTCCAACAACATGAAACAGTTAAACAGACAGGGCCCTCTCATTCTTACCGGCGTGGCTGCAGCAAAACGCTCTTCAAAATCCTCCAATGGCTGGCTATTCTGCAAGTGCAAGGGATGATGAATGAGGATGGAGTGAACGACACACAAATGACATGGATTTATGAGTTTAATGATGATGGTAGCTATGGTTTACACTCCCGTGGTCACAGTAGGCGGGAGCTGATTCTGATGTATGGTGAAAACCCTGGGATATGTTTCCAGCATAACCAGATGATAAAGCACAGACCTGATAGGGAGACACAGCAACAGCATGTCTGTAAAGTCTAAAGTCCATCTTCCTGCAATTATGCCCACCACTCAGCTAGGTGCAGCAGTGTCTATAGGTAAGAGCAAGGTTTCTACAGTGGAGAGTTTTCATTGAAAATGAAGATGTGCCATCATGTGGCATTAGCCCAACTCAACTATTCTTATTGGTGATTCTTTTTACTTATTAACAGCATGCAAAATAATGGATCCCATTATGACATTTTCACTTTTGCGTGCACATTTACACAATACACACACGCACACTCATTGTCCGCCGGTTTGCTCATCTTTTGTGTCAGCTGCTCTCTTTACTCAGCAATCTCTTTGCATCCCAGTAAGCTCAGTGCTCCTTACTTTCCTAAGCCCAACTGAATGCCACCTCTGCCATCAAACGTCTTCCTCTTGGGAGTCCTCAGCACCTTGGCTGCATCTGTTCTATTGAGAGTTCTCTCATGTGTGCAATTCATTCCCAAATGTTGTGCAGCTCCCGAGGGTCTAATCCACAGCATTGTCCAACAGAAATGAACAAATCCATGTCCTAACAAGTGGCTGGCAGCTGGCCAAAACTAACTTTTAATTCTATTGAATATATTACCTATTGCACAGAAAGTGTAATATCTACTACATACGCATATTTTAATAACCTTGGTTTGGTCTATACATACCGGCTAATTATCCTTTGGATAATTTCCAAGTTGCTCGATGTTAATAGAATCTGTGTCTGCAGGCATTCAAATTGAGTCATTGGGCACGTGCAGAGAGATGACACTGCTTCCTAATTTTGGGCAGGGTTTGGTGTTGGCAATGGAGGGATGGGGAGACTGTTGTACAGTCTTAAAATACTGATCATTTGCCAAAATCACCTTCACTCTGTCCACAGAAATTGTGACTGGTACTTCCCTCATTCCTATCCACAGGATGTAGAGTGGGGCAGGAGAATCAACATGCCCAGGACTGCTGCCATTCAGAAGAAACACCCATAAATCCTGTCACCTGTCTCCACCAGGGTCCATTTCACCATGACTCAACTGTGGCAATGGTGAGATGAAAAGTCACAATGTGTAATAACTACAGGGATACTACTTCCACTACTATTAGCACTGATAATTATGAGTATTGGGATTTAGCCACAGGTGTGTGGGGTGTGGGAGGAGCGCCTAGGAGGCCGTGTAATCTATGGGGTGGCCTAGAAGGTTAAGGTTATGTCGCTACAACCCTTATAAATTCACACACTCCTTGGGATTTATGGCAGGGCCCCTACCAACTAGCTCTGGGTCATAACTTTTAATAAAAACATTTTTTAGTGTCCAAAATCTCATTACATCTGTCCAATATAAGAAAGCAAATGGCTTCAGAACATGATGGATGAATTAAATAAATTTGAAAAACAGCCTGTGGTGGGGTCTCATAAAAGCCTCAGCATGTCCCACATAATGAAAATGTGGGACGACCTCTAGCATCAGCATGCGGCTGTCACCTTCCTGGTGACAGAAGAGGTGGCCTCTGGGGAGTTGCAGAGGTGAGGCGGGATGGGTGATCTCTGAATATTCAGAAGAAGCTTGGTCTAGGAATGTAGATAAATATGTCTCCTAGGAGCTGGTCATGCCAGCTCTTGTCACATGACTCTGGAAGTCAAGGAGCCTCACTTTTCTCAATGAGTAGGTAGTGGTATGGAGCCATTCTCTGAGTCTTCCTGAGATATGGACAGCTTTATTTGCTTTTAAAAACAAAGCAGATGTTCAATAAATCAGGACCATCATTTAGTATCACCTTCTCCTGTCTCTTGGCTCATTTTGACAACACACTTACATGGGCTTCATAATGTGAGGAACCTATTGTTACATGGTGTTTGGGGCGAAAATGCGTAACCTTTAGTCTGTTCTTGACTCCATTTTCTCCTCTTGGCCTTGTTCCTAGGCAATGTCAAAAGACCATCTAATGCCAGGTGATATCTGATACCTTTGGTCCTCTGCTGTCTGACTTTGGCTTGGTCAATGCTCCAGGCTCCTTCCTTCTATCTGGTGTGACCTTAGATGACAGTGCACTCCACTTGGCTGGGGGAGATGTGTTTCTATGAAATGTCATCTTTCCCAGCTGAGACTTGTGTCCAGGATCTGGAATCTACCCTCTTGCTTCCCACACACCTAGCACGTGCTTTGCTCACACTGAAAACTGAGTTACAGCTTGGCTTAGCAATTATCTTCAATTCTTGACTTGACTTTTGGTATTTTTTTTCTATTTATTTTGTATTTTGTTCTTAAAAACTCAACAGTGAAAAATATAACAGGACCTCAGCATCCCAAGAAGAGATTTAAGGGACTGTATTCCCACACCGTTTCAGTATAGTTCTATTCTGACTCTTCATAAAGACCCCAAAATAAAGTTCCCATGGGGATTCCTTTCCCATAGTAGGGGCATGATGGTTCCACAAGTGAGGGATGGGACAGGGGGATCAGATTAATGGTGTTCTTGCTGTAAAAATGACTGCAGATGAGATAGGATGTGGGACACAAACATCAAAAACGATGAAATCATATTTATGGCTGACAAGGCAGGAACTTGACATGGTTTATAATATAATCTTGGGCTGCATAACACAATCCTGTGGGAAGGCATTTACAAAACTCTGAGATCTGAATCCCAGCCTCTGATCTCCTAGTCTGCTGGAGGGGAGGGTGTGGGGGGCTGGTTTTGCCAAGTTTTCACAGGTCCTCAGTGACTCTGATGGACTGTTGGCTTTTCAAATTGCTGTGCTGGGGAATGAATTCTCTTTAGGAATAATCAGTGAGCATCCTATGGGAGAACCAAAGGCATCTTGATTGATTAGGTAATGGATTAAGTAATACCTTCAGTAAACATTGCTGGTGTATTTCCCATCTGTCAGGACCTAGGCAGGTGCTGGAGACACTGTATAGTCTTTCTAGTCTGAGGTGAACAGGAGTATGCATATGGGCGGACACAAGGCTTTTAGATCTAAACTAGGACCTAGGCCAAGGCTGCAAAACAATCAATTCGATTATCCATTTAGAGGGCCCAGGAGGAATGGATTAACTTAAGTGATTTGTAACTGTGCACAGGTGGGTAGTATTAAGGACACCTAGTGATCACAGGCACCAGGATGCATGCTACTTTCCTGAGTGCATGACTTAACAAGAAGGCACATGCTAATTAAGACTAATTCTCCCTGGGATATTAGCAGCTTATGTTCTGTACCACCTTTAGCAGAGAGATGGGGCCACTTTCTACTTCTTAGGAGACAGTCAAGAAAAGCTCTGCTTGGCAACTGAATAACAGGGTGGGGGCAGCTGAGGCAGGGTATAAATTGCCATGTGGACATGGGATCCTACCGCAGAGCAACACATTCTACAATGATGGAAAGTCCCAAATCTCTCCTGTCCAGTCTGCTGGCTACTGTAGATATGCCTAGTGGGAGTGAACTGGGAACTTCCCTTGGATGAGTTTTAACTTAAGCAGTCACATGTGGCTAGTGACAATCACAGGGCCTAGCACAACTACACAGACAATGCTTGAAAAAGTAAGAGATCAGCCATGCTTCCAGTGATGAGCATTTTCTGAACACTAGACACCCTTTCCTTGTGCAGTTTCTTCTGTTCTTTTGGAGGGTCTCCCACACTTGCACTGACTGGAAATTTTCTTTGGGAGAATTCAGTTCCTCACTATGTCGCTATGTCTAGACAACACCATGAAATCATCAAATTCAGTTGGCAACAATAGCAACCGCCTTCTGGATCTAAGATTTCTCACTGTCTGGGCTAAGATAGAGCCAGGTACTTGTGGGTCTTTTAAAGGAAAGTGTCAAGTGGAAATTCATGAAGCCTTGACAATCATATGAAACAGAATTCCACTTAATGTCCAAGTGTTCCAGACCTTACCAGACATGGGGTTTGACACTCTTGCTACACTCCATGCCCTGCTGTGTTCTAATGGAGGGATTAGAGCTAGCTGGAGACCTGGCTTCCGAGTGACTGAAAATCTGCCTCTAATTGCCCCCTACTGGGATTCATTTTGCAGCCAAAAGCCCTTCTTCCTCCTGCTACTATCTTAGGGCGGTTTGAGGAATGCCTGGAAACTTGATGGGACATGCTTGAATGCTGTAATGAAGATGGCACCCTTCCTCAAAGAGCACATGATAGGCTATGCCATCCCTCAGACAATAAAGCATCTGACTTCCTTGTTATTGTTGTTGTTGTTGTTCTTTTGAGATTTTGGGAGAGGGTCCCACTATGTTTTGGTCTGAAACTGTGTAGAACAAGCCTTGTAGTAATCCTCCTGCCTCTGCCTTCCAAGAGTGCTGGGTTTACAGGTGTGTGCCACCATGCTTGGCTTGACAGTGTGGGCATTGTGAGAAACGATGGCGGGGACAAAGCTCACTCAGGACACTGAGCAGACCTCCTAGGACCAATGGGGAAGAGTGGGGGATAGTCCAAGCAACAACTCTGACTCCACGTTCTTTATCTTCCCACTTTCATGTGAAGAAAACTTGATATGCTGCATTTCAAAGCACAAGGGGTCTTCAAAGAGAAGAATGGATGGTTTTAGGAGATGGGAGTGGAAAAAGATGCAGGAAGGGCAGCTTCAGTACAAAATGCTGTCTCCTTTCTGGCCACATCCTGGGTAAGCTGCTTCAGTCCTGGAACCCACGTTTCCTCCATTGATGGAACAGGGCTGAGGGTGCCTGCAGGATGCGTGTGCAGGGCTGAGGGCGCCTGCAGGATGGGAGTGCAGGGCTGAGGGCACCTGCAGGATGGGAGTGCAGGGCTGAGGGCACCTGCAGGATGTGTGTGCAGGGCTGAGGGCGCCTGCAGGATGGGAGTGCAGGGCTGAGGGCGCCTGCAGGATGCGTGTGCAGGAAGTAGTACAGAGACTACTGTGCGAAGAGCAGCCTGCAGGGCACAATTTCACTGTCAGTCCCCTTTCTAAGATAAGAGGCTATTAAGAGAAGGGAAGGATGGAACATAAGGAAAAGAAAAGGGAAAGTAGGAGAGGGCAGGGGGGAGGGAGGGGAAAGGGAGGAGAGGGAAGAAGGGGGGAGGAATGAGAGGGGAATAGGGAATGAGAGAGGGAAAGAAAAGGAGGGGAAGAAGAGGAAAGGGAGGAATGAAGGGGAAGGGAAGGAGGGGGCCGGGAGAAGGGAGGGAAGGAGAGAGAGAAGGGGATACAGTGAGGGAAGGAAAGGGGAGGAGAGAGGGAAGGATGTAGGGGAAAGGAAGCCAGAAAAGAGGGATAGAAGGCGGACACGAAGAAGGGAGGGAGAAGGGAGCAGGTGTTTTCTTCTTGGCAGGTGCTATGGTTGGAATGTTCTGTGGCTTCTAAGAGTTTATTGTGGTTAGACCTAGACCCCCAGGGTGGCCCCAGAAGGGGTGAGGGAATCCTCCAGGAGGAGCCCTACCAGGATGTCCTTAGTCACTCAGGTGGAGGTATTTCTCAAGAAGCTCTTTCAGTAGTCTCGTGTGACCCCTTGAGTTGTCAATAGAAGTGCTGTCCCAGCCGTTCTCTCTGCTCTTGCTCAAGATAAGTACTTGTTCTGACATCCACTTCCTTGTGGCCCCTTGCCACTCAGCAGCGGCCTCCAAAACCTCTGAGCAGAATATATCTTCCCTCTTTTTAAAAGCAACTGCCACCAGTATTTTACTGTAGCAAAGCAAAGGTGACAAAGACAGGAGGATGAGCAGATGCCAGACATGGGACGCACTGGGCCAGACGAACGACAGTCAGAAGAAACTGAAGGCAGGAAGCAGCCTTTCCAATGTAGACACTGTGGGCTCCTGTTTGCGTCTTTCCTCAGCTTTGAACAGGCACTAGAGTGGACGGTACTGGATCTGCCCCATCATAACCTTCCTCTTCTGTCCACCTCTGACATCTATTTTCGAATTTAGAGATTGTATAACTTGACAACATGATTGCTCCATGGTTTGGATAAGTTTCTTTTTCTCCTTTCTTTCTTTCTTTCTTTCTTTCTTTCTTTCTTTCTTTCTTTTCTTTCTTCCTTCCTTCCTTCTTTCCTTCCTTCCTCCCTCTCTCCATCTCTCCCTCCCTTTCTCCAGAGGCATCTAGAAGAGTCTAGAGCAGAGAGACAAAGCAGTAGACTGAATAGGGCCAGGAGACAGAGAAGCAGAGCAAAGAGACGGGGAGTGGGGGGGGGGTGGAGATGAAGACAAAGAGAGTGGGCAAAAGAAGAGTTAGGCACTTGTGATAACGAGGGGACATGGGGGGCAGCATGAGCTTTGGTGTGCCAATAGGCACCGAGAGTCACTTGCCTCTTCTGCCAAGGAAAAGGGAACTTGACTCCTTTGGCAAAGGGGAACCCGCTTCACAAGTTCCTGAGCAATGTTTGTTGTCTCTTGCTCTCAATCTCTCTCTCATTATTTCTTGCTTTTTTTCTTTTCTGTCTTGTCCTTTTGTTTAACCACCAGAAATTGGGGAAATGGATTTTCCTTTGGGTGTGACACAGAGACTCCAGATTTTTAGGCCGAAATGTTCTCAAACATACCAGACATAAAAATATACACAGGGATGGGATTTATGGAACCCTTGACAAGGAAGTAATGATTCTGTGGTGAGATACAAACAGCTGAGTGACAAAGTGAAGGAGTTGTGGACTGTAGTGGCTGAGAAATGCTGGGAGGATTGTTTGGTAAGTGGTGGTGCTGATGGTGATGCCTGTCATATGACCAAGAGTCATGTGTTCCTCCACGTCACGTCCAGGCAGTAAGCATCTATGATCCACTAAGTGTCTACCATGGTCTTGTCCTTCAATCACAAGGGAAACAAGGCAATTTGCACACAGCCAGGGTTATTAATGAGAATACATGCACAGCATTTAGTATGTGGTGCCCAGTGAAGGAAAGTCATGACCCGACTCAATCACATAATATCACTTTCCACCCACTGTCTGTACAGTTAGACACATAGCATCCGACTCAGTCTCAATAGGTGAAGCTGGATGCAGTGAAGACTGTGAGCCACAGCACATTAGGGACTAGATGGTGCTGATGGTGGGCTCATAAGGACACAGAGGATGATGCAACTATTTCAGGGGTGACAGTAAGAGAGGGCCAGTGATGGGCCGAGGCAGAAACATTGAAAACCCTATAGCTGTACTGTTGCTGAAGAGTTCTTGGAAGGATTGTGCATTTATACTTCCCTATAGCCTTCTGGGACCTTTGTCCAATCTGTGACCTCACCTAGAAGCCAGAGAATTCAACATCAACAGGAGGATTTTGAGTTTCCTATTCCCCTCCTTTGGCTGGAGGAACAGGCTGAGATAGCTCTGCTGTTTTTAATGGTTTTCCATAGAACAGGTAGACTTATAGAGGAGGCAATGAAATCAGAAAACTAGAAACCAAAGGGGAACGGTTTCCAAAAGCTTGAAGTTATTTCTTCCCAACTCTTTCTTCCTTTCTTCTCCTTTTAAAAAATCTATTATCCTGTGTCCACATTATCCAAAACTCAAGGAGTTTTCAAAACCTCCTAACAAGATTTGGCATGGCTTCAGGCTCGCAAAGGGAGTGAATTGGAGTCACAGGAATGTGAAATTGGCTCCTGTCAGCAGGCTGACAGGCTCTGAGCCCACTTTTCAGGCAGAGGGCAGAACACACAGCAGAGTCCATCACTTCCCTTGATGCTATGTCTTCTTGGGGAGACCACTGCTGAGGTCCAGATGGTCCCCAAATGGTAACAAGAAATATTGGATCAAGTTGAGACCAAACCGAGTGGTAGAGGCGGAATGCGAGCAAATCAAAGGCAATCACAAACAGAGCAATGTCACAGCAAAGGAAAAAAATAGCCAGAAGCCCCTGCCTGCTGATCTGACAGCCGCTCCTTGCAACATGGTTTCCCCTCCTTCTCCACAGGACTGCAGCTTACAAACATGGGGATTCACTTCACTATTTCTTCTTCCCTCTTGGATTTGCTTCTCAGTGTATGGATCTGATGACCTGTAAACTCTCCTCAGTGTCTACCATGAGTCAGGCACCCAGAGGCCCTTGAGCTGCTTCTCTGAGCTACAGCAAGCATGGTTAGGGAAAACTAACTGAAGTTACAGTATAAGGAGTGTCACAACAGGGAACCATATTGAGCATTTTTGCAGAGAATGTGCCGTTTTCAGTCACAATGCCATTCATAGGATAGAAGCCAACACCAGCCACTGGGAAGAGCCAAAGAAAGCTTTCTGTTTATCTTCCAAGTTTACTCATCCCTTAAAATTTGGGGGGGGGTAACACTAGGGAGATGCTCCTCTCATGAGGTCATGTTGAACACGATCTTCCTGTCTTAGTTAGGGTTACCCTTGCTGTGAGGAAGCACCATAACCAAAAGAAAGTTGGGGATGGAAGGGTTTATTCGGCATACTCTTCCATATCACTGTTCACTATCAAAGGAAGTCAGGACAGGAACTAAAAATACAGCAGGAACTTGGTGGCAAGTGCTGATACAGAGGCCATGAATGGGTGCTGCTTACTGGGTTACTCCTCATGGTGTGCTCAGCCTGCTTCCTTGTAGAACCCAGAACCACCGACTCAAGGGTAGCATTATCCATGATGGGCTGGGTTCTCTGCCATCAATCACTACAGCTAGATCTTACGGATGCATTTTCTTAGTTGTAGTTCCTGCTGCTCATACAACTTTAGCTTATGCCAAGTTGACATAAAACTATCTTGCACATTTCCCAAATTTGTTCTTTGTTCATCTTCTGGTTTCTACGCAGGCACCAACACACATCTAAAAGCAAACTCCAGGTGTACAAGGTGTGTGTATGTTAGTTCCTGTTACCATAGTATCGAGAGTTTGATAAAATCATCTTAGACAAAGTGGAGCTGGACATAGTGGAACATATCTGTGACCCTAGCTAACATTCAAGAGGATCACATGTGGGGTTAGCCTGAGCTGCCGACTGAGACATTGTCTAGATAAATAAGAGGTTTATTTTGACTCACAAGTTTGAAGGTTCCATTTATGGCTTATTGCCCCTGGCTTTTGGCCAATGGCCCACTGCAGAACTGTGTGACAGAGATAAACCATGCCCTTATGGCCAGGAAGCAGAAGGCAAGTGTGGAGAGGAGTGTACAGTTCCACAGTTCCCTTTGAGGGCATACTTCCAAGTGCTCTAAAGACCTGGTAGGCACTGACATCTCCCAATGGCACCCACCGCTCTTGGAAACAAGCCTTTAACACAGGGCCCTTGGGGAACACTGAACATGCCTGCTGTAACATTACCCTTCATTTCCACCCCTCCCACAGCGTGACCTCCAGGCATTCTTGGGCAGTTGTTGATTCTCTGTCTAGACCATATTCTGGCCTATCAGCCTCTGTGTACAGCCTTCCCTTTTGCTCAAGCTGCTGTTTCCATTATTACACTCTTATATTACATTCATCACACACAGTGATCAAGTGACCTTAAGACTGATTCTGGTGGGCTTGTCATCACACTTGGTATGCTATCCAATCTCTCCCTGAAAACCCAGGGACTGAACATACAAAGGATGTCATAATTTCTGAACTTCCCCACCATACTATCTTTCCTGCCATGTTACAGACTATGACCCCATCTTCCATCTTTCTTCTCCACCCAACAGCTCTTTCCACTTTTAGGCCTTTGTGTTACCTATGCCCACCCTTTCAGTCTTTCTCTAGTTGACCTCTTGTCCTAACCCAGAGCTTGACATAATTGTTTCTTTGGGAGAAACTTCTATGTGTCACTATGTTTGGTTTATTGGAAGCAGCCCCTGATACTTGTCTGTTAATATTTAACTGTTGGTGGTCTTAGTATGGAAGGATACATGAGTTCAAGAAGGAACATGGGCTGATTTTCGTATCTCTGTCTCACATCTTTACCATAGAGTCTGACACACAGCAATCTATATGGAACAAATGAAGGATGAATCCTTGAAGGAGTGATGGAAAGTTGACTCGAGAATGGTTTCAGGAGGTAACCTCCAGCACTGAAGACACCGTGTACACTCTTACAGGGACAAGGCAGTCCACTTTTGTCATTCCGAAACCTGGACTCTTGTTTTTATTTTTTCTCCTTCATGTTCTCTGGTCCTGAGTTACTTTGGAGAACTGTGTAGCTAGTGGATAAAGATGGTATCACCAATCTTACACAGACATTTTCCCTCACATGTTGTAGTGTGTGTTCTGTGAGACTCTTTAATAAAAGCAATTCTATACATCTTGGGTAGGGACACAGTTGGTTGGCATTGTTATTTCTGGTTTTGACAAACACACACACACACACACACACACACACACACGCACGCACGCGCACACACACACACTCACTCACTCACTCCTCTCAAACAAACCCAACTCACCATTCAGAGTAGACTAGAGATTAAACAATGGCTCAAACAGTAACATTAAGATCTCTTGTCTTCTTGGCCTAGCAGAGGATTATACAATTTCAGCTGATACTTAGACAGATTTCCTCTATGTACAGCAGACATTGTTCTAAGTGCTTTCATATAGTAACTAATTTTATTATCACAATTGATATGAGCACTATTACTACCTTCATTTTCAGAGGCAGAAAGCAATCATAAAAAGCCTGACAAGTTGCCCTATGTCACACAGCTAGAAAATGGAAGAGTACATATTTTTACCAAAGTGGGCTACTTTTGGAATATGTAGACTAAAGTATCAGGCTATAGAGTAGATGGCAAAATGTAAATGATGACCTATGCCATAAGACCAAGGTAAGTGACAAAGTCCTGGAAGGAAGAGTCATGAGGGCAGTTTAGGAGCCTGCCATAGAATAGGACAGTCTGGGCTTTTGGGGGGAAGATGTGGATAGTTGATACAAGTGTCAGCTTCCCGGAGATGCTAAAGGAAGAGGGCCAGGACACCTGGATGAAGGTGCAAAGAATAACATGGAAATAGCCAAAGGGACAAGGCAAAGAGACTGAAGAGTACAGGAAAAGGAGAGAGAAACCTTTAACCACAGGCTGACAGCATGCAAGGTGGGAAAGAAGAATACTGTGAGTGATGAGGCTGGAGATGCTGTTAGCTCACACAGGAGAAAATGATAATCGGACAGAACTGTAAGTAGAACTGGAGGAAAAAATGTCATGAAATGTGAGCAAGAATGTCTCCATTTCAGGAGACCTCCCAGAGACAGACTTTGTTCCCCTCTACTGTTAGCAGCTTGCTTTCGATCTCTTTATGCACACCATGGGCAAAACAATTAAACTGCATAAATCCATGGTGGAATAGAGTCCATTGCGTGGTGGGTAGGATCTTGGAAGTCTCATAGAAACACACACGCTTCATCATATCTACAGGGCTAGGGCAGGAAGTGTTGGTTTTAAAAGTCATGCAGGACAGACCTGCCGTGCAGTCTTTGGAATCACAGGGGGAACCGTGAAGTCCTCAGCACAGCCCCAACCCTGGCAAGGAGTCAAAAAATGCTGGCTTCTTGTTTCCTCTCAGAGCTTCTACAGAAAATGAGCTTCCTGCTTCCTTCAGCTGGGGCTGTCACTGATATATATGCCCTCATGCCTCATGATCCTTCATTTAGCTCTTGTTCTTTTCTTCTTTGACTGGAGTTTGTTCATTACTCTTCTGTAACCACTAATAACGGCAGTTAGAGAGAAAGAAGGAAGCACAACAGGATGATTTATCCAGAGCAACAGAATTACTGTATGGAGAGAAAAGGCGCGTCAGCACGGACGGATATTTATGGGGAAGCTGTATATTACAGCTTTGCTCGTTAAGATGCTGTAGTTAAGATTCTGTGAATGTTAACGATCTGTATTAGAGGAATAATGATGGACTCACAGCAGCAGCAGCAGTTAACAGATACCCCATGCACCAGATCCCCCAGTCCCTTGATGGATGCCGCAGAAGGAGCAGCCATGCAAGGCACCTGTGCATGGAAGAGCCCGCTGTCCTTCCTTCTGCACAGGAAGGGCCACCCACAAAAAGCAGCAGGAGCAAGATGGCCTGAGGCCTCCAGCTTTTGGGTCTCAAGCATTCCAGTTTCAGTGGCTACAGGGTTCAGATGAAAAATGAAAAAAAAAATAAAATAAAAAAAAAACAAAAACAAAAACAAAACAAAAAAAAAAAAAAAAAAAAAAAAAAAAAAAAATGCACCACATTGAGGGTAGGGCAGCCCCAGCTGGTCCTGGTTTGTTCAAAGGAGACTTTGTTTAAGTCTGTTGTGCTGATATAATTGTTAATATCGACATCTCCCCTTTTGTTTGAAAGTAGACCAGTTTGGAGGATAAACTAGGTCACCCTAGCTTTAGGGTCAAAGAGGTGGATGAGAGAGACAACTTAGCCATGCGTCTTCTGGCTGTACTAGGGAGGTAATGCTCTGTTTCCTCAGCACCCCACTGAGTGTGCAGGACACCCACTGTTCCAGTCCTTTGGGACAATTTTGAAATAACAATGCATGGTGCCTAGAATGGTGGGTACTCTATTTATTATTAATATTTGCTTGTCATCCCTGCTGGGGTGGCTTCCAAGAACTCTGGTATTGGAGGAATTGGTCCCTAGTCGGGGATGCTGTTCTGGATAAGTTTAGAAGTACAGCTTTGCTGGAGGAAGTACATCACTAGTGTTGGGCTTTGGATCAGTATGGCCCCTCCCTTTTCCAGTTTGCTCTCTCTGCTCCATGCTTATGGAGGACCTGTGAGCTCTCAGCTTCCTGCTCTGGCTGGCATGCCTGTTGCTTGTGGGCCATGCCGCCTCACCATGATGGACTTTTATGCCTCTGGAAGCATAAACCAAAATAAAATCTTCCATAAGTCACTTTTGGTCATAGGGTTTTATCGCAGCAACAAAAAAGCAACCAATATGCTTGACAGGAAGGACTGATTTGTGTCTCTTCCTCCCTCCACTAATAGGTTGGAGTCCTACTTTTCAATGTGGTTTTCTCCTTCTCCCTCTCCTCCAGCCCATCCACACAGGCTGTGCATGGTAGGATGCAGTCTACAACTCAAGGACAGTTTTCACCTTGATCTGGGACTTTGAAGCTTGTACAGGTTATAAACGCAGTTGCTTCTTCTGCTTAGGTCATTTGCCTCTGGTGCTTTGTTCTGACAGCTCAAGGGGATGCCACAGGACCCCAGCTGTGGTGCCACTATAGGTTCAACACAATCCTGGGTTGTCAGTTAGAACAGACTAGAGTCATAACAGCCTGGATCTCTCTACATCATCTTACCCCTCTAGCAGATTGAAAGCATCCTAGCAACTGAGGCAGGTGTCACTCATGCTCATGTCTTAAAGCATTTAGTAGAGTCTACATGAATGTTCATAAAAGAAATTATGATCAATGTTTACTGAGCATGTACTCTGTACCAGGTACTGTCATAAATGTCTTATATGAATTATTTATTTAAAACACAAAAACCTCTCTGAGGAAGGTTCATCCACAGCCATCATCCATACCTAGCAGATGGACACACTGAGACAAAGGGAAGTCACAGCTGGCACAGTTGGCAGCTGAGGGATACAAGTTTCAAGCCCAGAGAGTGGGCCTGCAAAGCTCACACTCACCTGCATCCCTCTATCTCCTTACCAGCTCTATCCAGTTAATGACACAGCACTGATGTAATGTCATCTCATCCACAGTGACACAAGGAAGTCGCCCTCCATGTTGTGTCAGTTGGTCACTAGCAAATCAAGCAATTTCTGAGAGTCCTATAGCTGAAATGTAGAAGGCCCTGGTTTATCCCCAACCTCATGCTCTCTTCGTTTTCTTAGAGGCTCTCAATTTATGCAAATCCAAGTTCAAATGGGACATTCTCTGAAGGACCTCTGCCTCCCAACTTCCATGCACAGAATTAACTAAAAGAATTCTCTGGACAATGGCATCGAGATTATTATTCTCCCTCTATCTTTTAGGATGCTCTGTGCATTAGAGCACATCTTTCAGAAGATGCAACCTGGTGAGAGAGGCTCGAGGGTCCAACTCAGCTTTAGCCATATTTCCCCTTTGGTTTGCTTCTATAGCACCCTGTCCAGCGTGTTTTAGATCAATAAAGGCTCCTGGGTTTTACAAAACATCTGAAGAAAAATCCTCTGGGATCCAGTGGCAGGTATTTTAGCAGAGAAATTGAGTGGTCACTGTTTTGATTCAGACATGATTTTCCAACACACTACCTAGCAAACATGATGCCAGACAGCTCTGCATGCAACACTCACCCCTTTCTCAACTCTCCACTAACTCACCATGTTTTTCTACCTTGAGAGAAAGAGATAGATTTCACTCAAATGAATAACTTTATACACCTCAAACTGGAGTCCCAGAGGAAGAGGAGAAGGATTGCTGCTCAGTCTTTGGCTGGAACACAGGCAGCTAGTGGTGAGACTGATGCAAAATGTTCTTAGATTTGGAGACACAAAACTGGTTGTACAGAAGTGGCAGAGCCCAAAGGGAACGAAGAAGATTGGGTGCCTGGTCCCTTCTACCTCCTTACTCCATCTTCCAAAGGTCATTGTCTCGAGTGTAGCTTAGGCTCTGATGTGTTGCACCCACACATCTGCATGGTTTTCCTGATCTATGCATTCTCCACCAGACTCATTTAGATCTTTCTTTAACACAGGAAACCATCTTGCCTCTAGATGGAATCTACAGAGGTATTCACTTGCCTATGCCTTGACCTCTCTGTGTAAGAATCAATCATGCCCTTTTTCTACTCTATACTATATTGTGTGGAAACTCTCTCTCTCTCTCTCTCTCTCTCTCTCTCTCTCTCTCTCACACACACACACACACACACACACACACACACACACACACACACACACACACACAGAGAGAGAGAGAGAGAGAGAGAGAGAGAGAGAGAGAGAGAGAGAGAGAGAGAGAGAGAGTCATTGGAGACCCTACACTGCTAAGGCATTTCTTGAGTGACTGGAAGTGTAGCCGAGTCTCCTGTATGTTTTTAGTCTCCACAGATAGTTCCTCCCTCTTTTTGTGGGCAGCCTCTGAGACCCCAGGCTCTGAGTCCCAGGCTCTGAGACCACTCTTTCCATTGCCCTGTCTCTTTCTAATGGTTACAAATCTGCATTATCCAATTGCCTCATTGGCCTTTTCTGCTCTTCTAGTGACTTGTAACTGGCTCCCTACAATAAATTTCCTCCATTAAACCACCTGGCATGTTTTCCTGAGTCTCCTGATGGATGAACTGAGATAATTCTATTAGAGTATTAATGGTCTCCCCACCTGTTAAGCCACCTGCTGCAGGCCACCAGAGTGGTACTGAGAAATCAACTCTAACAGTGACCAGCAAGCACCAGAGTCTTCTTGTCGCATCCCAATTGCTCATCTTATTTGGGATCCTTGCTTGTTGGGGTAAGTTTCCTCCAGGTTCCCTGTCCCTTGCTTCTATGAAAACATTCTGTGGCCTGATTCTTGAGGTGACACTTCAGTCTCTGGGAAAAAGCCAGCCTTTTCTTCTCCATTTCAGTACTCTGAAGTACTCACTTCCCTCTTACATCTGTTCCTCTTTCTCCAGTGACAAACTCCTATGGTCTGCACTGCATGCTCTGGTTGAGGTCTTCACTCAGGGCCTTAAGGCAAAGCTTTCTACCTTCTTCCATACCATACTCCTGTGGCTTCTTATACATAGCTTCTCATAGCCTTGGCTATTTATAGTAATCATTATTTTCTATGTCTAGCCCCTTGGAACCATCAAGATTCTTCAGAGACCTATCTTTCCCATCTTTGTATTCATAGGAAACAAAATACTTGCTTAGTATGAAGAGTGAATGAATGAGATTATAACACAGTTCATCAAGGGCATCTTTAAATCAGTTGGAGTTCTAGGCTCTGGGATTGAAAAAGTAAGAAATGTCTATCAGTGGGATACACAAGTTCAAGGTCAATGGGGATTTTCTCCCATGACTATCAATTGTTCAGGAGGGACCTGTATTTTGGGTGAGTTAAAATCAGAAGTCTTACTAATGTTCCTTGTTGCTCTAACATCATGGGGATTCAAGAGTCTGTTTCGGGACAACTTTCTTGAGTAAAAGGAAGTCCACATAAGGGACATCAGAAAGGGCCACCTTCCCATCATCTTTGTAACTGCCTGGATCCAGACTCCCTTCCTTGCCTGTGGTTCCTCCTCTTGTATGACATCTCTGTTAACTGCTTTGCAATAATTATAATTTCTGTACAATGTGGTGCTTAATGAGGAAGTGAAGCTGACAAATGTTCAGACTAGATTTAATCCAATTATGCAACATCTTGATCCAGATTTCCAACTAAAGGAAAAACCAACTGCTGAATTGTGAATGAAAATTTATTTGCCATAAAAGATGGGAATTGCAGGGGGAAGTGGCGAATGGTTGTCAAGAGAATTCTTGCAATTCTTCACTTTAATGGATTGACTCTTCCTACATTTGTAGCGCAGAAGCTGAATTAAAACTTGAGCAGGGAGAATCAGACAAATGCTGGCTATTGGGGGACAGGAGCCGCAAATGGAAACGCACGGTATATGGAGGAAAGGTGGTGGTGGCAAAATGGGAATTTTCCTGATCCTCAGAAGCGGGGCCACTTGCAGCAAGATTAGTTCTTTGGTTTCTACAGGAGTCTCTAACATCAGGAGACTGTAGCAGTGTGCTTGGCAAGGGAAGAGGCAGGAGTGAAGGCAACAAGATCTTCCCATTTGAAACAATCTAAATGAGGAAGTGGGTGTGTGAAACCAGCCAGGTGTGCTGGGCATCAGGAGAAAGATGATTGTTTATAAACATGCTAGAGACAGAGAGTGTTAGTTAGGAGACAGATCTGATGCCTGGACATGGCATCACACCAGGGTTGAAGGGAGGAGCCAGAGAGCAGAGGAGCTCAGCAGGGAGAGTCTAGCCTAACATGTTGGAGGCCTTGAGTTTGATCACCAACACCATATAGGCTGGGTGGCAGCATACAGAATCCTTATCCCCGCTCTTCAAAAGCAGAAGCAGAGAGATCTGGAGTTCAAGGTCCTCCTTGGACTCAGGTAATTCTTGAGTCTTGGGCTACAAGAGATCTCATTTAGAAAAATAATAAAGCTGACAAAAATAAAGTATGCTTCAGTAAAAATTGTGTGGATGCCCGAGTCACACAATCTAGGGTTCGGTCCCTGGCTCTGCCATTTACCAGTTTCATGAGTGTGAGTAATGGCCCTCACAAGTCTTGTTTTCTGCGGGGGTTAAGTATATACACTTCCTAGGGCTATGATAAGAGAGAAAGATAAATGGAATCCAGAGCCCAGGCTGCCTATAGTAAAGTAGATGCACTGTAAATTCTAGCAACTTTTCCACAACTAAATTAGCCTTGAATTCCTAGTAGATATGGTTAGTGCCTGGCACTATAGAACCAAGGGAGGCACGGAATTGCAGGGCGAATGTCAAACACCATCACTAGGACTTTTGTCATGTTCTTCCAGTGTGGCGCCTTTGCAGGGTACACAGATAGATTAACTGCCCTGATCTCAAGCTTCCTTTAAGGGAACTAAGGGGGAATGTATTTTCTAGATACCTGTTCCATGCTGGAAGCTTGCTCAGGGAGCTGACTTGATTAGCACCTGATAAACTGATTGGCACCCAAAGTACTAACTTTATAGGACAAACCCATCATTCATTGCTGCGTGTCTCTGAGTGGCTGAGGCATTAGGAGAAGCTTGGCGTATAAACACTGCCCACTTTAGACAGCCATAGTGGCAAGTGGAACATGAATAGGCTGGTAAATTTGAGACCCCATTAGGACAGTTCCCTTCACAAGACAGAAATAGGAAGGGACCATTTATGTTGCTCGAATATTCTTAGAAGAGACTCTCCACTCAGTGAAGCTGCCATGCCCTCTGGACATCAACTCTAACCGTCTGAAAGTCTGAAAGCTCTTTCTTGTCGTGAGCCCTGACTTGCTCTCTCTTGTCATTTCACTTGTGTTTCATTTCTTAGTCATAAAATAGAGGCAGCAAAGACCAACTGAGGCTGTGAGCATCACGGGTATCTTAGCAACCTAGGACTCTGGTTAGGGCAATGCACACACCCTTCTTGTAACAATGCACTTAGCAGCCCGATTCTCTCTTACTTGCACATGCCATGTACACAGCTCACTCCAAACAATGCATTTAACAGCCTGCTGGAAACCTAGGCCCCACATACCTCTCTCTGAACAATGCAGTAAGTCTGTCTCTCTTAATGATCATCAAACTGAGGTAGTATTCAATGTTACTTGGGTTATGCCTTGGTATAGAAGATAGGAGGGAGGCTGATCTGGACTGAATTTGTTTTGTGTGTGTACATAACAAGGCAAACTGTTATCCCCTTTGAGGAGCGGATGAGGGGTGGAAAGGGGAGGGGAGGAGTGGGAGAAGGGAAAGGAGGGGGAACTGAGGTTGGTATGTAAAATGAAAAAAAATTAAATAAGAAAACAGTAAGGCAAACTATGTCTTCAAGGTGAATTTTTGGCACAAAAAAAATCCTATTTATCATCTTATGCCTATGTATAATTAAGTGTGCATATAGTTAAAATCAAATGCATCATGGGAAGGAGCATGACCTATAGAGGAAACAGCTATATAAGTGTACGTGCCAGTCAAAACAGTTCACACCAAACCACATCTCTTAGTAACCAAACTCTTCCTATTTTTGTACCTCATAAAAGGAGGCCCCACACAATAATCAGCTCCTGTGGTGTCACTTATACAGTTCACTGTCAATCTCAACAGTGTATTCTTTACTAATACCTGCTGTTGCTACATCTGAATGAAGTTTCCTTACCACTGTCACAGTCTGTGTACACCTTTATTTTATTCTTGAGTAAGATGCCAAGAACCTAGGAAATGCCCAGTCCATCCCCTGGCTACTGCTGACAGCACCCTTCTTGGTATTTATTTCTCCAATAAGCAGCCTCCATCCTCCTTGCAGAAGATGATTTCATACACACCGAACTCCCCAAGGGCCCTGGATGTCAGAAGAATGCTGTGAGGCTTTCATTGTGCAGAGAAAGAGAAATAGCTTCAGAAAGTTGAAGAAACTGAGAAAGATCTCGAACAAAGTACGGGAGAACTGTGAGAGGCACCTGATCATCTCTTCAGTTCTGAATCCAAGTTTCATTTCAAGGCAATCAATGTCTAACCTAAGGTATCAGTTTGACGATCTTCTTACTTGTCCCCATGCCAAACATTTAAGAATCTCATTGAGGCTGATTTTGAAGGCTGGGCATGGGGAGTAGATTCTGATAGAATTCAGAATTATTACTGATAATCAGGAAGTCTTTTATGCCTAACACAACTATATAAGAGTTTTAAATGAGGCAATTATAAGTTCAGGACAAGAGATCTTTTATTTTTTTTTCCAGGCATAAGAATGTTACATAGGGGAATAAGGACCATCGAAAAGAAAAGCACCAATTTTCATCTAAAATGGCATGAAGGTTTGGGTTTATGTCATTCAAACAGATGACTGTGCCAGGGCAGTCTTACCCAGCTTGGTGTCATAGTGTCTGAAACAAGTACTCACAGCCTGAGTGCTCCTGTCTCTCTGGCAGCCCCACAGTGGGACCAGACTCCACTCTCAAAGGCTAATGCAATGAAAAAGCTCTCAGTAATGAATACGGTAATGCCACATTTAGCATTGTGTGTCCCCACTCAGGAATGTACATTCTTGATAGCCACTCCAAAGACCAGGATATCTGGCTTGAAAACATGCCCAGAATTATGAGCTGGCAGATACAGAGGATACCTGAATTTCCTCTCTCTTTGATAAGGGCATTGATGATGAGTTCATTAGCTTAAGAGTGCTGCTAGGTAAGGTAAAAATGGACTCAGGAGTCAAAAATACCCTGCAATCCATTCAGTCTCCAAGGGGCTGGCATTGTGCCTGGAGTTTGTTCTAATCCTGCTCATCAACAGAGCTGTGCTCAAATTAATGTGCCTTCCTAAAACCATCTCTCTATCCAGCTAACTTCCCATCCAAACATGTATGCCCTTGGCTTTGTAAGATCTTTCCATAAAAATATACCTGTGTATTTAAGATTATAGAAGAGATTATCCCCTGTGCAAAGCTTGCCGTTCTCATGACCAGGAAAAGAGGTAAAAATGTATATTTCTAGGTGAGGGTAGGATTAATGATTATCTTGGCTTACAGTTCCTAGGAAATGTGTAGGGGGGGTGTTGCATGACACTAAGAAGAAATCTGCTGGAAGAGGACATCCCAGACTCACAGTAAAGTATGTACACACATTCAAAGGCACCCAATCCTATAGACAAGAGGGCAAGCAAGGGCTGAGTGGAGTTGTGAAGCTGGTGGATATCAGGCTGGGGCACAAGCCTAGGTTAAGGGAGCAGGAGGAAGGAAGGTGAAGGAAATAGCCAGCTTTCTTTCCATAGCTGTATCCTAGGCAAGGTGACACAGTGGGTGAGTGTTAAGAAACAATAAATTCTAATTTCTGTTCCCAAACGCTGAAATCCCTGACCCATCAGATGGGTTCTGCTGTTAAGGCCATTTCTACTCATGTGTGATGATGAAATGCTTAATGTGGCTCTGGGGGCAGTGGAAGAGGGCTTGCCTCCCTTCTAAGACCCACAGAACTTGCCTGGTATGAATGTGTCTTTTTATGGGAAGAGAACTGACCATCAACATCGAAAGGAGACCAGAAATTCCAGGAAGTGTTCCTTCAGAGACAGGATGCCTGTCCCTCGGCAATTCACAGATAATTAGGTAAAAGAAATGGAATGACAGCCAGCAACTTCTGAATCCTCACTGGGCTCAGCACTACACTGTACGCTGAATGAGACTAGCTCACACCACCCTCCCACCAAACCTTCTAAGACAGATGCCAGCATTAGCTCCATTTTCAGATGAACAAATAGAGACTTGGAAAAGCTAATACAGCATCCAAAGTCACAAAGCCAGGGAATGGTGAGGCTGAACTCACATCCAAGTGCCTCTGATCACAAAGCCCACACTTCCAGTCACTGGAGAATGCTGCTCTCTGCCAATGATACAACATCATTAGAAGTTCCACAGAAGTGAATTCCAAACTGCAGGTTCCTTAGGGACTCCAGGAAAGATCCAGAGAAGAGATTTTAACTGAATCTTGAATGTTGAAGCAAGAGTGTTTTTAGCAAGAATAGCGAGGTGTGAGGAGAAGATGGAGTGTTATGGTGAGTGAAAGAGGGCACCTGAGGGTCTGCTCACTGAGGCATCTCCAGGAGCAGAGGGTCAATGGCTGAGGGCTCTGGGGCTGGGAAACTAGGGTTGCCCAATGGGCTGTTCTACAGAGTGAGCAAATCAGAAATCACCTTAGATAACGGCAAAGTACAGGCAACACGAAAAGAAAGCAGAATCAAAGTAGCAAGTATACTTCAACTTGATTTTTATAATTCAGTAGTGATTTCCCATGGCAACTGCAATAAACAGACTGCATGAGACCCAACCCCATGTACTCTTCATACATTCTCGATCTTTTTTGCAGTAAAACTATAATTTCCACCAAAATGGAGAGTTCATTTTCTAAACTTGAATCTAGAAGAGGCTTGGATTACTTTGGATGAAGAATGCCTTCGTCTCCCAGGTCACCATTCACACTCTGGAACCCCATTCACACTCTGGAACCCGTGCCACCACGAGGTGACTGCCACCTGATGAACCTGTTGGAGGAGGAGATACTAAATGGAAGAGAATGCTGGGGACTTTCCAGAGGCTAGACCACAGCTAACCCAATCCCCAATCTGTGAGATGGCTCTGCAGGGATCGATACAACATTTCCTGACCCACAGGTAACCAGAGACACAGGTCAAGGAACTCTGGGAAAGGCGGCAGACAGCAGCAGAAGCTCATTGCCCACTCACAGATCTGTAGGCAGTGAGGAACAGCCCAGCTGTTCAAGCTGAGTTTTGGGAGTAGATTGCTTTGTATTAGCACCATGTGTACATGTGTTCTTGTCTTCTACACCTCTTGCCCCAGTCAGGTCTTTAGTGGAATGACTCTCTACTTGAGATGTATTTGGGGTTGCATTAAAAGGAGTATTTAGGTCAGAGAAAATTGACATGCACTCAATTTGTGTAATATATAATTCATAACTCCAAATACATTCCTCTTGCATATTCACATGTAAATACATATTAACATTCTTAGTGTATTTTTAAATGTATTAAACACCTGAAAACTTTAATGCTTTAACTTCTGGAATCACTGATGAACATCTCATTGGTCAGTGCTTCTTGAAACACCAGCTTAGAAATGTATGCTAGCTTTCTTTGTTCTGTTGAGAAGATAGGTAAACCTCAAGGTGCACCTTGGGCTGAGGAGGTAGATGACTACTTGGAGCATAAGGTCCACTTGTCTCCTTTTATCTTGTTCATAGAGACTTCTAATTTTTTGAACGACAGTCTGCAGCAAATGTGGTTTAAAATTAAACCATGTAAATGCTATCCTTAATTTTAGAAGATCTATAACTAGGTAAGAGATATATTGATATGCTCTTAAAATGCAAGAATTATAGTGGTCTTCAGGTGACTATGTAGTAAAATCGATGGACCCTCATCCTTTCTCTAGCCTTCTTTGTGACATGTAAATGGCTTCAAGGGGTTCTGGGAAGAAAGTCTATGCAGACTGTTAATTCTGTCAGACCATGTCCTCACTATGTTATCGTGTATTGGTCTCTTTTCAAAATCGTTAAGCACTGTAAAGACTCTAAATAGTTTCTGGGACCTATCCCTAGGCAGCAGAACACAAAACAAAACCCCAAAATAACTTTGCCAAGTCAGCAAAATCTTTTGGCTTTGACTGCTGCTGATGTAGGAGGAGACTGGTGCAGGTGTGTGTGTGTGTGTGTGTGTGTGTGTGTGTGTGTGTGTGTGTGTATGCGTGCGTGCGTGCGTGCGTTCAGAAGGCCATCTGTCAGCTTGGTGATCCAAACTATGAAGAAAAACCATGCATATTTATGAAGGTTGGAGGAGGAATAGGGCACGAGTTGTTAAAGGCAAAGTGCAAGGACGGGCTGGGCAAGGAGCAGCTATGACAGCAAACACTGTCTCCTTTTGACATGGTGTTCCAGGAAGAAAAAGAACGTAAAACACAAGCTTTGGGTCCAAAGACATGTATTCTTTACACAGCCATTCACTTTCAGTTTTGCTCACTCATACTCAATTACGCTCTTGCAGTGCAGCTATTCTGTGCCAATATTCCCTTGTAACCAGGTCACCGGTGGGGCATGCTTTCTGTCCTTGGCAGATACACAGTGAGGAAGGTACAAAGGGAAAATGACCACTCCTGGTAAGTTAAAGCAAATTTATTCAGTTCTACCAATAGATACTGTTTACCGAGTGACTAATATGACTAATATGAATCCAATGGTTATGGTTTTCTACCACCATTACAAACATAAGAAGACTTAAAGAATAAACAGAGAAAATGGCCCACCCAAGGTCAAAGCCATCAATGAAGCCAGAACTCAAAGTCAGTTCTATCTCATAACATTGGGCATTACCTCTGTGCTCAAAGACAGCTAAATTTTAGGCACAGTGCTGGACTTCAGGAGCTATGAATTCACTAAACATTTTGGGGGAACACAAAATCCGATGGCTCTTATAGACATATTAAGGGAAAAATAACATTCACCATTATCATTGCAGAGCGAAGCACAAGAGCCCACAGAAAGATAAGTCACCCTCTTTGGGGCAAAGAAGGCTTCCAAAATGAGGTGCACACTCAATTTGAGATCAGCCATCCCAGATCAGCCAAAACTGCTAGTTCAATCAATGCTTGTGGCAGCAACACACAGCAACATCCTCATATAATCAAATTTACGTCCTGTGTTAAGGACTTTCCAAAGATGCTTCTTTCAATCTTCCAAAGACAAAAAGCAGGCAGTACCTGCTTTTAATATTTAATGACAGAGACTTTTTAGAGACAAAGGGTCACTCAGAGACCCTCAATAAGTGCCCATTGGTGACAACTACACCTAAGCCTTACACTGGCAAATCAGGCTAGTGCTTTGTGGCTGATGGTCAGTTTCCCAAAGGAAAACATCATGTTGATTCTCTCACCTGGGCTCTGTGCAGATAGATACGGACCCAAGGCAGAGCAACTTAAAGTGACAGGCCACTGGGAAGTTTGCCTTCCTGTGGGAAGTGTGTAGGAGCCCCACAGCTCCCTGGCAGCTATCTAACATGCACAAACAGGGTCCTCTTTCTCTGTGTCCTTTCTCTTTTTGAATAAGGACAGGAGACAAATGGGGCAGCCAAGATGTTCACAGGAAGGAGATGAATGTTCCAGCACATACTGTTTTCTCAGTTCAGTAGCTGCTTTGTGTAGATGACAAACTTTGGACCAAGGGACACAGAAACTCCACCAAAGCTCATGGGGGTAGGCAGAAGCTGGATCCACCAGTGTTTGCAAGCTACAGCCCCAGCCTCGTAGCTCCTGCCTGCTTCTCTTGGGCCTTTGAAAGTATAGAAATCTGTTACCACACTGGGTAGGTCTAGGGCTCAGGGAACAGTGAGCGGACAACTAATGCAACCCATTGGTGTGGTCAGATGTTCCCCAAGCAAAACTCGTAGTATCTTTACATAATGGCCTTTTAGGATTCAAATAAATAAATAAATAAATAAATAAATAAATAAATAAATAAATAAATGGAATCCCCTTTAAGTAGAAGAATCCCTATCCTTTATTAGGGTAGAGTCAAGTGTCTATTAATTATTCCTAAATTTGTTGTTTCCTTCCTGTCATGCAGCTACAAGGGCTCACTTTTGGTAATACAAGGACCTCAGGAGGCTCCTGAGGTGATGGGTTCCAAAGATAGGGATGATCTGTGACTGACCTTCAGAGCAGAAACCCCACAAGTCTCCCTGATAACTGGATGTAGGGTTATCAGGCAGCAGACAGAGCAAGGAGAAGGCAAGGTTTGAAGGGCTGGACCATGGGGGAAGAGGGGGCAGGGACCTGGGAGGTAGCTGATAGAGCCTCAGACAGCCTGTCTGCCAGGCTAAGAGGCTTAGGTTTTTTCCCCCTGGAGCTATTAAGCTTGGAGAGGGTGTGACCAGAATGGCTAATAAAATCAGAAAAACTAGGGCAGCAAATAGAGCATGTTTCCTCGCATATCTAAACCTGTCAGGGGCAAGTGAGTCTATCCAGGCACAAATTGAACTGAAGGAAACTGTGTAATAGGGCTGGACCAATCGAAACCTGAAGAGTAGGCCAGTCCTCAGTGTTGTTGGCATTGGGAATAAGAGGGGGTCTTCAGTGCCACAGTAGAGCTCCGCTTTCCTTTCCGGCTCAGATTACTAGGAGTCCCTCTAGCAGGTGGGTTTCAGATGCGCTGGGCATTGCTGTCCTCACTGTGGTACACCCACCTGCTAGTTTCTCTGCAAGCATGGCATGCATGGCCTTTTCTCTAAGTCCCTGCTAATGGGATAGGTGAATCGTTATACACCTCAAAGGCCCTGGATAGCCCTGTCATTGTTCCTTTGAAAAAGGAACTTCTCAATAAATTCCAGATGGGACAGGTAGGAGAAAATGACAGTGCCCCTACACTTGACAATGTACTGTAAACCTTTGGTTGGGGACCTCTGTCCTGGAACCTCTGGCATCTTGAGTCCCTTAGGCAGAACTGTTTGCATTATCCAACCCCATGCATTCATTCACAGAACAGACCTTTGTTGTGAATGGCCCTTGCTCATTAGTCCCTTTCTTCCCGCATTGTGTCTGTTTGTTTATCCATGAGGAACCATATGCGACACCAGAAATAGGGTTTCCTACCAATCACAGCCTCCACATGAATCTGGCCGCTAAGGCAGATGTACTTACACTTACAGGTTGACTTTTTGGCACATCATAAACACCTTCCTTCTTTTGGCTGGTGGGAACCTACAGAGAAATCAAAATCAACAGTCAAAGCGTTAGTGTTCCACTTTCTTTCTTTTTCTCTGTGTAACAGCCCTGCCTGTCCTAGGACTCTGTAGACCAGGCTGGCCTTGAACTCACAGAGACCCAACTGCCTCTACCTCCTGAGTGCTGGGATTAAAGATGTGTGACACCACTGCCTGTCTTGGTGTTCTACTTTGAAAGAACAAAGCCAGTCAGATGTCTCTGCAAGTTTGGCTGTGAGACAGCTCCTAAGGCACTCAGCCTCACTGGGTGGCTTTAGCCACATAGGCCTCAAGCCAGTTTCCTTCCCCTGGGCAAATCAATTAGGACATGGGTAACATTTTGTAACAAATGTCTGCTCTTGAGCCTTTCCCAGAGTACAAGAACAGCTGTCACCACATAACAGAAATAAAACAATGGAGTTCAACTTCATTTGGTGAAGCATAAAGGAGTCCAGGTGCTGTGCTTTCCCCAAAGAAGTTAGAAACAGTTTGTGGTTGAACATGTATGTCTCTGTGCTAAGACACATGTGATATCAGAACTCAAGTTCCTAGTAGAGTCAGCCTCCCACTGAGGTCTCACACAAGCCATATGATAATCACAGAAAGGGCCCACATGACGGTGGAAGTAAGACACCAAGATCCAGAAGTTCCTGACTGATCTGCCATCCCTTCCTATCTCCTTTCTCTGCTCATGCTTCTGGCCTCCTGGGGCTACTTGTTGCCTACAATACTCTGAGCAGACCATCAAGCCCCTGGGGCTTTGTTGCTCTTAGTGGGGCCTGCTCAGCAACACGTCTCACTCAGGTTATGGTAAGATGCAAAGTGAGAAACTGGATACAGATAAGCCCCACGATTCTGCAATATGCTGGGAGGATGATTTCCCTTTGTCACACTTACATCATCTACATATGTATATGAACACATTTTGTGATATTAATAGCGTCGAATACTTCTCTAATGTGTCAATCAAGGGCTCTGCACTGAAACATTCCAGATTGGAAGCACTCATTAACTGATTCCCCCCCCCTCGACTGCCATGGCTTTGCTCTCCACTGCAGAGACCAAGCAGTCGATTTATAATGTCCTGACAGTGGGAATGTCTTTCCAGCAGGCTGGATGCAACCTCAGGAGCAGATAGAGTGTGTCACAACCAGAAGGCCCCCTATGAATACCTGCTGGGTAAATCTTTCATAGAGCAGTGGTGGGGGGGGACCAAAGAAAAGAAGTGCCTGTCAAGCAGGGATCAGCCAGCCATCCTCTCCACCAGAGGAAGAACCTGAACCGACCCTTTGATTTCTCTTGTTTTTTTACCCTCATTTAACTGAAACTCCTGATGCCAACCCTACCTTCAATCTACAGAAAGCGAGGCTCAGACATGTTAAGGACTTTGCTCCAAACTTCAGACTTGGCTGTGTTCAAACCCAGATCTTTCTGGGTACCAAAATAAGACTTTTATTCTTAATACAGTGAGTTAACATGGCACTAGGCATGCCCCATGAGCCGGCAGAATTGGAAACATTACCCATAAAAATAGTGATGTGATAACCAGGATGTCTTTTAGAACTATATCCATCCCTCCTCCCTGTGATGTAGAGGAGGGAGATCAGGCCTGGAGAGGGTCCAGCACTCAGGCAGTGGGGCAGCCAGGCACTGCAGCCCAGGGTGTTTGCTATTTATTGCTACACTGTTTGGGTAGCTGCTTCAGGTGCAGTGAATCCTAGACAACCCCCCCCATACACACCTGCATTCCCAGAGGCCCATGTGCGCCCCTACAGAAAACAGAACTATGACTGAGCAGGCCGGGTGGAAGATGCCCTTCCAGAACCCCAGTTTGCAGGTATTCAGCGAGGAATGTAATCTCTTTGGTCCTGATAACTGAGCTCCATTTAGAAGGAATCCTCCCTGAATGTCTACAGAGTCCTTGTTAACGAGGGCCAATAAATTACCAGCCCTCACTTTTGTTTTCACTAGCTCACCCTTTACTGAGTGGAATGAAGAGTGTTCTGTTGCCTGTAATTCACTGCTCACTATGGGCACTTAGCACAGTTGAACCGCGGCTGCTTCTCAATTATCCCCACAAATGGAGAACAAGCCATGCGATGGAAAAACCCAAACTGTGCATAATTGAAAACGCTTTTCTACTTGGCTCTCCCATGGGTGAGATATCAATCTGCTTGTTTGTCCTTTAAGATTTATCTCAGCTGGGACATCTTCTCATAACTCCTGCCTGCCTCTATAGACCTGGTTGGGAGGGTTTTGTTCCTTTGTTTCCCATCTCAGGTACATCCTTTTACGAAAAAAAGAAAAAGTTCCTAAGCGATATTATATGTCAGGTAGTGGGCCTTTTCTGCACTGTGAGAAAGGCAGGTACAGCCCTGAGTCAGCAGATCCCCCTGTGTTGGGAGAGATGGGACTATACACAGGCTACTGATGCAGTGTGGCAAGGAACTCCCTATTCACGGGAGGTATGACAGTGTAAGCTGTCTGAGGGTCTGGAGTGCCACAGCTCTGTAGGTTGGCTCCAGACATAACACATGCTCCATATGCTTGTACTTCTATCTGTAAATGTTAGACAAGACATGGCTCATCAAACATTCACAGGTGAGGGCTAAGGTCTGTGGCTGTGTCACCTCTGCAGGGGTTGTCTGTTCCAACTACAGGGATCACTGCAGTACCACAGTGATGTAGAGTGTTAAAACTTTTAAACAAGGAGGAATGTGAAGATCTGATTCCTAATCCAGGACCGGCTACAGACTGCATGACTTAGAGGAGTCATGTTGCCCTCTGAGCCTCAGCTTCCTTAATTAGTTGACATGACCATCTAAGGGATTATTTATAAACTTGAGGGCAGGAGCCTTGCAGTGTTCACTGTTTATTTTCCCTAGTGCCCAGAAGATACTTTGGTGCCCAAAGATACACTTTTGAATAATCAAGTAGAATAGATGTTAAGTTAATCGAAGAACTACACATGAAGTGATGGACACAGACAGTACATTCATGCCAGTGGTGTGGTAATTATGTATGGAGAAGCTAGTCAAGGCTGTGTTGGGTGACACAAGGCCAGCTTTACTGTTTTAAAAGGATACTTAACACGTGGGGAGATTAATAGTGAGTTCTGAACAAATGAATGTGGAAAATATCCACTTGGAAGGTGGAATAATACCTTGTTAAGGTACTCCAGGTTAGGACTGGAATTACAGGCCCTGATGTTAGTACTTGTCCCTTATGTTGAAAATGACAGCCTTGGGAGCTTTTCTTCTTAGCTCACCAAGTGACTTGAAGACCACCATTACGTCATGTAGAGATATGTCCTGTGTTGTGTTAAAAAGAACTGATCATGGTTTTCGAGGGACATGACACAATTATGATTATTAACACAGTTTTGGAGATGTACCTCCTCCTTGGAAAGATGTCTTAGTAGCCCCAGAGCCTCTTCATCCTTCTACTGGGTAAAAATAACAAAGCAGGGCTGCAGCTTTCTGTAGGGCTCTCCCACAAAACAAGCTGTTAGTACAGTATCACCAAAAGTGGTACCCAATGATGACAATGATGCCTAAGTAAAAGGAAGGGATGTCTACAGAGAAACTTCTGTGGGCCAGGTACACCATGTCATCATAACTTCATAGGACTTGACACTGTAACCCCAGTTACAGCCCAGGAAGTTGAAAGGCAAAAAGTATGTACATCATCCAAAGGTACAAAACACTGAAAGGCTACCAGGCCTCAGGTCTGTGTGCCTCCTTCTAGAAAAAATGGGCTGGAATAAAATAAGGCCACCTTGAGTTAAGGCAGTAGAAACAGTAAGATGTATGTAACAGGATCAGCTATATAGAATTTGTCAGCACTAAAAAATACTGTGTGTGTGTGGGGAAGAACAGGCCTTCTAATGGCAATGCCTTGATAGCATGGTAATCTATAGGTCAAGGGCTTGTCTCTGGAGCCCAGCAGTGTGTTAATTACCTATGGAGAGCCCATTCAGGGTTGTGTTGGGTGACACCAAGTTCACAAGGGTGGACCTGCACTACAGGAGAGGAACATGACCACAGCCTTTCCAATAGATGGGATAAAATATTCACTCTTGTAACCATGCCATCCTGGTAATGATAGATGGGAAGACCAGGAGGCCAGTGCTGTTAAAACAAGTGTGATCTTTCAGACAGAGACTTAAAATACACAGTCTAATGGGGGAAACCCAGAGCCACACTTGAGCTGAAGAGCTAAAGGACTGAGGTGCTTTTGTGGTCAGAGAGACCTGCCTTAGAGATGCTATCTCACAGGCTCTGTGACCCCAGCAAGGTTTCTGGTCCCCAGAAGCCTCACTTCTCTTGTCTGTAAGATGGGAAAATGACTCAAGCCATCGAGGGTGTTGTAAGAGATGAAAAGTGTTACATGTAGACCCCTATGTGGGGGGGACATGCGTGAGCACACATGTTCCATTTCTAAGGACCTTGCAGCCTACAAAGCAAGTCAGCAGGATTGTAAGGTATGTGTTACAGACAGAAGGAAAGACCCTACCCAGAGAGATCTATGAATCCTATTTACTCATTTTACAAGTGGGCAAACTGATGCCCAGAGACAGGAAGGAAATCTACTATTTAAATCAATGGCTGGAGCAGGTACTTGTACTAAGATCTGGATCCTCATGGATATTTGTGTCCTGGGATGCTACCCTATCACCCATAACTCCACACAAGCTTGTTTCAGCCTCACCCTGATGGGGGTAGGGTGCCCTACTTTATAGTTGGAGAAACAGAATCTGAAAGACAGTAAGTGCCTTGCCCTCCAACCATGACCCAAAAGTAGCCGGTGAGAAAGAACAAACTGGGCCCCAGCTCTGCCCCAGCCTAAGGCATCTATCTCCTTCTGGCACTTGTAGGTACTCTGCTGTCCCCAGCTGCTGTGCTACTGTAGCTCATCTGGGTCTCTCCTATAGCAAAGGTGTTCCCTCTTCCAGGGAGGGCAAGTTAAGGGTTCTTTGGTCTCAATGTTCAGACACTGCAGGGTGGTACAGGGCTGTAGATCTGACATTGGGGACAACTGCAACTTTTCTTTCTAAAGACAGAATCTTTGTAAGAGATGACTAAACAACACCTCGTATTTTGAACAGATCTTCTCCGAAGCCATCCTTGCTCCAGCTCTTACTGATGGAGGCTCAGTGGTAAGAGTCTGGGTGGACCCAGGCAGGCATAAATAAACGATTGTCTATAAGGCCGATTTAAAATGAATTGTTTGGAGAAACAGCATTGGACTTGCTCATTTAGAGTTCTACATGTTTGATAGAAATTGAAAATACATTTTATTTTGATTTCACAATTAACACATGCCCAGGGCTGAATAACTGAACACACAACTAAGTAAATTAAAACCACTGATTAAATAAATACATCAAATCACTCCTTCTCCCATAGTACTAGCGCTATAAATGAAGACTAAGGTTCTCATTAATGAAAATTATCATATTTATTTGATGTGCCACTAGATCACGAGCCACTGTGACCCAAGACACAAGCACTTTGATGGGATTCCTGAGGAGGCTTGGGTTTGGCCTTCACTTGTGTCTGGTTTCAGTCTTGGCGCTAAGTAGCTGTGTAACCCTGGGGAATCTGCTCCACTGAACCCCTGACCTGCAAAAATCCCCAGGATTAAAATGCCCATTTTATCACATATTTGTAAGAGTTGAAAGAGTTTCAAAATGTTTTGTGTTCTTTAAAGTTATGAATATCAATTTACCTCCCCTTCAGGAAGGATAAAGCCTTTAGCTATACTTTCTTTTATTCCATCCATACTCCTAATGTTGTTTTCATTATAGTATTTTCAAATCTGTCCCTTGTTTACAGGAGGGAAGCTAGGTTTTCAGACAAACTGGACATATGAGTTTCCTTTGAGAAGTGAAAGACCCTTCTATTTGGTAGATTGCCATTTTCAAGGGTATTATCTCAGTTCAATAGAATGCTTGGGTTGCATATTATTTAAAACACCTATCATTCATTCTGGATTAAAACACTGTACCCACTGGTCATAGAAGTTTCAACAAAGAGGCATGGAAACTGCTAGGCAATTGCTGGGAACCAGAAGTCAGTGTAATCAAAGGCATCACACAATCCTATATGACCACATGACCCTGACTTCTTGAGACCATCAGTATGCTAGCATTTGCTGGTGGAGGGGACATAGGAAGAGAAAAGAATCTTATACCTGGTAAATATTTTCTTCTGTTTCAGGATCACGGATTGGTTCATGTCCAGCCTCAAATACAATGTACTATTGCAGGAGGAGCAGCCAGAGAGGAAAAAGCAGAAGGAGACAAAAAAAAAAAAAAAAAAAAAAGAGGGAAGAAAAGCATTTGGAATTTAGATGCAAATCACAGCAAGCATTACAGAAGCATGCACAAGAGGAAACATCTGAAATTATGAGTAGGTTACTGGGATAAACTGGGCCTTGTTAAGGAAACCTGCATAGTTTTGCTGGCTGGCCTCTGCAGTGAGTACACTGGGCCACTGCAAGTCTTTGCAGAGAGGTGATGTCTCCATTCAATGGTGTTTTGTCTGCGTAGCAGCTGAACAGAATGATGCTGTAGTGTCATGGAGCTACAGCCTTGCAAGCTTCAATTTAAAGACCCATTGCATTCCTAAGATCCTGGGCTAATGCTCAAAGATCCCAGAAGTCCCAAACTCTCTGATCCTACAAACTCAATCTTACCCCTTAAAATACCTAATGTTAACTTTTCTATGAGCACATTTCAGACTTAAAGGGCTGGGGCATTTCTAAAAGGCCACCACCCTCATCCTCTATGAGCCCATTCATCTGTGTTTTAAGCTCCTACTATTTCCTTCTTCATCCCTCAAAGGCAAAGGCGTGTTCAGTGATGCACCTCTGACTCGTACAGATAGGTACTTTGACACCTATGTGTCTGAGTACATGATTTATTAGTTTATATTTATCATAGCCATAGCAGCTGTTGGTTTGGAAGTTTGCATATATATATATATATATGCAGTGGTTCCCACACCTATGTATCCTGGTTAGAAATATAAGTTGGGGGTTTGCTTTTATTTTCAAAATAGGAGTATAATTTTTGGTTTACTTTTTCCTACTTAAAAATAAGCACAGGAGGGGAAAAACCCAGTTCCTCCTTTCTGAATCACTGCTTGCACAGACCTTGGATTTGACCCTAAGTCAGGTCATTACCCACCCCTGTGCTATAGACTAGGAAGAGAGTGCAGATGAGGTCCTGGACAGAGATGTCTCAGGATTCTCTCTCTTACTTCACAGCAGCTCTATGCCATGAGCTAAATAATCAGAGGGTTAGCCGACATGATCAAGGCTTCAGAGATATTCTTACATCCCTGCTAACCCTCATAAGCCATTTTCTAGGGCAGTACTCAAATGTCACCCAAATGTCATCCTCTCAACCCTAATTCTTAGCTCATAGAGGCCACTTCATTATCCATCTCATCTCTAACAAAGTTAGAACAGTCAAGAGAACCCTGAAAAACATTCATTTCTGGATTCAAACTTTGCCAGACCATGGAGGGAACTGAGGCAGGGGAATGAAGAGGGAAGTGGATTTCCAGAACTTGTGTTACTAGTACTGGCTAAACTTCTCTCAGTGTGGAAACTCTCTCTCTGCAACCCTGACCTTGGAAGTCATCTCAATCCTTCTGCATTCAACAGATTCCTCAGTTTTTAGTTCAAATGGTCTCACCATGAGCACAACTGCATACAAAACCTCGATGTGGTTCAGAAATTACCTGGTACACGGGATCTTCAACATCCTCTTCCAAAATTGTCTATCCCAGTGAGGGAAGGGTGAAAGCAAAGGGTACAAAGGAAGAGACGTGAGATTATCTTCAGATAATACAGCACAGTGGAGAAGCCAGCATTGATTAGGATAGGCTAGGAGGCCATTAATGCAGAAAATACACAAAGAAATTCCAAACCCCACAGATCCCACCCCACCCACTCCCTGTGTTAACAACAGCAAAGCTAGCAAAGCTGCTATAGGCCTTTAGTCTTCCTCACCCTGAAATCTTCCCCTAGATTAAAGATTCCCCTTTCTCTAGCTTATATCAACTCAAGTCTCAGGGAAAAAAAAAAGAGAGAGAAAAGAAAGAGAGGATCACTTTAATGGCTTGGTTCGGATGCCTGCAACCTACACAGGAACCTTTCATCTCTGTTTATTTCTGCTCAGCAGCAGGAGACAGCAGGCTTGTCAGTTTCCCATCTGTTTATTGTGGGCCCTGTCTTCTGTGGACTGGGAGGAACATATAGGTATACCTGGTACACAGCTTGTTCACACTGCTTATCCTTTTGTGCCTTTTTTTCCAATTCTTCTCTTTGCTTCAGTTCATAAATGAGTTGAAAGAGATCTCTCAAGTCCAGAATCACAGGTTCAGCCTGGAGTGAGAGGTGGTGAGACATGTTAATAAAGAACCGCAGCTACTCACTTTTGTTTGTGGCTCCAACCCGCAGCCCTTCCTTTTCCTATTAAACTGAAAGCATTCCGTTCTTAATTAATTCTACCTTGTTTATATTGGTTTAGCAAATTGCTTCTAGGCTAAAGTTCATTTCTTCAACTAATTATATTTGCAGATTCATAATAATCATAAGCATAAAAGGCATTGCTTTTATTTATTAGTGATTCCGAATACAATGAAATCAGGGCAGGCCATATGCAAAACAGCTATTTGTTTTCTCTTATTTTCTTTTTAAATGAGGCTATGAACACAAGGAAACTTATTTGTATACGTGTCTCTATCTAGCTTAATCAGAAAGGGAAAATAATTAGTCATTAGGAAATACCCATTAGGAATTTAAAAAAAAATCCAAATGGGGAAGACCATGTTTCTTTGCTGCAAAGCTGTTTATCTTTCCTAGGTGGGATTCTGTGCATCAGCTGCTGGGGGTGGGCACATCATTTGGTCAGTCTGGGCCTTGGAAAATCAACAGTGTTAGCTCTGTCCTGCACAGTTACAAGGAAAACACTTACCGCCTGTGCTGTTTTGATGGCCACAAATCTGTGATTCCCTTCCTTCCCACAAACGTATCCAAAAGCCCGATGATCCGTGATGTCCTTCGCAATGTAGGAAATTTCATGAACAGCATGGTGATGCTGAAGGGCCTGGGAACACACAAAAGGAAGAGCATGTTTCAGGGAACACACCCCTCGAGCTGTTGATGAGTAAGAGAGATGTTTCTGCCATGTGTGAAAGGCCCAGGGGGCTTTGGGAAAGCTGTTTGGTACAGATGGAAGGAAAAAGAGCTGCGCCTGCCCTTGAGAAAGGGAGGTCTTCCTTCATGGCCTCAATGCTGTGACCAGAGATATACCCAGACTGTTCGTATGGGAGTGAGCATCTGCAAAGGTGGCTCTCACCGCCCACCAAAGTTTCCCAGTCTAACTCATCCCATGTGCCTCTTTCTGCTTGCAGCCTTCACAGCACAGCCCTGTTCAGTCTGTCTTGATAACTGATACACTTTTGTATCCCGGCATTTGCATGCAGTGGGAGGGGCTGTCCCTTGAACAACTCTGGGGGGGTGCTGTGAACTTCACAGTCCTCTAGTTTTGCAGGGCTACTGAGTTTTCCCAGCAGAAGGTGAAACCTATGTTGGGGATGAAAGACTTTCTCTATTCTTTTTCAAAGTCCCCATTGTGGGTAGAGGAGGGGACACACACATATCCTTTTCATCGGTTGAATTCCTCTGTCTGCAGTGTCTGGTCTCATCACCTTCTTGAAAAGCTCCTTTGATGGCTGCATGAAATGGCACCATGTCTGTTAAGCAGCCCCTGAATGGGGCTAGCCTTCCCTCTCCCTGAGGGAATAGTCCCTTCAAACGCTTGATGATGGATTCCTCTCACACAGACACTCAAAGGTTTGCTCTGCTAAGTTTGCCTGACTCCTGGTCCTTTTTCCATACTAGACTCTGCCATCTCTCAGCCATGCCCTGTGCTCCAACCACTTTGTTGAACTGAAACAACCTGGTTGATGCTCAGTAATTTGAAATTGGCCTTTCTGTTTTTGTTATCCAAGCTGACACAAAATCAAAGTTTCCCATCCTATTAGGCGACGGAGATCATTATGGTTATTTTCCTATAATAATCCCATATATCATCTTAATTAATACTCTTTAAAGGCTTGCAGAGCCAAAAAAGATGCTGGTGGTCAGCCCAGAATCCCTACAAAGAGCCTTTTCCCTACATCAAGAATTCTATCCATTGTACTAATGCAAACTACCCACCAGTCCTCTCTGTACCAGTTTGTTCGTCTAGAAAAACCAGACCAAAGGCTCCTAATTCAAAAGTCCTGGCTCTACAGGGATCAATAAAGGCAATGAAAAGGCAAATTTCAAAAATCTAAAAGGACTTCAGTGCTACATTGAACAGATATGGGGAGGGTAGACATTCCTCTCTTGTTCTGATTTTAGTGGAAACACTTTGAGTCCCCCCTCGCTCTCCTTAAAATGATGCTGGCTGCGGGCTTGTTATTAAGTCATAAACTTATAATTACCCCTAATGAATCTATATATTTCTGTGCATCCAACTGTTTGTTTAGAATTATATCTGCTTATTGCTGCTAGGTTCCCAGGCTCATGTTTGAACAAGTGGTTATGGTTCAAATACTCCAAGAAGAAAAAGGAGTGAGTTTGGTGATGCACAGAATCTTCCCTTTTCCTGACTACCAGAAGGGAGGGAGAAATGCAGACAGCACAGGCAGCTCTTCTATGAAAGCCTCCACAACCCTGAGGACAGATGTTCTCCAGTGTATGTTTCCTGTTCTTTAGAAGCCACCAGGATCTTGTGGCTCAGTGGTTTCTGGTTCTCATGATGGTTATCACCTTAGTTGTAGAGCACTGATGTAGTGAGATAGTTCTGTGGCACTGACCACGCCCATTGGGGGTGGAGCCATGGGCGGAGTGACCTGTGGAAGGAGGTCGGAGGGGGCCAGGAAAGGCGCTCTCTTTCTGGCTTGACTCGGACAGGAGAGGATCGGGTTGAATTTCCTGGTGTTCATCTGTCTAGGTTTGGATCCACACGGCCACATGTGCTTCTAGTATCCTCTTTTCTACCCATTCTAATTCCTTCTCAGCTTAAGCTGATAGTATTCGTGGACTATTCAAGTCCTTATCTCCTTTTAGGGTCATTTTCAAGTTTTTCAAATCATGCCCTTCTACTCCAATTATGGTTTGCAGTTGAGAAATCTCTCCTAGTAATTTTTGAAGGTCATTAAGAGTCTGGTAGAGATCTCTTCTGATCTGTACTTATTGTGGTCTAATTTTCTGTAGACCTATTTTATATCCTAAGTAGTTGATAGACTCTCCTTTTTGTATTTTTTCAGGTGCAATTTGTAATCCCCAACGAGGTAAAACTTCCTTTACTTTCTCAAACATTTTTTCTAGTATTTCTCCTTTAGAGTCAGCTAACAATATATCATCCATGTAATGATAGATTATGGATTGTGGAAACTGTTTACGAATTATTTCTAACGGTTTTTGTACGAAATATTGGCACAGGGTGGGGCTATTTAGCATTCCCTGTGGCAAAACCTTCCATTGATATCTCCTCACCGGTTGAGAATTATTGTAATTAGGTACCGTGAAGGCAAATTTCTCTTTGTCTTGTTCTTGTAAAGGTATAGTGAAGAAGCAATCCTTTAAATCAATAACTATAATAGGCCATTCTTTGGGTATCAAAGAAGGCAAGGGCATTCCAGGCTGTAGAGAGCCCATTGGATGTTAGTTCCTCAGCCTCTTGCTTGACCAGGCTTCTGACCATGTGAATCATCTGCTGTTCTAGAACGTTCTGCCTTGCCTTCATCTGCCAGGATGCAACTTCTACTTGCCTCTCTGATGACCCTCAGAGCTTTCCCTTCTACCTCACCTTCTTTCCCGTGTCCTGACTAGCAGAATGGTATCACTGCCTCATGCCCTTAGTCCCTCAATGGGCAATATAGCAACTTTATACTTTGAGTGGATTTTTGGCATGATTAAAGTTGGTGGAGGAAGGGTTTGTTAGCAAAACAATCAGAATCTGCTTGTTTTGTTTCATCAAAAGGACAGATTTAGCTAGCAGAGGAAAATTGCTCTGAGAGTGGTAGCTTTTTCAGGGTGTTAATGATGTAAAATTGATGAGATTTATATTCACGCAACACGGGGCATTGATTTATAAGCTTTTGTGAGCTAGAATGGTGTGTGGCAGGGGAAAATGGGAGACAAAGACATTCTTCTCTCTTTTTCCTGAAAGTATTTCTTTCACTGCATAATGTAGAGGATGCAATCCATGTCTCCTATTAAATCCAAGTTTGACGACACTGCCTTATTGATTGCCAAGCAGAATATTGCTCTAAAATTAAACAACGATTAGAAGTCTTCCTGGTGGAATTAGATTTAGAGATGACTGTGCAATGGTAAAATATCACCTACCATGAAGACAGCAGATGGAGATGTTTTAATTTATCTACGAATCCTCATTAAGTATTTTAAAATCAAAACATTCTTAATGCCTGATGATACCTAATATTGCCTTGCAAAGTGTTAGCTATGTGAATGCATGTGCACAACATACTTAAAGATATTTGCAGCATAATATTTCCCCATAGTTAATTTTATGACATGTTCAAAAGCAGTGCTCTCCAAGTGTCTCATTCACTTGAAAAACTAACTGTCACTGAGGGGATAAGTCTCTACTTTATACAACCTTCCTCTATGCAAACACGATCTAAACACAGAGAAATACATACACATTTGGATTTGGTTAATTCTACAGTTGTGTTATCATATGCAATTCAGTAACTCAGAGCATCATACGTGTTTGTTCACTAAGCCTAGAAATTGAACTTGGTCATCAAGTAGAGTCTTTCTTGTCCAGGGATGCAAAGCACTGACGACAAGAACAGGGTTGTGTAGAAGCTAGGTCTCTTTTCCCTTTTCCAGGTTCTCTAGTTCAACAAGCAAAACCTGAGACTCATGAACAGGGAGGACAAAGGGAGAGAAACAAAGATGCGGATAAGAGGAAGGAATGGAAATTTCTGTAATTCCAGCAAATGTTTGAGATCAGAGATGGAAAAAAATCAAAATATACAAAGGTGAATCACAGGGGTCACAGAGAAAATAATCAAGGAAGCATAATTTGGAAATTTCTAGTTCTTAAGAATCATTTGATTTTTCTTTGTGTGGTTTCTGTAGAGCCAAAATGCAAAGAGAAGCTACCATTGGTCATGGGTGGCAGAGGTTGGCCAGCCAGAGGAGACGTGACCTGAGTGAGAGGGTGGGGCTGGGAGAAAGGAACACTCTATTCGTGCCTAGCCTGTTATATTTCATTGAAAGCAGTGACTCAGAAAGACTCACTATTGAAGAGGTTGTTGGTCTTGAAACCAGGGCTTTCAGGCCCCCTTATTCTGCACCATCATCCCTACATCATGGGTCATCTAGGCATCAATATCCTCAATTCAGTCTGACTTCAATCTTCTACATAAACCTTAAGTGCCCTGGCCTACAAACAGCCCAAGAAATTCTTCCCCCATGGCCCTGGAGTTTGTAACTTCCTACCTCTGTACCATTGCTCATATGGTTTCTCTCTGTGGATGACTGACTCCTGTTTTCCTCTCCCTGTGCTTCATCAGCTATATAAGCAACTATTACAGAACTATTGCACCTGTGCTCAAGGTCGAGTTGTATTATCTTGTTCATGAAGGAACCTTCCCCGACTCCTTCATTTCCCTTTACTGATTCCCACCCTATACCCTATAGCATCACATTTGCCCCTCCATGTAAGATTCTTTGATTTGTTTTGCCCCAAATCTCTCTATTTATCTGCTATTCACATCACATATGTATTGGAGTCAGCCATGATATGGTCTCATGCTATATATCTATGCAAATGATTATCCCTCCCTCAGGGATCATACAGTCTCATAAAACAGGAATGTGACAAAACCTACAACCACACTACAGCATGGCAAGACTTATGCTGAATGCATGTTGCACAGGCTGGTAGCCAAACCTGGGAAGGGGTATGGGGAAGCCTCGACAAAAGGCTGTGAACCCAATCTAAGTCTTGAAGGATAAATGGGCAGTTCCTAGAAGGGTAGGACAATAGTTGTGTTATGAACACACCTAGTTCCTAGTACAGATTCTCCTTTCCTCTCTGCTTTGGGAATGTTAAACCTCTAGGAAACATTCCACGGTGGGTCCTCTTCAGTTCCTAACAAGCTTTCCCTGGCACAGTAAGTGATACACATTGAGTACCAAAGGAGAGGAAGGGCAGGCCACACCATCTTGGATGCATACCGCTTGCTAAGGGTAGATACTCAATAAATGTTCATGGAATGGATGAATTGGGTTAATTCATGGCATTTCACATAGGATTCATTCTGTGAACAGAGGGATTCTTAGCATCATTAAATCTTTTTCTTTGCATTTCCATGAGCCATTTAGCAATGTTTAAATGAAGTATCAAATTGTTTGGGGGGCTACTGTCTGACAGAATAAATTACAGAGAAGACTTAATTTGTACTATGGTTCAATACAGCCAATTAAATACAGTATGGATTAGGAAGTCATCTGCTAAAGTCTTTCCCATTAGCTATTTTTAAGGAATAAATTCTATCATTTAGCTTGCATATAATCATTGTGTGTATGTACATTCTCTCTCTCCTCCTCCTCTCTCTCTCTCTCCTCCTTCTTCTCTCTCTCTCTCTCTCTCCCCCCCCTTCCAGGCAATATTGTTCATGGGAAAAGTACCCACCAGGATTCAAGTATGGTAACAACAACAACAACAAAAAACACCCAAATACAACAAAACAGCAGATAAGTAGATAGACACAGAATAAAAATAGAAACATGAAAAACACACTACTTCACATGATAAGCAATTACAGTTGTTAGAACCTCACAAGACAAAGGGAGGCCTGGGCTCATTATAAAAGCCTTTCTCTTTTCTAACATATTTTTGGATGCATTCACTATGATTCAGTGCCAACAGGGCCTGGAGGCAACCTCTGTACCAGCCTCCTGGGCACCCCATCATCAAGTGCTAAATGGAGCAGGTCGGGGGGAACTGCTTCCACTTCGTGGTTGACACCCTGAAATCCTGTGCCGGGTTTCTGTCAAGGACAAGACCAAAGTTTCAGATCCCATGGTCTTTACCTGAAGAGGCCATGCTCTTGAGCCAGGAAAAGTGCAGCCAGTCTACCATCTGTCCGTGTGCAGCTTTGAAGTGTTACTCTGATTTGCTCAGATGCCCCCTCTCTAATTTTGTAGAGTGACATGGAGCACCCAATGTTGCTGGAAATAGCAAACTGGGTCATATAAATTGCCAGGTAGATGTGCTGTACTATCTTCCCTTCACAGAGAAGGGAAGGATAAAAATGATACACAGTATTGAGAGGCTGTGGAGAGACACACGTCACTGAAAGTGAGTGGGTGCAACACAGGGATAATGGCAGCATCTCTCTCTGGTGCTTTTAGGAGATTAATACGATAGTGTGTAAAGTGCTTAGGTGTCGTGCACTGTACCAAGGGAGGAGGGCTGCTTTCTTGTTATCCGTTGAAATGCAACTTCTCTGGAGAGCTGGCTGACTGTAATATTTCAGAGCCTTAGAATCATGCACAATGACCCTATGATTCCTCTCATAGGGAATTAATTATTCAGAAACAATGCAACCTACGGACAAAGACTTGGATATAAGATACTCCCCACAGTGCTGAAGTACAGTGAAAAATTAGAAATATCCAAAGCTGTTAGCACTCATGGACCAGCTGAAGAAAAACAAAAATCATGTTTCTATGTAGTCAAATGGTATGCAATATGGCATAAATAATCCACAGAAGTAGGTAGTTTTGTTATTTATTTGTTTGTTTGTTTATTGCTATGGAAATACAAGAGCAGCATCCTGTTGAGTTCGAGAAAGCATATTCAAAATAGTATGTTCAGAATGACCATGTGTCTGAAAAGACAAGATGTGTATCTATTATGTGTACCAGAACTTTGGAAGTATATTGACTGTCTAATTGACAGTCTAATGGATGGCGTGTCTTGGTGAAATTACCACTGAATTTTAAAATATGGCTCTTTTTATTTATATAATGGTTGGTACAGTAAATATTTTTATTTATGGGAGAAAAATATAAAATGCTTTTATTTCCAAGCACAAACTTAACACACATGCCATGTTCTCTCCATTCTCACAAGCTGTCCTTGTGGCCTTTCAGTCTGCCTCCTCCTCTCTTCCTACCATAACAAAATGAGTTATCCAGGGTACACAGCCATTGTTTCATACATGGACTAGGAGAGCAACTCAGACCCTCCTCACATACTAAGCAACACCACCCTCTTACACACAGAGACACAGACTTTCAGACAGACACAGACACAGACACAGACACAGACACACACACACACACACACACACACACACAGAAGGGGCTGAGAAAAAAAAATTGTGGCAAATTCCCTCAAGGCTTTCCAGAACTTGAAACATATCAAAGGCTTCCCACTGCCTTTATGATAAAGACTGAGAGACCAGCCTGGCCTGCACATCCCACCAGTGTGACCTGGTGTTTCCCTGGGTTCTCTCACCATAGTCCTGCCAATTAACACCATGTGGCTCTTTTTCTGACCCTTGAATTAATCACAGTCCCCCTTCAAGCATTTTCCCATGTTCCATGTCCAGAGAAAGCTCCCCACCCCACCCCCACCCCCATTCAGAGCTTAATACAGATGTGGCTTCTCAAAGCTCCTGGGACAGCCTCGAAGCTGCCCAAGCCCGCTCAGCTTCTGTGCCTTTCACTGGGGTGGGTAGGCATGGGTAGGCAGGGGACTGCATTTGTCACTCTGTGGATGAGACTGGGCTGATCAGCATCTAACCAGGAGAGCTAGCTCCTGGAAGGGTTCAGCACTGTTTCCCCTCACTCTATTGATCAAGTACAATGCCTGATAAGGAGTAAGCGTAAGGATGCAATATATTTACACTTTAAAAAATATTCATAACACACAATTTGGCAGGTTAAGTACGCGATTCTGTGGCATTTAGCATATTCACATTGTTCTGCACCTGCACAAAATTTTAATCTTCCCAAACTGACATTCTGTATCGATAAACAGCCTGTCGCCTTCTCCCGTAGCTGCTGGCAACTGCAATTCTACTTTCTCCCTCTATGCATCTGTCTGTGTATATTTTAAAGTGAAAATCTGCAATGAATCAATCAGCAAGATCTGTCGTCCAAGTCTGTCCTGGACCCCACTCTAGCCCCATAAACACTCTATCTGTTTCCCTAAACCTTCAATTTCCTTGGCAATTAAAATGAGGTGGTGGAACTCAGTAAATGCGCATGTCCTTTTTAGCCCTCAGCACACAGCTTTAATTCTTTTGTAAATTTCATAACATGACAACAGCTCTAACAGTTTCTTCACAGCTCTCTAGTCATATGGTATAAACATACAGATCTGGGAAGACGTGACAAGGACCTTGCTTAAAGCAAGGAGGAGTTAGTCAACTAGCAAAAAGCATCTTAAACCTGTGATTTGGCCTAAAATGTGTTTCCCAGGCAGAGAAGAAACAGGTGTGCTTAATCACTTAGCAATCACCAAAGTGTCATGGAAGCTGATTTCTGCTTGAGAGAAATAAAACTTCACAGGGAAACAGGCCTGAACAGTAGCTTCACTTGGGTTAACTCAAAATTCCAGAGCTTCTGAGCAAGGGTGACACTAGAATGTCATAGCAGCTGGAGGGCTGGCCTGCATATCCCTTTGACTCACCTCTCAGGCCTCTACATACAGCAGGTGCTGGAGCTGAAGCATGGGATCATCAGGCGTGTTATGTACGGCATAGGGAACACCAAGCATGCTATGTAAGTAACAGGGGTTTTAACCTTTTCATGGCTTTGTGTCCATGAGAAAACGACCTTTTCACATGGAGCCTAGGCTCCTTTGCCTGTAAAACCTGAAGAATCCTTTAGGGCTGGGAGGCAGACCATTTAATGTGCCCAGCATATCTTAATTTAGGAAATTTTTTTTTGAGGCAAATGAGTTGAAGATCCTCAATCCAATGTCTCTATATTATTGATCAGCTACATTACTGCATTACTGCTGTGCTGGAACCTAGAGTTCATAAACTCAACGAGGCTGTCTTGGATCTAACAGGGTAATGTGTGGGAGGGACCAAAATGAAGAGAGTGGGAGATCAAGTCACAGAAACAGAAAAGATCTGAGGGTTGCTTTATGACTTTATAATGGGATTTAAGAACCTGGATCCCATCATAACTGAGACTGAACCCTCTAATTTTCAATTATAGGAATCAGTAATATCCTTCTGTCACAAAGACATTTTGAGATCAGTTTATTCGAGTCAAGTTTTCCGGCACTTGAAACCCATAGATTTCTGAGAGCCAGCCACCATCATTATCCCTGTCATAGGAGGAAACAGCCTTAGGACAAATGGGACCAGGGAAACTCCATAGTATTCCCAGCTCACCGACAGCAGTAATTCATGTCGCAATTATAATTTTGAGGAGAGCTTTGGGTGTACATTAGAATAATGCAAGTTACAAATACATTGTTATTAGTGAGCAAGATGGTCCACGAGAGATAGATGAGACAAAGATATTTGTAAACCCAAAAAAAAATCCTATAATGTTACATTTGAAATAGAAACATGGGCAACAGGTTATGATTAAAAAACGTTTCTAGCACTAATTGCTGAAATGGCCCAGAAGCAATGAAACCCCCCAGAGCTCTGAGCCCTTCTGACACCACTACTATCTGTTCAGTTACTGATCTCTTAGATCATATAGAGTCAGAGAAGCAAATGTGGCAAAAGGTTTAGAGTTAGCTTTTCAAAATTTTCTGTGTGGTTGAGTGTTCTTGTGATAAGTAGTTGGGGAACAGTACACTCCCTCCCTCTTCCTCTCTCTCTCTCTCTCGTTTTCATTTACAAAGTGATGGGTGAAGATTATACATTTTAGGGCCTTTCCCCAAGAAAAAGAGAAACTAGTGTACTGACCACTTCCGTGTCTTCGCTGAAAGTAAGCTAGAGAAAAGGCCTTTATCCCATGCCCCGAGCAGCCACTGCTTCTAAACGCATGGGGCAGGGGTACTCTAAAAGCACTGTGATGAGAAGTGCTGGCCATGGCCATGGCTACTTTCCTGTGCTCCCCTCCTGTTCCAGGATCAATAGCAGGATATCAGCCAGGACCTTTAAATTTGTAACAGTGTTTTTAAATGCTCAGGTTAAATGGGCACATGGACAATTTACACTCTTGAATAGCTGGTGTTCGTGAGACAGGCGTGCGCGCACGCGCGCGCGCACAAACACACACACAGACACACACAGAGAAAGACACACACACATACATAGATACTTGGAAGTTCTAGTAAGTAATATAAGGATTCAGATTTTGTATTTCTTTTTCCAGACTTTATATCTTTCATAAAAATGATACTATTAGAGTATATTCTATCTTCTAGGCATTGTGCTAGGAACTCCACATATGTAACTCTCATTCATCTCATCCATCCAATGATTCACAGACAATTTACCCTACTTTCATTGTCCAAGTAACTGAGACCAAGAAGGGTTAAATAACTGTCCCAGTTTGCTTCTCTACTGCTCTAACAATATGATCAAAAGCAACCTGTGGCGGGAAGGGCTTATTTCATCTTATACTTTACAGTCCATCCCTGAGGTATACCAAGGTGGGAACTCAAAGGCAGGAACTACAGCAGAGGCCATGAAGGAATGCCGCTTACTTTCTTGCTTCCTCTGGCTAGCTCAGCTAACTTTCTTTTACAGTCCAAGCCCACCTTCCTAGGGATAACCACACCCATAGTGGGACTCCATCAATTAACAATCGAAAAAATGCCCAACAGGACAATCTGTTAGAGGAAGTTCCTCTTCTCAGACATGGATAAGCACATATCAGGTCCACACAAACTAATTAGCTGAATTTGTTCCTTTGGGTCACACAGCTCATGTGGCAGAATATGGGTTGCTATCAGACATGGCTGATTCCAAGTCCCAGGAGTCTCTGTGGCCCCAGATAGTTCCTAATACTCTTCAATGGCCTCCATTTCTGTTCCTCTAAAGCTCTCATTTCTATTTCTGTTTCTTTCTGCATGAGGAATCCTAATTACTAAATGTAGGCATTTAGTAATATAACTGATGATTTCAACATTTTAACTCATGGTATAAAAATTATTGTAGCAAGTAGGTAAATGAATATGGTTTGAATGAAATGAAACAGCATGTTTTGCCACAAGTCACTACAGAAATGAGGTCATTATATTTAATGGAAAATTACTTTTTATGTTGTTACCAATTTGAAATTAACCTTTGCCTTGGTCACAAGAAATTGTGGCATGTAGACAGAAGTTTGCAAGAATGTGAATTGATTACAGTGCAGCCCATAGATGGAGGGCTAGAACTGAGAGCCTGAGTATGCCAATGCCTTCTTTTACAAAGTGAGGAAGTGAGATGGAGAGCTGATGATGTCAGGGGCAAGGAATGACTCTTAAGATCCACAGAGGTGAGACATCACTTCAGTCAGATGCTGATCAGAATCTGAAATGTAAATCTGTCATGATCTGCTGTTGTCATATAGGACAGATTGCACAGCCTCTCTGAATGGAATTGATAATTAAATAAGACCATGTAAACTTCTTGGTGCTCTGCCCTTACACAGGGTGCCTAATAATTAGCAGTTGTCACCCACCTCAAAAATTCTGTGCTTGAAATTATATGCTCCTGTTGTAGGCTGAAATAGGGCTTGTTCTTCCTCCCCATTGCATATACTGAAGTCCTGAGCCTGTGTAACTCAGGGCATTGCCTAATTTGGGAATATTGATTACATACACAGTAAGAGGAGGCCAAATTGGAGCAGGGTAGGATTCTAATGAAATATCTTTATACAAAGGAAAACTGGAGAAACAAACACATATGTGGAGAGTATTCCACATAAAATCATAGCAGAAATCATGGGGGTGTGTCCTCAACTCAAGAGATATCAAAGAAGGTCAGCAAGCCATGAGAATAGGGAATCTCTTCATAGAAAAGAGAGAATAATCCTGTAGACACTAGTCATAGACTCCCAGCCTCTGGTACAGGAGATAAAACTCTGGTTGTTTCTGTTTTCCAGTATGTAAGTACTTTGATTCACAGTCCTTAAACCATTAGACATCTAGACTGTATTTCTAGGATTCTTTATTTAAAAAGGCTGCCAGGACAACAGAGCATTGAGGCCATGGTTAAAGGGAAACAGCACTGAATAGATGCTGTGGTATCTTGTCGAGCCTCTGTTTCCTTGGTGAGCCTCCATGTTCCTTTCTGTATGACAAGGAGTCAGGATTGTGCCTCCAGCTGGGCTGGCTTTCAGAATGGCAAGCCTGGTAATAGTTTTCCTATTACTGTCAAACCATGCTGCTGCCATCGGAAGCTTGCAGTGTAGTGCAGCGCCATGCAATTTACAGCTGCATCTGTCCAATTAGTTCCCATTTAGTGCTGTGCAGCATTCCCCAAATACGCCGCAAACCACCGAGGCGGTGGGCTGAGCTCACAGAGCACAAGGATCAATTGTTTTTCTTACACTAATTGGCCCCATGATTTGTTAGGCTGTTGCCTTGGAAAATGAACTGTCAGTAAAAGAAATTAGCACAAAACTGCCCCCTTCGTCTTTGGAAAAGCATCTGGTACAATCTTATAGTCTTCTTTAAGCTATTGTATGGTTTTAGATGTAAAATGGATATCAATTCAAAAATTATCTTTTCTTATATCCTTTTCCTATTTGAGAAGAGAAGATTGTGACTCAGGGTGGTTAAGTAACTTGCCTAGTCAATTTTCAATCAATATTGAAGAACAGGCTGGGGATGAATGGCAAAGTGATGCCAAGCTTCATCATGCTCCTTTGCCTATAACAGGTCATCTGGCTCTGCTCAGTTGTTTGATCTCTCATCCCTCCTTCCTCTTCTTCACACATCTTCAGCTCTGTGCTTGACCTTAAGGCATCAGTGCTTAAGTGGTTATAGATAGAAGGGCACCTCTGCATCTAATACAACTTTGCACTGACCTGGTCATCCTAAGAAGACATCTGGTCTACCCCAATAAATGACCATTAGGATTGTGAGGGGGCTGGGGATGCAGGGGTTGCACCAGCAAGATACCTGCCCTTTTGCAGCTCATTTTTACAGCAGAGATAGGGAAATTAATGTTGCCAAAGGACCCCCTTCCCTGTTTTTTAATGCACACCACGATTTTTAATTCTCCCTTCATGCATTTGTTTCCTTGGTTAGCATTTGACTCTTCCATTAGACTATGAAAATCAGGGAACCCAGGAAGTACATTCATTGCCATTTCTCTCTGCCTCCCTATGGTATCTCCAGCACCTAGAACAATGTCTGAAGTGTGTGTGTGTGTGTGTGTGTGTGTGTGTGTGTTGTTAGCAATGATTTTTGTAGGGCGAGCAAATTCTGTGTTTATATCACAATAAAGGTAATCACAGGGTAGGAGTAGAAGCCTGAAGTGACAAGATAGTAGAGACTTAGTAGGTAAAAGTCGAAATTGTAAAGGAGGTAAGTCTCAAGACGTTCCAACCTGATGAAAACATTAGAGTCACATAGCTAAACACATTGGATAGAGAACTACAACAGTCTGTGACCAGGAAATGTGAGGTCAAGTGTGACAATCTTTGAAGGTGACTGCCTGAGTTAGGTTTTTTTATTGCTGTGAAGAAACACGACCACAGCAACTCTCATAAAGAAAACATTTAATTGGGGTGGCTCACTTACAGTTTTAGTCCATTATCATCATGGAATATAGTGGTGTGGAGGCAGATATGGTACTGGAACTGAGAGTATCAGATCTTGCAGGAAGCAGGAAGTTTACTGACACTGGGCAGTATCCTAAGTATAGAAAACTAGCAAACCTTTAGAGCCTGCCCCTGCAGTGACATTCTTCCTCCAACAAGGCCAGACGAAGTCCAACAAAGTCACACCTTCTAGTAGTGCCACTCCATATAAGATTATGGGGGCAAATTACCACAGTGACAATGGAAGTGCCAGGGAATGCAGGAGTTTCAGGCCAGGCCAAATCCTAGGATGGTGGAAATGACCAGCTCAGCTCACTGTGAACTGACCCTGTTAGGACTCTTGAAATACCATCAGGATGATAGTCACTTCCTAGGGCTCCCACCACTGGAGCAGTTTGTTTAAGGCTCCCACTAGAGTGCAGATGAGCCTGGCAACAACGTAGTTCCTGGGCTATCAAAGCAAACTCTCTGGTTTGGAGACAGTCTAGAAATATGCTTGTGAACTAAAGATGAACCCTGATCTTCCTGACCTTCTACTTCCTAGTAGCCAGGCCTCAACCTCTGACCATAGATATCTAGAGTTTTCTAGTGACGGGTGACAGAGACTTGTCTTACTAAAACATGGTGATCACAGTTAGGTGTGTTTTCTGATCTCATATTATTATATGGCTTTATGTAACTATAGGGTGAAATTGGAGTGAGGCATGGGAAGTGTTGATGATTGTGCTTGGCTCTCCAGTTTCCTCTCCTTTTGTGAGGTGGTGAAGTCACAGATCTGGTCATGGCTAGCACCCTTATTTATAAGAAGCTATCTTGGGGCATCACCTTAATACTACATAGAGAAGCCTAAGTGCTTTGAAAGTGTAAGAGCTTTAATGACACCTGACATGCCAGAAACAATAATGGACAGAGAGATAACCAGCCTGTCCTCAAAATCATTGGGTGACCTCAAGAACAGAATGCCACAGAAGCACAGGACATAGAAAATATATGTGAATTAAGGCAGCACCCCCACCTTCCATGTGCCCAAAATCTGAAGAAAACAGTCTGAACAACTATAGTAGAGTCAAGCAGATTCTCAGAGACCTGGAGATGCTGAGACCATCCCCAAGGTGCAAGAATCTGGGTAGTTGGCTTCACAGTAAGGGCTGCTAGGAAGACATATTTAGGCCAATAAACAAAAGATGAGGAGCAACTAGGGGACAGACAACCCTATCAGGGCATGGGTAGTAGCAAGTGGCAAGGCCAAGGTAGAATGCAGCTCGCTTTGGGAACTTCTGAGGGGTCCCAGGGTGACTGATAAGTGTGCATCAGTGTGAAGTCATCTGTGTATTCTTCACAAAGTCTCTCACCACTATTAGATGAGAGAGAGAGAGAGAGAGAGAGAGAGAGAGAGAGAGAGAGAGAGAGAGAGAGAGAGAGAGCACCTATGGCCAATGTATGGAGGCCCAGGCAGTGGCAGTTTCAGGACAAGACAATAAAGAACTGTCATTGTAGCCTCCAACTCTGTCTGCCCCATTCTGTCTCTAAGCCAGTCTCTTCTAAGCCCCTTTACAGAACCCTTGACATTGCACTCTCTGCTCAGGTTCTCTTATCAGCCTTCTAGACTAGATATCAGGGTCAAGGCCATCTTCCTAGGATAACCTTAGCCTGTCCCCCTAAGAGGCCTGACTGAGAAACTTCCAGGACGTCAAAAGTTCTTTGTCCTAGTCGTCACCTATGGAGAGGGTACCTGTTTCCTAGCCTCTTAGGGAGTGTCAGAGCTGTCATCACTGTGTATAAAACCAGGTGGGTTTCACAAGGATCAGCTCTACCTTGAGACTTTTGGAAGTTTTCTTTTTTATTCTCTTAACTGACCCATTACCCCATTAGTCCTCTGTGCACAGACAAGGGACAAAGCATAGCTCTTTTCTCTGTCAGTAGTTTAGGAGTTAAATTTGTTCAGTCATTTAAACTAACATGGGGCTAGACAGTTCTCATTATCTGTACCTGCAGCTTGAGGTCCAGGCTTTAAACTTAATTTATGCATTGCTTAACCTATTGTCACCCTAGACTTGGAAGCAGTCTGGCTAACAGTGCAGGCTCTAGAGTCAGGAGTCTCTACTCACAGCTGTGCACCTCTGGGCTGGGAACTGACAGTGAGTAAGCTTTCTCACTGTATGGTAGGAATAACTATTATCCTCAGAGTTGTTAGATGAACTCACACTCAAGACAAGCTTAGCCAGTTACCCCAGAATACAGTGAGTACATAATAAACATAATAAAGGTTATGTCATTTCAAAAATATTAAAAGCATATCCCAAGAGGCAATTACTTATCCGATTATGCAAATTATATATTTACCTAGTGGCTATCTTGTTTTTGCTTGTTAGTTTTTGTTTTTCAAGACAGGGTTTCTCTGTATAACAGTCCTAGCTGTCCTGGAAGTCACTTTGTAAACCATGCTGGCCTCGAATTCACAGAGCTCCACCTGTCTCTGCCTCCCAACTATTGGAATTTAAGGTGTGTGCCACCCTTGCCCAGTCCTAGTGGCTATCTTAATGATGGAAGGTAATGATACTTGTGAAGTTGATGACCCTGTGTTGATAATGTTTGCCCTTTTTCTTATCTATATGGTTTCAGTTTTGTCCTAGTCTGTCCCGTGACTACCAGTTTAATGCCACAGCAGAACATGTGGCACTGTAAGCTTACTGTGAACAAAATGAAACCAAGCATTCTATGATATGAAACACAGGAGTTATACCATGGCTAATACCCTGAGCTGGGCCACCTTGTGCAGAAGGAGACAGAAGAAATCCTTGCAGCTTTGGGTTATACTGTGCAGAGGCAAAACTTGGCTTGATTGCTATAACTCACTCTCCCTTTGTGTATCAGAATGGGATGGGGGACAAAGTGAGAGGAGCTGTCTGAGTTTTGAAATGAATAATAAGATGTCTTTGGAGTGAGGCATGTAAAAGAGAGGAGTTAAAAATATTCTCGGAGCATCTGGGAGGCAGAAGGATTAGCAAGGCGCCTTTAATTGCTGCAGAACAAAGACCCCCACTGAAGAGGGTTTTCCCTCACCAGTTGCACCTGTAAGCAGGTAAACACAAGGATGAAAATGTGGCTGTTTATTCTGAACATCCTCATCCCACTTGAGGAAATCAATTCCCAGAGGGGAGCATCTGGCAGTTTCCTATCACTTGGGTACAACAGAAGTCTCTAAAGGACTGAGTCAGAGGGGGTGGGGTGGGGAGGACAGGCAGCTAGGGAGAACTTCCCACCTGCCTGGTGCTTTTCTTCCAGGTCATATTTAAATCTCATGCTAAGCCAATCACTTATTTAGCAGGAACATCATTGAGGCTCTGAGAGGTGAATTTGGAGACCTGACTTCAGCTGACTCAAAAGTCCCCAGTCCACTCCCCATTCCCAAGTGCATCAGCATGACATGACAGTGAACTACTTCTTAACCATTTCCTTTGTTAAATCTATCCTGATTGAAATATGTCTTCTAAGCCCCTGATAAAGCATGTCAATGTCCAGCCATCCACTCACCCATCTTGCCCTGTTTTGACAGCATTCAAGGCAAACGTCTCCCTGTATCATTCAAGGCTCTTTGGCTCCTAATAGTTAAAGGCATTTCTTATTTGTATGGGCAAAGTGATGTGATTATTGCTTCTCAAAGTCCTAATTTATTATTTCATTTTTGGTTCCATGTTAAAACAAGTACTTATGATATGTAATTGGCCCAAACTCACATGTAGGAGGCTGTAGACTGGAAATCACTGTGCTCAAGTTCTTCTGATTTCACAAGTCCAAGACTTATGATTGTACACCCTTGGTAAGACAAAGATTATATACCCTTGGTATGATGGTAAGAGTAAAGGCTACAAATATAGACATTGTATCCAGAATGCCTGGGTCCTGCATCCATGCCTTAAAAGTTTTATATACACTCTGTGTCCTAGTTTATATAGCTTTTAACTGAACACAGAGCTATACCTGCCCCCAGGTATAGCAAACACTAACAGAATTAGTACTTAAGCTAAAAGATAATTCCTGGGACCTAGTAATATGATAAGTTTGACTTAAGCTCATTTTTCTTTTAATTTATTTTAGAATATTCTTCAGGTTGTTTCTCCCCACTGTGGGAAGCCCTCCTTCCTTCAAGCAGAATCTTGCTGCTAGTTGTATAATAATGGGGAATGGAGGAGTTTAGATTGCAATCCTGCTGTCTGACTCACTGAAGTGAACCACTGAAACTCCAGCTTGCTTTCTTTAGCCTTTGGTCCATAATTACATAAACCAAAGGATGGGCTGAGTCTGTCTTGACTCAAAAATATACCTCAAATCCTACCCTTTATGTATGCATCTATCCACAATACAGATATATGTTGATTCAACATCATTCAATCTCCAAGACCCTGTAGATCTAGTGTTAAAATTGGCATGGTACCTGTACCTCCCATTTTCATGGACTTGAAGGGACCCAGCATGATCAATACTCAAGTGTTCTAAGGAGTCCCGGAGAAGCTACAGGGTTAGAAAAGAACCTACATGAGGTGCCTGTGATGGGAAGATGCTAAGGGGAAGTTCCAAGCTCCTGCTTCAAATGGGAGAAACATTTGAAGTTTACTTTCCTATCCTCAAAAAACAAAAACTAATCTAAAAGTGAACAAGCATCCCCAGACACAAACTAAAAGTGGTTGAGAGTGGCTGAGAAGGGCAGCGTCGGTCTTGCAATTCATCAGAGGGAGGGTTGAGCAAGCCAATCCTGGGGAGATAATGGAAAGGGCCAGGTAGACTTGACCTTTAGCAGTAATTTTCCCAGCACAGAGCTACAAGTTTATCCAAGCCAGAGTGGGTTCTGTATCCCCAGATGAATCACAAAGGTGATCTTGGGTTAGGTAGAACTTCTAGCAGTGGTGAACAACTCCTTGTTGCCTGAATCTATGTCATCAAGGTGCAACCTTGACTGAATCTGGGTGCCTCACAGAGCACAGTGAGGCATTTAAGTAACTGCTCTGAGTGCCACCCTGAACTTCCAGAGCTTTGAACTCTTTCATCCCACAAATCATGTGAATGTAATTGGAATGGCCAGTGATTCCAGTCCCAGGGTGATAGTTATGATTCATCCTAGCCTCCAAACCATCTTGTCTGTATTTGAACAATCGTTGTTTGAGGGAACCTGTATGGCAAGGCTTCAGAGCCTTAGCTGCATAGTCTAAAGAACTGGAATGACAGATACGGCCCTTGCAGCATGCCTATGCACAGTGAAAGTGATATTACAGTTTGATTCTTCTCCCTGAAATTGAGAAGTGTATGTGAAAATGTCACAATGAAACCCATTACATTTTATGCTCACTAAAATACATAATTAAGAAATCTAAATTAAAAAAGAAAGTGATGTTGTATGCAAAACCACATTATTAGATTCACAATAAGTTTTTGATAAACTGTTTGGGTAAGCAAATCACAGCCTGCAAATGAACAATGCTACTACCATACACATGCCTAGGGTCATCCATTTCAGGAGAGTCAAAATGGGCCATCAACTTGCTCATCCACATTATGAATTCACCAAGCTGACTGTGTGCCTATAATAGGGCCAATGTGTCAGCCGCTCAGGAGCCGCTTAAGTCCTCAAGAACTGCAGGTGCAATGCACAAACCTTTGTCTCCCCCCCCCCACAGTATTTAGCGGGGTATCATTTCTCTCCATTTTTCATTCATTGGGTCCCAGCTACCTGCTGGACTACTTTGGCTAGCACTGTCATTTCTTCTACTAACCCCTTTCAAAGGAAGGACTGTCCCCAAGCTCAGCTCACAAACCTCATGGCATTTCCTTTAGTCATATATCTGAGTGTGTGTGTGTGTGTGTGTGTGTGTGTGTGTGTGTGTGTGTGTGTGTGCATACGGTGCACATACATGTGTGTGGAGCTATGAGGTTGCTGTTGGATCCTTCCTTAATTCCACTCTACCTTATGTTTTGAGAATGGTTCTATTACTGAAACTGGAGCTCATACATTCAGGTAAGCCCGCCGGCCAATGAGCTCCAGAGATCCTCCTGTCTCCTCCTCTCCATGCTGGAATTATAGATGCATGAGGCCGTGCTTAGCTTTTTAATGTGGGTACTAGGGAACTGACTAGGTCCTCTTGCTTGTGCATCAGGGATTTTAACAATCCCCCCAGGTCCCAAATCTCAGTCATTCTAATGTCAAAACATTGCTTTACAAGGAGATTGGGTTCCTAAAATCCCCCATATCCTCATCTATCTCCAGAGCTCAGAGACTTGATGGTAGAACAGTATTTCCCCTCACTAATTAATTTTGTTCTTTGACAATTTCATATGTTTATATAATATATTCTGACTATGCCTGTCACCCCTCCCTAACCCAGCTGTCTCATTCCCAGATTCACCGGAATTTGGTTTTGTTTAACCAGGGCCATCTGTATGACCGTTGGATTAGAACTCCATTTGAAACTGGTGGGGTCACAATTGAAGGCAATGACCCCCTCTCCATGAATCTTTAGTAGCAAATGATTCAGCAATGATGGAGGGAGGATTAAGGGAAGGGAGGTGGATGACACAGGTTAGGCAAAACAAAGTTGGAGGGGGTGTATGAAAAGCCATATAGAAGTTCACAATCTTGTATCAAAGCTTTTAAAAATGATATGTGGTAGCAGTAATTTACAGGTAGCATTTCCCAATCCCAGCATTACTGCGTCCAAAATTCCAACCTTCACTTCCTACTTAAAGCTATTCTGTTTAAGAACTCACTGGGAGCAGGTTTCCCCAGCCATGCTGCCAGAAGCTGTGGGTTCTTAAACAGAATGGAAACTCTTCCTAAGGAGAAAGAATGCTTTTGGATTGATGGTGGTTTGTGATATCTAAAATTATTTGAGTGGACAACAGGGAGTTTCAATGTGGTTGGCTTCCTGGACCCTCCTTACAGGATCTCATGGCTGAGTGCTCACTCCTGTCTCTTTCCCAGGATACACCAGTATTAAAAGAGGCAAATCTGCAGGCTCTTCTTGACTACAGCTTTGCAATCCTGACCTGCAATGTCCCTAACTACTGTACCTCAGCCTCTCCCTCGGGCAGAGCTGACCTGGTTGGCTCTGAGGAAACTGTAGTCTCACACTGTACCCAACCATCACATTCACTAAGAGCAGGCACAGGGCAGAATTTCAGTGAGAGTAGATGTGTCTCAGAAAGGCAGTGTGATTTCTTCACAGTGGGGGGATACTACCCCCACCCTTGCCACTATGGGGCAAGGACCTCATGGATTTCTGGAGATACTGTTCAAGTGTGTCCTTCTACTTTAGTTCCACAGAAAGGTTTGCCTTCCTACTTTGGTTATCATGGACAGGCCCAGTGAGTCTATGGCTCATCACCCTTTGTCTGAGAGGCAGAGGAAATAGTACTGAGGCCCATCCTAGAATATTGTGAGGCATCACATAGATGTCCCCAACCCTCCCGTACTTGTCCAGGGTGAAATTCTTGTGTCTTAGTTGCTTCTCTGGGGTGAAGACTGTGATCACTTCTGTAAGGTGCCTGCCTTAAAAACAGATGCACAGTAGGGACTCCACATACTGTATTACTCCATGCAGGGGGGCATTCTACAATGGGTGGGAACCAGGATGGATAAAAGCACAAGGGTTCAGTATGAGGAGGGAACACTGGGGCATGGTGGAGGTAAGCAGACATCAGAAGGGACACAAATGAAAGAGAGCCTCAAATGCCAACTTGACATGCTGGGGACAATAAGCTACCTGTAATTTGTCATACAAGGAAAGGCCACGCCCCCAGAAAATGTATGACTCCTACGGGAAAGAAGAATGCTTCTCATGAAATAAAGCCATGAAGACGACGACAGTAAGGAGGATGATGCTGAGAATGAGAGCAGTCTCCCATGACAGGTGACAGCTGATGATGGTCACTGAATGCTTTCTTCTCCCTAGTCACCATGCAGGCCATATGCAGGCATTATGTCACTAGAGCCTAACAAGCCAGCAAGACTCATGTTACCAACACCAGCAGGTGACAACAAGGATGTGGACGCCACAAGGCTGATCTTGGCATATGACCAGCCAGCTGGAATAAAGGGCACTGGGACTTCCACCAGGCCTTCTGGACTTCAGGGCTCATGGTTCTTGCAGATCCACAAAGCCCATCAATTTCCTATCGTCAACCTCTTTGCTTAAAAGCTTATTTGTTCATCTTTCTTGCCTGTTCTCAGAACGCTGCTCTCAGAAATGCCTAAAATAAAAACACTCAAGTCCAATAATAGATACCTCTTCTGGAAGAGATATATTTAAACTCCCTGCTGCAAGCAAGAGTACGTGAAGAAAAATTAAATCCAGCAAGAGAAAAGTTGAGTATCCTGGCAACATTTGACATAAAAATGAAGCCTGTCTGTTTCTGCCCCACATCCTCTCATCTAGAAAGCCTCCCTCAGTCCAGGTCTCTGCAGCAGAGCCCACAGGGGCTGATAAACTTGCCTTCCTAGGTTGCCTCTTCCAGGCCCCTTTCCCATCTTCAAAGCTGAAGCCCTTCCTCTCATACCTGGCATGGGACCTTTTCAGTGACTTTGTAATTTTTTGGAGTCTCTGAAATTAATTTGTTTGTTTGTCTTTATTTACTGTCTGTTTCTTTTGCTCAACTATTCTATCTACAGCACCTGACAAGTATTAGCTGACTACTTTCTATTTGTTCAATAAATAACAGTATCATTCATCTACTAAGGCACAGCTCAAAGGGCCACAAACTTGCATCAGTAGCCCTGTCTCTGGTTCCCATCTCATTCCTCTGACTCTACTATCACATTGTGGTGTAAATGTTCAGCTATGTCTGGGTCCCATGAAGGCAAGGGCAGTGGGGTCTTTTTCAACAACTAGACCAATGTCTAGCAATGAGTAGGTGTTAGAAAAATATTGACCATAGGTAGATGAATAAAGACAAACAACGAATAATTAAACAATTCCTTCCTGCTATGGAAACTAAGTGAAAACGCATTGCTAACAGTCTGTACCCGTAAGATCTTTATAGATTCCGATAGGTGAGATTGACCATTAACTGTCTGTGGATTGTTACAGGAAATGTTTACCTTTTTGCACGCAAGCCTGGTTGGCACAGACTTTCGATCAATGGCATACAACAATCCTAGACTGAGAGCCCCTGGCTACATTCCAATCTCGGCAGGCTTGCAGTTGACCAGAGAGGAGAAGTATCTGGGTTTGTGTCTGATGCTTGTGTACATTGATCAGTACCATTGAAGTGCAATCATATACGGTCATGTGACTCCTAAATGCAAGGGCTGAAAACACAGGAGAGATGTAGCTACAAGGTAAGAAGCAATGCCTCCCATATACTTGGAGACAGGGGAACCTTAGGGCTGGGCTGCCCCAATCGATTTGTGCAGCCAAGGTGATTGAAATATCATTCAGTCTACCTTATGTATTAATTCATCATCATCTGTTTAAAAGTTATTTATCAAGAACACAGCTGAACAGCAATAGGAGCTGTGTGTGTTTGTGTGTGTGTGTGTGTGTATGTGTGTGTGTGTGCGCGCACATACGCCCTGAGTGCTGCTAGATGTGATGTCACTGAGTTGCTACAGCTGTAACTGATAACCCACTTGCCATATTATTCATAAAAATTTTAAGGGTAAACACAGCTTCATTCTCTTTTAAATGAGTTCATGTACTAACGATTCATTGCCAACATTGTTCATTCCCTAGTTATATAATATGGAACCCCAACCACACAATAATGTTATCTTAATTTAACACAAGTAGAAACTGAGACAGACTCAAAGGGATTGATATTTTTTTGTCTAAGATCACAATTCATAGTAGTTTAACTTGAATTTAAACTCAGGAATCTGAAAAGAATTTACAGACTGCCCTTCCAAACCCAACATCCATTATTCGTTCTGGAACCTACTGTTGCATCTGGAGAAGAAAGAATGTGAACCATGTGACTGGCTCCTATTGTCCACTGGGTCTCTAACATCCTCTGAGAATATCTCTTTTTTAAAAAGATTTATTTATTACGTATGCAGTGTTCTGCCTGCATGCCTGCACACTAGAAGAAGGCACCAGATCTCATTATAGATGGTTGTGAGCCACCATGTGATTGCTGGGAATTGAACTCGGATCCTCTGGAAGAGCAGCCGGTGCTCTTTACCTCTGAGCCATCTCTTCAGCCCATGAAAGCATCTTACAAGCAATAGTATACGTGTGTATGGGGGAGTGTGTGTGTCTGTGTGTTTGTGGTATATGTGTGTGTATGTTGTGTGTGTGTATGTGCATGGTGCGTGTAACAACTGTATTATAAAAACTTCTCTTGTTTCACCCTGCTTGACTGAAAAATGTGAAAAGTGGGGGATTAGAAGGAAAAGATTAACATTCTACAAACTCCCTGAGTCCTTTATAAGTCCTTCATCCTGTTATAAAAGCTTCATAACAGAAATGGAACTGTCTAGATTTACACACCAAATTCACAGAATCTCAGCTTCCCTGGGTCATATCATTGAGAGGGAGGGATGGAGAAAGAGAGGGAGGATGACAGGGAGGGAGGAAGACAGGGAGGGAGGAGGACAAAGAGGTGGAGGAGAGAGAAGAAGGCAGGTGAGGTAGGATGATTTGTTCTAACTTCACCCAATAGAAGTTATTATGGTAGCTTTATCTTTAGGTTAAAACTTTTTAACATTTATTTTAAATAATTTATTTAAATCACTTATTTGTGTGTTTGTGTGCATGCCTGGATGTGCAGGGAAACATCAGAGAACATCATGATGGAGTTGGTTTTCTTCTTCCATTACATTGGTTCCAAGGACTAAACTCAAGTCATCAGTCTTGAGGAAAAATGTCTTCATCTGCTGAGTCATCATACCAGGCCCAAGATTTCTTTTTGTTTTTAAGCTGGATTGTGAAGGAGACCCAAGGTAGATTAAGAGATGATACTGGAATCTTGGGGGCAGACTACAATTTTGTTAACAGAAACATGGGTTGATCTACTTATCTCACTGGTAAATATTTGCTGAATATTTAATAAGGAACAGAAAGTGCTGGGCATAAAAGGATGAAGGGAAACACAAAGACCACACATCTAAGAAGCTTGTCTAACAAAATGTATGGTGTTTGCAAGTCTCAGGTTTATCAACAGTGAAACAAGGACTATTGGAGGGACTGAAGGTACACATGTATCTCAGCATGATGTCTGAGGAACAGCAAGTACTTAATAAATTTCAGTGGCTGTTATTAATAGCCATGGCAGCTGAAGGGTCGGCAGTAATTAGCTCCATTCCTTGAGCATGAATACTCGATTCATGTAAATTGAGTGACAAATGAGTGAAATGTTAATGCTACAAGTTTTATGATACAGATATGGCTTCTCATGCGAAACAACTGTATGGACATTTCTTCATTTAGTTCCCACCACTTCAGAGACTACTAAAATATGAAGGGAAACACGGAGATATTTAAGAACTCCCTATCCTCAAGCAGTTGACAGTTTACCATGGAAATATTCAGAAAAAGCTAACAGGAAAGAAATTCTGACACAGGGATAAAATATTTGCCCACACTGGCACATGGATGACTTTCAAGGCTACTACAAGGAGATTCAGTAGAACAATTCTTCCTTGTGGGGCAGAGTGGACTCCAAAGGCACCATTAGGATAGCTTGGGATGGGGTTTGGAGCCAGTTTGCTCTTTGAACTGATGATAAATAAAAGGCAGTTATGAGTGCAAGCAGAGGAAGGAAGATACCCAGATGTTAAGATATATATGTATCTTAATGGGCAGTCTAAGGACAGGTTAATTGGATGTACTGACAGACAAACTTTGGGTGATATAATAGAGATAACTTTGGGTGCCTGGTTAAAAACAATTAATTCAATCTACAACCACATAATAAAAGATCACTGGTTAAGAATTAGAAACTTCAGGCTCAAAATTCAAATAACCTGAGTTCAAATCCCATCTTAGTAGCTACAGGATCCTGGGTATCTTGCCTAATAGTCCTGTGTTGAGTTTCCTCTTCCCTGTGTTGAGTTTACCTATCTGTGAAATGAAGATAAAAATGGACTCTATTTCATTGTATTATTGTGAAGATGAAGTAGGTCAATACCTGTAAGTGCTCCGAATGGACTGGGCACATACTAAGTGCTATACTGTTCCCTCTATTGACATTTATTTGTGAGCTGTTAGTATTTATACAGAGACTGGGTACTACCTGATAAAATCAGACACCACCTATGTGGTGTTACTTTATCTAGTAACTGTGAGTGGAAAGTTAGCACACAGATTGTGTTTTCTTCAGGTTACAAAGTCAGGGAAAGGAAGGACATGAGATGCAGAAAGAATAATGGATGAGCTGTATCATCAGGTTTATCAAGTGGCTCCTGATAGCAAATGGGATGCTAAAATGTGAGGAGATAATATTTTAAGTCAATGAAACACTGCTTTCCAGGGATAAAGTACATAGAGAAGGAGTGTCCAGTTCTTCTTGAAGAGGAAGAGAAGATTCAGAAATCTGGTTCAGATTTAAAGGATAATGGGAACTTGGCAAGCTGCAGTGGGGAATAGGAAGTGTTGAGAGATGGGTACCATCAGGAGGGTCTGAATGTTCAGGAAATAAGGATCACAGTGGAAAATGTCAGGAGGTGAGGTGGGAGAGAAAATCATGAGGTACTTGATGATTATTAATTATATTAAATATTGTCATCCCTTATCCTATGTCAGAAATGTCTAATCTGTATACTTTTCTCATCAGTAGATATTTCCAGGGCTGGCCAGTGGCAGAGTCAGGATTTGAACTCAGGCACTCTGATTCCCCAGCTCTTTCACACCAGCTTACTGTGTGTGAGACCCCCATCCTTCTCACCATTGGCAGGCACTGGGTTTGATTTCTACTCCTGGGACTTGTGAACTCCTGCCAAGTCAGAGTGAAATGCAAAAGCTATGCCCAAATAGGACTTGGAAACCACAGAGACAACCCTTTCTGATTCTCTTTCTAGCAACTGTCCTCCTTTGGTGATATAACTATTTTGGTATTTGAAAACCAGCAACAAATTAAGGGAGCCACATAATCAACTGCTACATTAATTAGTCACCCTTTGTTGAAAGGCAAACATCCTGTTAAATGTGTGAGTTAATAATGACTTCTGCATCAATTCTCAGTTTTGCACATTCTCAAAGGCTTGACTTTGGTCCCTGATGTGCAAACCTCTTTGTCTCCCTCGATAGCTATCTGAACCAGGTCCAATCATCTCAGAGAAGCCTCTACTTCTAACAAAGGAGAGGCCTGGATTCTGGCAGAGCCACCAACATAAGAAGAAAAGTATCTTCAGAGAAGCAACTCATTTAGTGGATCATAGACATGCTGCTTGTTGATCTTTCTGTTCGCCCCACACACTGCTTAGTCATGTCTCTCCCAAATACCACCCGGGGCACTGGACATAGAGAGAAAGAAGGCAGGCAGCATTCAGGGAATATTTCCTATGAGCCTGTAGCCTTTCTAGGGATCTATTCACTTAGTCCACATAAAAACTCTGTGCTAAGAATTGTTACTGTCATGTTTACATAGATAAGGAAAATGGAGGCACAGAAAAGTTAAATATCAACACAAAACCACTGAGATAGTATGTGATATAGCTAGAGTTGAGTCTTGGTTGTATGGTTTCAGATATTTGTTTTAAATTGAGATGGCAAGACCATCACTACAGTACACATTTGTGAGCCTAGTGCTGGGACAAAACACCTGCTAGGAAGCAGTTTGAGCAAAGAAGAAAGGGTCTATTCTGGCTGGCTTACAGTTCTAGGGGATACGTGCTTTCATAGTAGAGAAAGCACACCAGAGGAACAGGCTACAGGCTGATCCCACTGCACCTGTGTTCAGGAGAGAGAGAATGATTAATGTTTGTGCTCAGATCACTTGCTTCTTTTCATTTAGTTTAGAACTTCTACTTACAGCATGGTACCACCCACAGGTAAGACTGCCCTTCCTACCTCACTGAACCCCAGCTAGATGACCCCTTAAAACATGCTCAAGCTTTGTTTCCAAGGTGATTTGAGAGTACCAAAAGTATCACTGAGATCACACAGCACAGGGAAGCAAAAGGATTGAGTCTGAAACAAGCCTGGTAAACGCAGCAAGTTCCAGGCCAGCTTGGGCTACATAGCAGGACTCTGTCTCAAACAAACAACAATAACAATAACATTAAGTGAGTCGCTGTACTCTATTGGCACCCAAGTCAGAGACAGACAGGAGCCCCTTGATTTACTGCAGCAGTACACCCAGAGCCAACCGAAAGTCAATGAAGTGAGGTTTAGGATCCACCATACAGTAATCGACAGAGGGTTTTGGTTTTAGTAACATATAACTGGCCTCAGTTTCTCTGTCCTCCTTGAAGTTTTCAGCAACAATTAGCACACACACACAGGCAAAAGAAGAATGAGAACTACAATCTTCCAACAACGAAGCTCACACGATGTAAAGATGGTTTGCATTATACTTAAACGCTTGAGGACGGCTCCAGTCAGCATCTTGTTGCAATGCTTGAAGATAGAATGGAACTGGGCTACCCTGCCTCTTCATTATATTAATGCACTGTAATGATTCCATCCTGTAAATAGTGTTTGGAAGTGACTGACATGATACCAAATTTGCACTTGCATGCATAATTCTAGTATTTTATTATTAAACTGAGCTCACAGATTGAGTGCCAGGATTTAAAACAAACAAAAATCTATAATTACAGTATGTGGATTTTTCTTGCCGCCAGTGCCTGCCCAACCATTTTCATCGTGAGGCTTTCATTCTCTTTTCATAGCTTTTCCTGCTTCCAGTGGAGGTCGGTGACACAAAGTATAGGGTATCATGAGGATGCAGAGTTCAGGGTTCTCTGTTGCCTAGCTTAAAAGGGAAAGATGGTTTTCATGTCTTGAATAGTTCATTTATCCTCAGAAGTAGATTTTCAATTACACATGCTGCAAGAAGCCAGAATGCACTTGGTGCTCCTAGAAACTGGGCTCAGTTATTTCTGGTTGATGCCATAGATAAGGAACTAGGCACAGACTAAGAGGAGGGGGCAGGTCAGTCCTTGAGGTGGCAGAACACAGAGAGAGGAGATGGGGGCCATCACCATTATGATTGGTTTGCAGACATTCCACACCAGGACTCTCCAGAGAAAATGGGACAAAGTGGTACTATTTTCAGTTGGTCTCAGCCTCTTCTCACCTAACATGGAGTTCTGGGAGCAAACAGCTAGATACTCCCATTAGTTAGTGGGTGAGATGCTAAGCTAAAAGGATCAGCAGCAGGGGGTGGAATAAAAAGTGAGGCACAGGATTAAGCAGGGTCAGGAGCCATACATGTGCTAGGCTCCAGCACTCTGAACACCACATCAAGTGCTTTGGCATTTAGCCCAAGTACAAAAAGAAAGCACACCAGGGCTTTCACACTAATGCACTCAATTAACCACCCAAAATTTCCCACCAAAACATGTGTTAGTACTGTACAGTATAGATTTCTTTTTTTGGGGGGGGGCTTAGTCCCTAAAAAATTCAGTGTAGCACCTATTTTCCCAGGCACTCACATTGTATCATGTACTCATAAATAACATGACAGAATATGCATGGGTTACTGCTTCATTTTATACAACAGACTAGAGCATCTATCTACGGGCTTTGTCTTAGAGCTGATTTCCATATGCTGACTATGTGCTGGACAGACTGTTGTGGCTTGATTTTTGAAGAACAGATTTAGATGAATCCAGAAGGGCCACAGTTGAGACATATGGCAAGAGGATGATAGAGTATCCAGAGGAGAGATGATGGGAGGAGAGGAGTGACAGCCATGAAGAAATGTGGTGGGTCTGAGAGATTGGTGAGGAGCACACGTAAGTGTGGTGATCAAGTTTATTAGTTATTTGGCTCAATGCTGTGACAGATACCATTAAGGAAGAAATGATTATTTTGCCTTATACTTTGAGAAGGTAGTGCCCATGAGCCCATTGTGATGGGAACACATGGCAGGAGCCAGAGGCAGCTTCTCACATTACACTTGCAGTCAGGAAGCAGATAAGGAATAGGAAGTAGGGACTTAGAAAGCCTTTAGGCCCATCCCAAGTGACACACTTCCTCTAGGAAGACTCCACCCACGAAAGTTTCAAAACATATTCAGAACCAGCAGATGAACAAGTATTCAAAACAGAACTATGGGAAACATTTCACTTCCAAAACACAGCATTCTACCCGCTGGCTCCCATAGGCCATGGCCATCTCATGGTGCAAGATGCATACATTTTTAACTTTGAGGCATTATCATAACAATGCCCCTCTTCTCGCTATGCTTTTGTATGTTAGTTATTTTCCTCATTGCTCTGATAAAATATCTTCTAAGAGACAACTCATTTTGGTTTACAGTGTGAGGGGATATAGTCCACCATGGCAGGACAGGTATTTGGGCAAGAACAGGATATAACTGGTCATGATCATTAGAGGTTAGGAAGCAGAGTGTAAACAGCAAATCGTGTGGAATATAAAACCCTGAAGCCTACCTTCACTGACCCACTTCTTTCGGTGAGGTACCAGCTCATACAGGTTCTACCACTTTCCTGAACTGTGCCAAGAGCTCGGAGATCAAGTGTTCAAATACACAGGGCTATGGGAAAATTTCAAACCATGTCAAGTGTCTGGATTGTGCAGATGGATAAACGGTCAGAGACAAATGCCCCTGGAGGAGGCTCGGCCTTGGTGGAAGAAGCCAATCCTGTCCTCAATACCAGTTTTATGCTTTGCAGTACAGTATTGCTCTGCAAACTAGTACCGATCTAATAATCGTAGTGTCACCCAGAAAGCTGGAGCTTTGCTGCAACAGCATGCATGCTCTTCAGTGGCCTGTCTCACCAGGCAGCACACAGCTGTGTCTGCCCACCTCCATATTTACATAGTGAGTCCTACATGGTTGAACTGTGCACCACTGTACCCAAGGCCCTGAGCAGCAATAGACAGGAAAAACAAATATACATACTCCTTCATCACAGTCATCTAAGGAGGAATACTGCCATAACCCAGAGTGGATAATTTTAAAATTAAAATGAAATTTAACTTATTTTTAACACTGAAGTGGGCTGATACAAAGAGAAAGAGTGCCAGGAAATAAGACTAAGAGGGTGTCAATTACTTTAAACGATGGTCTGTTAGCTGGATCTACACTTTATGCTGGAGAAAAGCTGCCTGTATATGGTCCTTCTCAGGTGCAGACTTTGTGGGAAAAGCTCACGTGCAAAGAGCAGCTTTCACACGTAGGCTGCTGATGGCTGTAATCTTGAACTACACAGACATGATGACATTAGGGCTAGGAGGAGGAGATCTGAGATTATGAGGTCATGATCAATGGTTGGAGAAAGGTGTACCAGGGAGTGAGTCCTGGCAACATGTATGGACTGAGACTTTGGGAAGTTGGTCAACAAGAACTCACCTGGTTCTAGGCTCCTTGACCCTTGAAATAATGGTTTTTTATTCTTAAACCCACTCCCCAGATGACCTCTGGGTCAAATCTTCTTGATTACATTCCAGTGTTTGTTCACATTTTGCAGAGTTAGCAGGGAATCTCTGGAACAAACTAACCTATGACAGATCATCCACAGGTTTGGGGTCTGTGAACCAACCTGGATATTTTTTTACACATTCCTCTTCTACTCATTGCACAACAAATACTCTAATTGATGCAAAATACTCCCATGGCAAGAACATGCTGGGAATCAGGGTGGAATGGGGTGGATTAATTGGACCCTGAAGCGAATGAGGAAAAAAAAGGTACTTTTCAATGAAGCAAGCTACAAAGAGCCTATAAGAGAACAAAGCCCTTTCAAGTGCTTCTCTCGGAGTGTATGCCTCCGTGTATGTGGGAAGTGTGTGTGTGTGTGTGTGTGTGTGTGTGTGTGTGTGTGTGTACATGCATGTGCTTGTTTGAATATGTATCTTTGTATGTGTTTTCCAGCTCTGCTTCTGCTGTTCCAAGAGGAAGTGAGGGCAGCTCCAGTCCCCCTCCCTCATCCAACCCTCCTATAGGCACCTGTCACATTGTGTTATTACAATTCTATATTTCAATTAAAGCAATGTAGCCAATTTAAAAGTTCTACCATGTGCCACTCACAATTCAGAGATCTAAGGATTCAACTCACACATTTTAATATCCCTCTTTCCCCTTCCTCTCATTTTCATGTAAATCAGGTTGAACACTGTCTTTTTTTTCTTCTTCTTCCTCTAATCTAACCCTCAAAATACAACGCCAATTAAACAGTCTGTGTGGAGACAGCCTCCAACACTCAGCATGATTCCACTGTGCTACTTTGATTTTCCCTAAAGTTTTTTTTTTCGTTAAAATTTTTCCATTTTAATTTTCATGTTCTAATTTTGCAAGTGATGTCATTTCCTTCTAGGGCATATATGAGGCTGGAGCAAAGCAGGCATGGATGCTATTCTTGATCCTCTTTTCAAATGGCTTGGGGGAAAGGGCACACAGTTGCATCCAGGCTTGATGCTGCTTTGTTGGTGTCCCCAAGCTGGCAGATCTCTTGACACATGCACCCCTGGGTCCTGACTATGACCACTGCAAAGACCAGCACCTGTCTTGCTGGAGTGTCATGTCCTCTGAGGCCCCTAGCAGGAACTCCATTCTATCACTTCCTTTCTCCTCTTAGGAAACAGTATTCACATTGGGTTAACCTTTTCTGCAACAGAAACAAGATCTTAAACGGCACGGGAAGCTCCTGCTATGTGATATTTATTTGATGTCTTGAAATCTTTCTTCCTGCTCGCTTATTCCTCTGACAACACCTCCCCCCAACCTCAGTGCTTTCTCTGCACTGAGAGTTGAGGGTGGGGGGTTAGTTCCTTTAATCTTCACAAGGCACAGGCTCATTAAAACTATTCCTGCACAGGGGGTAGGAGGAGCAAGTGTTCTATTTGCCCAATTTAAAAGCTTCATCACAAATTTTAGGTCATTCCCTGAGTTTGGCGGGGCACACAGCTCTTTTATAAACAGCCAGCATTAGGATCTTTGATGTACATGGGTCTGGATCAGCCCCAGAGGGCTCCAGTTGGTAGGGCGGGGCTTCCTTTTCCTGTCTTGTCTAGGGACAGCCAGAAAGGATTGCAAATCACAAAAATTTGAATTTCCACTCATGTAGTAAACTGCTTCAGAGAGAATAAAAAGCATGAAATATCCAGCATGGTTTTCCTTTGATTCAATGATAGGAAAAGGGAGTCCATTTAAAGGCATAAAGTTGGTAAAGGGATATTTATTCATTTTCTGAGCTACTTCCAGGCATGGGAGAAATCAAGGTAAGATTCCATTCTTAGCCTGGCAGTGTTGGTACACACCTTTAATGCTCATATTCGGGAGGTAGATCTCTGAGTTTGTGACTGGTCTACAGTACCAGTTCCAGGACAGCCAGGGCTACAAAGAGAAACCTTGTCTTGAAAAAAAGAATGCCATTCTTGTCCTCAAGACTCACAGATATTGTAGAGGGGGAAACCAAATAAATATGTACTTTGGAAAAAATAAATAAAGCCAGACAGAAGGTAGGAAATAGCAGGAGGCTGTCAGAGACTAATTTTATCCAGGACTCAGGGAAATAGGGTTCTAGCTGCATGGGGCTGGCTGGCCAGGCTAACAGGAGATTGGAAGAATTGTGTCTGATATGTCTGACTCCAAAATGAGGTCACAGGGGGGGCCAGAAATGGAAAGCGATTTTCTTCACATTGTTAACTAAGATCAATCTACTGGTCATTTTGAAGTAATAAACATGAGTGACTAAACTCTCCATGACCCGTTGGCTGGATGTTAGGAGCACAAATCCAGAATCAGGCCTTGAGATGCGCTATAGCTAATGAGGGAGGACAAAAAGACCCCTGCTCCTAGCGCACACAGCACACCAAGCACCGTCTCAGGGAGAAATGGCACAACTTGAATGAGCCCCAACCAGAACTGAGAACGAACACTCTCAGCAAAACGTATTTTAGTCCAGAGGAAGGTTCCCGCAGTGGCCATTTAAATTTAGGTAAGAACACAGAGGCCCAACTCCATGCGAACCACTGAATGGGCTCACGGGGAGCAGCCACAGTGCAGTCTAGGTGTGAAGCCACAGAGTCTGGGGAGGAAGCCAAGCTCTGCTTCTTACCCAAGCTGCTGGGCCCTAGTCAATTGCTGCTTATTTGCACTGGAAGGGCCACACTCAACTCAGAGAACACAGGAAGAAGGGCACGGTATTGTGGCTAGCTCCTGGAAGATGGTTTTCTGTCCACCCTCATAGTTAGCTCTGGACGGATCTTTTTCATCCTACTACATTTTGGAACCTTATGTGTGGATTGTTTCCTGCCAGTCCCAGTGATTAAGGCTCCAGGATTAAAACCAATGCAAATTATTCCAACTCTGTATTTCATTTCAAAGCTGGCAGAAAGTTTTACTGAAGGTCCAGCTCTTTGTAAAATTCTGTAAGGAGAGGTGAATGGATTCTTACAAGACCTTCAGCCTAGATTCAGTTAATGACCACATCTTATGCACCTGCACTCTTGAAAGCCTCGGTCCCTGCTCTCCACACAGCAGCTCCTCTCCATACAAACATCTCACCACCAGCCAGAGGGCCAGCTTCCCACTCCTCACCACAGTGCTGGTCTCTGTAACTCCCATCCCCACACTCTTCTAACTATTCTTTAGTGTCCTGTCTCCATTACTGTATGTGCCAGCTGCTTGGGAACAAGGTCTTTCTCAAGGCTGCATTCCCAGGCCTAACCAAGTGCACAGCATGGAGCAGGAATCTGACATGTGGTCCTCACTAGCTGGATAGGGTAGGGTGATCTTTCTACCCATCTTTAGTGTCTCCAGGAGTAAATGAGACAGCCACATGAAAAACAGTGCTGCCTTTCCCAGTGACTGTTTGTGATGGCTTGGCTTAGATGCATGGTGCCACGTTCCTGTTCTGGCCCAACTAGCCATGGCCACATCCAGGACGTGATAATAACGTGACATCTTCTTCAGCTTGCCCTTCATGCACTGTCACTTTGACTAATGCCTGTGGCTATCTGGGCACTGGACTTGGTAACTGAAACTTATATCCTCCCTGCGTGTGCCCTTGGGGCTTAGTGTCTATTGCCTAGGTGGATATCACTTTTTCTGATGGACTGACATTTGCCTCCAGTTCTGACTTTTCCTACAGCTGCAGGGGAGTTTTCTTCTGAGAAGCAGATAGTCAGCTAGCCCCAGATCTCTCATCTGAGGGTCAACAGCCAAGGCCCCCAGCTTCTGAACATGGAAACTGTCACACTTCTACCCTCTCACTCACAGTGGTTTTCAACATGCCTTGTATCTGGTACCTAATGATGACAGGAGTTTCCAAAAATCTTCCTCCGCTCAAACATGCTTATTGGGAACAGTTCTGCATTTTCCACACACATCAGGTCCTTTCAGCAACCTCTTGTTTTGATCACCATGGGGACAGATATCTTCAATAAGGTTGGGATTTTCCAACAACCTGTTTAGGATGGAAACTGAGTATGTGTTTAAAATAGCATGGTAATATGAGGACTCGGAGTAAGGCTGGGATGCTTTTGAACGCTCTCCATCACTGCAGTCATTACCATAGCCTCATGAATACACAGATTCTATAAATACTAATATGAGGGCAATCACCACATGCTGGGTACTGCCCTCTCTGACCCATATGCAGAGTTCTGTCCTCTTCCCAGCTACATGGGGAAGACACTATTATTTTTTTTTCACATTCATGATAAAGATAGGAAAAAGTGCTGGGAACATAGTAGGTGTTCCTAAACATTTCCTGCACGATAACAGGTCATTAAATGATCTCTAAACACAATTTGCTGTGCCAAAGTTAATAACCCCAGGTGTCATTTAAGTGCTCACAAGCCTTCAAATCATGGATGGATCAATGCATATTACCTCCTAGGCCACAGTGGCAGTGAGGCCTGAGATGACAAAAGACTCTCTGTGACACAGGACTCAGAGCCATATCACACTCAACATCCATTTGCACATGAGGTACACTAGGTTAATGAGCCATCAGGAAGAGGCCACATGTGTCCACTCGTTCATCACATGCACACAGAACATCTGCTCTGCCCCATTGTCTGCCCTCAGCTAGGCATAGAAAGGCGCATGGCATCAGTCCCTGTCACCATTTCCATATGACAAAGGAACTTGAGTATTCTAACCACAAAAACAGCCTGAGTTCTGAATTGTCACGGGGAGTGGATTCTCTGGTGCTCAGAGCTGGCTCTTACCATCTTCTGCATTCATGGCCATTCTGAAGGGACCAGGCCTCATTTTCAAGCTTACCCTGGACAGGGTTTTATAGCCTCAGGTATAACTCTTAATTGCTGTTGGCTTCATCATCTCATCAATTAAAATAAGTAGCTGAAGTTTTAGTGACAGGAAAACCACTATCTAGTTCTGAAACAATATAAATCATAGTATTTATTATGTTGCTAGGGAAAAAGAAACATCCTTTCATTCACTCCAGATACTTATTGAGCATCAATTGTAGTAAGGAACTGGGGTAGGTAATACATAGTTTGTGCTATCAAACCCTCAGCCTAATAAAGGGGAGGGAACAATTTGCTAGGAGGCATATAGTCACCCACCAATAACAGTTACTTATATCCACTGAGTGCTTAATGCTAACCAAGTTCTATGGCACAGGACTAGTTTTCAGTGTATTTTATGCTACAGACAATATAATTATAGACAGTTACAGGTCACATAACAGACATCTAGAGAGATCAACTTGTGTAGCCTCACAGTAGAAAGCTGGGTCTTGGCCAGAACCTGCCTAACCCCAGCATTGTCGTCTTGATTACTACCCTGTACTTGGGGATCTTGATACATTAGCAGGGATAGATATAAGAATAATTATATAAGAATAACCAATGAAGAGTACAAGTAAAGTCTTGGGGAAGGGAGGACTGCTCACTCAGAACCAGGGGAGGTTTCTAGCAGGGAAGACATCAAAGCCAGGTCTTGAGGATGAGTATTGTAGGTGGAATGGGAGTAGAATCATCAGTGTTGATAAAATGAAGGCTGACCCATCTAGTCCCCAAGTCCCTCTTGACCTGAAGGCATGGTCCTAGCTGTGAGGCAGGCCACATACTCTAAGAGAGAGGACCACCTCTCCATCTATTTCCACCTGAGAGCAAAAGCACCAGGCTACAGTTGTCTAGCACTCTTCCATTTAACCTTTCATTGTCCTAGAATTTAAGTCTCAGTTTGTGTTCCCCCATTAGAGATATGCTGACTGAACCCTCCAGTCTACTTCTGCTGTCTCTCTTGGTCACTGCTAAATTAAAAGAAAAGCACTGTAGTACTTATCACTCCCAGAAATTACTTTATTCATATATTTACATTGTTGTTGCCTGATACTACCAGTGAGACAGTGGGTAATAAGGGTTATGACCATGACTCTTCTTTGCCCCCTCAATGATGATTTCTCTGGGCTTATTATGGGTGATCAATGAAGAACTGTTGAGTAGAGAAATGACTGCATAATCTCTGCCCTGCATGTAAAGTTTATTTGTAGTAAGGTTGAACTAAGTAGCCAGAAGTCAAAGACCTTAAACTCTGCTTCAGGCTCTGAAACACTCCATATGTATAGATCCCACCTCAGAAATCTCAGTTCCAATGCCTGCCAAATAAGAAGAATAATACTCATTAAACAGTTATAGATATATTAAAAGTGTCTAACATAAAAGTCTGCAATGTCATTATAAAATTATTGCTGTCATACCTTCTTTTACTCTGGGGTCTAACATGGAAAGAAAAATTATCCATTTAATTTCAGGATTCCTTTCTGCCTGTCTAGAAGTTTTTGTCTATTCTAGGAGGCTAAGTGTGTCAAATACCTTCAGAGACCCATGTGCACAATGAGAGTCAAGGACACGTTGCAGAATTAAGCATTGCTGTTACCTCCACTGTAACTTTCCAGACCAAGTCATTCTATGGCAACAGTCAATAGGTGGTTTACGGCAACCTCCAAGAATCCCCGGAGGGTCTTCTGCTCTGTCCCAACGGAAAAATCACCACCAAGATGAAGTAGTGGAACAAACCTTGTAGGATTGTGAATGAAAATCCTCTGAACACTGAAATGCCAAGAGTATCTATGAATGGAGCAGCCTAGCAGAGGTTCAGAAAAAGCGAGCAAGGTCTCTTTCAACTAGGAGGCCATTGTGCTGTCTTATGTCACAGAAGCTTAAAAGACTGGGTGTGATACAGCACCATTAAACTCTGAGCAGCTACACACCAAATGTTTTACAACAATGCCTGCCACTCAAAGACCAATAGGAACCATGTAAGAAGATTTATACAAAATTGACAAAAATCTCATTTACTCTTCATTCATTCATCAATGCATTAGTAAACACTAACTCACCACCAAGCATGGCCAGGAAGCATGCTAGATGAGGGGTGGTAAAAAGATCAAAAGATCTTATGGTTTCCAAGCTCAAAAGAGTCACATTCTAGAAATGATAATGGAAAGACATTGTCAATTGTAGTACAATTTTAAATGGATACAAACTTGAAACACTATTTCTACTACAAGGTAGAGTGGTGGCAGTGATAACCACAGGCATGAAGACTATCACTATAGGGGCAAGGAAAAAAGGAAGGGAATGGATGTGGACATGTTGCCTGTAAAACACTGAGGTTAGGTGATCACCATTTATACCTAACCACAGGTGGTAAGGATGGTGTGTCCCATGGTCCAGCTCCGTCACTAACTATTTGAGTAGGCTCGGTAAGTCATTTTATGATTCTTTGTGTTGCTTTGGTTTTCCTACTTGTAAAGTAAGAGCTAAATAAGCACAGGCTATTAGTGTTACATGAAGGTTATGCCACAATTAAAAAAAATGCTATAAGGTTGGCAATACTGAAGCCTGACATTTTATTAACTTGACCAAAATCACATGGTCATATATTACCATTTACTTTGCATATGTTGTATAAAGAAATCATCCGAGTTCTTTTACTATCATATTTAATTTGCACATTTGCCATGGATTGGGACTATCATTAACTATCTTTCTCAGATGAGATACTGGGGGCACAAATAATATTAACTTCAAATATTTGGGATCGGGGGTGGCAAAGGTTTCCTGTGAAGTGCCTGATGGTAAATACCTTCATCTTTGTGGATACCCTGCTTCTTTGGAAGAGGACAGCTCCAGTCACAGATCATATGCAAATGAACAGGTATGATCATGTTGTTCATATTTGTGGACATGGGAATTTGATGAACACAATTAATTTACATATGATATTCTTTAGGTTGAAGAAAATCACTTCAAAATGTAAACACTATTCTTACCTTTCATTTTTTACCAAAACAGAGGACATGGTGTACTGAACTATGGGCTATTGTACTTTGTTAGGATGGGAATCAACAGGTTTGGTGTGAGAGCCTTCTCTAGGGTCTGCCTGGTACAGTGGAGCCTTGAGTCCAGACTTCTCTTTGCAAGTCCTATGCCCTTTGTCACAAATGCAAAAGCAGGGAGGCTGGCCAAAGAATTCAAATATATTCTCTCCTAGGGTGAATTCAACTCTAGGCTGAACACTTCTTGCTGCTTTGGGTGATGCCTCCAAGTCAGACACAGTTTCTCTGGAAACTAACCTGGTCTCTCTGCCTTGGTGATCCTTGTTTAAATTCCCTTCCCTGACCATAATGTGAACATGGAAGTGAGGACCACTCACAGGGTCCTCATCTCTCCTTCTCAGTCCCTCTGTATTTGAGAATCAAATATCAGCTTCATAGGTAAAATTCATCTGTTGATAAACCACTACTGTCATGTAAGAAAATAAACATTTTCATCATGGTTCATCTTTTCATTGTGTTTCTGTAACGAGTACGGTTTTTCCGCCTGCCGCCGTCCGGTCTTGTCCTGTCGCCGCGCCAGCCCCAAATAATACACAGAGACTCTGTATTTATGATACAATACTGTTGGCCCGGTTACTTGTTTCTTATCGGCTAGCTCTGTCTTAATTATTAACCCATTTCTGCTGATCTATGTATTTCTCTTACCGGGGAGCCGGCGGCATACTGCTTTCTTCAGGCTCTCCATCTTGACTCTTCCTCCCTACTTCCTATTTCTTCCTTGTCTCCTAGTCCCTCCTATCTTCCTATCCTATTGGCCAACAGTGCTTTATGTATTAACCAGTATGAGAAACATACATACATAATGGCATCTCCCATCATGTTTCAGCATTCTTAATAAATGAAAATGAATGCAGATGGTACTAATTTTTCTTTGCTATATCTTCAAATTCAGTTACTAACTATAATTTAACAGACTCACTTAAAATAGGGATGGGAAGGGAAGCTCCTTGGAAATGAATTGGAATCAAGTAGAAAGGCTTTTACTCTTACAGAGAAATTTATTTTATTTATTTATTTTTTTTTAGATAAAAGCAAGCAAATCAGGCTAGTAGTCCTGTAATCAGTTTTCAGATTACAGAAGATGTTGTCCATTGTTGTGAAATGGGGCTGTGACAAGAAGTCAATCAGGTGTATTTGCTGTATCGATTAGCTCTTCAGTAGTAGAGGGAAAGAGTGGGCCTTTACCCAAGGCCTGCTCTCTAGGGAACATATACGTTCCACACTCCGAGACATCCAATCCTCTCAGACATCCTCCCTGTTTACTTTCCCAATGCAAGAAGAGGATGTATGTGGGTTCTCTATGAGGAGAAACTGAGAACACAGCTTTGGAGACTGGTAAAACCCTATTGTATTTGGTTGTGGTAACAAGAACAAGTGCCCTGACTGTGGCTTCCCAGTACAGACCTCTGAGTTTCCACTCCAGGTTGCTGCTTGCTAAGTACTCTGCTGATTACCTTCACTTGCTGTTTTTCTTTTTCTTTTCTTATGTATAGAAGATGTAATAATGGCATCTACAGTATGGGATGATTAGGAGAATTCAAAAAAGGGTATATATAACCCAGTGTGAAGTGCAAACTTACAAAAGGAAAGTATGTGAAGTGGATGGCTGCCATTATTGTCTCCACACTCTAGTGCCCAGTCCAATTCTGCAGTCCTACTCATATCTTATAGGCTCACAAAAGACGTCAAACAGAAACAAATGGGATGACTACACTCCTTAATGCAAAGATACCTATAGTCAACACAGAGCTAGCCTCAGCACACGCATCACTCCTACTTCCCAGACAGTCTCTTTGGATCAGTTGCTTAATACTGCTAAGCCTTGGGTTTCTCGGGAATCATGATGTATTTCTATGGGCTCAACACAGGCTAGGAACTGGAAGCAATATTTTCAATGCAGTGCAAAGAGTAGGGCATACTTAGAGCAGCCCAAGACCACAGAACATGGTATTACAGGGGAAAAGCTTTGTATCTACTCTAATGTGGTAGGCACTGACATGGCACGGCACTCCTTGGCATGACTGCGTGACTGAAACATTGAGTTCACATATTCTATTTTATTCTAAGTCATTAGATCTAAGTCTAAAATAAATAGATGTGGCTGGTGGCTCCTTTAGAGGATGGGTTCAAGAATGACCCAGAGTTTCCTATGTATTTGGGAAAAAAAGAGGGCATATTGAGTAGGAGAAGGCGAAGGAGGAAGAGCCATGTGAGCTCCATCACATCTCTGAGCTGGGTTCATGAACATGAATAGACCCTCTCTTTGTGGGTGAGGGCCTGCGGTTCTTCTCAAAGACCTAGGCAACTGGTTAGAAGCCATCTTAAGCTGGGTTGCACTGGACACTTTCTTCAAAGAGCCTTGAGTACCAAGTTAGTGATGGGACCTCATGAGACAAGTAAGCAAGTGACCACAATCATTCTTACTTCCTCCATAGCTCAAGTCCAAGTTCCCACCCACATTGAGATCTAAAGAACTGCAAGCATACCCATGACATGCGTGGCTGGTGTTTGCAAACCTCAGCAGATTCCCAATCAGGAGTACCGGGAATTTTCCCCCAGATTCTCTCCCAAGGCAGGCTGGGACACTCACAGGGTCTCTTAATCCCATTGCAAACAGAAACAGCAAACTTCTTCAGAAGGCATTCCAGTATTCTCCAAGCTGTAACCAGTTTGCATGACTGACTGCTCCCATTTCACAAGGGGCTAGATAGAAGCCAGCAGAGCAAAGCAAGACCTTTAGTGTCTTCCCAATTCATAGATGCATAGAAGAAACCCAAGGAAAAAGATGGTGGTTATAAGGACAAATATTCTATTGCACACAAAGAAAATGGCTACAAGATGGTGAGGGAAAAAGAAGATTATAGTCCAATGGCTTTAATATCAGATATCTCTTGAACTTATTGGAATAGCTGCCATCCTTGAAATATATTTGGGGAGGAAGGCATAATTAGATGGCTTTTTGCAGCTCTCTGACTACTATGAATTAACAGGAGTGCCATGGAGAAATCCTTTCTACACTCTGACTTACATCTTTCAGCACGAAATAGAACTAGCATTTATCTTGAATAGAAGTTGGAGTTACTTCATCCTAGCACTACACAGACACCAGACTACAGACAGCAAAATGAGGGGCAGACGCAGCCATGCAAATCTAATTTGTACCTACAGGAAAAAGCTCAGTGGCTCTTGTTCCTGCCCTATTCTCTCTCCAATTAAGAAACAAAATAGATGAGAAGAATCATTTGGCTGAGAAAGCCAGACATTTTTCAGTGAAAAGTAGGGGTTTTTCTTGTTCTTTTTTCAAGTTTTTTTTTTTAATGCCACATTTACAAAGTTGCCATTTGCAAAAAGGGGCCCTTCACTGGCCATTCGGGTAGGAGACACTGTAACCAACATCCGTAGAGTATTTCTCCACTCATTCTTTACTGGCAATAGGTACTAGCTTCTTAAGCTCAATTTTGCTTGTGCTGTCACAAAGAAGGTGTTTCTAAGACACTGAAATCCTCTACCTTTCCTTCTCTACTTATAAAACACACATGAAAGTGACATATTTTACTTAACATTGATTTATTTTGTAGAGATGGAATTCACATAAAATAATTACATGTGGAAGTGAAAGGCAGATCTATAGATCTGTTTTTTTTTATTATTATTTTTCTTTTTTCTTTTTTAGGGCCAGTGATTTCTGAAGGACTGGATTTATTTGGTATCCTCCCCACCCCAAGCACTTAGAGCCTCAGCATCTAGGAGGGCCATTCCAGCTACCCTTATTACAGGCAGCTTTATCAATTACTCTGACAGTTATTCATACTGTACATGAATGTACTTTATAGTTGTCACATGCGCTCTGTAGACAAGGTAATAAAATGGATAATACATCTTTCTTATCGGTCAGTCCTGATGGGTGGTACAAGCTGACGATTTTCCATCGAGGACCTCTCCCCTCTCTGAAGTGTGACAGAACCCAAGCAGCTTGAATTTATATATAAACAAATTAGTGGAGTCTTTAATGCAGCTAGAGAAGGGGGTTCCCACAAGGAAGACGAGCGATTAGTGAAGAAAGAGGTCTATTAAATCATTGCATCAATCCGCAGCCATGTGGGCTGTTGCCTACAGCAAAACCCCCTCTAGGTTAAATTACCTAAGAGATGGGGACTCCACACAGCCCTTAGGGAACAAATGATGGGTCAATCAATCTCCTCATTCCATATTGTTCGGCTACATGGAAAGACAGTGGAAAGCATACAGGGCACATGTGAAGGGCCCGTCTCCTGAAGCTGCCAGGCCAGGCTCTTTTACTTCTTCCTTCCTACTCTCTGCTGGCTACTAAACTCACCCTCAATGTAAGATGTGGCATGTCACGTGCCTCTGTCTGCCTCTGCTGGCTCCCGCTGACTGTGTATAGAAAGTGACAGCAAATAAGGGCTGGTGCAGTGGAAAGAATATTTTTGGATTGGAGCTGACACCACCTGGCTTTCAATCCTGACTTGAACATTTATCACCTAGGTGAGTGCTGCAAGGTCACCACTCATCTCCAAGCCTGACTTTCTTTACCTGTAAACGAGGATAGCGGATACATTAGTGACATGGCAAAGGTGACAAGTTCTCCATTCATTTGCATAACCAGTCGTTTTCCTTAATGAAGCACCTTCTTTTTGTAAGGGACATGGTACAACACAGCACATGCATTGATGGAAACCATCATCCTTACTGTACAGTGAATTAACATTACAGAAAGATACACTGCCATGCAACATCCAACTGTAACCTGTCCATGTAACACAAATTATAATTTCTGCCATTCTGGACGCTTAGTTCCGTGTCCTCAGGTATATGGATACTGTTGTGCAAACATCACCATCACCCCCCCCCCAAACAGGATATTGCCAGCTTCCCAAACTAAAACTATGTGCCCACTGGACACTAATCTGTCACTCTGCCTCTGTGCCTATGTCCTTCCATCTTCTTTACGTTCTGCCTCTATGAATTTGACAATTCTGGAACTCACACAGATGAATCATAAAATATCTGTCCTGTACTGGCTGCCTTATTTAACTAGTAAAATGTTTTCGAGGTTCATCCACATCGAAGGATGTGTCATATTTCCCTTCCTGAGGCTGTATTCGATTGCATGAGCATATGTGTGTGTATGTACATATACATTATATATATTTTGCTTATTCATCCATTGGCAGTTACTTATCCACTCTTTGTTCAACACATTTTATAAGCCCTACAACAGAAGTAGCAGCTGCATGTGCAATAGCATAGAAGATATATATCTCCTAGATTTCTGGGATGTGGGGCATAGAAAAAATCTTAAGGAAATAGGGCCTTAGCTGAAAGCCCTGTTGATAATAATTTGACATCAGTCAGATAAAGAAGAGGAGGGAGGAGGACTGGATTGGGGGAGAGGCTTGTAGGTGAAGGGAGAGGAGGGCGGTATTTATGATGCTGTGGGTCTGTTCAGTGCACATTATCCCTACATTGTGTCCCCACTACAACAGCATTGCTTGCACAGATTGATGAACTGTCACCTACTGGCTTATTTCATTAGAAACGCTCTCTCTGCTTTGCCTGTTAGGCCACCAGGAAAGAACCACACACCCGTGTGCCCGAGGCGAGCTTGCTATCCCATGATGTGGCAAACTGCACCATGGGATAATCAGCTGTTGACTGGACAGCATCTGTGCTGCTGTGGAGGTGGTATGGAATTCATCTACCTCTCCCAGTGCCTGATGCGCAGTAGGAACTCAGTAAAGGACTGATGGAAAATTACATCTTTAAAGGGGGAGGAAAGACAACAAAGCAAACGATATTGCCAAAGTGCCTCATTTTCCCAATGATGTCCACCCATATGAGTTCATGAAAAGACATTAGGGCAGGTCTGTGAATCAAATACTCAGAAGTTAGAGAAATGGCCTCATGAGGTTTTAAATTCACCAAAATCTCTGGATGCCCTCATCCATGTGACAGCCACTAAGATGCCCAGGGCAGACAAAAACCAATTGTAAGCACCATGGGGACAGTGCTGAAATCCCACCACCTGGGACTCTGTCCCAACCCATTCCTTTCCCTTTTTTTTGAAGCTGATGCACAGAAACTACACATATGTAGAATGAAGGACTCCAGAGCTGGCTCATTCCTCTGTTTACATTGTGATACCTTTATGCTTCCATCTCAGAAAAAAAAGAAGACCCATTACCAAAGTGTATTTCATTCCACCAGAACCCTCCTTTCTGAATTACTGTGCCAGACCTCCAATGAACTGGCTGTCCCGACTCCACCTCATGACAGAGAAACAGGCTCACAGAGGTGAAATGATTCCAAAATCACACAAGATTATGTGAAAGAATAAATATATAAATACAACTAATTCTGCATGAAGAGATATATTACTGAGCTATAATATTTATAAGCAGGCACTTAAGTTAAACCAGAGATATTTAAAGTAAACTATAATATTAAAAAGGTTAAATGTTGCCAGACATGGAGCCAGCAGTCTGATGACAGAGGCAGGCAGATCTATGAGATTTCAAGGCCAACCTGGTCTACAGACTGAGTTCAGTCCAAGACAGCCAGGGTTATACAGAGGAACCCAGTCTGGAAAAACAACACAAGTTTAAAACGTTATTTTTATACTCCATGTGGAAAATTCATGGTGAAACAGACACCTGGGAATATAATGTTTCAGAACAAAAATTGATCAAAGAAATAAGATCAAAAGTCTTAAAGCACACATATATACTGATCTACTAATTTCAGTTTTTAATCGAGATTAGTAATTAGAGATACATAGAAAGAAGTGTTCAAAGATATAGATAGAACCTTCATGGGCTAAAAGTATGGTATGCTTTAAGTTCTAATAATTATGAATATCTCATATTGAAAACAATTATAGAGAGGAGAAACATTCAATATGGAAACTTGCAGATAAGTAACAATGTAGAGTATAAAGCAGAATATATAATTAATTATAATTTCACTTTAAGATTAAGGTGGTGGGATTTAGATAATTTCTATCTCCTTTCTAATGCCATTCTTATACTTTGTAAAATTTCCACAGTCAGTATATCTTCCCTTCAGAGACTAGAAGACATCAGATGTAAATAAGAACGATTCTCCATCAATTACAATCATGTGTCTGTGGACCAGCAATTAACCTCTCCGAGAGCTTCAGATCCATCATGAATAAAATGGTACGTGCAATGTGCACCTTGTAAAGTTAATATGAGCATCAGTTGTGAGAAACATAGTGAATGTACTTTGAAAACTACAAAGAGATCTGCAAACCTAAGCTAGTTTTTATTACTGCAGCACATGAAGTATTTAAGTCTGCGTGAGGCCATACCATAGAGTACGGTTAAGGGGGGGGGATCATGGGTACAGACTTTGACAGCACAGAAATAAACATGAAAGAGTGTGCATGTCTATTCACATGGGTAAATACATCACAGCCGAGAGTCTGAGTCACGAGATGATGCATCTCTCTATCAGAGTCGCGACACTCTCGTCGGAGCCATTTGTATAGAAGATGAACTACCCTCGTCTCAAAAGTGAGGTTAAGGCTGTCTTGAGTTTAGACAATTGCCAGAACCATTTTTTTTTTCAAAATTTTAAATATGTAATTTCCAGATAGTCTGCACATCACTTAGACATCATGAAAAATGCAAGCCTTGGTCTCTCGAGGTGCTAACATTTGGTATTTAAATAGTGAGGCCATGATTCCCAGGCATATTTTTTTTTTCAATTTAAAAATCTCCCAGTTTTCTAAATAGTTTAAGAAGTCAAATGTATTCTAGAAAGTAAATCTCTGAGCTGTGCAACAAAGGCAGCTGGAGAGGAGGCAGGATGATGGGGTCATTCCCATAGGGAGATTTGGCTGAAGCCATGGTATAGTTGCTGCCTGCAGCTGACATGGCTGCACACTGCATCTGTTTGGGGTTCAGCGGACAGACTGGGAACCCTCAGGCTTGAGACTGACCTAGGAAGTTCTGTGGTCAGTGCTGGTTGTCAGGACAGAACTAGTCTGCGTGCAGCTTACTCTGCACATAACTATAGCAGGCATGGTGTGTTGCTCCTCCTGGTCATCTCTTGTTTTCATATGCTTCAGGAGCAGAGGAGGGGACCAGGCGTCAAAAATCTGGAGCTGAGACTTAATAGCCCTCAGGGAGATATCTCTCGGGCCAGGCAAGGCAGGACAATTAGCAGAGGCAAGACTCACATGCTGGAGGGTTCTTCAGTCACAGCTTTGTACTGGACCACTAAGACAGTCCTAAACACTTAGTAGGTACTCAGTACATGAGTGTTTCTTCCTCAATCTCTTCTTTATTGTCACTTTACATAATGTTTTATACCTCTTTTATAGCAAATTATATGTTACAACTTGTAAGTGCTAAATAGTCATGACTTATTGGGAGGGAGATTCTTAGAAAAAAGGGCACATCTACATACATGTGTAGGAGAGGAGGAGACAAGGGTGAAGGGATGGTGAAAAAAAAAAAAAAAAGGCAGCAGCAATATCATGAATAGCAGACCTGGAATGTAATGTGGGGTGTGCAGGTTTTAAAAACATTTCTGTTCACAATGACCCCTGCAAAGGTCAGGGATGACCAGAAGAAAGTGCGTCTCATTATGATACTTCCAGTTTTTGAACCAGAGGGGAAAAATATCACTGAGAAAACTACTCTGAGATCTAAGGTCTATGAGATGACTAGATAGGGAAGTGAACCAGGGGTTTCATGGCTGTATAACAAGAAATCCAGGAAAATTCCAAAAACACCTATCAGGTGCCAAGGAGATGCCAAGGGGCCAGAGGCATAATGACCAAATCACAGACCTGCCTCCAAGTCTCTGAGAGTCCAGCACTTTGGTATGCTTTGTTGAAATTCTTCCTACAGTTCATACTGAAAATAACAGGGTATGACATTATGTTTTATATATTAGCATGGTTGTTCCTATTCTGTAGAGAAGCAGAGAAAAGACTAAAATATAATAGCTGAGATATCAGAAAAAAAAAGAAAGAACAAAAGGGTTTTAAACTAACCCCACTGTAAAGCCTGGAAGTGAATATGTATACAACAGCACAAGTGTATAAAAGGCACACCAGGAAATGATGGACAAGTTTTGTTTCCGATGTGTCTAAGCATCAATGCATGGCATTCCTCACCTTGGTTTTTTTTTTTTTTTTTTTTTTTTGTTACAGTGAGCAAATTGTAGCAGTATGAAACTACTTCGTGGGTAGGGCACCTATCCTAGCTGAGACATCTTAGCAATTCTCTGCCCCTGAACCTTAGTGTCACCTTCTATTGAAAGGGAGGTAATACATCTATTTTGCAAGATTATTTTGAAGATTGGGTAGTTAATTACTTCTTGCATACTTCAAAGGAGAACACGGAGCTGCTAGCGGGTTCCAGGATTCAAAGTATGAAATGACATGCATGCAAAGCGTTTACAGGAAGATCTGGGAACCGGTAAGTGTGACCATTATTATCACCACCTCAATTAACACTCTGCTGGTTGTATTACAATAACCTGTGCACTTGCAGTGGAGTGACAGTGAAAACTCTTATCTCCTAATAGCAAATCCAGAAATCTCTCTACAATATCAATCACCTCAACCCACAGGCTCCAGTGGTTACCAGGCCACAAGACTAGCCATGATCACCCGGCTCTAGACTCTTCCCTGCCATCTCCACAGACATAACTCCCCTCCAGAAAATGGATCTCCTTTTGTTCCCCTACCATGACTCTAGTCTTGCCTCTTTGACAATACATTCTTCCGCTGCCGCCAGAACCATGGACCCTTTTGTCAGTCATCCTGTCGCTGTGTCTAATCACAGTGCCACCCTTTGAATGCACATGGCCCTTGCAGGGAGAGTGTTCCAGAACATGCAAGCATCTGTTAAACACCAAAGCATGGTCCAGAAAACGAGTTTCAAATTAAAATTAAAAATAAATGGAAGGTGATAGAAAAATAAGCAGTAAGCCGCAAATAAAACACTCAACTATTGAAACAGAAGAAGCACAATTGGATAGCTCTGATTCATCAAGTTAATGGCTGCCAGAGTTGAGATGAGATTCTTAGAAACATCTTTCTCCACTATACAGGTGACCCTCAAGGCTACAGGAAGCTGCTGTAACATACTAAGATTAGGGATTTATGGAAAACACATGCCAAGAGAGGACAAGAATGTACAGGGGTGGGAGAATGCCCCGCCCTTCCTTACTATGCCCCTCTATAAAGCTGCTGGAGGTTCCTCTCCAGCAGACTGCATATTATTATAGACATCTCCTGTATCATGTCAGTCTCCCTACATTAGGATGCAAGCTCCACCAGGTAGAAACCCTCCTTTGCTACATCAAAAGTATCCAAATCCCTGTCAGCATCTCACAGAATGCAGCAGGTATTCAATACCTTTGCACTGATCACTGGATACAAGCCTAACAGTAGTGAAGGGATGCCACCATTATTACTAAAGTCACAGTCACCTCTCCAGTAAAATGGGGAAAATAACATTCAATGATAGAGATTGTCAAAGTCAGCAAAAAATATTCAGTGAACCGTGTCTGGCAAGGTATGCTCAATAATGCAGAAATAAACAAAACTTCCTTGTGTGTCATGACAAAAGACCAGTGGTCAAAGTATCTGGCGATGAAGACACAGAGGGCTCTACGTGGTCCTCACCCTGCTGTCCCAAAAGGGATTCCCGGTCCAGCTTTGGAGAAGGATGACTATAGTGAACAATCTTTAATATAAAAATTAGCCAAAGCAGTCAGCAAATGAGGGCCTATGGGCTAGAAACTTTTTATTTTGCCTTTTCCTGTGTGAGGTAAATGACCCATTCCACAGTTCCACTGTAATTTTAAACTGAGTCTTTGAGATTGTTTTTACCCAATAAACCTTCAGTGCTACCGTCTATCTGCATGATGACAGGCTCAAGGGCCGTATGGCTTTTCCCTCGGGAGTTAATGAACATTCACCTGCTTGCTAGGGGTCCTGAGAAATGTCTGCAAGGTGGAAAAAAGCATGGGTCTTAGTACTCCACAGAACAAAAACCCACTTAGACAGTTGTGGCTGGATATTTGCTTTTATGGAAGCTGTGGAATCACTCTGTCCTCACTTTTCTCCTCTGTCCAATGGGAACAATTTAGTTGTATTTTTAGGATTGGATTAAGTTATGACCTTACCTCTTTAAAGAACAAGACTGATGGGAGTATCCATTGAAGGAAAGATGTATTTTCCGAGTTGGTCATATCTGATTGAAAGGTTCCTAGTCTTCTAGGTTCTGTAACGATTCTCAATTTTTGGTTCTCTGAATTATTTTTCAGTGGCACCGTCCTCGCAGGGCCAATTTACAAAACCATTGCTGATGCAAAGCTATAAATTATTATTGTGACATATACGTATATATGTCATAGCAACTACAAATAAGAGGCCATGAATTTAAAAGCCAGGGAGAGTGCATATCATTTTCTGGAAATGACATGGATTTTACATGACATGGATTTTACACTCACAGCAACTGTCATGATCCAAACAAGACTGGGTCGTCAATAATTAATTCATCAGCAGTTCAAGAGGTCCTACCTCTCAATGGTTGGTGCGGGGATCATGTCGTTCTGTTCAGTGGTTTGATGGCTCATGATTCATTAAATAACCTGCCACCCCTGCTCACACAAGCAACCCTAACTACACTCATCAGGCCGTACACCAAACTAGACAGAAGTAGGATGGGGACTTCTTGGAAAGGAAGGGTTTCATTGGATCAGAGGGGAGGGGAAATTAGATATGGAAATAGTGAAAAGAAACTAAAATTCACTATATAAATGTGTGAAATTGCCAAAGTACACATTTTAAAAATTAAAAAAAAAAAAGACACAAAATTCCACCTACACATGCAGAATAAGATCTTGAGAGGACATGTACAACAGGGTGACAATGATTAGGTTCAGGGTTTCACTCTTAACTCTGGTCCCTTGGTGTCCTCATTGACAGAAAGCACTTGGGGCGATGTTAATGTTCCCATCCTACTCAAGAATGGAATCATGCAGGCCTCTGTGTTCCTTCCATTACTTATCAACCAGGGAATATTAGACTTATTCCACAGAGAAGAAGCTGTAAGTCAAACTCCAAAACCAGAGATCAGACCAACTTCCTCCCCGGCCTCTGCCTGCACTTTGGGTTCATTCCTCCCTCCTGCAGTTGCATACTCTGCCTTTACAGTGGCCTCCAGCTTCGCTCCCCTCTACTCTATGAAGAAGGGTAGTTTCTCAAGATCACTGGGTTATTTGCCACTTGCCTCCCCAGATGTCCATGTGCACATAACTACTTTGCTTGTCTTTCTGCCAGTTGTTTGTCTGTTGTTAGGTCCCTTTGTTCAGGCTTAAATACTGAATGACAACAAAGGGTAGAGAGTGTGTTTTCTTGTTCCTTTGATAGTTCATAATCAATGTATGTGAGCTTGACAACTTTGGGCAGTAGATCCTCATGTCCTTACCATGTTACAGTATGCAAGTTTTTCAAAATATCATGTTGTACACAAAACACATATTTGATTTGTATCAATTGAAATGATAATTCTGAAGAGAAATATTGCTTCCTATCCACACAGGTATTTGAGTACATAACAAAGGTATTGTAGATCTGGGGCTTATGTTCCTCCATGGTATCATTTTGTTAGTGTTATATAGGTTCTGCAAGGGCCTTACTGGTGAGGATTGTGAACCAAGGCCTACCTTTCCCTGTGTTTATCCCCTCCATGACCTTCCTACTTCAAAGGCTACAGTGAAGACTGTGTGTCTGGATTTCTCTGACTTTAATTCCAGGATGTCTTTTAAGCATCAGCTACATCTTCTTAGATCTTTCTATGTCGTTTTTTATCAAATGAAAAAAGCCCATTTGTTCCAAACTTTGATGTTAATTGTATAGCTTTTTTCCCTTCATTTTCACAATTGTAGTTTTCAGTTATTCATATATCTGAATGCCTAGCCTCTGTGTTTCATTTTTTGGCTGGTTCATTGCCACAGTTGTGGCAATAAAGAACAAATGAATGAACCAATTAAAATGGTCAAGGCATGTTTTCAATCAACCTTACTTAACCCTTAATCCCCCCCTTTTAAATATCATATACTTTATTATGTGTTATTTGGAAGTGGTTATAAAATCCCCTATACTAATAAAGTTTACAAACATACAAATGAAAATACCCTAAATCAAAATACCCTAATTATAACAAAGAAATATAAGAAATATTTTCTGATTTAAAAATAATGTGAAGTTCTTTTCTTGTGGTGTTGATAGTTGAATCTAGGGTCTCACACATGCTAGACAAACACCCTAGCACTGAGCTCTATCCTAAGTTTATAAAATAATATGTATTTCTATGTAACAACTACAATTGAAGAGTGTAATAACATACTCATGATGTATTTACTCTGTTCTTATCAATAAACTTGGGATCAAGAAAACACAGAACTCAATTAACATTGACACCCCTTTGTTTAGAGTAGATATTAACAGAGGTGGGCTAAGCAAGTGACAGCATAAAGATAGTAAGAGCTATTTAAGGGATGATTAGAGCAGGGGTAAGTGACATTAAGGATGGACAGTGCAGGGATGAGCAACTCAACCATGATGAACAAGAACAGCAGTATGGTTTTCTGAAATCATGAACAGTCTTGCTGAGGTCTCGACAAAACAAATACATTTCCCCCGCCCCTTACTTCAGATCTGGAAAATTCACTATCATGAATATGTCATAAAAATTCCTTTCTGATATGTAAAACTGAACTAGGTTTCATATTCTAGTAATTACAAACACGTTTCTCATCTACATGGATGTCTGGCAAGACATTTGAAAATCATATCACACAGGAAAATATCTTCTGTTGTGTACAGATGTCCTGGGTACTGGAAGAAACCTAAGCAGTTAGTCCCTAACAATTAAATTCCCTGCATTACCACCCTTTTCCCCAAGAACTGTGACTGGAAAGGACCTACACAGGGAGACAAGATGAACCTGTTGCAAAAGCTCAGAGCTAAAAAAGAAAATAGCTCAGAAGTTGTTCAAGTTGACTTTGAAATCAATCTCCTTCTGCTATAAATAGTAACTGTGGGGCCATCTGGAAACTTCAAGAACTGTTAGGGTCACATGAGACTGGACTGTCCCATCATACTTACAGTGCAGATGTCAGCATTGATCTTGGTACAGTCTTACTGCAGGAGATGATAGTACTGCCCTTGAGGGTTACTGTGTCCTACTCCCCAGCCCCCTCACCTTCCTTACAGTCTCTTCCTGAGACCAGGCTCCATTAATAACCTCAGCTGCTCTTCCTGAGCATGCCCACAAGACTCCGTTTGAACTGTCTGGAAACAGCCCTGTTTTTTGATGAAGCACAATGAAGGTGACACTTTGTTTACTCAGAGGAACTTACTCATCAACTCTGAAACTTAAGTGCAGCCATTGCGTTTAAAACACCTTTACCCATCTATCATGAGGGCCAGGGCTGAATCCTCTGCCATTCTCCACCTCTTGCTTGCTGTGTCCTACTTATTCAGTGTGCATTTGTGGTTTTTAATCACTCTGTCATTTTACTTCTGCCACCATAAATATGACCAAACCTAGCTTTGTGAGAGTCATCGTGAACCAAACAGACAACAGCGATGAGCAGGAAGATAAAGCCTTATTTATCTATGTGTTTATAGAGGCACCTAATAAAATACATACTGCTGCAGGAAATAAAGGATGAGCACACATACCTTTGCCTTGAGAAAGGTGTGTACTTATAGATGCTATTGTCTCTTCCCTGCCTCCTCTTTTCAATCAACTCACTCACTGCCGAACGAGTGTGTCCTTCCCTGTGAAGACTGTCAGGAATATTCTAGGCAAAGCTAGGCTTTAGTCCCTGAGCATGGACAACTTTGTTCATATCTGTGCCTTGACAGCTGTCAGTTCACTTTGTGAGACTGCTTTTGCACTATGCTATGAATGCCTTAGGGGCAAGGGCCATGTCTTATTCATCTTTAAATCCCTAGGAACCAGAGCCACACATGGCATAGACAAGATGCTACTGGCTAATCACCTGAGAGTCAAACTGTCAACATTCTGACTGCCCAGGACAGACTGTGGGGAAGGCATTGTGGCTTTATCTCCATTCAGGACATACCAGAATGAAAATGACAGTGACAATCAGACAGAGGTCATATGAATTTGTTCTCTTGTATATTAAAGGAAGACATCTATAAAATTAGGCACACTATTGTTGGTTATACCTTGCTAGTATTAGGCTTTCTACAGCTGGCTACCTGATGGTGCATCCTGATTTTATTACTTATTAGCTCTGTGGCTGAGACCAGCTAGCTCTAAAACTGCTCACTTACAAAATGGCAACAATAATAGCAACTGCTCCACAGAATGAGTAACTGTTGGTTCATTCAAAGAAAGAGTAAACTTCATCTGTGATTGGGACCAGGATGTCCCAACACCATGACAGACTGCTATGTGATGCAGACTATTATGCTCCATTCTAAGAAACAGACTCATCTTTAGGATCTTATAATATTTATCATTTTAATGGCATACGTTATAATGATTCTGTGAAATACAAACATAAGTGGAGAAAAAGATAGTGATGGTCTCAGGGAAGGAGGAGTGCTCAGGGATAGAGGAGCGCTCAGGATGGAAGAGCATTCAGGGATGGAGGGTTGGAAAGTTTGCTCTGCGTCTACACATTTTGTCAGGGACATTCAAAGCAGCTTAATTTTCTCCTCTGAAATGAGATTGACAGCCTCCTGTCTTGCCTCCTGTCTTGTTGTTCCCTGGACTGTCCTGAGGACTCTGGATATATTGAGGAACAACTCCTACCAGCTCCACATGGGCTTCAGTTCCCATGACTAATAACAGAAAGGCAATGGATGACATCTCTGCCTTTTCACAGATTCCTCTGACAGATTAGCTATGTCTTAGGTGCATGAATATGAACAGCTTTCAATGATGATTTATTCCCCTCAACACGATAATAACAATACAAAATTTATTCAAATAAGGGATCAGGAATTCTTTGAGATGCAAGACAGGGTGTGAATTGTTGCAAAGGGTCTTTTTAATTGGGATCAAAAAAAATTTTTTGGACAATTTTTAGGTTTTTAAAATTCTAGCTATTGTCACATTTTTCAGCAAATGTTTCTTTTCTCAGCTAAAAAAAAGTGTAGTCAAATGTGGGCAAAAAAACAAAAAACAAAAAAAACAAAACAAAAAACCTCAAGACAAAAAAAAAAAAAAAAAAAACAAAAAACAAAAAACAACCATGATATGTCATTCCAAATGACAAAGTTTAGTTTTCCATTTCCTCAACATGAAGATGTCAGCATGCACTAGGTGGCCAGTCCCTTGCTTGACAAGGGCAGAGGTTAAGTACAGGCTGCGCAGTCTCCCAGGGAAGGTTTTCAAGCAGAAAACAGCAATGGTTCTTAGTCTCAGGAGAAGCAGAGCCTGAAAATCCAGCTCAGAAATGAACAGACATGACTTTGCTCTGTAGCTCTTGGTGTTGTTCAACTCTCTCCACAAGATTCTATCCCCTGGTATAGTCCTATTGGGCCTCGTGATGGTGGAATCACTCATCCTATCTCAATGTTGAGCAGTTCAACTTGCCAAAGAAGGGTTCTGCTTATTGACATAATAAAATTGCCTTTTTGGAAACTTCCAGCAGAGTGCCATATTCATTCTCAAGGTTATGCAGGACAAATTGGCTGCCTCACCTAGACTAGACAGCTCTGTGCAGTTTCATCCCTTATACTTCAGATTTAAACAAACTCAGCCCTGGGCTGAAAGGATGACTCAGCTGTTAAAAGAGAACATTTTGTTCTTGCATGGGACCTGGGTTTGATTCCCAGCATCCACATAGTGGTTGACAACAATCTGAAACTTCAGTTTAATGAGATCTGATGCCCTCTTGATCTTTGTGGGTGTGTGGTACACAGACATGTACGTAAAACCCCCATACAAAATATAAAATAAAAAAAAAACTACTACTACTAATAACAACAACAATGATAAAACCTCAATTCAATTCTTTTTCTATTTTTCCAGTACTCATGTTGTGCTGTATTAACATGGGAATTCTGCAGAAGAAGGATGCACAAAGGCCCAGGGTTAACCACACATAACTCCCAACAGACTAAGCAGGAGAGCAAACACACAGTTCTGTCTCATTTTCTAATTTTCCACCAATGATATGACATTTTCCCCCACCAAGTCAATTGCTTTGGGGCTGATTAATTATTTACTTTTTCCTTATGTAAAGAATAACAAAAATACTGCTTTGCAGTTTGATATTAGAGGACGTATATAAAAGTTAAGAATGTGAACTACTTTTCTTCACTGGTAAATATTTAAGGTATTAGATCTCCACCTAAGTATAGTCTATTTGATGGAGGGGCATGGCATAGAGAAGGAGAAGCAGCAAAGCCCAAAACATGGTGCCCAAACAAGAAAAAAATACCAGATACCCCAAGCTCCTGCTTCTGCCTCTATCCCTCTGAACATGCCGGTTGTTGTCACGGTAGTAGAAAAAGCTGGAAAGTGGAAGGACCTAGAGATGGTATCATACTATTGGGACATCTAAACCATTGCATAAGTATCTCTGATGTTCTGCCCCATCATTTGTCTCCCTTAAAGTACTAAAGTACAGAGATGTTCTCTAGCTTTGTACATACCTGACACTCTCCACTTACTGTGTTAACAGGATCTCAGAGGCCAAGTGTGAGCTGAAAAGACTTGGCCAGCATAGTTCCCTGTTCCCGAGTCGCACCCCTCCCGCCCCCATACATGGTCCTGACAACCAGGCTAGACACTGATTTGCCAATATCTTTCCAATTTTTTTAAAATGTGGGATTCCAGGATGAGCATGGATATCCAAACACATAATCTTTCTAGGAAAAACATAAACTCTCAAGTTCTAAACCCCTAGTTTGAAGAAGGCAGTGCAGGCTCACACTTAGGCTCTGAGTCCTGCTGAATTCAAGTCTTTTTTCTACTGACTCCTGAGCCATCATCCTAAACTTCCTTCCACAAAGACATCAGCAGACAACCCCATCTTTTCCAATAATATAGAGGTAAATTGTATTGATTTTCTATTCAGGGAAATCTGAGGTTAAATCTATATTCTGCCTCCTGAACACTGCCTGGTAAATACTTTTCAGTTTTCCATACATCATGCTGTTGTGGGATATTCAAAAGCCTTTCTGGCTGGGGAAGCACTGCCCTTACCAGGGCCAGTAAATTCTTAGAAAAAGCAAAGAGTCTGGCAAGATCTATGTTGTTGATTGACAGGCAAACTGAACAATCCATTGTTGTGGGATATTTGCTTGCAATGACATACCAAGACTGATAATGACGTTAAATTTGACTCAGGAGGCGGAGGCAACAACTATCTAACCAGAATTAGCCATAGAGATTTTGGAGTACCCAATGTAGGATAGAGAAGCACATGAAGAAAGGGGCAGGGGCTTGGAGAGATTCTTGGGGTTTTCCATCTGAAAAGTGTGGGGAGAGAGTGTCAGCTGATTATGCCCCCTCCCCCACTTTCTAGATTTGTCATGGTTTTTCTCCCAATATTTGACTCCTGAGTTTTTATTGGTACTAGAATAATTTAGATAAATGCTTCAATCCAGAGCCAAACAGTCTGTTCAGTCTATATCCCACAAAAGAAAATTTGCTTTGCTTTAATCACTGCAGAGCCATTGGACTTGTGGCTTGAAGCCAGAGGAAATGATTCACAAAGGGCAGGTCCAAACTCTCCCCTTGCCCTGCATCACATTTCCTGTGGGGATCCCAGTAAAGACCATGGGCTATGGTTTAAGAGGCCCTTCCGTTGCTATCTTCTGGTCTTTGGCTGTCCTCAAGTCTTCCCCATGTGGTCCTGTGTGGGGTGCTCTGCTTCCTGTCTACAACTTTGCTAATGTAGTAAAGTTTTTGCTTGTTTGCTTTTTTCTGGAGCCTCTCCTAATCGTAGAAGATACATCTGACTTGTTCAAAAAAAAAAAAAAAAAAAAAAAAAAAAAAAAAAAAAAAACAAAAAAACAAAAACAAAACAAAAAAAAAAAAAAAAACAAATAAGCAAACAGGTGAAATTAGGATAGTCAGTAAGCCTACGATGTAACAGGCACTTTGGCCAAACAAAATGTCCATCAAAATACATGAGCTCTAATTGGTTCCAGCCATTCCTCATTTTCTGGAAGTTGCGCCCAGTTTTTCCGCCCTTGACATCTTCAGGTGTAAAACAGGGATGGAGGTGCCACCTAGCTCTTGGAAAGTTAGGATGGTTATGTAACCTGGAACTTATAAACAGTCAAGGATGCCTGGAATACAATTCACACTGGATGGAGTACTGCTTGGGTTTGGTTTTGGTTTGAACACTGTGTCCTCCAAGGTTCAGGTGTCAGAGGTTTAGTCTTTGGGATAGCAATGTCAGAAGTGGGTGTGAACCTCTATGGGGCAGAGGTTCCTAGGGAACCCTTTCTTCCATTGTGGTTATGCCCTCAGAAGGAGTTGTGGGACCCGGTGTCCTGTTGTCTCCTTGTTTCCCGGTGTGATCTCTTCGTCTCATGTATCCTCACATTGCCCTGGCTCCATTGTTAGTATTTAGGCGTTGGTAGTGGCCTGCCTTGGAGTTACCACTGGATATGCCCTAAGCTGCTGCCACTAAGAGCACCACCTGTGCTGATTCACTGTGTTCCCTTTTAAAAGGGCCCTGCCCACCTCCTAACCCCCTCTCTTTCTCTCCCCCCCTCTCTGTCTGTTCCTCTCCCTCCCCACCACAGTTTCCTCTCTCCAGCTGCTCCTGTCCCCAGAGGCCAGTCCCCTCTCCTCTTTTTAGGATTCTTTTCCCTAATTTAAAAAAAAAAAAAAAAAAAAAAAAAAACACCTCTGCTTGAATCCTGTCACATGGTAAATTACAACTGTACTCTACAGGGTCTTCATCACAGCCAAGCTAATGCCATAGGTATGACTTTAAACTTCAATAGCTGTAGCTAAATAAGCCCCTCTCCTGTATAAAGTCAGCTTGTCTCCACTGTTTTACTACAGAACCTGAAAATAGCAGTTAGAATTACTGCATGTTTATAAGGATGAAACTGAATAATGCATGTAAAATGACTGCCATAATCTAGTATGTAGGAGGCACTGGATAAGTGCACGCTTTTATTACTAGTTATTATTTTTATTGTGTTAAAATATATATTGCAAAATTCACATGAACTCCTTTAAAGTATATAGCCCAGTCTCATTAAGTAATTCAACTTTTTTTTTTTTTAAAGATTTAGGCTTATTTATGAGAGAGAGAGAGAGAGAGAGAGAGAGAGAGAGAGAGAGAGAGAGAGAGAGAGAGAGAGAGGGTATGCATGCGGATAAGTATGTGTATGATGTGTATCAGTGCTTATGAGGTCAGAAGAGGGTGTCAGATCCCTGGAAACTGAAGTTATAGGCCCCACTTAAGACATGGGTGCTGGGAAGTGAATTCTGGTCTCTGAAAGACCAGTGTGTACTCTGGCCTGCTCAGCTATCTCTCCACTACCCCCCCCCCTTCACACACTTTATTTTCTCCCAATAATCACTCTCACCTACTTTCTAGATCACTTTCAAACCAATCCCCATGCTATTAAAAAACAATTCCCATCTTTATTCTCCCAAAGCCTTGGGAGTCATCAGTATATCTTTGACTCCAAGATTTTGACTATTTGAGATTCCTCATGCAGATGGAATCACACAACATTTGTCATTTTGTGCTTAGCTTATTCCAGTCACTATGTATTCTTTATGGTTCATTCAGATGGCAGCACTTGTTATTATTTTTATTGTGTTAAAATATATATTGCAAAATTCACATGAACTCCTTTAAAGTATATAGCCCAGTCTCATTAAGTAATTCAACTTTTTTTTTTTTTAAAAAAAAAATTTAAGCTTATTTATGGCATGTGTAGGCTACCTACCATTCCATTTTATACACAACTACATTTTGTTTATTCATTGACTATTTGGGCCACTCCCATATTCTGGTGGTTATGGGTATATTTATGACCAATATTTCTTCTAATTCTCTTTATTTATAGGTCATTTCCCTACAACATTTTTCTCCAAGAAAAATTTTAACTTCTAAATTATCATCTTTCCACCCTTGAGGTACTAGTCCAAACAAGGAAGATACAATAATAACACAACACAATCAAGGTCAAACAACATGGCGGGCTGGAGTATTGCTTCTAAATTACCTGGTGCATTTTCCTCACAAAGTTCAAAGGAGGTGATTCATACGGATGTGTTTTATATACTGAGAAACACCGAGTGAATAAATGGAAAAACATTCTGGCTGTCTCAGGTATGAGGTCACAGAATGCTTATCTGTTTTTCCTTACCCCCAATGACCAAGAGCATCAGTATTGTGTGAGTCCTGGAGATTAGCCTACGAGTTTGGTGCACTTGTGTGCTTGGTAACACAAACCCCTTGCTTAGGTGGGTTCAATAAATATCCTAGTCTTCACTGTTCCTAGTTAGAGAGTGATAGTTTCTATATTTTATTTCTCGCCTTTTCATTTTCTTTTAAAATTAAGAACTGTACTTATTCATTCCATAACAGCAACTGCAAAGTGTAACAAGTTAAATTGGAGAGTTTGGATTTTGACCAAGTCCAAAGCCAACACGTATCACTGAAAATACTAATGCACAAATTTAATGCAGACTGCCACGTGACCGCTGCTTTTCAGAGCACATCGAGCTCCCATTAGATGACTGGGACAATGTGACACTTAGAACACAATTACACTGTAAGAAGCACAGTGCAGTAACGCTGTGGCCAAGTCATGCAAGAGACTTGTTTTGATGGATGATCAGAGTTGATCAACTTTGTCAGTTGCTTTATGTGTTTTTATGCTTGTTTGATATTCCTGCCCAGCGAAAAGAGCCTTTGAGGGGCACATCTGTCAATGGATTCAATTTCATATTGCCGCGTGACTCTTTCACTTACCCCTGTCTTCTCATCAAAGATTTTGATTCCTCCAAAGGAGATGGTTAAAAAGATTTTCTGTTTGTGTTCTCCTTTGGAACGAGCACCGGCAACAACACCCTGTTGAAAGGAGAAACGTGGCTTTTACTTTAGTGTTTTCATTTGAAAATTCCCTCTGGTCCAAAGGCATGTCAGATAGCATCAGCTAGAACCACCAATCATACACAGCCTGTTTTGCCCTTCCACGGGTCTCTACAGCATATTTTCATATCTGCTTTATGTTTTAGGGTAATAGTGGCCTCGGCTGGTCTATCATGGAGTAAATATGGAAGTAGCCATCAAATATAGGGAATGCCTTTGTGCTGCAATACAGGGCTCAGAGCTGGGATAGACTTCATGATGTGGAAGCAATACAACCCTCATATTAACATTTGGGGTGGGTTTTTATATCAAATGTGGACTTAATCTTTTAAATGAAGTAAGTTACTCAGCATAGCCTCAAAGATCATATTTTTATACATCAGGAGTATTTTTGCATGAATGAATTCTAGACACTAGAAAGAAGCAAAGAGATGCTAAACCCAACCATACCTCCCTTTTTCCCCTCTCTTTCTTGGCAAAATATGATAATAAAAATTTATGCGTGGTATTTGTAATAGATCCTCAAAAACCAATTATATTCTCCATTATCCTTTCCTTGTCATTCTTGTATTTTGTGGTAAAACACATAACACAAATACATTCATTGTTTCCCATCTGCCTATATATTTTATAAACTGAACATATTCATTTAAGTGTGTGTGTGTGTGTGTGTGTGTGTGTGTGTGTGTATGTTTGTGTGTGTGTGTGTGTACGCATGTACCCACAAGAATGTAAACCTCACAGAAGGCAGAGATATGAGTTTGTTCTCTGGTCTAGCCCTAAAGCTTAGGGCATTCCCCCTGCCCCTACTGGTGCAGACAGCAGGTGGTCATCAGGCAACCATTAAATGAGTCTGATCTATCCTCTCCAGGATTTATGTGACTCAAGTGAGTAAAAGCATTTGCTTTTTAAAGTTAAACTTAATGGTGGCAGTTACAGGTGAACATGGACTTTCAACCAGGGCATATTTGGTGGGTAAGGTCATTTTAGAGATTTCCACATGTGCTGGGCTGCTATTTACTCAGCACCAGGCAATGTAAAAGTCTTCATTCCCGCATCACTGTTAAAGGCTAGGTTCAGCTCCCCACAGTAACTGCACTGTGCTTTGGGCATACAAATCTGAAGTAATACTGACTTCATAGCTCTAGGAGATCATCATGCTTTGTGTTGCTCTCAGAATATGATACTCCCAGAATTCATTTGATAGTGGAGAACTGTCGGTAGAGCCAGAGGTAAAAGGGGGAACTATGCTTATGAAACTGTGAGATTATCTTTACTTTGGGTATTAGAAATCATCCCCACCTTACAATATCTGACACTATTCCTGGTTATGGGCCAAAGACCTCACAAGAACTCTGTTTCCCCAAGTATAAGTTCTGTTTCTCATACACACATGGTTCTGTTCTTTCTCCAGCCTCTATCTTTGGGACTCACCCGGTCCATAGTTTCAATTATCACCCTTCTATCCAAGGATTCTGAAAGCTGACTTCTTTAAAATTCAGAGATGTATGGCTACTGGGGAGTACCTTAGAGGTAAAATGAATACAAGCAAGCCAAGAAAAGATAAATTAGTCCCCAAAATAGAACATGATACCACCACACGCTAAACTATTACCTGTTAACCACTGGGCTTCTGGAGGTCTAGTTTTGAGTTCTCAGAAAGAGTATGGAAGAAATATTTTAACTTCCCTGAACCTAGATTTTACAGTTACAAAACAGAGAAACCAATCTCTAGCTTGTAAGATCCGAAGCTGGTGTACATGAAGGTGCCTGGGTGATTCTAAGTTGAAAGCACCAATGGTCTGGCAATGGGTAGAAAGTGGGCTCCTCAGATTCACACACAGAGACTGTCTAGAACCTCCACAATGCAGGAGAAAATTCTCTAATGGGCGATGCATCAGCTTCAGTCTAACAAAAGAAATCTTTTCTTTCATTTTTTTTCCCCGCCGTTCTCACATGGTCTAATAGGAGCAAGTGGGCCTTTTTTAAAGGCTAAAAGGAATTTTGTAGTTCTCGGTCTCTTTCCTGGGCAGGTGGCCAAATGCAGAATCGATCATTTATGTTTCTGTGCTTCTTACAGAAAAACCACTGGGGGCTGAAATGTCAACATTCTTCTCAGCAGGTTGCAGAGAATGAAACACAATCGTTTGGAAATGAAGAATCCCTCGATGTGTTCAGTATATGTGGCAGGAGAATGTTATAGCAGGACAAACTCCCTGGGCCTTGGGGCCTCATGATTATAATGGAAGACAGAGTGTTTCACTGCAAGTAACACAGACACATAGACACACACAAGTACATTGACACCCACAGCTAGATATGCTCCAGCTAGCATGGCTCAGTGGTAACCCCAAAGATAAACTCCTAGGAGCAGAGTAAACTGTTGCTTCACACCCATTTAAACCCCGGGTGCTTCTATGAATGCCAGGACCTTCACAGTCACTGGTACCTGATAAACATCTCCTGGATGCTGGAGAAAGGGGATGTAGTACTCCTTTCTCCTCTACAGCAGGGATGTTCTGGATGAGAACCAGGTCTATGCACATGGAGAATTAAGGAGTAGTATTCTTCTGTCTTTAAATGAAGCATTGTCTGGTGCAAATCTCCATTGATTTGGCAGACTTCAATTACAGCAGGAATAATCAAGCTCTGGGCTTTTAAGTCTATTTGTGACCACAGTTCTGTTGGGATGGTGGGAGTGTCTCTGTGAGAGAGGGCCACATGAAGCCCAGTCACTTTGGGGTGCAGCTGTGTCCTAGCAGGCAGGCTGCATTCTAATTTCATGTATGTATGAGCAGAGCCTGGGCTCTACTTGGGTTGGAAGTCGGACACAGTGGGGAGAACAGAGAATTCTCCTACATGCCTAACGTCGTAGTCTTATGCTGTTCAAGGCTCTGCCTGGGGCCCTGTTTCCCAGTCATATCCTTTAGGCCAGCATTCATCAGTCACAAAGCAGGCCGTGGGAATCTTCTTGCCTGACTGCCTCCCTATTCATCATTCAGGTTGGAATTTAGAAGAGAAAGAGGGCTGGCTCATTATTGAGCTGCCCTGAAATCTCATAACACGGCTTCATTATCTGAAAAAAAAATTCACTAACCTCTTCCAAGGTGAAAGTGTGAAATCTGATTTCATTCGTTTTGATACCCTTTTCTAATACACCTTAGGTTAAGTATGCATTGATTTTTAAAAAGTGTGTTTATATAATGTTTTAAATAGCAAAAGCAAGGATGTAGAACATAGAAAATTAAGTAGTTTTTAAAAATCCTGTTATTTGAAGCCAAGCCACTGGGAGACAACATATGCCAGACATGTCACAGAGCCTACAAAACACTGGATAGCATGAACAGAAAATAATAGCTGTGACTTATGAAGCATATAAGAAAAAGATGATACAGTCAGTAATTAACAATCTTCTGTCATTTAAATACTTTTGGGCACTTTACCTTTTCTTATACTCCAAAATATTCCACTGACCTAACAGTATCTAATAGACTGTTTGAAGATATGAAAAGAATCTTACCTATATATATTATTTGATGAGATAAAGACAAAACCAGATTATGAAGCTATATAAACTATCATCTATTTTTATTATATGCGTACTGCTGATGTTATAGAAATAAAACGAAGATCAAACACAAAAAGTGCCAACTCTCATTTACTTTTGTGGGAGTTTGGATGACTTTAGTTTACCCCTGATATTTTTCAGTACCTTCAAAGTACTCAGTTTGTATTGAGAAAAATGAATTCTGCATGTGTTAAATGCATGAAACGGGACCCTTGTTAAATCCCATGCATTTCTAATATTTTATACCACATTTTAAAACGTTCACAGGGTCTGAGGGGTCCATCATCTGGGGAAATGAGCTCTTTTTTGTGTCTTTAAGGCTGCTGGGGAAAAGAGTGCACTGCTTGCTGGCTCTGCTGAAGTGTTTTTTCTAACTCACTCCTCCGGTTTCCCATGCAAAGCTGTCTTTGCTGTGTCTAGCCGCACACTAGTTGCACACCGCTTCAGTGAGTCTGCCTTCCCTCTGTGAGGAGATGTTTGGGGGTGATTCTCCTTACCAATATAACCAGTTTTACACCTTCCCATCTTTCATCAGAGGACAAGCTAGGAAAACATTTTCTAAAAAATAATAAAGTAGCAAAAATTCAAACTATGTGAGGAACTACATAAATTGATCATTCTTGCCATTTCATTTTTGCAGGGGATTTACAAGGATGTTAACACAGAAGAAACGATGATCCACTCAAGGAGCATTAGCAAGGCCTGAGTAACCACCTCCAGAAAGTCAGTGTCCAGTCAGTTGTTTCTAAGCCACTGGAGTTTCTTCCTAGAGAGAAAATATGGTGATTCAGCCAGAAGCCAATCCCTCAAGCACAGGACTGGTGATTGGCTCCTTCCCTCATGTTAAACCAGAGCTAATCGTAAAGAAACGCTAGCACAGCACCTTGAGCTTCATCATGGAATCTTGACATAACTTGTCTCCCCGAGCTGCAGAAACTTCATCAATCCCAATCAGTTTGGCTTTGTACCGGACCCCTTCACCTTTAAACCTCTTTATCAAAGTGGCTTCACTGCGATCCTGACCTGGGAACAAAGAAAAATAGATTCAGAAACAAGTGTGCCGAAGCTCTGCTGGTTTCAAAAACTTACCATTATGAGATCTACTTCCCGCTTACACCTACAGGCTAGGAAAGTCAAATCGAAAATAATATCTTTAGATGCAAACTCTGGCTCCACACATTTAAATACTGAGGCAATTTCCCTCTTCTCCGAGCCTCAGTCTTTTGAACAGAAAAAGAAACCTTAAAAATAATCACCCCAGTGAAGCAATAAGCAAAATCAGATAATATAGGTAACAAATTTGCTTTTGACACACGATAGGTTCCGAACCAACCGTCATGATCTACTAAGGGTTTATGTCCAAAAGTATTGTTGGAATAGCATCAGCTTCGAGTTTCCAGTACTGATAACTCTTAGCAGTGCTTTGGCCAGGATGCAAGATCCTCTGTGTCCCTGAATCCATGAACTGCCTTATTGTAAAAGTCCAGAATGATTTCTTTGCATCAAGTAATGACACTGGACAATTATAAAAAATGGCTTTATGAGATTGCTTCTGGTAATCCAGATATGCAGGGAAAGTGGGCTGCCACAGTGTTTGGTATTATTGAGTGTACCTTGCAACAGGCTCTCTTAATAACTGTTAACATGATATTTTGCTACATACATCAATCAGGAATTTAAGCATGCCGCATAAAGAAATGGATGTAGAGATGTTTATTATAAACCCTATACCCATTCTTCAAAAGTCAAACCATTGCCACATTACAAAGGAAGATAGACATGAAATTCAGTAGCTTATTCAGAGTCAGAAATTAGAGGACAGCATAGCAATTTAAATACATCCACACTTTTCCTAGTCAGGTATCTGGACACTGGACCTAGAGTTCCAGAAATCTGGTTTCTCCCAGGCCTCTATACCCACCATTGGCTCTAATTTCTGATTATTCTCTTTCACGACTCCCCTCATACCACAAAACTTGAGCTGAGGACTTCAGGGATAAATCAGGCCATTTCGCTCCATTTCTAATATGAGACTGACAATGTTCTGAAGAACCCAACAATAGCTAACCACAGTGTAGTATTTTCCTCTTTATGAACCCCGACTTTCATCCCTTGCATTTACTCATCAATCCATTACTGATAATCTCCTCTGAGCCAAATACCATTACTTGTTGGCAACAAATGAAGAAGAAACAATCTATAACCCTTGAAACTCAAATTATTTTGTGATTGTAAATAAAAATGTACAGTGCACTATGACAGGTGTGTAAATAGGTTGTCACAGTGCACCAACTAAACTTCATTTTCTGTCTATGGAAGGACAGTAAAATAGCCACTGTCTTACAGAGTACCAAAAGTAATTTAAAGGAGACAGTACGAGCAAAGCATGTGTTCATCTTCGCAGTGATCTTTCTGTAAATAGTAGCTGTCCTTCTGTGAGCAGACCAATAAAAGCAGCACTTGAAGATACCATGTGGGGGAGAACGGATGGCTGTAGGGACAAGTTTAAACGTGCTTTCCAGCTTGTAGTAGTCATTTGATCACTGAATTCTATGACTTCTATTCTATCAATAGCTTTAATAAAATAGTACTGAAAGGAAATGATGTAAAGACACATGGTATTATAAAAATATATAAATGTGAGGAAATATAAAATATATCTTATAATATATAACCAATAAAAATAAATATTCATAATATACATATATCAGAAATATAAAATATATAAAAGGGAATATAAAAATTAAACATCAGAATTCAATGGGGAGAGAAGGTAGAGGCTGGAGCTGACCTTTTCTGTCACTGTATCCCCCTTTGGACATGTATTTAAGCAAGTTGGCCTGTGACACAAAGGCTTTCTCCCCAGTCTGCTATGCTAAGTTTGGCGACAGTAGACTATATCTTGGTCTAAGACTTTTTGGGAAGATTATACTCAATTCCATATAATCAACCCATGAAACTGTTCTAGACAACCAACAACACTCCTTTCACTACCCAGACTGTCTTAAGACAGTGCAATTGTAACAGTGATAGCAGTGATAGCAGGTGGGTTTCACATCCCACCTGATTACCCCTGAATAAGGTAAGCATCATTATACAGACCCACACTGGAAGGGAAGATCTGAGAGGCCATCAAATCCATCCACACTCAACTAGAAGGACATGAACACATTTGCCCAATGCCGAAGCCCAGATTTGGATTGGCACACACTGTGTTCCAAGCCTGTTCCTTTTTACAACTGTGATTAATTGCTTTTCATCTATCCAACTTCCCTTTGAATCCACAATTTTACCTTGCACCAGAACTCACCTGGCCCACATCCCATTGTTCCTAAATATAAACACACTGGGGCTGAGAAAAACTCCGTTGGGACACGGAGGGAGGTGGAATATGGAATAAACGGTTTCCAGAAAACTAGTCATGTCCAAAAACCTGCCCTTGGTCAGATATAAAGAGCCTGAAGAAACATGTGTCAGGACAGAGCCTGCTGCTGAGGAGAGATTCACAGGAGGAGGCAGTGCCAGGGCAGGTGGAAAGGGCAGGGATTAATAAGAAAATATTAGGCCATTTAGAGGAAAGTAGGGAGCCCAATTTAGATCAGGACCCAGGGCCAAGCTAATTTGTATGAAGGGCACTTATGCAGTAGAAAATCCAGTTTCTCATTAAATGCTCCACTATTAAAAGGGTAATTTTTCATAAGCACATCTTGAACAAGATCTCAGTTATGTTAGTTAAAAAATAAATAACAGATATCAGAGCCCTAAGTGTGTGATCTCACTAGAGTACATGCAAAGGTGCGGGGGGGGGGGTAGTGTCATCCCTGTAGCTTATTCCGGTCCATTTTGTCTAAAAACAAACAGTGAAGCCACACAGTTCAGGACAGGCAAAGCAGAGGTGACTTGTTAAGCAAACTCCAAAAATGCTCGCCATCTATTACACAGTGTTTTTACTGTGTCCATTACTTCCCCAGGAACTTTGCATCATGCAGGGTTTCCTTTAGTATTTTGTTTGCTCTTTGACTTAGGTTGTGTAATGAGCACTATGTCACAGAAGACAACAGTACTCAAAGTCAACAGCAGCCGCTGATACTCTGAATAACAGGTGTAGTAATACAGCCTACAAAATCCATCCATGTAAAGCATATATACAAACAATGGTATAGGATATTCACAGAATGTCCAGTCATCACTTCTATCTAATTTTAGAATATGTTTTGCTTCAAAAAGATGTCTCCCCAGTTGTTGCTGTCATTCACTGTTGTAGTTTGGATGCTAAATGTCTCTTCCAGGTTCTTACAGTTGGTTCTCAGCTGGTGGCACTGTTTGTGAAGTCTGAGGGGGTCTTTAAGAAGTGGCATCTCTCTGGAGGAGCTGAATCACTCACTGGGGGCCCACTTTTGCTCACCCTCTACTCCCTGAAGTGGATGCAGTATGAGTAGCCTGCCTCTGCCTCCTGTTACCATGCCTTTATTCCATGCTGCTGTGTCTTGCCTGCTGTATACCTCTGCATCTGTGAGCCAAACAAACCCTTTCTCACTTAAGTTACCTTTGTCAGAGATTTGTTGTTGTTTTAACCATAGGCACAAGAAAGAAACTAATACAGAACAATTGGCACAGAGAAATTGCTGTGACACACCTGACCCTGTGGTGCATAGGTCTTCAGAACTACGCGGTAGTTAGTGATTATATGGTTGGGTTTGGTACTTGGGCTAGAAAAGCCCTAGTCTGTTTAAGGACCATTCTGGAATGAGCTTGAAAGATAAGAATGCTGAGAAAAATAAGATCAGTAGAGGTTCCACCCCTGAGCATTCCGAGGAAAACCAGAACCACCAAAAATTGGGCTGGGGTCATTCCTGTGATATTTGGGCCAATAATCCAGCTTTGTTCTGTTTGTGTTCCAAGAACATGAGTGGAGGCGAATTTCAAGTTAATGGACTCATTTGTTATTTACTGAGCACTTACTGTATGTCCTCAGATGTTTCTGAGTGCCTACTGTTTAGCGATATAGCAACATGCTCAGCACATACCACTCCATTTATAGTGCTTGCATTCTAGGGGACAAGATTTCAATCAACCTTTGACAAAAATCAACAGAGTTTTCCAGCATTTCTGACATTCTGATATTAAGGAGAATCAAAGACAAAGCAACTTGAGACCCTAAATGATTTCCATGGAGAGTATGGGCCAGGACAGGGACCCAGCAGACAGAGCTGACTGGGTCTCTGCAATCTTCAAAAATGAGCAAAGGAACTCTTATAACAGTGAAGAAAAGCTAAAACCCTTGTAATTCTTGAACTGGGGTCCTCAAATAAGATCTTTCCAATTTAGGGATTTTTCAAATTGATGACAACATTTTAAACATGAAAAGAAAAATTACTTGTATACTGTCGGGAGATGTCATTCTGTAAGTATGTTTCTCATGTTGGTTAATGAATAAGGCACTGTTGGTCAACAGGAAAGCAAGATAGGCAGGACTAGGAGACAAGGAGGAGAGAGGAAGGAGTAGGGAGGAGAGTCAAGATGGTGGACTGAGAGAGAAGAATGTCAGCCCCTCTCTCCAGTAAGATAAGACCACGTGGAAATACTTAGATTGATAGAAACGGGTTAATATTTAAGACAGAGCCAGCCAATAAGAAACTAGTTACAGGCCTACAGCTTTATATCTAATACAGCGTCTCTGTGTGTTATTTGGGGCTGGTGCAGTGGTGGGACCAGAACAGCAGGGAAAAACTACTCATAACTGTATACTAGTAATAATCTTTTAAAAATGGATCCTTTAAGGTGTTTAGTCTTACCACAACTTGCCAAGCTTTGTAGATACCCATGGGAGGCCTGCCCTTTTCTGAACAGAAGTAGAGGAGTTGATGGAGTGGGGGCAGAAGGGTGGTTGGTGGGGAGAATGGGAGGAGAGAAGGGAGGGCAAACTGCTGTCAGAACATTAAATAAATAAATAAATAAATAAATAAATAAATAAATAAATAGAAATGGGTCCCTTTAAGTTGGAAGTATAAAGGGTTCATCTTGCTCAGCATGCATAGAAAGAAGATGGGGAGTGTGTGGGGGAGTATTGTCCTAAGAAGATCACAGCAAAATGGCCAACTGAGAGGTTTGGGCCTTTCGCTCTGGTGGACCTGTTCTGATTTTATGAACAAGTTTAATTAACAGCACCACAAGTAGGAGATGCTCTCCGGGGGGCGTGGGGTGTGGATCTTAAGCCACATTCTCCAAGTAATCTCACAACTGAGTTTTCAGAATCTCATTGATTTGAATTCAAAGGAGGAAGATACTGGGTTTCCATAAGATTACACTGTTGCCTGGAAACCAAGGCCCCAGCAGGAGAATAGGATGGAGGGCCTGGATACAGCATGCTCTCTCTCACTACACTTTCACACAGCATCCCTTCACCGGTGCAGGGTTTCAGTTTTTCTGTGTCTGATGGCCATTTCTGGAGAGAAGACAGTCTCCCAGGCATCTCTGAGTGGAAATCATCCACAATGGTATTTATAATTAATATCTAGGGTCTTACCAAGAGCTTGAATTTTATGATCAGCATTGTACATTTCCTTACAATCACAGCAAACCAATGTGGCTGAACTTAAGAAACAAAAAAAGAGAATCAGAGTTTATGATGATGATAAACTCTTTGCTGATATATCTAGGAAAACACTTGTGCCAGAAAACAAACTCAGGTGTTCCTAAATCTGTAAAACTTGACCCTCCTAGGGCATTTTATATATGTCCACAAGGAAAACATCTTGAATCTGTAACTCAAAAACTGGCCTATTTCTGCATAAATTGTATACGTGCACTCTTGGCAATCACTCATTTACTTTATTGCTTACTTTACTTTAAACCTTTAGTATAAAAACCAAACATAAATAGATGTCTCATAGTCCTCCTGTGTCCCAGTGTATTATCTGCATACCCAGGGGAGTATTTGCATCTCACAGTTTCCTTGCAGATAGTTCTTCCTGAGAAATAGCAACTTGAGAAGTCCTCAGGGAGTCACAGTAAACTGACAATGCTAACAAGATGTGTGTATTTCCAGAATCCTTCTCTGCTGACTTCTGCAGAGTGTTGTGGGGAGCCCTGAGGCTATTGTCTTTAATCCCCAGTGGGTTAGTGTGGGCTGCATGGACATTACTGGAGAGTGCCTGGAGCTTCACAGAAGTGACGGTGGCCATATCTCTGTGTTCTTAGGTCTCAAGAAGTTTCATGTATCTGGAAATGAGCTCATGCTGGATGATAGCAGGGCTTCTTGGGGTTAGATAGAGGCAGCATTTCTCAGAAACATGTTCTCATCTGCCAAAAGGGGACATTTTCCTTACTTCAGGCAGAAGGGACATGGCTACTGGTGGTTGGCTATCAAAGTTTATGAAAGCCTTCAGGCTCCTTCAGTCCCTACTCAGGAATATCTGTTATACTCTTTAAAGTCCACGCTAGTATCCCAACCTGTCTCACCTCCTCAGGCTTGCCTCCTCATAGACACCTGCTTTTTCTCTTTATATCGGCAAGATAACCATCCAACCCCTGCCAATCTCACTATCAACCCCCATCCTCTTGGCTCTGATCAACTCCAGGTGCCTTTGGATAATTTCTTTCTTCTAATTCACAATAAAAAAAACGCCCCCCCCTTAATATATCTTGGAGCGGCCATGTCTGCAGTTTCTTTATTGTGTTCCTCACATACACATGCCACCCTCTAAGCCAGGACCTACATTGCCCCAAATAGATTATTCCCGACATCAGCCACTTCCTCACACATCACATGCCTTGGAATGCCATTGCCTTTTTCCTACTTGCCATGGACTGTCCTTCCTTTTACAACCTCATTTCTGCACTACCACCAAACACCTTATGTCAATCAGGTGCCTCCATGTCCTTTGTCTTTTCTTTGATGTGACTTGTCTCCTTAACACACAGTGCAGACTCAGATCAAGTCCTGTTCTCCCTTCTCACTCTTTTCACTAACTAAAGCTAACCTCCCTAACAGTTGACATCACCTACAAGTTGCCCCCAAGCCACACCCTTGCTTTGTTCACCAATGTAGTTAGGACCATATCTCTCTTTATTTTCCAAATGATTGGACCAGTGACCTTAATTCAGATCAAGTTATTAAGGTACAAACTCTAATGATCTGCCCCTGGCTCTTACAGGATCACGTGTTAAAAATTGGTCCCCAGCTGATGGTGCTATTGAAAGGAGGCTGGACCATTGAGAGACAGACTTCAGTAGAAGTGAGTTATTTCAATTGGGAATGCCCTTGAAGAAATTATTACTTTCAGCTACCTGAAATAAATGGATTTCTACAGTCATATATTGGTGGATCACCTCACCACAAACCCCAAAGCAACAGGACAGAACAATGGACTGAATCATCTAGAACCAAGAGTCAAAAGAAGCCCTTTTTCTTTACAAGCTGAGGAGTTTGGTATTTCATCATTGACAGAAAGCTATACACCACGTTCTTCTGTTTTGTACCTAAGGATCTTTAGGTCCCAGAAGTCCTTCCCATTTTTCCATCCTTTCATTCTCTCAGTGAAATGTCCTGTGCCCTGAGTCCTCTGCTCCAGAGAGCTGTCCAGCAGGCCCCTTTAAGAAGAAGCTAGGACATCATCTCAGAGTTGCTATGCACTCTTGGTAGTGGATTAATCTCATTGAACTAACCTACTTAGTCACTCTCTTCCTCATCAGTCCATGAATTCTGTCAAGGCAGAGTCTCAGTTTGATCAGTTGAGCACTATGGTCCCAGTGCCTAGCATCTTCTTAACAGACATGGGCACCTTTTAACTCTATTCATTCCTAGCATCTGTTTTGGCATTGGTGGCATTCCAATGACTTTGTTTTTAGCTTTCTTTTCTATGCTTGGCTCCTTGGAAACAAGTACTGATCCAGCTGTGCCTGGTGTGGCAACTGGCTCATAGCGATAAGGGTACAATTAGGGACAGAATGTCCCAGCCTGGAGGCAAAAGGTAGAGTACCTTCTGGATTACTAGTATTGAGCAAGCCCCCTCTTTCTGTACCATTCTCTGACTGACAGACCATCCATCTAGATGATAAGAACATCTCATAGGGTTGTTTTCTCAAAGGCTGTCAAGAATCAGGCACTCTATTCTTAAGATGTGCTGTATTGTACAGCAGGTTTTCAAATTTCACAGCAGACTTTTGGGATATTTCAGGGAGCATAGACTTATACTTAGATATATCTATCTTGCATTTTTTTTCAGATGTTTATTTGCAATGAACAAATAACTCTTTAAGCTAGCTGCATAGGAGATAAGGCTGATCTCAAGCAGTTAACTAGCTGGGTAGCAAGCAGAACAAGGGAAACACACGTGGAGGGATGTTAAAATGGAATTTTATGAGCATGGGTGCTGTCATTATTGATAAAAGGTAAACCAATTAAAAAACTAAAATAGTATTCAGCCCATGATTCATGCAGATATTATCTAAAAATACATTCTGGTCTTGCACCTCTGAAAACATGGAGCCTTGTGACACTTTCTGTATGTCACTAAGCTCTCAGGCCTTGCTCCCACATTTAGAGCCCCCAAAAGCATTTAAAAGGTAACCAGCACCTTTGGGGGCTCCATATTAGAGACAGATCTTTAATGCTAAGACTCCCCACATTTCCCTGAGAAAAATCTTAACTACTCTTGGGGCCTTGGAGATGGATCGCCTTGGAGATGGATCCCCTGGCCACTTGAGTTTGATCCCCAGAATCCACATAAAGGTGAAAGAAAAGTTATCCTCTGACCAAAGTAGGCATGCTGTGGCACTAGCACACAAAGATTTCAACCACACACACACACACACACACACACACACACACACACACACACACACAGTAATAAAAAATAATAGTAAAATTGAAAAATAAAACATTACTACCGTTTGTTTTTAATTGTGGGTCTTTTTAAACTTGAATTTTTAAAAGCCTATTATATAAAGAATATGATGGTATCGAGGAACTCTGTAAAATAGATCATTCTCTTCAGCCATATCCTCTTATTATAACTAACCCCTAAAACAGCTGTCTGGAGCCATGTGTAGATTTTTGTGTGGAAAAGGCCTCAGGTCTAGAAGCATCTCTTTAAATACGACTTCCATGTTTCTCTAAAGAAAGCTGACGAAATTTTCATGCTACAACTACCCAACACACACGTATAACAATTTATTTGTCTGAAATCCCAAAATTTGTCAGTTGGATGTACTGGAACTGTAGCTTAGGCAGTTTGTCAGGCAAGAAGGTGGCAGGAAAAATATAAAAATGGCCATTCACTTCCTTAAGTGAATGAGGCAGAAAAAATGTGGGGAGAAACCTCTTGATGAGTGCAGCCATAACTCTTCATTGTACAGTCTTTCTGATGTCCTTGTTTTGAAAGCTGGGGCACAGAGTACATCCCGTAATATGGGCCAGTGGCTGGTGATACAGGCTGCAAACCTGTAGCATTAAACATTTACATACTTACTCCCTGAGAGCCCGATGATGCATAAAACTGCTTGCTTGCAAATTTTTTTTCTTTTTAAAATCACTGGGATTGTATCTTTTCCCTGGTGACCAAAAGACAAAGAGGATAAAAACTAACATGGGTTTCCATTAAGTATAAGGTATGTGCCACTTAGCTCTAAATGCTGCCCCACTGTAAGGCTTAAGCTGAGCTTGAAGCAACATCTAAGTTATCCACCATCAGACTTTTATTCTACACAACAACCTAACATGATATGTGTATTAATCCCTCTCTATAGAAGAGAGAATTGAAGTTCTAAGAGTTAAGGATTGCCCTAACACCATAGATCTAGAAGGAAAGGCAGAAGTGTGAGTATGAAAGAAACAAACCTAATCAAAAGAAACCTTAAAGAGAGGTGCTTTGAAATCTGCAAGGGGGAGACAGGACCACAGAATGTAGACAGCTAGGTCAGAATCCACAGCCACTGTATTTTCTTATCCTGTGCCTATTTTATAACCGGAAAAGTTCTATTACAGTTGTGAAGCTACTTGAAGAGACAAGACAAAATGATGTATATACAAGCTAAAAGTGGGGATGGGGAGGTGGCTTAGTCAGTAAGATGCTTGCCATGCAAACTTAGGACCTGAGTTTGATTACCTGTATCCTTGCAAAAGAGCTGAGTGTGGTGGCATGGGCTGTGACCCCAGTGCTGGGTGGGTGGAGACAGGTGGATCCCTGGTGTTTGCTGGCCAACCAGACCAATATAATTGGCAAGTGAGAAACTTTGTCTCATAAAACAAGGGAGATGGCTCTCGAGGAAGAAGACCTGGAGCTGACCTCCACATAAAACATATAAAAACATATATGTACATACACAAACACAATCTCTCTCTCTTTCTCACACACACACACACACACACACACACACACACACACACACACACACACACACACACACACACCCTCAACAGGAAAACCATCTCGATAGTGAGAAGAGATGTGGCAGGGTGAAGAATAGAAAGAAAACAATCTAGGAGGAACTCAGCTCTCAGTTGGCCTGGCCATCAGCAATTCTTTGGCCAGAAAATTCATCTCTCTGCAAATACAGGTAAAAGTCCCTCCTGGCAGACTCTAAGAATCACATGCACCTCCATGTCCAGAGAGCTAGCACAGGAGCAGCTGGCCTGTCTTTGTTCACAGCATTTTCAACTCCTCTCCCAAGAACAGCAAGGAACTGTGGAATGGACACCCAGGCTAAGCTCCAGGAATGAGCACTGTTCACCTGGGCAATGCTCTTTCTGAAAGGATCTGTTGAGTTGCTCTCAGGGGTCACCTTCACCAAATTCACCCCCTCCCCAGTGGTTTGACACCTCCCCCTTGCAGCTGTACCCAGTCAATAACAAGTTGATCAGGTGAGGTAGACAAAAAGGCCTAGGATTCATGTCTCAGTTTATGATATTTTTGCAGGATAACTCAGGACTTCTCTGGTAGAGTGGCTGGAACTGCATCTTAATCCCTCTGACCATGAGTACCACCCTTCCCACCCTGTCAGTGTTTATCTTCAGGACCCTAGGGCATTCTTTGACAAGCCTCCTCCAGCAGATTTCCCTAGAACACAAAGGCAGGACAAAAATTAAATGCATTTGCAGGCATTTTTCAGTGATAGAGAGGGTTTTCCACACAATCTGGGAGGAGGGCTTGGAGGTTGTATGGGGGTGTGGGTGTGATGCACAGATTCTATAAACTGATACAGATATCTTATAAAGTGAAGAACTTGTGGATTCTCACCAAATGAGGACAGGAGGCCCCTGGGAGAGCTGCTCTGAGTAGGCAGGCCACATCTATAAGAGCTAGAACACTAGTGTCAGCCCAAGAAAACCTCACAGCTACTACCAGTGGGTATGAAGTGGAGTTGCTGACTACAGTTTACACTTCATCTCTGCTTTGGGTATGTCATCATAGACACACACACACACACACACACACACACACACACACACACACACACACCCTCCAACCAAGCCTTAGGGGCAGAACACAAGGGAAGACTGTTTTCAAATAGCAAGCCAAATGACTGTGGGTGGGGGAGGGTGCCCTTCTGTATATATGTTTCTCATAATAGTTGAATAAAACACTGTTTGGCCAATAGAGACAGGAAGATAGGTGGAAGTAGGAGATGAGGAGAATTCTGGGAAAGGTAGGCAGAGAAATACCACGAGGAGATGCCATATAGCCCCGGAAAGTGTAACAGGTCTGGACCCTTCTCTGTTAAGATAAGACCACGTGGAAATACTTAGATTAATAGAAATGGGTAAATAATTAAGAGAGAGAGAGCTAGCCAATAAGAGTCCCAAGCCATCAGCCAACAGTTTAATAATTAATATATGTCTTTGTGAGCTTATCTGGGGCTGAAGCAGAGGTGAGACCTGGCAGGACAAGAACAACACCAGCAACAAACAAGCAAACAAATAACAAAAGCCCCAAACCCAAAACTAATAAATACCCATAAAAATCCAGATATTTCCTTTTAACTTTTGCAATTTCTATTCCTTAAAATAAATGCTCCTTAATGGGTTTCTAATTATAAAGTGAAACATGGAAAATGCAAGAGATAACAAAGGGAGTGATATCTCCAATGCCAACTGGCCATAATTAAGACTGCAAGTGCGTACATGGTCATCCACATTTTCCTGAAGTATATACACACATGAATACCATTTAAAAATAAATATGTGTATGAACATATGTTCACATTGTAAATATGGGGATGGAATCCTGGGCCTCAGGCATGCCAGGCAAACACTCTTCCACTTAGCCACATCTCCAGCTCTGTTTGCTTTTTTTTTTTTTTTTAAGAAAAACTGGCAAAGAATGGAGTATTTCCCCCTTTACAGCAGAGAGATTGTAGCATGATTAGTCTTGGCTGCACCATGTCCCATTCCATAGATGTATCATAATTTATTTAAACAATCACTATTATTGGACAATTACAATGTTTCCAATTAAAACAGTACAAAGAAATACAATACTGAGAATTACTCCTAAAGGCAGTACAAAGATGCATTTGCCCCCTGAGAAGGCTCACATGGAGTCTTTCACACTTATCAGCCTGATGATTCATCAAACTCCCCCTTCCCTCCCCTTCTCCAGCTCCAGAAACATGGAGGCTCAAAATAGACAAATGTGTGAAAGCAGATGTAAAACTTACCTTTCTTGACTGCTTTCTTCAGGAGACAGAGGGGCATGGGATGGATGGATGTGGACTGTGAGAGAGTCTGGCAAAGCCTGACAGACTGACAGCAAATGACCCAGCACAAGACCCAGTAGGTCTGAGGTCAAAGGCTGTGCTAGTCAATGGAATCCCCCTTTTGAAGTTCTCCAGCATCCTGCATTCATACTCCCCATTTGAAAGCTTCCTCTGAAGCTCAGGCAGAGGTTAATTAAACCACAAATGAACAGGAGTTTACATTGTCACAAACAGCTCCCTTCTTGTGCACGACTACAGTGTTCAGGGTCATCTCTATTAGAAAAACACAGGATTCAGTTGGATATCTCTGCTGCCAACTTGTTTGCAGAGTACCTTTTGTAAGTGAGATTATTTTTGGTCCTGGTATATTCTGGTGTGAGCAAGGCTTTATCTTCTGTCTACCTTCTAAGCAAGAGTGCTGCGTATTCTATCGACTGATTAAATCATTTCTTTAGAGTACAAAGAAGTGTGTATGTGTGATGAAGACAACAGAGAGGGCAAATCAATTATTTACTGAGGAGGCTGCAGTATAAATTACATTTGATTAAAGTCAGAGATAAATCTCAGTGATGGAGAATTTAAGTAGGATGAACAGGAGTAGACAGTGACTAAGTGTCCCCAACAGTGACTCATAATGGATGCGAGGGCACAGTCAGTCCCAGTCCCAGATCTCGAATATGTTTTCATTCCCTTAACAGGCACTAAGGTATCATTTCGTGACAGACACTGGTTTGTGTCCCAGGAAACACTAAAGAACAGCACAGGGTGAGAAGGTCATGCACCCCTGGAGATTCTGGTCTCAGAGGGAAGGGAGGAAGGAGTAAATAGACAACGAGAACATCGTTCCAGAAAGTGGCAAGTGAAGCAGTTTGATAAAACATGGAGTGACTTGAGTTGCACTTGTTGTATACAGCCTTATCCAGTAAGGCATTTCTGTAGAGAGGACACTTGCAAGGACTCCTGACAAGGAGAGGGAATCATGCTGGGAGGAACAGAACTGGAACTGCTTGTGAAACAAAAACAAGCAACTCTAAGGAAAGTGGGCATCTTCGGGAAAGGAGCGGAAAAGAGGTGATATCTCCAACTATTGCTTTACCGGGCAGTGCCATGGGTGCAGGTTTGATTCCAAGTGAAGGGGAAAGCCACTGTAGGCCTTAGCATAAAAAAAAAAAAAAAAAAAAAAAAAAAAAAAGTTTATTGAGACTGCTCTGTGTTCAAGGGAGGAGTCCAAGCAGGGGCAGGTAAGCCAGATGAGAGATCCAATGAGGCCTATAGCAGGAAATGTAGAGAAATGGGTTATGTCAAAACTGGTGTGCCAGGAATTTTTTTTTTTCTGTTTGTTTTTTGTCAATTGACACAAACACAGGCATTATCTTGGAAGAGGGAATCTTACCTGAGAAAATGCCTCCTTAGGATTGGCCCTGTAGCCAAGTCTATATATTCTTTTCCTAATGAGTGAGTAAATGAGAGGGCCCACATTGTGGGTGGAGCCACTCATGGGCTGCGGGTACTGGCATGTATAAGAAAGCAGACTGAGAAAGACATAGAGAGCAAGCCAGCAAGCAGCACTCTTCCATGGCCTTTGCCTCAGTTCCTGCCCGTGACTTGCTGTGCTATTTGAGTTTCTCAATAATAGATAATTTCTTGGAAGTGTGAACTGAAATCTCTCTTCTCCGAGTTGCTTTTTTGTCATGGTGTTTTATCACAGCATTAGAAACCCTAAGACAAGAAGATGGGGCTTGCTCACAGAGACTGGAGAGGTCAGGAAAAGACGGAATACCTTGGGCAGCTTAGTGGAAGCCAGGGTCATTTCTCTGTGCGAAATCCTCATAAGTAAAGGAAACTGAACTCAGAGCAGGTGGCAGTTCAATGTTCTACTCGTAGCCTTTCATTTCCAGCTGTTTCGAACATGTGAGATTCAGCAGCAGAATAAAAAGACCTCCAAACAGCTACGTGGTATAGTCTCAAGTAAACCAGGAATCTGAGGTAGTCACAGTCATAGTTGGTTGCTCACTTCTTCACTTACCATGTGAAACAGACAGAACAAACTTAAGGTTTGCAAATACTGTGAGGACATATAGCCTTTTGTTATAGTTTAGACATGGTCTCTGTCTCTGCCAAGATTTCATGTGCTCAAATTTAATCTCCACTGCGAGATATTTACAGTCACTTGGGTGGGGTCCGATGAGTGACTCTGTCTAAGATACCTGAGGGAGACCAGAAGACATCCATGCTCCCTTTCTTTCACCATGTAGTAACCCATGCTTCCTCAGGGCTTTGGCAGCAAAAAGACAAAAGGAACCTCTAGACCTAGGGCTTGAGAACCATGAGCCAAATTAAGCCTCTTTCCATGAAAAGTCACATAGTCTAGGTGCCGTGTGTGTAAGAATAAATAGATCATTGCTTCTACCTGGCATAGAGTTGCCCACAAACATGAGCTTCTTTCCCTTCAGTATAAATGTAGATTTCATAGGGAAAAGCTCTGGCCGACTCTTCACATGAGTATATGGAAGTACTGTCGTCCCTGGCCATTTGTATTGCTATGTCACAGACTACATGGGAGCTGTGACCTGTCTCATCCATCAAGGACAGAACCTTTTGGAATACATGCCTGGATTTCAGTGATTGAATGGCCATCTGACCACTCCCTTCCTTAATCGTGGTGACTGTACTTACATAATGTGACCCATCCTCTGGCCCCTCTTGATTGGGCTGGACCATAACACCTGGTCCATGTGCTATTAATCAGAGAGTTGTATCCCTGGGAAATTGAATATTGAAGCAGAGAGAGTGAGGGCGAGGGAACAAGAGAAAGGGTGTGGAAGAGGGGGAGGAATAGGGAGAGAGAAATCAGCCTCTCTCTATGAGGGGATCTTAGCATGCCACTGAAGATAAATCTACAATTCAAGATAGCATGTGTTCCTAGAGTAAGTTGGGGAAATCAAACCAGACTTAATAAATAAGTAAATAAATAAAGACAAAGAGGAAAGAATCCTGGGAGACATAAATATAGAAAGAATGTAATGTTAGGGTCCTTGCAGATTCCAGTTCCTGGATCTCTACCCTTGGGCTCTGTGAGATCACTGAGTTCTTACGATATGCCATATTATTTAGCTCACTTCAAGTTGATTCTGTTACTTAAAGCCATTTTAGAAAATGTAATAATGGGTAGGAATTAGGCCATGGAATTAGCCAGTTAAGAATTCCCCAGGCTAATGGGGGAACTAAAGTTTCATTAAAAAGCAGAAAGAAATCTGATAAATAGACACATTACCAAGGCTCAAAGAGAGCATCAGGGAGGAGCCTGGTCTTCTGATACAGTCATTGCCTCTCCTTCACCACCCAAGGTCAATGGGGGTCCTCACTGACTACTTGGCTAAAGAAGGGACATACTGGGTCACATCCCAATTCACTGTTCCAGGGACTTGTGCCATTCCCCTCACCCTTTTCCTTAGCTGCACATCTAAAGGAGCTGTGGAAAAGGACTTTGGGCTGATATTACCTTTGCTCTGTTTTCACTCCCACAATTTCAGACAGTAAATGTCTAGTCAGGTGCTTCTTCCCTCTCAATGCTCAGCTTGCATTTAAAACAGAAGGGCCAATTGCATCATAAACAACCTTTGTCCACCTTTGCAAAGAAGGGCCTTCTGGACCAGATAAGAGAAGCACAAATGCCCACTTATAGCCATGCTGATCTCCATAAAGCCCTCCCTCCCGAAGGGCTCACGATGGTTTGTTTGCAAGAATGATTTTAATGATTATTCAAAATACACAGCAGATTGTCAGGGAGAATTGGCTGCAAATTTGGATCATGGGCAATAATAGTAAAACAATCAGTGAAAAAGAGAGATAAAAACTAAATTCCTTTCTGCTTAATTTGGCCAAAGCATAAGAACTGAAATATTTCCTGTGAGGGGCTGAGACTGTCATTTCCTAAACACTTAGTTCAAGGTACAGGGGTGAGTTAGTCACCTGCATTACTTTCTATCTGATGCAATTAAAAATCTCAACAACCATTAGAGTTACTATGACCTCACTTCATTCGGAAGAGGAAAGAGAATTTTTGAGGTCAAGACACTGTCAAGAGATCACACAGTCAATAAAATGGCAGGATTCCTCCAGGATTCAGCTGCCAGCTGGTCTCACTCAGCATTTGTATTTCCTTAGCTCTAACTATGCTTTCTTCCTCTAGAGTAGCAGCAAACCAGGCTCCCACTAATGCACAGGAGCACATGTAAAGAGGACACAATTCAGATGGAAAGATGGATGATATCATTCTTGAAGATGACAACCTGAAGGAGATAGCATTTTTAGTGGAGGACTAAAGAGGCAAGGCTTCCAGAGCAAATATCTTCAAAGGGTATGAACAAACGGGAGGTGAAGAGTTCCCTCAATTACAACACTCAGGAGCAGAGCAGTTTCCAGTTTTGAAGCTGAATGACTTTAAACAGGCCTTGTCAGGTCATTGTCTCTAAGACGATGAAGTCTCAAATTCTAACTTAGAATGTGATCAACTTTTAGATCATGGCCAACCTATATTTATCATTGTATACTCACCCAGTAGGTCTCAGGAAAGTGCTGAAGGATGTTATAATTTGTAGTGATATCCAAGATATCACCATAATAACTGATGATCGATTATTATGTCATGTTTATGCCATCTAGATCCTACGGGGTGGTATTGCCTTCTTTAAATTTTCTAGAGCACACAATTTGCAACATCACGTATATTTCATTTGTCTTCCAATGAATATAAATTCAGGTTCCCAAATAACGTATCTTTCTCTTCTGGACCATGTCTTATGCTCTCCTACCCCCCAACTCCCAAAAATAAAAAAGATAAAAGAACAGAAAGGGGAGAAACAACTAAAAATAATAGGTGTAGTAAGTTTTAAGGCCTTTGTATCACCTTAAGGAATTTACAATCAAGTCAGAGTGGTAATACATAAACCTTTGAAAAATGAAACAAGAAATCACGATAGAAAAACAAGTGCAGAACAACAGAAGTCATGGCCCTGGCCAGCCCAAGAAAAAGCAGCAGATATATTACATTGAGCTGTGTCACAGAGGTTTGACCAAAGCAAAGATGACTTTGAACCAGAATCCTCAGAGTAGTTTGGGATGAAGGTGGGCAATTTATAGTATATGTTGGGAGGAGATGGAGCCTCACCAAGACAAGGCAAAACCTCTGCCAGAAGAGATGTTGCAAATGAGCCTATATGAAACCCTCACAGTAGTAACTGCCCTAAGATTCCTGGCTCTGTCTCACAAGCCAGGAATGGTACTAAGCACATTGCTGGCAGTACTCATGCACAGAAAAGGAACTCAAAGAGTTAAGAAGATAACACAGCAGGGAATGGGCCTCTAATCCCCCAGCCCCCAGCTCTTTCCACTGCACTCTGCCACCTATGCAACTAAATGCAGATTCTGCAGGTTTGAATACCAGCTTAGATATCTCTGTGAGTGTTAGAAGGTCTCTGATGGAGGGTGTAACATTGTGACATGATAATAAGAACAGAATTAGGAAGAGAGTGTGCACTTGAGTATGGTAAGGAAAATGGAGTTTGGAATACCAGATTTACTTTCTCCCAGAGGCAAACAATCTGCAAACCCTGTGGACCTTCAAGGTGAATGGGACATTAACTGAATAGATCTGGAATGATGTAGGTCCATACTCACTTGGAAATAAGACAGCCAATACATGGCCACTGTGGACAATCTCCTATTCATCTAGGGGAGAAATTTAGGAGAGACTTTGGAATTCTTTATAGCATTTTCCTTAGAGATTCAAAGAGTTAAAAAAAAAAGCAATTTCTAATATCTTCTCACAGCCACGGAATTCTGATCCTCATAGATAACCTCAATTTTTCCAACATCTGTTGGTCTACCTGTTTAGAACTTTCCCTGTTATAATCTATTGATAAGGAACTGAACCAACCTGTCTTGAGAGATTACATTCTTGTAATGGTACTCTATTGCTCAAAAAGTGTCATAGGTTTCTCACTTTTCTCCACACAAAACGAAACAAATTCTGCTCCATATCATCCAATATTTGCTACATGCCCACCTCTTAAGTAACACATAGCAAGAGATGAGCACAGTGGACACATTCCTTTGACATTAGAGATGCCACAGTCTTTCCATTAAAAAAGCACCTTAATTATTTTCACTCCAGGATCACTTACATTTGCTTTCTGCTTTAGCCAGTTGGGTTCAGTTAAATTCTGGCTCCCTAGATGTCCCCAAATATGCACACATCTGTGTATTTCCTTACAGCATTTTTACTGACTGGAGCAATTCCTTGTACTCACACCTACCTACCAGGTTACTTTTCTATCTCTTACCTTGTCCCTGTAGTCGGTGTCCCCCACCATGTCCTAATTTTTTTCTTTTCATAGGCCAGTTCTCTTCTAAGCAACAAGTTTAGTTTCTTCTAAATTGTTGCTTTCTCACACTCATCTGTTGATTCCCAGGCATGGCTGGATGCTCATTCTCCTTAGTGTCCATTGAAAACTTTCATTAGATTGACTGCTAACAGAAGGAAAGTTAGCCTCTCCCAAAGATGAGCCCCCCTTATAGGCTGTCTAAAGTGGAGTGGTAAATCTTAAAATCACATAGACACTAACATGAAATAACAAAAGGGTGTGTGCTATATGTTATAATAATAATAAAAGAAAAGGGCTTTCAACTTCAGGAGAGGGACAAGGGAGGAACTTGAGGGGGAAATTAACAGGGGGAATATAGGGAGTGATATAGTTCTATTTCAATTAAAAACATTTTTAGAAGAAATATTTTTAAAAGATGAAAAAAGAAAAAAATCATAAGACAAATATTTGCTTAACCTAAAAGAGAGATGCAGCATTGAACTGCAGAAATTAAATCACTTATCAGTGTATCCCTGTAAAGGCTGTAGAAGTTCAACAAGCTCCTGCTATAGTACTTTTTTAAACCAATTTTTAAAGAACACTGACCTGCTATCTGGTGTGAGGCTGACTACTTGACAAACATCATTTTGTTTCCTTTCTTTCTCTCAAGGGTTTTATAATGGAGTCATTCTTCCTTTCGTTCTTTCTTTCTTTCTTTCCTTTGGTGAGATCACTTTATTTTTTAAATATTCTTTTTCTTATTTTACATATTAATCCCAGTTCCCTCTCCCTCCCATCCTCTCATACCTCCACAACCCCCCCCATCCCATCCCTGATTCACTCTCCTCCTTATATGAGTAAGGAATCTGAACTTCCAAGGGACAAGCGATCTGGCCAAGGTCATGCTGACAGCTGGGATTTATTTGAACCCAAGTAATGCGATTTTTAACCAGAAGCATGATAGTACCTCATTGAGCCATGTAATTAATGAACATTATTATACTTAGCAAAGCACATGACATGTAGTAATGATTTGATAAACGTGGCAGGAGACAGATGGAGGGAAGGAAGGAGGCTGACAGAGGATAAATAGTGCAAGGCATATTCACTCACAAAGGCACGTAATTCCAGGGAGAGATGTGTCAGGTCAAGTACTTGTTATTACCCTATTTTTATAAATAGAGAGAGGTTCATGCAGGTGCAGGGTCTTTGAGAAGATCTTCCATCTAGAAGCAGGGCAGAGGGGGGACTAGAAAGCATCTCTGAGTGCAGCTCTCCTGCCCTCTGATACAGCTCTATCCCTTCCAGACCTTCACAGGTCTCTTGCAATTTTTGCATTCCTGCAGTGTCTAGAAAAACAAAGGACATCTTTCTCTCCTTGGAGGGGAGGGTATACCATGTGAATTTTGGAGGGTCAGGGGTAGTTCACTCTTGCTCAGTCTCTGCATGGAAATTGCCCTCAGGTGGGAAGCTTTTGATGCTTCAAACCCTTCTCTCTGCTGAACTCATAGCCTGCAGGCAGCTTGCTCCACAGGGTCCTGGCTCCCTCACCACAGCCTGCAACTCTTGAAGTCTCTGAGATCCTAGGACCTCAGATCAAGGCAATGGGTTCAGTACTGCTTGGTAGAAGGGAGAGGATTTTATTTTGCATAGTGGGTGGGGTGAAATGTCTCCTCTGAGCTAGTGGATGCAGGGATGCTGACTCCAAGGGCTGGCATTTCTTTAAAGTAATGCTGCTGACAGATGTGATACTGTGCCTATTGTATAGCCAGAAAGAGGGTTTTTCCATATCACATCAATTGGGAGCCAAGCTGTACCAAACAGGGCCGGTTTCAAAGACATGCCAGGGAGCCAGGTAGGAAGCAGCCTTGATCTCAGAAGAACTCAATTTGTAACATGTAAAATTGCATGTATTAATATGAATGACAACGTGAGGTGATCGGTGGGCACTTAGCAGAGAATCTGTCTCCTGTTACCTCCTGCAGACTTCTCCACACCTGCAAACATCTTCCCCCATGGAGGAGAAGCAAGAGACCTAGGAGCAAAGAACCCTTCTTTTCTCCAACTCTCTGAGATGCTTTAAAGATTGTTGTTTCAAAATGACAAGCATGGTGACATGTTTATATCCACTGTTCCTTTTCAGGTTGGCCTCGTGAGGCAGCTTTTGCTGGCAAATCTTCCACAGCAGGATGTATATGCAGAAGATTACTGCAGGCACAACCCAGCGGATTAAAAAATACATATTACATATCATAGGGACAGGGACAACTCCCTAGTGCTCACTGGGAGATCAGAACCAGTAAGCCCTGAATGCATGGTGTGTGTCCCTGCGGAGGGGTCCTGAGGCAGCTAATTTGAATCGGAAGCCAGGAGGAAGCAGTATACAGTGAAAGAGGAGTAAAGAAATGAAACCAAAGGACAGAGGTGCATTAGTTTGCTGGGGTGACTGTATCAAAGTGACACAAATTGAGTGACTTAACAACGACTCACCTTCTTGGTGCTCTGAGGGTGATGTGTCTAAGACCACTGGCCTCGCCTGGGCTAGATGGCATCTGAGTCTGAGGGAGACTGCTCTGTCTTTCCGGTTCTGATTGGTTTGCTGCCAATACTTGACATTCCCTGTCTTGAAGACACATCACCCTGCTCTCTGCTGATCTCTTCTTATAACTTTCTCCCCATCTGTTATGTTCACAGCTTCCTCTTTTTATTAAGACACCCATCATATATTGGAGAAAGGCCAATGGTTCAGTTTAAGTAAGTTCATTTATAATGACGATATTTTTCCCCCAAATTAGGTCATTTTCCAAGACACTGAGGGTGTCATTGTGCATACCTCTTTCTGCAAAGAGTCCTAGAGGTAGTTTATCCTGAACCAAATAGGAGTGGCTATAGTCTAGGAAACATTCCATAAACAGCATGTTGTTCCACTGTAGGAGGTATTACATAAACTATTATAGTCACAGAACAAAAGCACAGAACATACCGATGTATTTGTCAAATACTTCGGTGGGTCCTGAGCTAGGGGGTGCCACAGAGTGGAGAGATTTCTTCTATTGGTGTCAAATGCTATTATAGAACATTCTGGGCTTCAGGGTGAGTGGCAGCTGTGGAGCTAATACATCCCCAAAGTTGCTTTGTGATAGTCAAAATGATATTAGGTCAGACACCAAATGAGGATTACAGACAACCCAAAATAGTTTGACTTTCAGTCTGTAACATTCTACTGCACAACCACAAAACTGTCATCAGTGGGTCAGCATGGGGACGCTTTAACAAACACACAGCTTTCGTCAGGGGACATCAGCTCACAGGAGTTAGGACTTGAGTGTATGAGTTCAGAGAGAGGTAGGACAATTCACGTAAAACAGGTGTTCTGTTCGTGTTAGCCCATTTAGACTTCAAAAGAATCCCATAGAAGAGTCAGCTTGTATGCATGCTGACGAGAAAAGTGATGTTCCACAGGAGCAAAGGGTTTGGGCAAACACGCTGGAGAAAAAGATGAGAGTTACATTTAAACTAGTGTCTATCTTATCACCCAGGTATCCGTATTCAGCCCACTACACAGAACAAGTGAACTGCCAAGGCTACTGTGAGACCTGAGGTGTCTGCTCTGCCAGCAGCCTCCACTGAATGGTCCCAAGTATTACTCCCTAAGACATCTCTAGATAGTGACCAGAGGCACTGCAACCCTGGGTACCTGCTGCCTGTCCTCCAGAGAGCAAATACTGTAAGCAAAAAAAGTAAGGTGTTGTCAAATACAATCATGCCCAAAGGCAAAGAAAGCCTAATAGCCAGAGAGAAAAACAGAAGGGAAGGGAAGGCATTCCTCAGCCAGCACTATGGATTCATCAAGCCAGGACAATCTAAAGCAGAAAGGGTCTTTCTGGAGAAATTTCAAAACAATGATTTTGTAGTTTTTTTTTCTTTTGTTGTTTGCTACAGAGCCCCAACAACATCTCATCTTTTGATGAAAATGTTAGCTGTGGTTTAGATGAAGCAGGTTTGATCCCTGTCATCACAGTAACCAGCAGTTATATTAAAGATAAAAAATTGAGGTCAGCAAGACAGATTAGTGGGTAAAGGCATTTGATGCCAACCCTAATTATCTAGGTTGGATCCCTGAGATTCAAAGTAGAAAGAGAGAACTGATTACTAAAGTTAAAATCTGACTTCTACACATGATTATGACATGTATGTGCCCCTACAAGCAGTGTGTGTGTGTGTGTGTGTGTGTGTGTGTGTGTGTGTTTAAATAAGAACAAAGAAGAATCACAGTAGCTTCCATCCATACCAGGGGTTTTGAAGCTCTTAGTTGTGTGATTTGAAAGTACAGATTTTCATAATTAAATCTGTAATTGCCTATTCCTATATTTATATCCAAGAGAAGATATGGGCCCTATCCATAAAATCTCTAGGGTTGGAATCCCATCTGCTCCTTCTACAGTGTGCTTTTGCCTGACCACAAAGGAATCTAGATGTATCAGGCACCAGGAGCTAAGGAACCAACTGGTGGGAACCCTAGAAGAGTGCTTGGGAGGCCCCTTTGATTCACAGTTTTGAGCTACAGGACCCTCAGTATCACTGGCCTTGTATGCTCAGTATCTGCACTGGTGTTGGTAGACTCACTGCTGGCATCTCCACACTCCATCTCCTGAGATCTGCCCTTGGTAAAGCAGCTGTAGCCATGCGCCTTTGGGCAAGACTAACTCCCCTTTGTCTAAGAGCTGGAGCCACGCTTCTGGGATTCAAGTGAGTGTTGTGTGTAGAAAATCTACTAGGTACTAAGCCACACATGAAGAAAACAGGGTGATTACAACATGTGGTTTATCCCTGAGGTTCCAGAAGCTAGAGGAAAAAAAATGAGATTTAAACCTATGATGAATGTTTAAGTTACACTTTTAAAAATTGCACCAAGTGTTCAATTCTTTTGAATATGAGCCACCCCATTCCCATTGCTTTCTCTATAATCTTCTCAATAATTCTATAGTTATGGGAATGAGCAAGCCTGCAAGTGGCCCATGTCTCAGTCTTATGTCAGCTGTAATCTGAACATTAAATCATCACTATTGACTCAGAAACAGAGGTTATCTGCCACCCAGGATCCTACACACTTGATTCCAATCCTGTCTGTCAGCTGACCTTCAGAGGGTCACATGTATTTTTTTTAAATATGCAATAAACTAGTAAAATGGCAGTTCTTTCAATAAAAATGACAACATTTTAGAATGATCCGAATTGCTAAGGTGTTAGAAGATGATACTGTTGAGAATGGTGAGTTAGAAATACACACAAATCCAGTTCTGTCAAATTTCCAAGTACTTACTTCCTTACTTCCTTTCAGCTTTACATTATTTTAAAGAGCTCAAACTAGAAATCATATAGGACATCTTTTATATGTGGGGCTTTCATTAAAAAAAAAAGACAGGTACAACATTCGAATGAGCAAAATTGCATTCAAGTGTCAAGAAAGATTACAAACCGACTTGGCTACAACATCAAAATGGCCATAATGTGATATACACGTACTCTATGTTTTCATTCAAGATAAAATTGAAAGGTGGCCATGAGCTGTTTTTTAATGATTCCACATTTTCAATTATTTTCTTTCTTTGATTACCTGACAAACTACAGACTCCAATCTTTTTTGCTAAGTTCTATTAGCAAGAAGATTTCTCTGTTGGGTGCATGTACTATTAGCTAAGGAACTCTAGGGGGATGCCTTCTCACAAATTAGGTCAATCCCACACCACAATATTCTGATTATATCAAAGCATTTATTCTTGAGTTTTCATGTTCAACCCACTTGAAGTAGAGTCACCACAAAAAATTATAGCTGAAAAAAGTCCAGCATTTAGTTCCTTAGTGAACATGAGGGAAGTATTAACCACTTCAATAACACGTCTGCCATGAAATGATAGGGTCAAATAGTCCCAAAAAAGGACAAACCTGGAGACTTTCCAGAAGCAACAGCCTTTCTCTATAGGAATTCCTCTATCTCCTGTCGAATAAAGCAGAGGGTAGGCAGCAATTGGAACTTCATTGAACGTATATCTGATGGGTACTCCAGTCAAGCAGCAGGCTCAGGAATGCCAGCTTCCAGGCAAATATTCTCAAGTGTCTGGAGATCCTATGTAAGTGTTTTTTGTTTTTTGTTTTGTTTTTTTCTGATTAGAGGTGTTTTGATGTAATAGGTAAAGACAGATAGAGATGCATCTGTATTTAAATGCAAGCTTTGTTACATGCCCACTGTGTGATTTCAGACAAGTCATCTTACCTTTTTAAGTCAAATACTCCTCATTTATGATTTTACTTCCTTAAGTTGTTGGAAGGTGCAGACAAAGGATGCACCATCAGGCAGACGGGAATGTATTCTGGGCTCCACTCTGGGACACCAGTGTTCTAGAAGGGGCCCTTTTGTATGTTAAACATACACCCTGCCATCTTAATCTGTATCTTGCTTTAAGATAACACAACATCATATTGAATATATAAAATGTATAATTTAGTACTATTTAGGTACTTTCCTTACATGAAGAGGGACTTCAGATGTCAGATACCTAATACGTCTGTGGTTTGGGTTATAGGCAAAGATTTTTAAGAACATTCCCCAAAGACAGGTGACATCCCTCATCCTCAGAGTAAACGCCTCCAAATGACAACATTGTGGAGACAGTGGGAGGGGTGGAATTTCCTTGTAATGTGAACATGGATCAGTGAAGGGCCGGTGACTATATGACTCTGGAATATGCCACTCTGGGACACAGAATGTTTTCAACTGAAAGTAATTGACAGATAGACATAAACTTTCTTCATCCTCTACACTGTGTTCAAGCAGAAACAAAGCTTGTCAAAGTGGTCCTCCTCTCCGTCCACCCAGGGGAATGGAGATTTGTCCTTGGAGACAACTACAGTTCCATCAGCCCTACAGCTGTACTTAATGGAATGTGCAAATGTGCATCACACTTTGGTCACTTTGGTAGTCAGCCCTCATTTCCAGTAGTTCTTCAATGTGTTTTTATTTGTTTGTCTTTGTTTTTCATTGGAAGCCACTGCCTAGAAAAGCCTAATTCCTTCCCTCCATCGCATTATTATTGCAAACATTTGTTCCTTTGCTAAGGTGCTCCATGAAGCCCAGACTCTAAGAACCTCTCTGAGTACTTCTTTGTGCATGCGGGTTTGAATAAGACTGCAGTTGATTTCCCTTGTTTATCTGCTTTCAGCAGTCTCAAGATTTCACATAAGAAACTAGGAGTAAGTGCGGAAGAAAAAAAAAAAGACTTCTTTTTCCTTTGCTTCATCTACAAGGTCCATTTAGTGCTGTGGACTCTCTGGCCCTGAAGAAAGAATGAAAACTCCCAGGACTCTAAGAACCAAAGCAGCTTTTACCTTCTGTTTACATCGGTCAAGAGCTCTGAAGCCCACAGCCTTGGAAAGAGTAATCATAGAAGCTGCTATGTGCATTGTCTGCACAGAAACTGCCTTCCCTAAAAGGGTTTTGATTTTATTTCACTGTACTTATTTTATTTTCATTTTGTTTCCCACAGTTTGTTTTCATATTATGAAATACATTATGTCAGAACTTTGGGTGCCACACATTCCATATTCCTCTAAAATCACAATACAGGGGAGTGAAATAACAGGGTATTTGATATTCCTTTGCCTTTTAGTTACGGACCCATTCTCTCACTTGACTTGTGTAGCCTGCCTTCCAAAGCTGGTAGATGAATTTCTTCTTCTGTAAAATGGGACTGTGATTATTTTTCATGATTAGAGTATTATAAAAATAAATACATTCATAGATGGGGAAATATGAAAAGGACTGAGTAGCATATATCAACAAAGGCAAGGCCCACATGGCTTAGTGTTGGTAGGACTACACACTGTCTTTTACAGGAAGCTGATATGATACAATAAACATGATAACGGGCATAGCTAACTTCAAGCCAAATAGATACATGCCTTTAGATTCAGTGTGCTGCTAGGCTGATTAAGAAATGTTCAGCATATCCTCTGTCATTTGAACACTTGGTCTCCAGGTGATAGGGCTGTCTGAAATATTTAGGTGGTAGAGCCTTGCTTGAGAGGTATGCAAATTGGGGCAGGCTTTGGTATTAAAAGCCTGTGGCTGTCCAGGTTGACTCTCTGTGCTTCTTGCTTACATCTGAAGCTGTGAACTCTCAGCTTCCTGGCCCTACTGCCATACTGCCCACTTGCGACAAGGCTCCCCACCATGATGAAATCTTATCTTTCTGGAACTGCAAGCCCAAATAAACTATTTCTTTTAAAAGTTGCCTTGGTCATTGTGTTTCATCAGAGCAAGGGGAAAGTAACCAATACACCGAACAACCTAACTGTAAGACCTTGTGCATAGAAAAATAAATGCAAGAGAAAGTGTATTTAATAAAAGAAAAAGGTCATAGCATAGCACAGAGTGAGCCAACGAAAAAGTAAGGATATGTAATAACATAAAGATATTAGTGTATGGAAAATGTAGGTTAGCATAACAGAACGTGCACAGTGCCTGCACTGATATACAGAATCAGGTGAAATCAAAGTGTTTGATCTGTTTGTTGAAGGATGAAATTACAAGAAAAGGTAATGAGGAGCATACTGTAAAGGACAAGAGGACATGGGGTGTACCTGGACAGTGGAGTTCTTAGCATATACAAGGCTCTGGGACTGATTCCCAGGACTACAAAGCCAACCAACCAACCCAAACAAACAAACAGCAACAAACAATCCATGGTCAGTTAGAGGAAGAAGTGATAAAAGGAAAATTAATGAGAAAATATACACTGTGATGGTCATAACTTGACTTGAGGTGTTGTTTCTGAGTGTCAATTATATACTCATTTACTAGGTCATTTATAACTTATTCAGTATTCTAATATTTTCAGTGTTATATATCATATGGCAAAACTCTGAAAAAATAATAGACAAACACATATGGTAATGTGTGGTACATATTAGTTAGAAAAAAAAAAAAGAATATTAGCCCCCACCTCACTCTCTACTTTCTGAAGGTTAAGAAACATAAGTATCCCATTTGGGGACTGGGGAGATGACCCATAGGGCAACAGTGTTTGTTAAGCAAGCATGAATACCCAAGTTCAAATCCAGAACTCATGAAAAATGCAGATGTGGATGTGGTCAACATGCACCTATAATCCCAGTGCTGAGGGGCAGGAAGGTGGAGATGGGGGGATTCTTGGGGCTTGCTGCCTGATAACCTAGCTGCAGACTCAGAGAGAGAACCTGTCACCTTGGAATAGGCAGAGTAGTGAGTGTGTGTGTGTGTGTGTGTGTGTGTGTGTGTGTGTATTCTACCATGTGCATTGATACAGTCCCCCCCCCCCATATCACACATCTTAAAGGTTTTCTGAAACTAGAAGTCACCAACACTCCTAGTTCACTTTAAATAAAGGGGAAACACACTTTACACATCCAGGAAGAGGGGTCTATGAAACCCCACTATGGATGAAATAATCACCCTGAGTGGTATCACTAGATTTTTTAGCTTCATTTAGATGTCCTAAAATTCAAATTTCACAACCACGAAGCAAACGGATACGTGGAGCTTAGGATGGATTATGAGCCAGGCTGGGACACCCTGGTTCATGATGCAGGACTGCTCTGGCGCGGTGTATACTACTCAGAAGGCAATGTTGCTTTATTTAATGGAGAGTCTGTTGCAGGCAGCAGGGGTGAATACTGGATCAACGCTGCAAGCAGCAGTCTGCTAAACATCTCTGTGCCTGGGAAACCCCAAAGGGCTACAATCTATCCTTTGCAACTACAGCCATTAATGACTTCAAGAGGAGTAGAGCTGGGGAGGGACACCAATGGGTGAGAAGTCAATTTAATTTTCATTCCAGGCCTGATGTGTTCTTAACAGGACCCTATGAGAATTTATGTCACATGCAAATTGTCTCTCTGTCCCTGATTCAAAAGGCAGATCCTGCCTCCGTAGATTCATTCTGGAGCCTTTAGCGGCTTTTAATGAAAAGTGGCTGTTTTCACTATGAACCAATTTCCCCCTTGAGTTTTATTACTGAAATCATCAAAATAAATCACCTTGAATCTTTTATCCTACCTGGTTGGCAAGCAAGAGGGAGGACAGTGAAATCCTTCTGAAAATGCCCTACACATTAGAAACATTCATGTGTATTTGAGAAAACAGTTAGGTGTTACAGTGAGGTTTCTTTTCTTTCTCTTTGCTCTCTCTGTGGGGAGTGTGGCATTTGGTTCTTTATAAGCCTCTTGTGACTTATTGTGGCTTTGTTTTATGTGTGACAAGCAAAATTTATTTAATGAATAAGAAAACATTGGGACAGATAGTGGACATAGACGGATGCTTTGGCTGTGAACATGAGAACCAGAAGGTAACAGCAGTATGCTGGATACCCAGGATTAGAGTTGGTCTTTCTTTCACAGCTTGTTTTGTGCTTCCTCAGCAACAACAACAACAAAAAAAAATATGTGTGTGTTTGTGTAATAATAGCCACTCAGTAAGAAGCCTCCTTTCACATACTCTATTTAGACACTATTGATCCTTCCCAGCTGTGTTTTCCCCAAGACTCCAAGCACATTCGCTTTGCAAATGTGATATGGAAATCACAAGGCTCAGGTAACAGGGACCATGGATCACATCTTTGTCCTCCTGCTCTCAGGCACCTTTGCACTGAGGATCTGTACACTTGGTTTTCGCCATTCATTTTAACCCAGATTTTACTTGGACTAATAATTTTCTCACAACATCACTGCCACTTCTGATAAGTCCCTGGGGATCAGCACTGTAAAGGTTAAAGTGGCTACACTAATCACATTAAGTGTCTGCGCCTAATGTTTCCATGTGTCAGCAATCCAGTACATTTAGCTCTTTTAGCTTGAGGCAAATTCTTGCACCCACAAGATTGTTGGGGTGTAGGCTGTATGCGGAAGCCTGAAATCATGTCACACAGGACAGTGGCTTTTACATGTAACCTGGTCCTAGGTACAAATGACAAAGCATTTAGTTCCCTACATCTGCTTTCAGTTAACAAGTGTACAAGGTCCTCTCTTCTCTCTGCTCCTCAGCGTACACAGGCTTCTGCTTATTCTGCTGGAAGAAACGAATCTGGCCTTATCCTGTGCATGGCTAACTGCTGCTTGCCTTTCAAAGCCAGTTCACATAGAACCCCTCAACACATCTCCCTTAACTGCCTCTGCTTCAGAAGAGCACGCCAATCTTTGTCTCCTTCTGGACTTGTCATGGCACTTAGTGCCTTTTATTCTCGTGACTAGTGGCACCCAAACATGGACACCTCTCAAACAAGCATTCCATTTCCCAGGCTCCTTCTTAAGGATTTGGGTAAAGAAAGCCTGAGAGGATGTGTTAAGACCATATTAGAAAGCCTTGGGGTTAATTTTTGATGGAGAATCATTTGTGAGGCACTCACTTCCCCCATTGTTCTTCACAGTGCAACCATCAGCAGCATGATATAAGATCAGAACAAAACTGTGATTCTTGACAAAGGTTTTAGAGATGGGCCACCCTAGTATGAACCCAAGTTGCAGCACTCATGAGCTATACAATCTTGGATAAGTTTTATAATCCCTCTCTGCTGTTTCCCCGGCTATACTGAAAGGATGGTATATAAAAATGTTAAAATCTTCAGAATAACCCTATATGTAAGGCTCCCAAATATACATACATGCTACTTATCTTGGTTGATGCTATGATTGTACATGGTCATCTTGAAGTGTCTAGCCCTCTCTCTATGAGCATTGTGTTTCCAGGATAGGCAAGTAAGTACACACCACACACACACACACACACACACACACACACACACACACACACACACACAAAGGGACTTGCAGGGGAAAAAATAGAGTGATGCTAATGACAAAACACAGAACTGAGGTTACAAGTGGGCCGATGCCAATGCAAGGCTCGCTGTACAGACAAGGGAAGTGGCCTGACTTGACAGTCTCTGAGCCATTTTCAAAACCTGATGCTTAAGTCTTCCAAGGATAGGATGCCAGAAGCCTATCTGCTTGACACAGACCTAATAATCAATGAGCCTTCTGAGAAGGAGCTGATCAATGCGTTTCACGATGCCATCATTGAACACTTCTCCTGAAAATGCCCATGACAATCTATTACACAACCTAATTGAGAGAATGGATTGAATGCTTCCTTACTGCTTTATCACAAACTGCAAACAAGAAATGGAAGTGCACCACACAAGGACAGCAACTATCAGTCTAAATTAATTAAAATAAAAGGAAGACTTCACTTCTTCAGTCACATTAAACCCACTTCAAGTATTCAACAGGCACATGGGGTTGGCAGCTCCACCCTGAACTGAACAGAAAGTACGGTTTCCACTGCTGTAGAAAGTTTCACTAGACTTCCCCTGGCACTTGAGGTACCCAATCTGTAGAAGAAAGCCCAGGAGGACAAGGATGGTGAAGCGCCAGAGGTGAAGGGAGTTGCTGAGTGTGCTAAACAGACAGGAAGAGGAGCTGGTCTGGGCTTCACAAAGGCTATCAAATCCTCAACTGGAGAGCATAGCAGAGGCAAGCGAAAGCTTAGATACTAAAGACATCATCATGGCAGTTAACACTAGCAAAATCCTGTAGCTTGAAAACAGAAGCACAGGTAAATTCAGTAGACATAGGTACCTAAGGGCAGTTAGTATCTGCACTGGCCTGTCCTTGGAGTTCTGACAGGGTATGGTCCCAGCTGCAGACACTAAGAACACCACCTGTGCACATTCACTATGTTCGTTCCCTTTTAAAAAGGCATTGCCCATCTCCCATCCTCCTCTCTTTCTTTCTCTCCCTCTCCGCCTGTCTCTGTATCTCTCTGCCTCTCTTTCATCCCCTCTACTGTTCCTGTCCCTGGATGCCAGTCTTCCCCTCCCTTCCTCCTTTTTATAATCCCTTTCCCTAATACAAACCCTCTACTTGAACTCTGTGGCATGGCATCTTTCTTTCTCATGCTGCTTTGCTGCTTTTTTTTTTTTTTTTTTTTTTTTTTTTTTTTTAACAACAATGTGCAAGGAAAATAGGCTGTCACAGGCACAGTGCTCACTGTCACAATTAAGAACACAAGAAAGATTGAAGATGTTGGCAAAATATATATGAAGGTAGTCTTCCTGGAGGAGGAGGTGTCTTTGCCTCAAGGTCTGCACTGGGTTTTTGAGACATTAGACAATTTTGATGACAAGGGTCTACACAAGAATAGAGCATTTCCCTAACAAGCTGCGAACTGCTTCTCACTATCTTCCCATTATTAGAGATACTTTAAAAATCATTTCCCCAAATAGCTAAGGGTTTGTTTCAGAAACAGAAGTAGAAAACATACTGGGGGTCGTGCTTCCTCACATTCGAACACCTCTCTTTAGGGTAGTTCTCCCTTGGGAACTACAAAAACATGGTCCAAGCATTGGAAAGTCGACAGCTCTCCTTCAGAGATTGCCCTGATTCTAAATTCTAGCCCAGGATCCTATATTCCTTTTTCTCTTCAACCCACCAGGTTCCTACCTTCCCTATGACTGGGCTCATTCTGTTCTTTTTGCCGTAAGCATGTATCCTTTCTCTATGCCAGGCCAACTCTGCCTACAGCTGCAGAAGCAGGGAGACAGCATCTATAGGAGCCTTGTGAAAGATGGTCCAGCCTAACCATGTTTGCTCCTTTCTTGGTGACCTGCAGCAAGATGCATCCTGGGCCTTCTTTCTCTTCGCACTGCTAGTCATCACCTCACGTATGACTGTCACACTGGCTGCAAAAGGCATATTTGGAGAACAGAAGTCTGGGAGCCTGAAGACCAGTTCCAAGTTCTGCAATGGTTGCAGAAGACAGGAGAGGACACAGTGTGGAGACTGCTAGGACCAACATGCTTCCAGGCAAGGCAAAGGGAGCAGCACTGAGAGGATGGAGTCTTACAAGGAAAGCCAGAATTTTCAGTAATAAAGGAGCTAAAGGGAGAGGTAACAGCTGTGGAAACGAGGATCAGGGAAGGGTGAGAGTGGCAACAAGTTTTCACAGGGAACTTCTATCCTGAAGAGCCCGCATTGGTTAATCAGATATAAATCTCCAAATAGCCCTGAGAAGGAAAAACTGTCAGCCTTTTCATAGCATCACATGCCCAATCAGATTAGCAGAGCTAGGAGGCGGTACTGAGGCAGGATGCTGTCATCCCAAGGATGTAGCTCCAATTATATGACAGGGCTCCCAGTTTTTTTTTTTTTTTGTTTTGTTTTTGTTTTTTGTTTTGTTTTGGTTTGGTTTGGTTTTTTGTTTTTGTTTTAACCCAGTCAGATAAATGATCCAACTCTCACCAAGATGCCTGTATTCCACAGATCCTGGTTCGAGACCTTTCATAAATGCATGATTCTGCAAGGATTAGCATCTGAAAGGAGAACCCTGGAGGACAGTTAACCATAGAGAGGAGACTTGGAACTCAGCTCAGAGCCAGCAATTCACTGCAGATTACCCGTTGCTCTCCTGGGAGCAGAGGTCATTGGTTCTCAGTGTGGGTTGTATATCAGCATAACCTTGATGCTATAGGAAAATAGAGGCCTTGTTACAACTGGCCTGTGTGAAGGAATTTTAAAGTGGCCCATGTCTGTTTAAGATACAGCCATGTAGTAAGATTCCCAAGACAAACCTCACAGAACAATACATACTGTGATTTAAATGCTCTGCAATATGCACAGAGTCTGTCTACAAAAAGCCCAAAGTCCAAGGCCAAGATTAACAAGCCCAAGACTAACAAGAGACGAAGTCACAAAAGGCTGCACCGGACTCAGCTCTCTTCTACTCTGATACATGCCACACCCCCAGCCCATTCGCACAGTACTGTAGCTATTCTCAACTCTCCTGCACATGAGGATTATAGGGATATAAAAGAAGAGCCCACGGTAAAACGTTATTTATGAGGGGGGCCAATGGATTTTCTTGTGAATCAGGTTTTACACTTTCCATTTTCCACCAAGACAATGGAGTGCTACGTGGCTAATAATAAGACACAGGCCTTGATTAAATACCCAATCCATAATTCAATAAAGAGCTTGTGCTGACATAATCAGCAAAGAGGGACTTATGAATACCCAAATAAGCCTAAACCCAAAGTGTATGAGTCAGCACTCACCCCACAAAGGCTTTTTATTTGAAAAGTGTGCAAAACATTGTTTCTTCTAGGACCCGACTTCACGAATTTTATAATTAGCAAAGTTTTGTTAGTGGGATAGGACACATTGTGTTCCAAGGGATGGCTTGCCAGAAGGCTCTAATAGAAAAAACAGCTGCTCTGCTTCAGCTGCTCAAAGGATAGCATACCCTCTTTCATTGGATGCAGCAATGTCCATTGGTGAAGTCTGGAAAATCCCTAGATGCCCATTGATTTCTATTTTGGATCAGAATGCCAAATATTGATGTCATCCATAAAAAAAGGTGGCTACAAAGGAGTCTATGTATACAACTCCAGTATATTTGGAGCACCAATAAACCTTCATAGCACACATAAAAATTTAAAGCATGAACATATCTTAAATAAACTGTATACATTTTGTGATTCCATCTTTGTTTAGTGCAGACATTTCTTTTTCCTTTGACCACTAGGAGGCTGAGAGAAAAAACAAAACAAAACAAAAACCTAGAGCCTGGCCTAATAGTATACAGAACCTGGTATAATTTTATATATCATCAATTTCCTTGTTTCTATATGAGTCATATTACTATATCCCTCCTTTACAGCCCCCCCTTAAAGCAAGTGCTATTATTTTTATTTACCTGTGTGTTTGCTTGTGTTCATATAACAAGTACATGTGGGTACCCCCAGAGGCCAGAAGAGGGTGTTGAAGTTATGGGTAGTTGTGAGTTGCATGATGTTGATGGCTGGGAGCCAAGTGTAAGTCCTGTAGTAGCACAGCCACTGTCTTAGCCACCTAGTGATCTTTCCACCTCTGTATCCTTACAATAGAAACATTTCTCTAAACTCACACACACTTTGCCTACCTAAAGCTGCTCCATGTCATGCCAGGCTACAGGGCTGAGGCTTCTCCAGATCAAATGTGCTACCACTGGGATCCACTTATAAATTCAGATTCCCCAAGTAAGTGACCTGGGGGTTTCTGTTCCTGGTTGTGGTGCCTGTCATGGACCACAGGATCATGCATGGCTCACATGTATGGCCCATGGAAGGTAGAGAAGAAGATAGTGTTGGTGATGGAAGAAAACATATCTCATGAAAACAACCCCAAATCTAGTGATGCTGTGAAAGATTGGAATTTGGCTCCCAGAAGCATGCAGAGTATTTCATAGGAAGAGAAGAGGTACTGAGGAGGATCAGACTTTGTTATCTGATGTCCTCAAAGGAGGAATGGAGGTGGGGACTAAGACAGATCATCTTAAAAGAATCCTCAGGTGAAAGATGCTCCCCAGACCACTCGTGTAGTGTACCTAAGGCCATAGGTCAATCCCCAACACACACTCTTTCTGTGTGTGTGTGTGTGTGTGTGTGTGTGTGTGTGTGTGTGTGTAGGCACCTCACTTAATGTTTATAATGCTGTAATGGGGAACACCGTTTATTTTCTTTTGATTTAGAAATGGAGTCTCAGTCTCAAAGTGTTTAAATAATTCGCTGAGGGTCTAATATCTCAGAGGGATGAGATAAGGAACAAAAGGTAACACCCTGGCTTTCTGAACACGGTGACTCCCTTCTTAAATCTATACCCTCACCACCTCTTGTCTTCACAGGAAAATTACCTCAGTCACTGGTTCTCCTCCTTTCTCTCCTGATGTTTGGATCTAGAATCTAGAGGCTGATGTCAACCACCTAAAAATTCTGCCACAACACCTAGTAGTCAACAATAGAAAAATCACATAGATGCAGCCTTTACCTGCATTTATCAGAGAAAACAAACACTTCGTTTCCTTTCAATCAAAGTTCCTGGAACCTTAGTCTTGGAAATCCTTTCCTCCCTAGGGGATGCAGCAATCTAGTTATCCACTCAAATTATTCTGACCTTCCAAGGCCAAGTCCTGTTAGCCCCTCTTAATCCAAAAATAATTAGTGATAACAGACCCAGGCTTGTTGAAACAGAGAGTTATTTGCAAGGAAATTCTTGACTGGAGCAAATGGTTTCACAAGAGCCACCAACTCTAATAGATTGTCCAGAGCTCCTGCCACCTGCTACCCTCAGCTCCCCTGTCATCTCTGACAGTAAAAGGGCAGTAGGTCATGAGGCTGAGCTGGGAGATACCATGTTGCTGCCACATTGTCACCGATGGGGAGAAATTAGACCAGTGCACTGGCCATCTGGACAGGACACCCGGTGGAGGTTCCCAATCACTCTGTGAGAGGCTTGTCCAAAGCTGCTGTGGTACCTCGAAGGCTCCAAGGAGCATTTTTTGGGAGACAAGGGGAAAATGTTAATATAAATAATCACCATGCCCTATTTTAGTGAAGGGACTGTGTAATAGTTTGGAGTGTATGGCAGTATCTCCTGAAAACACTGAACTTAATTGGGGATTAGGGGTGGGACTGGCAGCCTGAGCCAGTACTTCTGTCTCTCCCCTAACCCTGAGAAGGGAGCAAAAACTCTGCACTTGACTATGCCAGAAACACCCGGAGAGCTTATTAAGGAGCAGGGGGCTGAAGCCAAAGCCATCCCCAGAGGTGCTGATTCAGGAGCTTTGGTGTAGGCAGCACAATTGTGAGGCTCCCAATTAAAATTTCTAACCACTGTCCAAGTCAGGCTGCCCTGCTGGTTCACAGAGCACACTATGAGAACTGACTGCCACATCAGACAAGGTAACTCATGGGAAATCCAAGTAGGGGAGAAGCTGTGACCATTAGGCACAAAGTGCTTACCAGCCCATATGAATCATTTCATTTAATCTGACTTAACTCAAAAGCAGTCTTCTTAATCCCTGATATTCAGAAAAGGATATGCAGGTCAGGAGAGGTAAAGCGGCTTGGCCAAAGCCATATTGCTATAAAGCAGTAGTTCTCAACCCTTGAAGTTTGAGTGACCATTTCATAGGGGTCCTCTAAGACCATTGGAAAACACAGATACTTACATTATAATTCAACTATGAAGTAGCAACAGCATAATTTAATGGTTGGGGTCACCACAATGTGAAGAACTGTATTAAAGGATCACAGCATTAGGGAGGTTGAGAAGCTGCTATACAGGGACAGGGTGAAAACTACTACCCAGGCCTACTGTCACAGGTCTTCAACTTCTTTATAGAGGAACCATAGTACATTATTAGTTAGGATACTTAACACAACAGAGCAAGTAAGATTGGCAAGCCAATGGCTTCTCTTTAGCGTAAATCTAAAGTGTTGGCCACACCCTGCTGCATTCACACTGTTTGGAGTGAGAGGACTAAGATGTGGGCACTAGGTAGCTTGACTATAACTGTTGAAGGGGCTGCAGCCATGGATTTAACCTAGTTTTCTTTAGGATCTGTGCCAGCTTCTGTCAAGAGCACCACTTTCCAGCAACCATGTAGGAGGAAATAATGGAAGTGTGAAGTCAGATAGACCTATGTTTGAATGTGTCCTCACTGAGTACCATTAGACTACCATATTCTTTGGCTGTTGAATGACAATAAAGAGGGTCATGAGAATTTCAGCATAGATCTCAATGAGCAACACACAGACTCAATAACTGGTGGCTGTTGCTAGGAATAGTCTAAGTAGGCAACTTCATGGTGGGCATGTGGCTTCAGGTTTCCCTTCAAAGAGATTCGTGCAACAAGTCAAACAAGCCAGACTGAAACAATAGTACACGGTGTACAAATTCCCAGATGTACGGCTCCAGAAAATGAAATGAATGAACAGTGACAGAAGACAGGTCAGCTGAGAAGACAAGGATGCCTTGCCACATTGGTGGTAATAACAGATGTACTGGTGACACCAAATCCATCAACTGTGTACTTTATGTAAGTGCAACTTAAACCAATTACTTTCCTACAGAACTGCTGATTGAAGATGGGGCTGTTTTCCTATGGTGTTTTGCAGTGTTAAGAATACTTAGTGTCTTCTAAGTGCTAGGGAAGCAGATCTACCATTGAGCTACACCTAGCTCATGGAGCTATCTGTACAAGACACTTTTAGTATAATGTACGTTCCTCCCGTGGAAGGAACTGGTTTTACTATCGTCACCTTAGTGCAGCTTCCAGAGCTGGAGATCACTTTTCTGGCACATTTCCTAGTGCCTCATGTAACAGGAAGTAACCAGGCAGAGACACAGAGGCAGGTGGGTGCTTGGCAAGGCAGAGTTTACTAAAGCATTTGATGACATGCTGGGCAGCATAATAAGGAGACATTTTCATTGATGAATAGGCTTTCAGAATTCTTGGTCTTGACTCAACACAGACTAGAGGCAGTTCTGTTTAAGTAAGGTAATTTTCATCACTTGAGTTGCTGGATATTTTGCAATGGGGTCAACCAAGCTGCAGGCAATGAAGATTTCAGGTCCTTATAGTCACCACGACAAAGGCAATTGTTCGGATAAACCAGAAATTGAAAATACTTCTGATTCACAGGCACCTCCCATTAAGAGAAGAATCAATAAAGTCTAGTACAGTCCTTATTGCTTGTGCAGTTCAAACTTTACCCTTTATATGTTCTGAAAATTCATTTTATTTTATGTCTGAAAGCAGAGGGCAAGCATACATGATAACAACTGATAAGAGAACAACAGAAGCTAATGTCTACTGTGAATTCACTGAAGGACAGCTATTTCCTAATCACCTCATGGGTACTGGTTCATTTCTCCCATACAACAAACCTATTAGACTGCCTGCCTTGTCCTCATTTTAAACTTGAGGATATGGATGCACAAAACTCCCATAAATTGATTGAAAGTGCAGGGTAAGATGTAGCATTTTACCTATTAACAATAGAGGCTGTTTCCTCAGCATGTGGTATGGGCAAGAACAAAACCCAGTACATTAATGTTTTCCTTTTAAAAAACAAAACAAAGCAAAAGACAATAAAACCACAACACAAGCTAGTACAGTAACCCTTATCTTGCACACAGGGCAATGGAGCAGTAGTGGGGCTGCATTCTGGTTCTGGGTTCAACTATGTCCAAGTTCAAGGGCTGCTTGGTAGAAGCCATGATTTACGCCCTTTTGACAGTCTTCCCTTCCTGCCTCGTGTTCTTGCATCCCCTTCTTAACATGGGATCAAGCCAGGCGCAGAAAAGGACAAAACATTTGTTTAATTTCACTTCTACGTTTTAGAGCGTGTTATATTTTAAAACTTAGGGAATGTAATGTTACTCATAGGAAATGCTTTGGAAAGCAATAAAGTAGATTAAATTAAAGTATGGTTTGATGGTGATGATTTAGCAAACTGCAGTGGTGTTAGCAAAAAATGAAATAGAAGATCTCTTTGCATATTGTCTCCCTAAAGAGTATCGCCTGAGAAACACTCTTTGCACATAAAATAATGAGAATATATACATATGATAAACATAAACTATAATAAATGAAATTTTGTTTCTCCCATAAACTCCATCTGCCAAACCTACACCAATAAGGTGGAAGGGCATTAAAATATGAGCTGGAAGAAATGAGAGGGAGACTAAACCACTTCCAGCAGGCTTGGGTGTAAAAATGAAACCAGCTCTCCAACAGAGCGCCCTTCTTTCCTGTGTTTGCTCTCTGTAGACTTAGGAAACCCCCACCTCACGTGGGAGCAGGGGATGGTGGTGCAGTGAAGGGACAGCGCTGCTCTCAGGGCATTCTTAGTCTATCAGGCAAGGCAGGCATGGTCCTAAGCAAGCAAACTCCACATAGTGTAAGAAAGCCCCTCAAAACCTGCTCACAACGTTTAATACAGAAAAAGAACCCGCAGTGCTCCTTAACTCTTCTATCCTACCTAAGCCTGCACCTACCTCTGTCCACTCCAAAAAACCCTAGAACCCTGGTGCCAGCTTTGTTTCAATGCCTCAGTCTCTATCCTCATCCCTCCCCTCTCTTGTTTTGGGGTGCCCTTTGTCTGGAATATCACCAGTTATATCCTGATCAACAGGTGTTCCCCTCCCACTCCCTGGCAATCAGTTCTTTCTAGCAGAGAGTAAATGGGGGCTTCCAGAGGAAAGAGTATGTAAGTTGGAATTAGAAGGAGATAAGGTCCACGTGTGCGGGAGGAGGAGAAACAGAAGGAGGATAGAGCTGATGAAAGGGGAATGGAGAGTCCAATATGAGGCACTGAGTTGCACTGCTATGGGGTGGGTCAAGGCCCTGTCAGTTAAGGTCAGCTAGCTGCAATGGTTTGAATATACTGAGGTCACCTCCAGGGTTATGTAGCCTTAAAGACATTCCTGCTTTAATGGAAACATCATTGGGAACTGCACAGAAGAGAGACCAGCATTTTCCTCGTGAGGGAACTGGGTGGAGATGGGAGAGACTTGCCCCTGGTTATATTTAGTGAGGACCAGTGCCTTGTTCTAAAACCACCATGACACACGACCACACATCTGTACTGCCACGTGTCAGCAGGACAGTACTGGCTTTGTCACCTGGTGGAGAAGACATCTCCTAAATAATACGAGCCCATCCTACAGAACATTATATCATTTGTTAAAATAAATTTGGATCACAATCATTTTAAAAAAGGTTAGTGATTGTACGTGTACCTTACAACACCCACCCAGGGACTTCAGGAAAGGACAGGGAGGAAAAAATTGTCTCTGGCAGAGACATAGGCCAAAGAGGGGCTGCCAGAGGGTTGAGCGAACATCTGGAGGCAAACAGTATGCTGTCACCTGTATTTAAACAGGGAAATGGGAAGCAACAGCTGGCTTCCCTCCTGAAGGCTTAGCAGCCACTTAAAGAGACACACACTTACCGAGAAGTATGTCACTCTGGGGGGAAATGCAAGCGTGGTCATGACAACCGAGGAAAGGGGAGGACTGGGGGCTATGTATACATGGGTCATTTCTAAGTCTCCTGGCAGGGGACCAGCCATGACTATAGGGAAGTCGTGGATCACTGACAGGGCAACTGTAGACAGCTGGGGGAATGAGAGTGCTGTTGCCAAAGATGCAGCTGTGGTAAGAGAAAGGAGGGTGGGGTGGGAGTCAGAAGTTGGTGGCCAACTGTAGCTCCATGACCCCCTCCGTGACCTGGAGTCAATCATTCCTAGCTCCCCAAGCTTCCCTGTCTGTCAAGAGGAAAGTAGCCCAAGCTTACTAGGAGGTTTTGAACGAAATAAGTACCAGAATGCAAGGGACAGGCATCTAGCCTTGTGGTAAAAAGTCCGACGGAAGCAGCCA